>NC_141062.1:39981692-40674192 GCF_041138505.1 Cibotium barometz | reverse complement strand
ATGCCTAGAGTGATCACTAGTAGGCGGGCATCTACTGGAATAGCTGGTTGACATCTCTGTGAGAGTAAATAGACCTCTGAACCAAGTGTCATTAGAGCCTCTTGGGTACCCTATATCCTAGCCAGTGTTGGAAGATCATTGCCTAGTCGTCTACATATCACATACATAGTGCCAGAGATAATGAGATCATACATAAATAATAGAGGAGTACGGCCATTATTATCCCACCTTCAACAAATTTTGTGCCTTAGAAGGGAATAGAGTGGTAGAGGTTAATAATCGTGTAGAGGCATGAACATTACTGGGATAGGTGACCTCCCGGGAAAGTGGCCCCCAATTTCCAACAGTTATTATATATATGTATGTATATGTATTCACATACATACATACGTACGCACAATATATATACATACATACGTACATACAACACATATTATGTGCATATGTATGTATGTATGTATGTATGTATATATGTAGATATGTATTATACATATCTACATATATACATACATACATACATACATACATACATACATATGCACGTACACACACACACACATATACATGTATGCATGATACACACATACACACACACACACATACACACACACACACACACACACATGTATATATATACACACATACATGTATATATACACACACACACATATACATACCTATATACACATATCTATACATACGTACATGCATATATATTTACACACATACATATACATATAATATATAGACACATATATATACATATACATATACATATATATGCACACACACGCACACACACGCACACACACACATACACATATACATACATACATACATACATACATAAAGATATAATCAACATACACACACACATATAGATACACGCACACACACATATCTGTGTGTGTGTGTGTGTACATATACATATATATACACATATGTATGCATACCCATTTATATACACGTACATGTATGTATGTATGTACACTCATTCATACATACAAAAACACATATGTATGCATACCCATTTATATACACATACATGTATGTATGTATGTACACTCATTCATACATACAAAAACACACACGCACATATACATACATACATACATATGTATGTATGTATGTATATACATATACATATACATACAATCTTACATACATATAAATATATACATGTGTGTGTGTGTGTCCACATACATACATTCATACACACACACACACACACACATACATATACATATATATATATGTGTGTGTGTGTGTGTGTGTGTGTGTAAACATTTATACACACACTCGTACATATATATATACACACACACACACATACATATATATATCAATCTTAGCCTCAGATATT
This sequence comes from Cibotium barometz, assembly GCF_041138505.1. Classification (NCBI taxonomy): domain Eukaryota; kingdom Viridiplantae; phylum Streptophyta; class Polypodiopsida; order Cyatheales; family Cibotiaceae; genus Cibotium; species Cibotium barometz. Next base: position 40,672,829 of record NC_141062.1, on the reverse strand, counting down.
TTTGAATTAGTCTTCCACTGAATTTCTTGCCCTTATCCTTGGCTACTGCTAGAACTCTCGAATACATTCTTTCTAGACTGTTCCTCATGCAACAACAGTAAGCTAATAAGCTCATCTCATGATAGGTAAGGGGGCTGGATTACCTCTCAAAGAAAGTTGGAGAGAAGTATTGAAACCCAGATAAGATTCATGCAAAGAGCTAAGGGTGATAGTAACCATTTCCTTGTCAGAAATGATGTCATCAATGTTTAAAAGTTGTTATGTTAAGTCCTACAATTTGGTTTAGTGTTCATTCATATATCCCTTCTCTTGTATTCATTCATTATCAAGTTGCCTTTTAAGAAAAGCAACTTGTGCATCATTTCTAGCTTGATACATAGTTTCTAGAGTGTTCCAATAAGCATGGATGTTTTACAAGAGCGAATGTGTGGAACAATAGACCTTTTAATTGACAAGACAATCAATGCCAAAGCTTGAGCATCATGTGTGTCCCATTCTTTGATTAGCAATATTTTGAGGGACTTGAGACTGGGTCTATTGGCCTTGACCCCTTTGAGGAGTAGTAAGAGAAATTGCACTATGATAGGGATCATCACCACCATTGACATGACCCCTATAAGCCCCTTGCAACAACAAGGACATTTATGATCATAAAACTCCATAGGGAGTAATTTGACCCATCTGATTTATCCTCTTTGGAAAGGATACCAAACAAATCATTTTTAGAGTTGTTGGTCATACTTTATTGCTCTACTAGTGAATTTAAGATGCGAAAGGTAAACAATCTAAAAACTGTGAAAAACTAGCAGTAGAATCGGATGATCCTTAAAAGTAGAATCCTTGAGAGTGGAATGGTCGACCTCACAAAGAGTAGAATTGCCTAGACAATTCAAGAAAGTAGAATAGGTCATTTCAAAAAGTTGAATCACTCTATCACTGAAAGTAGAATCGACTAAGTTGGATCGTTGGATAAAGGATCGTCAAGGTAGGATCACCGAAGTTTAACCAAATTGTGGGAAAAGTGGAATCAAGCAATCATACAAGCGGAATCAGTTGGATTGACAAATTGAACGATTGCACTAGAAAAACATTTACAAATGAGAAAGATCATAGAAATGGGCGATTCTATTCACCACACATTGCGCCTTTACTAGTGAAGTAGTGAAAAACTAGGATTGCTTAGACTGCGTAGCTGAATGATTTAATCTTTTTGGGGTAGTCCTTAATCCAATTATCTATGCCACAATGATTACAAGTAGCCATTGGCATGTTTGAGGGCACAACTTGGTTGAGTTGAGGGAACTTTATAGGGCATTTCAAAACTTGATGGGACCCTGTTAGTGGTTACATTGAAGAGGAAAGTTGGTAAACTAGCTTAACTCCCCCTCTCCCATCCACTACATAATAGTCAGGATGAAGCTCTGTCGGGTCCTCAAAGAGGAAAGTTGGTAAACTCGCTTAACTCCCCCTCTCCCATCCACTACATAATAGTCAGGATGAAGCTCTGTCGGGTCCTCAAAGAGGGGTGGAATAGGCTCGACATCCACTTGATATTCATGGTAATTAGTAGACTCCTTGAAGCTTACTTGATTAAGAGGTGTTACCCTTAGTGGAAGTGGTTGTGGTCCTAAGATTGGTGGAGGTAATGGCACATTGGGTGCATTGTGCATGCCCTTTGATAGAAGTTGTTGCATGGGATGCTCAACCATTGCTTGATTTGTTTACAGGACCGAGAGCTAGTGTTTATTGCGGTGTCAAGACAAGGCTAGCTGTGGTCTTGTTGTGTTGGTGATAGCTTGTAGGCATGTTCGACAATCTAGGGCTTCATTACCATAGTGCCCACAAAAGCTATAGTTACCATTGTAATGAGCTCTTATAATTCGACATTCGCTGGTGGTATGTCCTTGACGAAAAATGGAATATTGATGTAGTTCTCTCCTTGGGTACATGTGCACACTGTCTGAAGCTTTGGTAGCCTTCATTTCCACTTGGAGGGCTTTTAAGAAGTTAGTCCAAGTCATTTCTGCTAAAGTACTACCTTTAGTTAACGGTTTCTGTTGACGCACATGGAGACAATAGACAACAAAAAGGTTTATTTTCAGTACCATTCTCTACGGTGCATGGAATTGGTTAATGATACATGTTCCAAAGGAAGAATCACTACTAGGTGCATGGAATTGGTTAATGATACATGTTCCAAAGGAAGAATCACTACTAGGTGGTTATTGATTCTTCTTGAATTTGACTTTACAATGGTTGTGAAGCATGGCAAGAAACATGTGATAGCATCATTTATCTCGCATACCTAATGGTGAAGGGTTTGTAAACGTGTGTGGCATTGTGAAGCCTCATGACCAGACCATCCATAGAAAGTATCATTCCCATTATAGCGTGCCCTGAGGACTGGACACTCATTGGTCGAATGCTCTTGTCGGCAAATTGAGCACAATGGAAGCTCTCTCCTTGGATACATATGTATGTTTTCTAGAGCTTTGTTGGCCTTTATTCCCTCTTGGAGTGCTTTCATGAAATCTGTGAAATTCATCTCTGCTAAAGTGTTATCTTTAGAAATGGGTTTGAATGTAAAAGTGCTATGTCCCGTGAAACCGAAAGCAACAAATTTAGAATCCAATGCTTTGGCTCCCTTAACCATCAAATTATCTTCGTTCCTTCTTTGTTGTGGCCCAGACATTAATTGGACAATCTGTTTCCAACTAGCATTATAAGCTTGGCCTGTAAAAATCCACAAGAGTCTCTCTTGATTCGTCATACTCCCAATCATCTATGAGAAGACGTTGATCCAATATTCGCAAGCCTAGCTCTTTCCCCGAGGTAAACGTAATGTTATTACATGTGTCGAGACTATCGGGCACTACTTGCTCAGTCCTGGCTTGGGACTCGTTTTGGGCATATTGAGCTATCTAGGCTGCTAAATCGTTGTTGTGCCAATTGCATTGAAGTCTCTTCTTTCTTTGCTCTAGCAGCCTGAATTAGTGCCTCTACTGCCTGTATTTCTTCTAATGTTCTACGGTCCGGCATAAGCACTTGTGCGGGGGTGGGTCAATGGTCACAATTATAGTAGGTACAACAGGAGCTGTATGAACAAGGATATCAACGTGAACGCTCCTTGCTTGTACACCATGTGTCTCTCTGGAGTTTACCTCAACTCTTCCATCATATGACCGATATGTAGTAAGATTTGGTTGAGGTAGTGGTTGAGGCCGAACCTTTGAGGTAGCTAGCTACACGGGCAAAAAGACTGGTAGCTAGCCGGATTGGTGAGGCTTGGTTAGGGTTCTCACTTCTCGGGACTAGGGATCCTTCCATTGACTCAGTCATACAAAGTATTAATGGCCCTTATATTGCAGGTTCTTATACAATGCTAAACTAGGTTCTAACTGAAGGTCCTAATCCTAGTGTAGGTTGGTACACACCTAGCTCAATAGATGCACTATCGTCTAAGTAGGATCCAGATCGTAAGTGCGTGACTGAAGGCTAGTTAGGGACAAAGAAACTGAATGGCCAATTTTAATTTTAATTTTTGGGTGTTAGAGAAACTTGTCCAAAGTGGGTTTTGGACAGTTCTAAACACTTTGGGGAGGGTTGTGCATGCACTTTTTTGGGCCGAGTAGAGGGTTTCCTATAGTTGGGTCCATTGGGAAATTGTAAATTTTTTGGGTTTTGTATCAAGTGCGGCAAAAGTGAATTTTAGATAGTTTTAAACACTTTGGGAAGGGTTGTGCGTGTACTTTTTTCGGGCTCAGCAAAGGGTTTCCTATAGTTGGGTACCTTGTGGAAAATTGTAAATTTTTTTAGGGTTTTATATCAATTGCACCAAAATGATCACAACAGCCTAAAACCTATAGTAGGCAAACTTGTGCATGCACTTTTTTTTTAAAAAAATCTATATTTTTTACTCACCATGAGGATTATTCCCTTTTATACCTTTTTTAACTTTCTCATTTTTACTTTTTACTTTCGTAGTTTATGGTTTCTAGTTGTGGTTTATGATTTTCGGTTTGTGGTTTATGGTTTTGGTTTCACCACAACTATCCGAAAAGGGGTGGTCAGGATTTTTGGAGTTTTCCAAGGTTTCCTTATTGACTTGGAGCTGAAAGCTTGTACACATTAAATGCGGCCACCCAAGGGATTAACAACTTGTGGCCCAAATTATAGGTTGATTAAGCTAGGTTAATCTATGTAATTTACACTAATGCAAAAACTTGCAAACATAGAAATAATTCTAGTTTGCAAATCCTACCCCAAATCGTAGTTTCTAACCTAATTTCTCAGTGTTGTAAAGGGTCCATATTGGGATAAACCCTATGTCATAAAACCAATTTTAAGGTCTATTTTACCTAATACCTTAAACTTTAAGCCTAACTTACTATTTTTTATGTGTAAAATTTAAAAAAATAATAGAAAATATAAAATACAAAAATTGGACAAAAAACTTAAATTGCAGAGCAATCAAGCTATTCCCTGACAGCAGCGACGCCACTTATGGGAAGCTCTTACGTCATAGAAAGAACATAGGAAACAATCCAATGTCATGGAGCTTTTGCCCAACCACACTCAAGAGCACAAACAGCTCAATCGAGAAACTAATTTACCATGGCCTAGCACACAAATGCATAGTCGGGGTGTGTCTGTTATGGCTTACCCTAACCCTCCTTAAAACACATTTAGAAAGAGATTACCTGGTGAACCACAACTGTCATGATGAGGATCTTTCCAATGGCCGAGATCATAACCCTTGAGGTCTCCAAGCTCTACAACTCCTTGAGAAGCAATTCCACCGCGTCTCCTACGGGTCATTTCACAATGGGAGAGTATGTTGTATTATGAGAGGAATTCACTTATATACATGGCCATAAGTGTTCACACTCACTTAAACTGTGGCTGGCCAGGCACTTTAGGCTCATAAGAGGCCTAAGACTATTAAAATGACTACTCTCATAATATATCCATGAAGTACATCACTTAGGACTTCATCTTATCTTGCTGCCACACGCTCTTGAAGCGAGAATCGCCATAAATACTCTGTGACACCATTACAGGCGCTCATCCAAGTTGTAGCTTTGCACACTATGGCTTCATATCTTGAATGTATGACCCTTTGGTGTATCTACCGTGACTCCTTGATGTAAGATAATGGCGGTAGCTCTTGTTAATCCTAGAATTGGATTAACATCCCCCCCTTGATGGTGATCGCGTCCATGTGATTGCGTCCATGTGATCGCGTTGAAGATCTTTGTGTGGGGAGAATGAACACGCTTTGTCGATGGCATTGATGTTGAATGACTTTCAATGATCTTTGTTCCTCCGGAAGAAATAAAAAATATAGTTAATGAATGAATAGGTTAGTGGTGTATTGGGAATTCTTAATGGGATGGTGGGTTTTGTGCAAATGATTGCATTTTTATATTTGCGTGAGCCCTTTTTTTTGCTCACTTTGTTTTCGGCAAGGTTATATTTGATTTTTTGTTAGTGGGGACACTAAGATATGTTAATAATGGGAGAGAAGAGAGAGAAGGATCCGGAGGAACGTAGACTTAGTCATCAAAACGAGATGGTGATTCTCAGTTCCTCATTTGATTCATTGAAGCAACATTCATCATTTGAAGTCATTGGCTTTTGATGATGTCCTTTTGTATGGCAAGATTCTTGTCAAATGTTGTTGAGAAGGACCTATTCCTGTCTTCTTCTACCCATGTGCTTTTTTTGTTTTTATGTATATTTAAGTGCTCTTATGAAGCAAATTTACATGAAGTACAAGAATTGAGTCACATAGACTCTTATTGAACTGCTCTGTGTTGAAGTAGCCACTTATTGGTGAGGATCGAAAGATTTACCTTGTGAGGCTAATATAGATATCTTCACTAAGGATTGAAGATCGTTGATTTGTGAAGGTGGTGGCATCGTTTGGAGAGGTTTGTAATTTGAAGGGAAATTCCAGGTGATAGGTTGTACCATTAACCAAGCTTTCACCCACCATGGCTCCCCCATCCAGAGATGTACCTTGAAGTTGTCGATGGTGAGGCTTTGGTGCAAATGTTCTCCAGTGCATGAGTATGGGTAGCTACTCATGGAGCAACTGCTACATTAATTTAGCCAAAAGAATAATAAGCAATAAGATAACAGATATATAATGGCTATTGAAGATTATTGGAAAAGGTTAATGCGTGAGATGGCTTAATCCGTGATGACGAGGCTTAAATTGTGAAAGTGCAGGTTCTTAAGCCATGAGATGGAACTTTGTGAATTGTAATTCCGTGAGATGAAATTCCATGAATTTGTAGATTTTGACCTCGTGAAGTTGCAGATTATGACCTCGATAGTTTTTTTTTTGGTCATCTAGGTTATGAATTGCAAACAAGCAACAACCGGTTCTTATGTACTTATTTCTCACATCCAGAGGGATGACAAGAGCATTGTTATTTTGTCCTTGATATGCTAATAAGTCTATGTTTTGCAGATGTGGGTATTGATTCTAGAATTTGTTTCTCAGATGTTATCGAGGCAGTAGGGAAGATTGCTAATTATTTGGTTGAACACACAAGCTCTTGTGTTGGTGCTGAATGCATGAGAGTTTTTGAGTGATTTTCTTGTCATTGCTTGGGCCTCCATTCTTGTCGAACTTTAGGTGAAGTTATTGGGGTTGAATTTGGTGGTGAGAGGTTTTCTTCACATTGTTCGATTTTGGCAACCATATGATGGAATTACCATCATAGTATCCTTGTTGTTGAAGTACATGCACAGGCACCCATCTTTGATGAACATTGTAAATTGGTGGCCGATGTGCTTGGTGTTGAGGCTTTCTTCTTTGTGCAAGCTTAGGGGACTTTGTGGTGCGCTTGGGGATCCAAGCTTTGGTATTTCTTTGGTAGTACCCTTGTGCGTGCAGCAGTGTTGTTGGTACCCACACTTGATGACTTGGTGGAGTCTTGTGAGGAACTCGCATAGGCTTTTGTGGGTTGTGTTTTGGAGTACCTTTCTTTTTCCTTGGGGTCTGAGTGCTGTGTTGTTGGGGAAGAGGTTTTGATTATCGAGACACCTAAATTTGATTGGCACCTTCATAGTAGCCTTGAGCTACAAGTAGCTGCTTCTCCACCTACATTTTGATACTATTAAGATATCGTGATTGTGGTAGTCTTGGTGGAGTTTTCTTTTGTGTTGATGTGGAAGATTTGGGGCCCTCCTTGACTTTGGTTGGTTCTGAGGTTGCAAGTTTGAGACTCATGGGGACATTATTGATGATGATGAGGTTAGAGTCTCTTAGGCCTTTGAGCATGTGGTTGTCTCCTTTGGTGACATTTGTCGATGAAGATGCATAAGTTTCGGGATCTTTCCTTTGAGTTTCTTATTAGAGATAGATGGTTTGGTTGTGGGAACTTCTTCTGGAATAGCTGCTGATTGTGAGGTTTTGGCATCGAATTTCATAGGTGAGGATGGGGTTGAAGGAGTAGATGCTTTATCGGAGTTGGTCGTTGATGTAAATGGTAGGTTATTGTGTAGAGGGGCTTTTGTGGAAGAGGCGTGTATTCTTTTGCGTTCAGCATCATAGATATCCATTAAAGTTGGATCTTCTTCCTTGCAGTATGGTATTGTCAACTTTTTGTCGTTGACCATCATGATGACTCTATCGCTAGCAAAGCACAGTGGTGCTTAGGTAGCAATAGTCCATTTATGCCCTAAGATCAAATCTGCTTTCAACACATACTCAACCACAAAAAAAACTTGCAAAAGTAAGGGGGTTAGTTTCAATATACATTGTATGTTCAAAGTACCCCAAACATGGCAAGCCTATGTAAAGATAATCCTTTCAGGATGTGCCGTGAGTGTTGGTTGACCTAACAAATCCCATAGCTCGAGGGTCATGAGATTGTGTTCTCGTGTTGGATAAAGCTGTGCTTGAGCTATCGTGAATTTATTTGAAATTTCCAATCCCACCAAAATCCTAGGGATCTTTTCAGTAAGATATTTTGGAAGTTCCAGCTCTTGCAAGGTCTCTTCCTCTCGTAAATAGCAATTTTACATTGCTTGTTGCAGGAGTGTTCAAGGTGACTGTTTGCATGGATTCATCTATTGAATACAATGATTCACCTATCCAAGTTTCACCAAGGATGACATCATACTCAAGGGAATCTAGGGTAACATGGAATGTAAATTCCATATCGCCACCCCATCGATTGTTTGAGTAGTGTATCTAAAGTAACTTGGAACTTCAATGTTTTGTCCATTGGCTCCTCTTACAAGACTATTGCTTGTAGGGATGAGTTTAGGTTGTCCCAATGACACCTAAGTGTCTATTGTCATGATGTTATGACTAGCTCGAGGGCTAATCAATGCGCATTTGCGCTTAAGATCATTGCCTCTATAGGAAAATCCAACCATACCATGATAGAATCTTCCAAAGGAAGAGTAGGTGTTTTGGTTACTGTTTCAGCTTCAGATCCTATTTTTGTTTCATATTCCCATTCACTTTCATCCTCTGTTTGGATCTCAACTTTTTCAAGAGTATCCACGCATACACTAGCACACTTGGCCCGGACAATTCTTAATGAGGGCTGTTTGGAAACTTGCGAATCTTCACAGTCCTATTTTATGGAGTTCATTATGTCCTTGTATAACTCAAGTTGAGCCCTTAAAGGTGCAAGTGTTGATGTGATGATGGCTTTATCATGAGAGAAGAGCATTCTTCCAAATGAGGTTTTGAGAGACTGTTTTAATCTTGTAATGGAATTATCAAATTCCTCACGTGCTTTCTCAAGCGTATAGTTCGTACAATCTCTTCCAGATGACTCTTCTATTTAGAGTATGTCTTCCTCTTGAAAGGGAAAGCGGTACTCCTCTAGGTTTTGTATCTTGGTTGCTGTTTTAGGTTTGGCATTATGAGGCTCAATAACAACCGGTGACCTTGTAAGACATTCAACCAAGCTAAGCATGCTCTCCTAAGCTTGCTTTTTGCGTTTTGCATATGTGATGTGATTATTATTATCCATTTGGGGTGGTTGGGTGAGTTATAGTTTCTTGATTGGTTTATGTGGTACACTGAGCGAAGAGTAAGAACTTGTTTCATCCTCACTTAGTGATGTACTAGAACTTGTTTCATTCTCTGACTTTCTTTGGTTTGTCAGTTCTTCATTAAGTTTACCCATGCGACGAGATCGAATTTTCTTTTGGGTTTTTGTATCCTATGTCGCACATATGGGTGTTGAGGTTTGTGTGGTGGTTTTTGAGGTAGATGCTTCTGCATCGTGTATAGCTTTTGACTCTTTTGTGTTTATGTCCCCTTTTGGGTTTATGTCCTCTACAGGCTCCTTTTCCTTATCTTTTAATTCAACCTTGGTTTCGACAGTTTGTTGTCTTTGTTTTTCTTGGTTTTGCTCCTTCTTTTGGGTTGTGTTTTGAAGCATTTTCTTCTACCCATGTTGAAGTATTGTCTTTTACGTTCTTTTTTACTATTTCTCATGCCTTGGCTTGTAAGCGTGTAAGCACATTCAAGGGCACCGTATAAAATTACCTGTTTTGTACACTTAAGATGTTAAGAGTTGTATTTTGTGAGATAAGTTGCATTGAAGTAACTCGTCTTGGGCAATCTTGGAACATGTGATCAATGCCACATCGTTCACACATGGGTCGCAAGGTGTCAGTGACTATGGGCACGGAAGTATTCCAAACTGTGCAGTCTGCCACCTTGTAAGGTCCACGATAATAGAAACACTAAAGTGTCTGATTAACTGCTTCCTTAGAAATTTCTACCCTTTGGACTGTTTTTGTTTGGTGCACGGGAGATGGAGCTTTTGAGTCCATTGTGGATGAAGTAGGACATTTTTTAGTATCATGGTCAAAGGTTTTACAATATATGCAGTATAGAAGAACAGGTGCCTTGTATGCACAATGAAGATTGGGATGGTCATAGTGATTGCATTCAACACAAGGCATTTCGTTCCTCACTTTTAAAGGCATTAAGGATGTTTGGTTTTGAAGGTTTTCATTCTCTCTTAGAGATGTTGACTGTAAGGTTTTAAGCAAGGCTGCATAAAATTCTGGGAATGTCAATTCTGAGATCGATCTTTCTTTTGTCATTGCTTCACTTGGTTTAGATGAGGAACACCTAGTAGCATGATCATCTTCTAGCATATTGTCATCTAAACGTATTGCTTCTTTACAACATTGATCGAATGTTTCCGGATTGGTTACAATGATGAAGTTGTGTAAGCTGTTATTCTTTAAGCCCATCATGAAACATCTCTTCAATTGAACATCATTTAATTTTTTCCATGACTCACAACGTGAGTCCAAGAGTTTTATCCTAAGGAGAAAATCTCTAATGGATTCATTTGGTTGACGCTCAATTGAATAGAATTCTGTCACTGCACTCCATCGATCACCTTGTCTAGAAAAGCTATGTATAAAGGTTGATTTCAAGGTTTTAAAGTTGGTCTTAATCGTTGGCATCAATGCGATGAACCATCGACTAACTTTTCCCTCTAAGCATAAGTTCAACGTATGTACCTTAGTGGGGCAGTTGGGATTTCCAAAGGTTTCATATCTCTGTTCAAACATTTGAATGAATTGAATAGGGTATGTTGTTTTGTCATATTTGCCCATAATTTTAAAAATTTGTACGGCCGTATTTCTGTATGAGTCACTGAGGCCGTATGTGAGTGCTCTTATTGGAAGAGACTTAGTGAGTCCTTGGGCCACCCCCTTCCTAGACTAGTCAGTATGTCCAAGGTGTGGATTTGCGGAAATGTTAGGCAAGGGGCCCAATCTCGATGGGATGGAAGTGATAGGGGGTGTAAAGCCTGATGACACGCTTGTTATAGAGGTATGGCCAATGGCATTGGGAGGTGAATTGTGGCATAGATCTCAATGGCTCGAAGATGTCAACCACCATTGGGTTCAGTCCTTGTGTGATCCCTGGCAATCACTCTATCGTTGCCATGTTAGAGTGCCTAAATGCTCCTTAATGAGCAATCACAGTTTTTTTTTTCTTTTTATACTTTCCCACAGCCTGTTTACAGTCTCAAGAGGCTTTGCGTACTCTTCGTTGGGTCAAACGGGTGTTCATTTGCCCTAATTAGCTAAGGCGCTATACGCATGTAAACGACCTCTAAGACATTTTTTCGAAAAAAGCGTATGCTATAGGAACTTTCCAGATGGAAGAGGAGGTCCTAAAACCTATTTCCCATCATTGTTTCAAGGCGAAAAAAAATTTCAAGAATTTTTTTCTTGTTTTGCAACATGTTTTTTAGGGTGTTCCAAAAGGAATTTTAAAAAACCCTGTAATGAGAAAGTTATATTTTTGGAGTACTACAACTTTGTTTCCTTGAGTCATCCATGATTTTGTCATTTAGACACTAAAAAAGTAGCCTGAATATGGCTCGTCGTCGTTTTCGCACTAATTTTTATGATTTTTCGTGGTTTTTGGACTGTTTTTTCGTGGTTTTTGGGCTGTTCTTTTACCTCGATTCCGGGTCGAATTTTGAGGCTGTTGGTCGGAGGCCAAAATGGTCAATTTGGACTTCAGACGGCCAAGTCCAAAGTCGAAGAGCTTGATGTCAGCTTTCTGATGAGCCCTAGAGCACCTTCATCGGATATACGGTTTAGTAGATAATACGGCCTCCAAATAGGGGTGTTCTCCAAAGTTTTTTTTTTCACGTCTGAATTTTCACGGCTCACGGCTTGGACTTTCACAGCTCACGGCCCTGGACGTTCGCGGTTCATGGCTTGAACTTTCGTCGGATTTTTTTTTTAGTCTAGTGGGAAATACGAACTTTCCTTTTTGGGGGGGAATTTTTTTTGAATGTAAAATGAGAGGTATGAGTATTTTTCCAAAAAGGTAAGTGGGAATCAGAAAAGTCAACCTTTTAATGGCACCCCTTACACCCCTCATAAATGACCCCCAAAATGAACAATTTTGACAACTCATGAGCATCTACTCACTGAATGCTCATTAAACTTAATGAGTTATGTAAAAAAGTGATTAAGGATTAATCCAAGATTAATCTTTTCAATCTTTTCCTCTTTTACACTAATCAAGGACTCTAATTAACCACTATTCCCTAATTTAATTCACACAATTGAGCACATCATTGGTGGATAGAGCAAGGGAATGCTAATCTTTGTGCATCAACAATTGTGTAAATTAATCTAAAATAGAAAATTAATTAGACTCTTAATTATGGTCTCCTCTTTTAAGGTTAAATTAAGCAAAGAGAGTCAAATTTCTCTAATTGATGTGATTAGGTGTTTTGATGCATCTAGATGCTCTCAAAACACTCAAAAACCCCAATTTCGACTACTCATATAATCAATTTAGACCCCAATTAACACATTTTCTAAAATTTTGGCCTTTTGAACAAGATTAATCACCCTTAATGACAAAAACCAATCTATTAAAAAAATTAGTCAAATTCAAGGATTTTTTTATGGTTTTAAGAATTTTTTTGAAAGATTAAGCTGCTCTTAATGCTTGCTAACACTCTAATCCAAACAATTTCAACAAAAAACACACAATTAAACTAAAATTAATAATCTTAGTTCTATGTTTAACACTAAAGAGAGTTAACATTCACTAAAAATTGCATTCTATTGCATTGTTTGATGCAATGGATGCAAACTATGCCTAATACAAACTATGCAAGCCCTAAGAACATGAAAAACCACAAAAACAACAAATTGATCTAAAACTTAAGCAAAAAGCATTCTTTTCAAAAACAAAAAAGAGAGCTATTCTACACCAAATCTCACACAAATCACCATTGAATCCATATCTTTTTCATGGGAAACTATTAATCAAGATAATAGGCAATGGGTTATGTATAGATTAGAGGCAAAATGATGGAAAAAGCCAAGGGATGGCCCCTGGGCAACGGCGCCAAAAATGTTATGGCTCACCCTAACCCTCCTTGAAACACATCCAAAAAGAGATTACATGTGGTGAACGGCAACTGTCGTGAGGATCTTTCCAATGGCCGAGCTCGTAACCCTTGAGGTCTCCAAGCTCTACAACTTCTTGAGAAACAATTCCACCGCGTCTCCCGCGAGCGTTGTCACATCGCCGCGTTGCACTACGGGTCCTCGTCCCTCCTCTCACCTCACTTCACTTACACACACTCACTAGCATGCATTAGGGAGACAGATTAGCAAGAGCAAGACTCAATTGCACAATGGGAGAGTATGTTGTATTATGAGAGAAATTCACTTGTATACATGGCCATAAGTGTTTACACTCATTTAAACTGTGGCTGGCCGGGCACTTTAGGCTCATAAGAGGCCTAATGCTATTACAATGACTACTCTCATAATATATCCATGAAGTACATCACTTAAGACTTCATCCTATCTTGCTGCCACATGCTCTTAAAGCGGGAATCACCATAAATACTCCGTGACACCATTACGGGCGCCTGTCCAAGTTGTAGCTTTGGATACTACGGTTTCATATCTTGAATGTACGACCCTTTGGTGTATCTACCGTGATTCCTTGATGTAAGATAATGGCGGTAGCTCTTGTTAATCCTAGAATTGGATTAACAGTGTCACTCGCCTCGTGAAAGCTTGTTGCCTGGAATTCTCGTAGGAGACAATGTGGCTGTGCAACCGTACTTAAAAGCTCCACTTTGCCGCTGCCGCCACTGCTGCCGCACTCCAATGAAAGCTTGACCCTCCTCACAACTTAATCTCTCACACTCACTCTCTTACATGCAAGTAAGCAAGCACATGTAGGTTTTAATATTGCTAGAAATCCTGGTAAGCAAGCACATGTAGGGTTTGATATTGCAGTAGAAATCCTTTCTCCTCCTATTTCCTATACTTTTTAACATCTCATATGTGTACCTTGTAGACTGTTTAGCATCTCATTTTTGTGCACCTTGTAGACTCTTTAACATCTCATTTGTGCACCACCTTGTAGACTCTTTAACATTCATTTGGGCACCTTGTATACTCTTTAATATCTCATTTATGCACCTTGTAGACTCTTTAGCATCTCATTTGTGCACCTTGTACATTGCGTACAAAGTGGCCAATGGGTGGTACCCCTTTGTGGTACCGGAGGTGTGTGTGTGGGCGGGGGGGTGGGAGTATGGTGTGTGTGTGTGTAGCTAGTTGAAATTCCCCCTCGTGAAAATTATGCGTGGAATTGGTCATTCCGTAAGCAGGCAGCCTATTAATTGTCCGGGCGGTCAATCTGAAACGGGGGATGAATATACAGTCAGATCAATTAGGGTTTAAGCGAGTGAAGCAGGTTTTACAGGTCTTTTCCATCTTCTGCGAGGAGTTGCAGGTTCGTGAGCGTCCTCCCCCATGGTAAGCATCTCCGTTTCTCAATTGTTGCGATCTTGCTCTAAAATCAAATGCAATTTTGGAGCTTCCATGCTTGTGGAGTGTCTGGTTTTAGGGTGGTTTCGCCCGTTCATTAGGGTTTATGTAGTATTTTCCTCGGTTTCCTCAAATCGCCTGTTCTTGGCTTTGGAGCTTTTCGTCTGTCTTAGGCTTTTGCAAGGGGCCTGGAATGCCCTTGTTTGAGGGTTTGTACCCTCTTTCCAATAGATTATGAATTGTGTATGCCGCGGTAGCCGCACTGCATGTTCTTCTTTTGCCTCATGCAAGCGAGGAAAGGCTTTGTAGACTTGTTCTTAAACATGGTTTGTAGGCATATGTTTATTGTTACGAATACGTGACATCCAGTTTGCATTTGGCAGTTGATCCCCAAGAAGAACCGAGTGGAGGTCTACAAGTATCTCTTTAAAGGTCTTTACTTCACCTGCTTATGTGGATTCTACTTGCGGTTGTGGCTTTTACTTACTCAGTCGTTTCTACTTGCTCTTCTGGCTGATGTGGATTGTACTTGCTGATCTGTATTTTACTAGCTGATTTGAATTGCACATGCTTATGTAATCACATGCTGAAGTTGATTCGACCCAACAGATGTGGATTACACATGTGCCTGTGTGCATTCCAGTGTCTGGTGTAGATTTTGAAAGTCTTTGTTATGTTATTTAATGCCTTTACATGCGCGTGACATAATTCAGAGGGAGTGCTTTATGCCAAGAAGGATTATAACCTGCCAAAGCATCCGGACATCGATGTTCCCAATCTGCAAGTCATCAAGTTGATGCAAAGCTTTAAATCAAAGGAGTATGTTAAGGAGAATTTTGCTTGGATGCACTACTACTGGTACTTAACCAACGATGGGATCGAGTATTTGAGAACTTATCTGAACCTCCCTTCAGAAATTGTTCCGGCCACCCTGAAGAAGTCTGCTAGGCCCCCTGGCAGACCAATGGGGGGTACCCCTGGTGATAGGCCCAGGTATATACCTGTATGGCTTTTGTTAGGGATAGGGCTTCCTTTCTATGTTTAGGTTCAATTCGTCTAATGAGACTATGGTTAGGCATAAGCTGAGAACTTAGCATTATCTAGGCAATTATTTTTGTCACATGTAGATGTAAGTTGGGAAAGTTGTCTTTTATACTGGAATGTGAGGGGGTGTAGTCTGCCCATGTATCTGCGAATGCAATGATGTTTCTGGGTTCTGTTACTATTATGATAATATATTGCTAGATTCAAGCTGGTTTCTTGTTGGACAGAGGGCCTCCTCGTTTTGAAGGTGACAGGCCAAGGTTTGGAGACCGAGACGGCTATCGTGGAGGACCGCCCCGTGGTCCAGGCGGTTTTGGTGACAAGGGGGGTGCACCAGAGGGCTTCCAACCCTCATTTAGGGTATGAAGCCAATTTTGTTGTGTTTTTTAGTTAAAGCTTCTGTCTAGTGTCAGATCTTAAAGATTATTATGTTGTTTTTACAGGGGCCTGGAGCTGGAGGCCGACCAAGTTTTGGTCGAGGTGGAGGGGGTTTTGGGGCCGCTCCTCCTGCACTTCCCTAGTGATGGTTTTTGTAGAAAATAGTGTTCTGCAATTTGCTGTAACATGAAAGTGATCAGTTTTGCACCTCAACTATTTTGATCATGAGGATTGAGTGTTATGTTTGTACTATCTGGAGTCTTCATCTGTTTTCATGCCATGGTGGTGGCGAGTGCCATAATGCATGCCTCTTGTATGTGTAGAGGGTGAACTTGTTTCAAGGAAATGACTTTATGCCCTTTAATATTACCTACCTCTTCGGGTTTCCTTGCACAGAGGTGATATTGATTCTTGCAGGTTATGTCATGAACCTGCCAAGCTTGATCTTTATAGCGTATTGCTTGTCAATTTTGGAAGCTATTAAAGCAGTGGACTCCTGTGGCTGGTTTCAAACACTGCATATGTGTGCTCAGTTCCCTACCTTGAACATCATGATATCAACTGAGATTTGTCACAGGATCCGAAAAAATGAACATGTCAGTGTAAGAAAACAAAAATAAACTTTGAATGTGACAAGTATATACGCGCAAAAGGAAATCTGACAGTCTCATGGTTGTAGGGCTGAAGAGTCAGTGACCTTACTCTGGCTTCTGATTAAGTATTTTGGTTGTAAGTCTCATTGAGTGCCTGTTTGAAGGCACAAGTACCACGATCATTTTTTGTATTTAGCCCCTTCATCGAGGAAACTTCAAAGTGAAAGCACAATGGTGTTGTGAAATCTTAAAATACCACAGAAGATATTGTTTTAAAATACCACAGAAGATATTGTTTTAAGATTTTAACATTCTACTACTTTGTGAGGTTTCAGTTTTAAATGATAAACATCCCATGGTACATCTTCACAAATGAAGGTTTACCACCATTTGGGGAGAGAGAGAGAGAGAGAGAGAGAGAGATTGAGATTACTGACTGATTCATATGTTTAGTTTTGTTGTGGCAAATATGGTAAGTGGGAAGCTTTATTCTCTAAAAATTGAGGAATTTCTGTTGCCATTTTAGTGGTATTTGGAAGTTGTCAATGGACACTACATAACAAAGTTAGAAGTTGTATGACCTGTTGACAAAAGAGTTTTCTATGAAAGCATGTGGATGACGCAAGCATTAGAGTACATAATAAAGTTAGAAGTTGTATGAGCTGTTGAGACAAAAGAGTTTTCTATGAAAGCATGTGGATGACGCAAGCATAAATATTTGGGCACTGAGATTTGTAATTTTAAAAGAGATACAAAGGAATGGGATTGTGGCACATCTACCAACATTTTTAGAGATGTCAGATGTACATGAAGCTTGTATAATGAACAAGTCACATCGGCAAGCATTTCCAAAAGACAACAAAAATCCTACAAAGGCCCCTTTAGTGCTTGTCCATGGAGAGACTTCTTGTTACTATGACTGAGGACTTTAGTAGGGAGATGTGGGTGTATTTTTTCAAGGCTAAGGCTGAAGATTTTAAAAAAAATCAAAATATGGTATACCTTGGTAAAGAATGAGACATGAAAGAGACTGAAGAAATTTTGAATAGATGGAGGAGAATTCACATCAAGTAAGTTCAATGCTTACTACTACAGAATCATAGGATCAAGAGAGATTTAAATTCACATAACGTGAATTCAATGCCTACTACAAGGAGCATGGGATCAAGATAGATTTGATAGTAGAATTCACATCAAGTAAGTTCAATGCTTACTACTACAGAATCATAGGATCAAGAGAGATTTAAATTCACATCACGTGAATTCAATGCCTACTGCAAGGAGCATGGGATCAAGATAGATTAGACAGTTACTCATTCTCCACCATAACAAAATGGTGTTATAGATTATAGAATTGGTGGAATCGTACAATCATGGAGATGGCACAGAGTAAGTTCAAAGGGAAAAGAATGAAGATTTTTTTTTGGGATGAGGCACTTAGGACTGCATTTAATAGGAGTTACACAAAGGCAGTGAAGGGCATAACACCTCAAGAGGATTATTTTGGTAAGAAACATATATTTCAAGACATTTGGTTGTGATTGTTTATACATGTTCTAGACTCATCCAAAACCAAGTAGGATTCCAAGAACAAGAAGTGTATCTTCTTGGGGTACAGTATGGAGTCAAAGGGTTACCAATTATACAACCCAAAGGCTAAGAAGATAATTATCAATTTGAAGAATAGCTTCATTAGGTGGAGGAGAAGGCTCCATCCACATTATCCTTCAATGAAAAAGTATCCTAGGAGACACAACCACTAGTGAGTGATTGTACTAAGTCCATAAGACATCGATTCATTAGATGATGAAGAAGAAAATCCTACAACACCACAAAAGGGGCCATATCCTAAATGGCGGAAGCATCTTTTGGATGGGAAATATCTGCCATAGAAAAGGTAGTAGAGCTATTGTAGATCCAAGAGAATAGAGAGGAGAAGAGGGCCTCTACTCACGTTGTCAATATGGCCTTGATGGTTGAGCTAATGTAAGTATAGGAGATAGCCAGCTTAGAGGAAGCATTAGTAGATCTAAACTGTATTGAGGGGACCCATATGTAGTTAGAGAGGAGAAGAGGGCCTCTACTCACGTTGTCAATATGGCCTTGATGGTTGAGCTAATGTAAGTATAGAAGATAGCCAGCTTAGAGGAAGCATTAGTAGATCTAAATTGTATTGAGGGGACCCATATGTAGTTAGGGATAGGACCTTGTGCCAATAATAAGGTAATAAAAGGAAAAGGCTAAGTCATCCCTGTAATTAGGAGATTCTTGGTGGTTCTTAGATACTTTTAGTAGACATCTAGGCCATTGCCTTTCTTAGTCTCCGCGGGTTGGTGCCTTATCTCTATTTATCTTTACTTATTTTAAAAAAGGAAAAAAAAGTCTAATCATCTTCACTCTTACCACTAAGTACACAAGGGTCTGAGTATCTTAAGACTAACCCATAATAGTAGGCATGTGACTAAGACCAGTTCAAGTGTAGATAAACTTATTACTAACCTCTAAGTTAAATTAGCCTTATCTTTTCTCTTCATAGCATAAGTTAAGTTCACACAGTCATAACCAATAAAGGACATGTATGCATATCTGTTTTTCAAATCCATGTTTCATGTTATTTTTTACAAGGAACATTTTACTGGTTGAACCAATTTTCACGCAGGTATCACAAGACTTAGCTACCCCCACCACTATCATCACCTTCCATCATCACAAGTGGAATCAACTCAACTTCCGCAACATATTTTGAGGATGGAATCTACATCAAGAAGGGGGGCATGTTAACCCTTTTCGGAGATCTCTATAGCGTTGATGCTAGCCAACATATTCTGAGGATGGAATCTACATCAAGAAATGGGGCATGTTAACCCTTTTACAACATATTCTGAGGATGGAATCTACATCAAGAATGGGGGCATGGTAACCCTTGTCGGAGACCTCTATAGCATTAATATCGGCCATCACAATATTTTTTCACCTCTTTTGGGCCACAGGTGCCAAAATAGTTGGAATTCACTTAAAATCCATGTATTGTATATCTTGTGTGTGTGCTCTCTGCTTGTGTGTGTAACATGCACCACAAAATCAAGGAGTTTAGGTTACTACCTTTGGATGAGTGTTCACACACGTCCCTAGGGGGACTAGAGAGCCTAAAAACCTTATTTTTAAGTTTGTCCAATGTAAATCCTAGAAATGAAGGAGATAAGGTAAAAGGAAAGCCAACCTCTCATGGTCTTGTATTCTCCTATGTGAATTCAATAAAGTGCTCTTCTTCTCTACTATCCTATGCAATTACTTTGTTTCTTTCCTCTTGCTTGTTTGAGCTCTTATGTCTGCTTGCTTGCATGTATGCGAGAGAGTGAGTGTGCGAGATTGAGTTATGAGGAGGGTCGAGCTTCCATTGGCGGAGGGTTGAGCTTGAATGTATGTGAGAGAGTGAGTGTGTGAGATTGAGTTATGAGGGTTGAGTTGTGCAACGTAGCCGTTGACAAGGAGGCTGAGCTCTTAAGTGCTTCTTCCATGATGCTATGCAAGTGTTCACGATGTGAGTGACACGTCTCGACCATGATTTGCGTGATAGACCGTGGCATATTGGTTTCTTTATTAATCTTCCACGTGCTCTCAAGTTAGTGAGGCAAAGCCCCACGACAAGAGTAGTTTCATACGCCCTTCCCATGGTGCAAGGAGTTACCAAATGGTTTGATGACCAAATTAAGAATAAATAAATGAAGGAGACATGTTAGTCATGTATAGTGTCAAGAACACTAAATAAAAACTCCATGTGAACCAAGGCATCGGCCTCAAGGTACCACTATGTGTAACCAAGAGTCGTACGAGGATCCTACATGTGGCGATAGTTATATTCTTGGTCTCTTTTTTTCCCCCCATTTTTTATTTCTTTTTTCCATATTATTATTTTCGAAACCTACAACTCACTTAAAGTTCACTAAAGGCCAAGTGGGAGTACTTGGCATACTCCATTGGCATATTGTAAGGTGAGTGTCAGATAGGGACATTACTAAGTCTATGAAATAATATGGCCTTAGAGTTCCTCTAAGAAAAAATTAGAAAGTAGTTCATTCCAGTGATAAGGTCATTGAGTTAATTTTATGAATACAAGTTTATGAAGTAAAGAAGCAATAGTTAAGTTAGGGTACACCTGAGCAAGTGGAAGAATTTGGTCCATATCGAGGTTGTGTGTCCGATAAAATTTGTATTTGGTGCCTAGAATGCAACTCTCAATAACTTGTAAAACAATCTTACCTAGTAAGCTCATCATCTGACAACCATAGTGAATAAGCAAGCTCTGATTCGATGTCACTAGGTTGATGCTCCCCCTCGCCTTCGACTTCCTAAAACATAACCTTTTACGGGATGAGTAGGCAATGGTCTCAGTGTTTCTTGGCTATGGAAGGGCATAGGTACTATAGGTAAGTTGGTCAAGAATCTCACTCCCTGAAAAGCATCAATAAACTCACCTATTGCTACCCAGAATGGACATGGTGTTGATAATAGCATCTCATAAAGTGGTGGGGTGAGTGCAAGGTAATGCTCTTACCTCCATTGCTTGATTTCTTCCTCTTGGGGTGTTCTTACTTGATTAGGTCCACCGACTTCACAAAGAACACGCAGGTCATCATGTCTTCGGCATCACTCCTACCATGGCCTTGGGGAATATAAAAGCATGTACTTGGATCCTTCATACACACAATGAGTACCATTTAAGTTGTGTAATCCCTCTCTCATACTTGAGCTCTACTCTCTTTCTCTCTCTCTACTATTCTTCACACTCCACAATCATGGAGAGATTTCATCCTCCATGGCTCCATGATTGATCATCCTTTGATTGCTACCATGTTGTCAGAGCCATGATTCTTAGTTTTTAATCTCTACTTATCATCTATTCCACTCTCTTTCAATATGATTAGCTTTATCTTATCGTTTAGCTAATCACTTTTTCACCATTTTTCCACTTCCTTGCAAAAACGTACTTGTATCCCCTGCTCGTTTTTTGATTGGTTCTCCCTCCACACATCACATCTTGCCAAACCCTCTTAGGACCTCAATGCTAACACTATTGCTTCCCTACAGCTCAAAGCTCTTGCTCCAATGCAATTTTGATACCGCCAAATCAACACATCACTTTTGGAGTAAAATCACGAATTCGGCACCATCGCTTTGAATTGCCCAAGTGCTCTTAGCTGTAGTTACTCTACAGTAAGAGTAACAAGCTCATGAAATTTGACCTTATTTGGTCCAAAGGAGCAGTTGGGAGGAGTAGATCAACAAATGCAAAAACGTAGTCTTCATTGATGAAAATCGGTACCTCTACTTTGAATCAATAGCATGGTATAAGCTGTCCACAAATCAAATCTTTGAGCAAAAAGATTAAAAATGGAGGAGATTCAAGCAAATCATCATTTTCAGCCCTTTGTCCATTAAATAGGTAATTAGTGCTAATTTAATTTATTAGTAGCGATATCAAGGGTTCAAGCCTACCATTAGGGTTTTGCTATAGCTTACCAAAGGTTTATATTGAAAAAGCCCCTTGATTCTTCCCTTTGACGGTGCTCTCCAAATTAGGATATTTTTTGCTCAATTAATAGAAAATTACTTTCAGTACTACCTTGATTAGTGCTAATCATATGAGGTCTTTTAGGACCATTAGTGGTTCATATCTCACATTTAAGTGTTTCTAAACCTTTGTAAAGTTTCAAATTAGATTTTTCCCTTGATTTGAGTGGTCGATTTGTTAATCCAAAACAAGGTATGAATCTGTGCTAGCATTGTTTGGGACAATGGGATTTTTGAGCTTGAATGCTTCATGTGTTGAAATTAGGGTTAGGGTTTCAACAATGCACACACACAAGATAGAGAAGCTTGAGAGCACACAAACTCACTAGAATAGAATGATCAAATGTGTGCCAAATACAAAAGATAAGTACACACCCCAAAATGAGTAGATAAGAGGGTGTACATAGCACGAGGAAAAAACCTCCTAGTGAGGGAAAAAATGTCGTGGCGGTCCTAAGTGTGTTCACACACATCACTACCATATAATGCTACAAATCCCCCTTGGAGTAATGATGTGAACATGTACAGCGTATGGCCGATCAATCTTGAAAAGGCAGTAAGCCCAAAGCTTTACGAAAAGCTTCAAACTTTTCACGAGAAAGAGCCTTCATGAATAAATTTGCCATGTTGTTATGTGTAGACACATAGATTAGGCTGATCTCTGCCTGCAGAGAGTCTTTCGGACATGGTGGTAATGCACCTCAATGTGCTTAGTGCGAGCATGAAACACTGGGTTCCTCGACTGCTAATGCGCTTTGGCTGTGTCAGTGAAAATGGTAGTGCCGATTGTCCAGCACCACCCAAATCAGCCACCATAAGACGTTTGAGCCACACACACTCAACTGTAGCTGTAAAAACTGCCATGTACTCAGCTTCATAGTTGGAAGTGACCACTGTAGGCTCCTTCTTACTGAGCCATAATATACATGAATCACTAAGGCGAAATCAAACCCACTAGTGGATCGTGTGTCATAACATCCAGCCCAATTTGAATCACTAAAATCATGCAGCTGTGACTCACCCCCCTTTGGATAAAATAATCCAAAATACTAAGTGCCTTGCAAATAGCGAAAAACTCACTTGACAGCTTGCCAATGCTTTGTACTTGGGCTATGCATAAATCTGCTCAATTGTGAGACTGCATACTGTATATCTGGCCTCATGTTGCATACATAAAGAAGGGATCCAATAGCCCCCCCCACTGATACAAACTAGCATCAAAAGTGTCTCCTACATCTTGAAGACTACGTCGAGTACTTGTCTCCATAGGTGTAGCCACAGGTCTACAGTCTTCAAGATTAAACCTCTTCAATAGCTTCTGTATATATTTAGACTACAGCATGACAATGCCATCATTGTGCTACATAAACTGAATCCCTAAATAATAATGCAAGGACCCCAAATCTGACATCTTAAACGATGATTAGCCTTAAAGGCTGAAATCTGATCTATATTATTGCGTCCCGTGTGAGCAGCATGTCATCAACGTATAGAACGATGACCAAAAATGTGTCCTTACTCCTCTTCACATAGAAGGTACTCTCTGCTAGACTGCTGTAAATATCATTTGCAACCAAGTATGCATGAATCTTCTCATACCATGCTCTAGGAGCCTGCTTAAGGCCATAAAGAGCCTTTTTTCAATCTGCATACTTTAGACTCTTCCCCTTTCACATCAAAACCAGAAGGCTGCGATACATACACCTCTTCATGTAAGCCACCATTCAAGAATGTAGTCTTAATGTCTAACTGATGTACATTCCACCCATGATGTGCTGCCAAAGCAATGAGACACCTAATGGTAGTCATACAAGATGTGGGTGCAAAGGTCTCATAATCAATGCCCTTTTGCTTTACCCCTTTGCAAAAATAAGTCTGGCCTTGTAGCGATCAATGCTACCAACTGCTTTGCGTTTTAACTTGTAAACCCACTTAGTACCAATGGCCTTCTTGCCATAAGGTAGATCTATCAAATACCAGGTGTCATTCTTGAGTATAGAGTTATAGTCATCCTGCATCCAATGATCATCATCCTGTGTTTCCTCCAAAGGAAACAGGTTCCTCCTCATTACATAAAGTAGAAATGAGAACATGATCCACATGAGAATAATCTACATGATGAGAACCTGCACGAGTTCTACTAGGTAAAGGAGCTGCCAACTTGCTATCCCTCAATGTCTACACAAGCCATTTTGGCATACACCTAGATTCTTCTATGGCTTATCTCTCCTCATCCACTACATCCTCAATAATTGCCTCATCAAAAGGCTGATTTTGCACCTGCAAAGGCTGAATTTCAGCACTTAGTTGAGCATTTAATTGCTCTACATATGGCTGCCCTCCCATTAAAAAAAGGTAGGAGAGAATCAAACATGTCATGTGAGCATACATTCTGCTGTTTTTTGCATGAAAGCATGGGCTGAACTGAGTTTTCGACAAAAACAACATCTCTACTTACTAAAATCCGCTTTGAGGCCGGATGGTAGAGTCTATATCCCTTGCTTTCTGAACTGTATCCCACAAATATGCATTTAACTGCCTTATCATCAAGATTACTGCGTTGTTGCTCAGGCACAAACCATGAGGTAAATCTTGGGCTTTCACCATACATCGTGCCATCTCCATGAGAGACCTGTTCTTCCTCTCAGCCACACCATTTTGCTGAGGTGTATATGGCATTGTACATTGATTCCTTATGCCTTTTTCAGCCATATATGCATAAAATTCCTTGGACATATACTCCCCCCCTCGATCTGAACGAAGGGTACCAACTTTACATTCACATGCATTTTCATCCATGGATACGAAGTGCTTAAAGCACATAAAAACCTCTGACTTCTGCTCTAATGGATACACCCAGCTATATCTAGGGTAATCATCAATAAAAGTTATGAAGTAGAGATATCCCCCAATAAATGGTGTCCTCATAGGACCACATACATCACTATATGTATAAGTTGTAATTTCTTTTAACAGCTCTCACACATCCATCCTTTGGAAATGATGCCCAAAGAATTTTACCAAGAATACACCCCTCACATACATGTCTAGTAGGAGTCTCAAGATTTGGCAACTCAGACACCATATCATGCCTTCATAATTCAGATGGCCAAATCGTGCATGCCATAATTCTGCAACACTCATAGCACTAGTCGTAGAGACTGAGCAAGCATCATGCCGCTGCAACTTCTCAAATACATCCATCTTATATAGGCCATGAAACAAGGTACCTGAGGCAATGATAGAATAACCATCATTTCTATCCTATCCTGAACTGTACATCTGTCATCCACAAATTTCACTGTCAAGCCTAACAAGGCTAAGGCTGAAACTGACAGCAAGTTCTTCTTAATGCCTAGCACATATAAAACTTTCGAAATGCACCCCCATTTGCACTAATGAGCACAACTCTACCAACTCCTTTGATAGGATATGAGGAACCATTTGCACATGTGACGGTTCTTGCACTTGGGATAGATTCCAGAGATGAGAACAAACCTTTTTGTGTGTTATGACCCATGTTATTTGAATAATAATCATGGTCATTTAAATTTGTATATATTTTTTATGATGCCTATTTCTCATCATGAACACGTTAGGATTGATTGATGTGATGTCAATTGATTGTTACTACTGACGTGGTTTATATTTATGAGTTTAGGTGATGAGGTGTGCAAGGGTACCGATTTAGGTGTTGCACAGTGCGAGGGTACCGATTTAGATGTCGCACGGATGGTGGATTGAGTCATGGCGTGTGGACCGATCTCACAATATTTTGTGACTATATTATGGCATTTGATATTATTTTGACATCAGTGTGATGTGTGTGTGTGCATGCGTCAATTTATTGTACAGTGTGCGTACGAGCATTAGTTGATTTATTTTGTAATGTGCATAAGTGCACAAGTTAGATTATTGTATTAGAAAAATAGTGCAAACCTTAGAAGGTTTGAGGACAAAGGTTAATTGAAGACAAAGGCTAAAATTGAGGACAAAGGCTAATTAAATGGCAAAGTCCAAACATGGATGTATACTTTATTTTTGGCTTAAAGCCTGCTTTTTGGAATATATAAAAATACCCACGCGAGAAGAAGCCACTCACGTTGGGGGGGGAAGATTGCACCCAGTCTTGTGTTGCCTTGTGTTGATGGTGATGTATTTCTTTTCCTTGCTCTATGTTTTGATATGTCTTTTAATTTTTAATTTAATTCAAGTAGTTGTTTTGATGTTTGATTTAATTTATGAGTCTTTTGATTATTCTCTTCAAGAAAATTAAAGGTCCGGTTGCAGTGGTATCAGAGCTTTGGTGAAATTTAATTTTCTTGAAGACTGTGAAAAGAGGTGAAAAGAAGTGAAAGAGACAAAAACAGAGGTGAATTGAGGTGAATTTTGGTAAATTTTGAGGTGAATTTTGGTAAATTTTCTTGAATTTTAATTGAAGAAGAATACGTTTAGGGATTTTTCTTTATGGATGAAATAAAGGTTGTTTTTGACCATTGGGTAATGAGTCTCCATCAACTTTAGGGATTTTTCTTTATGGATAAAATAAAGGTTATTTTTGACCATTGGGTAATGAGTCTCCATGAACCTATTGCCCAAAGGATAAAGAAAAGGTGGTAAACCATTCTCAGAAACCATGAAACCTCTCTCAAAATTGGAAAGCGGTTTTGCTAAATTCTTGACCTCTTTGTGATCTGTCTGTATGGATGGGTTTCAAAATTGATAGTCAATCCAGCTTAGCTTTCCAATTGCTAAACCATTGAGGGAGGAAGCAATCTATAATGGACTGTGTATAATTCACCAAGAGCTAATTTATGGAGAAATAAGCTCTGTGAGAAATTAAAAATTCTGAAATTGATTTTTTCTCTCCCTCCTTCATACCCGGCGGCGTGCGCTGCGAATTCAGAGGGGGGGGAGGAATTTTTTTTTAGACCCCGGCTTCTCTTCCTCCATCCGGCCGACGGCCCGCGCCCTGCGCATTCTGAAGGGCCAGTTCATAGATTTTAAAAAATATATATATATAAATTTTCAATTGATTTTTTTTAAAAAAAATCTTTCTCTCCCTCCTTCGTATCCCGGCGGCGGCAGCGGCAGCGGCAGCGGCTTCTCTCCTTCATACCAGGCGGCGAGCTAATTTTCAGGCCGGCTGTTGCAGGAGGCGTGAATTAAGCGAGATGAGGAATTCAGCTTTACCCAAAATAGAGGCATTGATTTTATTATTATTATTATTAATCCTTTAAAATAATAATAAAAATAAAATCCTACGCACTAGTTGCTGGCGTTGTGGGAGAGTTTGAAAATATAAAAGCTTTAATAAGCTTAATTAAAGGCTTATTAGCTGCCAATTCTGGGGAGAGTAAAATTTCAGATTTGCCCTTTTTGCTTATTGAGCTTAAAAGCTTTGATTTACAAAGCTTATATTAGCAATTTTCAAGATTTGAGTTTAATGATGCTTAAAGCTTTAATTATTACAAAGCTTATATTTAAAAGCTTTATAAGCTTCAAATGTTTAATTTTTATTTCTATATTAGATGCTGAATTTTCTTTAGTGGGCTGCTTTCTAACGATTGGCGTTGGACATTGGCAAGCTTTAATAGTAAAGCTTTCATAAATTTTTTTTAATAAGTTTAATTAAAAGTTTATTAATCAGCATAAAAGCTATATATATATATATATATACAAGTTATAAATATTGAAATCATTATGCACTAATTATAATTTCCTCCAAAGCTTTTTAACAAATCTGCCCTGAACTTCATGAATTCACCTAATCATTTCGTTTAAGCTTTTATTAAGCTTGGATTTAACTGTGCGTTGGATTTAAATTAGTTTAAAAAGAAAATCATGTTAAGCAAAGTTTTTATTAGTAAGCTTAATTAAGAAACTCTTTGAGCTTTAATTAATAAAGCTTTAATTTTAAAAGTACATGGATTATTTCTTTTAAAAAAAATTATTATGTATTTTGTGTATGAGCTAACTTGGCAGGATTCACATCTAGTTCGACGTTCCATATGAGATAAGAAATCTTTTCTTTTCTCTTGTTTTTAATTTTTTCTATTAATTGTCAAGAAATAGGTGAATATCTGCACCATCGTACTATTCATCGTACTATTCAGGAACAGCTTGACACCGAAGAGGTTAACACACTCGACACACTAACCAAAGGTGGAGGTATGTGTTAAAAATTATTTATACAATTTCTTGTTTGCTTTTGTATCTTTTTTTTTTGAATATTCTTTGTTTCTAGACCTAGTTAGAAAACCTTAGCTCTTGAAAAGAATTTTAGATACAGTGACCTAACTAGAAAGATCAAGACAAGATTAGCAAAAGTTATCTTCAAGATCTAGTTACCCAAATTCAAGTAAAAGTGATTGCTAGACATTTCATAGAAGAATAAGACCAATTTGAAGATTCAAGATCCAAGTAAGTTTCTCTAGTCTTTGATTCA
Organism: Cibotium barometz; assembly: GCF_041138505.1. Classification (NCBI taxonomy): domain Eukaryota; kingdom Viridiplantae; phylum Streptophyta; class Polypodiopsida; order Cyatheales; family Cibotiaceae; genus Cibotium; species Cibotium barometz. Next base: position 40,644,461 of record NC_141062.1, on the reverse strand, counting down.
AGTTATCAATTGCTTCACCATCGAATTTAGTGATGATGAGAAAAGTAAAGAAATAGCTTTCAAGTGACTAGAAACCAAGCTTAAGTTGTATACCAATCACAATTACGAAGTTTATACCAATTCAAGTAAAGTTTTATCTAAATTTTCAAGTGTTCTAGTTTAAGATCTATCTGAGTACAAGATTCTTTCAAGTAAAGTTTTGTCTTAATTTTCAAGTATTCTAGTTTAAGATCTATCCAAGTACAAGATTCTTTTTAGACCAAGAATTGCTAAGTCAAAGATGTATTCAACCACAAGATTTAAACCCCTTAAGAACAAGATTTATTCAAGAATTGCAATTATAATCTCTCAATTTTCGTCCATTCAAGTATTTTTAATCTAAGCCAAGATTCATTACTAGTATATCAAGTTCTTGCTATCAACTAGGGTGGAAGATGTCTATCTTTATTCAAGTTCTGATTTCAAGTTTAAGATTAAGCTTAAGATCAAGATTCCCTTTAGATTTCATTGCTTACAAGTAAGATTCACAAATTCAAGATTAAGCTTAAGATCAAGATCCCCTTAAGATTTCATTGTTTACAAGCAACATTCACAAATTCAAGAATTATAGACCTATTCAAAGATTATAATTTTTGAAATTTAGTTAGACAAGTACAAGATTAAGATCAAAGACAAATCTCAAGAATTTATCAAGATTAAGATCAAAAACAAATCCCGAGAATTTAGTTAGACAATTACAAGATGAAGATCAAGAACAAATCCCCAGAATTCATCAAGTTATTGACAGTAATGTGAGTCATTATTTTTCAATCTTAAGTTGATAAGAATTTCCATTTCGACCTAATTCATTTTTGGAATAAGACTTGTGGTTTAATTTTGAGGATAGAGAAAAGTTATGTCGGAATGAAAGTTTCAGAGGGAATTAGCTACTCCGTCTCAAACTTCTATTCTTAAGGTAGTGTCGTGTGAAATTAATCTATGGTATGGGACATTAGATTGGTTTTACATACCTACCCCAGACGTATCTATGTCTTCTATCTTTCACCAACGAGTGTTTGTATGTGGAAGGTACCTATGTGGTATGGGACACTTAGATCCCTTTTACATGCGTTCATTTGTTTGGTTTTATTTTCAGAAATTGTTTGATGTGATGATCTTATCCACCACTTGTGCCATGAAGCCATTCACTCATTGATTACACAACTGAGGACAGTTGATTCCCAACGGGGAGGACTGTTATGACCCATGTTATTTGAATAATAATCATGGTCATTTAAATTTGTATATATTTTTTATGATGCCTATTTCTCATCATGAACACGTTAGGATTGATTGATGTGATGTCAATTGATTGTTACTACTGACGTGGTTTATGTTTATGAGTTTAGGTGATGAGGTGTGCAAGGGTACCGATTTAGGTGTTGCACAGTGCGAGGGTACCGATTTAGGTGTCGCACGGATGGTGGATTGAGTCATGGCGTGTGGACCGATCTCACAATATTTTGTGACTGTATTATGGCATTTGATATTATTTTGACATCAGTGTGATGTGTGTGTGTGCATGCGTCAATTTATTGTACAGTGTGCGTACGAGCATTAGTTGATTTATTTTGTAATGTGCATAAGTGCACAAGTTAGATTATTGTATTAGAAAAATAGTGCAAACCTTAGAAGGTTTGAGGACAAAGGTTAATTGAAGACAAAGGCTAAAATTGAGGACAAAGGCTAATTAAATGGCAAAGTCCAAACATGGATGTATACTTTATTTTTGGCTTAAAGCCTGCTTTTTGGAATATATAAAAATACCCACGCGAGAAGAAGCCACTCACGTTGGGGGGGGAAGATTGCACCCAGTCTTGTGTTGCCTTGTGTTGATGGTGATGTATTTCTTTTCCTTGCTCTATGTTTTGATATGTCTTTTAATTTTTAATTTAATTCAAGTAGTTGTTTTGATGTTTGATTTAATTTATGAGTCTTTTGATTATTCTCTTCAAGAAAATTAAAGGTCCGGTTGCATTGTGAAGTAATGTGCTTACTAGCACCACTGTTAAAGTACCAAGCATCCGATTCTGCTACTGACACGCATACATCATGAAGAGAAGGGTCATAACTGCAATGTACAGTCCATGCCCAATCATCTTGAGCAAAACTTGCAGATTCCTTCTTCTCTGCACTACTTGGTGTAGATGCATCAGCCCCACAGTCATGCCCGATTTTTTGTTTTTCTCATTCTCTAGCCTTTTCTTGCACTCATGTATGTAGTGCCCTTGTTTCCTGCAATAGTAACACTTACCCTTCTTTTTTGGCTTATCACCTTCTTTCTCTCTATCCTTACCTGAGGATTCTGATTTTGGCTTATAGCCACCATGCGAAGAAGCTTTACCTTTGCCTTTTTGATTGGCAACAAAAGCTTGGTCACCAACTCGCATATTAGATCTATTTTGCCTAGACTTCTCTTCTTGCAAGAGTACTAAAACCAGCTTATCAAATGTAAGGGCATTTGGATTTCCCTTCATCATGAGTCTAAGGGTAGAGGCAAAACTCTGATAAGAATTTGGTAATGCATTGAGAACTGTGGGCACCAATGTACTATCATGATATATCTCATCCACACTAGCAAGCTGCTCCTTAAAATCTTTGATCTTGGTCAAGAAGCTATCCATTGAGTCTCCCTCATTCATGTGCTCAGACTCCAATTATTTGCGTAGATATGCAACATGTGCTTCATTGTGCACCTAGTATAATGCAGTAAGTGCATCCCACGCCTCTTTTGAAGTCTTACATGGCCGAATATGAGAAATAATGCTTCGTTTCACAGAAAGTGCAAGCAATGCATGTGCACGTGCATCTCTGTCATCCCATCTCGTTTGAGCAGCAGTGGGAGGCACTGGTGGTGCATGTGGAGAAGCCACATCTATATCAAATTCTACTTTAGATGTACCTGCAGCACCTGGTTGCATTGGTAGTTGTGAAACAAGACGAGTTTCACTACCACTGACCACATTCCAAAGGCCTTTAACAACTAGTACATGCCTCATTATATAGGACCAGAGTGGGTAATTAGTCCCATTAAGTTTGTCCTTCATTAGGACCTCAATGGAAGGCTTCTTGGGCCCTTTTATTTGGCAGTTTAAGGGAGTCAAACCTTTTCTCTTAAGAAGAAACGTTTTCTAATTAGAAGCTTCAAAACGGTTACTTTATTCGAATTTGAATTTTGGGGGGAAAATGGAATTTAAAATCTAGCGGATAAAACCATATCATGTAACATATCTATGGAAAGCTCTTGATGCGTAGATCACGGATCTGTAATCTCCGCTCAAATCGGAGCTTGTATGTAGAAGTTATGGAGGTCCGAAAATTGTAAAATTGCCCCCCCCCCCCCCCCCTTTTTGGGGAAAAAGTGCACCCTTTGACCACTCTTACACCTCTCTTAAAAACCCAACATTTCAGTCCACATGGCAACCCCCCATTTGGCTATTCCTTAATTACCTTGATTAGGCTTGGGCAAATTAAAGGGCCCAAGAAGACCCCATTCACTTCCTAATGAGCAGACAGCATGTTGAATACATCACTACTGTTAACCATGACTTTCTACCAAATAAATCTTTTAACACACTGCAAGTACTCAGTATTCACTGGATGAAACCCTGGATGGCTACCAACTGACTGAATCACCTGTAAAGTGTATGAAAAATAACACAGAATAGAGAATAGAGTGTTATTGGCAAAAGTATGATGGTCAATGTTGTTGAAGACACTGTAGATGCTGATGCACACCAAATCTTTGCCGCTACACAACCCAAACATCCAGAATCGAGGAGAACCAATCTAAAATGATGTCTCTCCAGAACGTCTGCAAAAACCTTGCGGTGCCCAAAATGTGCCCGAATCGCGCCGTAGATTCCAAAAATTTTTATACAACACACTACAATATACACCTTTTCTCCTAAGAGGATACGTCAATCGAAGACCAAAAAAATAGGGTCGTGAGAAGGGAGGCAGACTCTGAGACATGCTTGTTGAGCCTCTAAGCCTTTTGTGCCACACTCTTTGGCCTCTGAGTCATGCCTACTAGCCTTTGGGTTTGACGCGAGGAACATGTCTTGTGTCTTTGCTTGTGCTGTGTACGTGACTATTGAAGGTAATGCATGCAACTCCACCATCACTCCAAAGGGAGATTTGTTGGATATTTTGGAGTTAGTATGGAGTCTAGTCAAGTGTCCTTAGTGGTGTGAACATACTAGGTGTATAGGGTTAGAAGATAAGGCCTTGGTGCCTATAAAAGCATGTACTTGGGTCCTTCAAAAGATAAGGTCTTGGTGCCTATAAAAGCATGTACTTGGGTCCTTCATACACACAATGAGTATCATTCAAGTTGTGCAATCCATCTCTCATAGTTGAGCTCTACTCTCTCTCTCTCTCTCTCTCTCTCTCTCTCTCTCTCTCTCTCTTCTTCACACTCCACAATCATGGAGAGATTTCATCCTCCATAGCTCCATGATTGATCATCATGTGATTGCCAACATCCCCATGAAATGGTTTTACGGTACCCTTAGGGGATGAGGGTACCCACACCTATCTACATCACAAGCATCTCTCAACTTACAAGCCATCACCTCAAGTAATCCTAACATCAAAATTTTTCTTGCCTCGTCATGTCAACCAACTCCTTAAACCATTATGGAGATCCAAAACCTCACTGGAAAAGACAAAGACCACCCCCCAAACCTCAACCTCAATAATCTTTCAGGGAGGTCACAAAGGAGCGAGTAGTACCCAAGAGTACCTTGGCTAGCTAAGGAAAGTATAATACCCAAGAAAATACCTAGTAGCACCCACCGTTCACCCAAAAGCCTACCCTTGAGAAGACATCTACTAAGCGGGTGCCCCATGCAATCAAGTTTTACCCAACCCTTGACCCATGTTATTAAGATGTTAGAAGCTTAAGTCTTCTACTGTAATAATGAAAATCCTTCTATTCGGGTGTCCCCAATAACCTCACAGAACACAACCCAGTCCCCAAAGCCAAAGAGAGTCAAGCGGAGACCTCGAATGCTAGCTTGAGCTTAGTAGAGCCGACATTCTGTTGGGTCATCAAAACCAGGCTATTAGAAGCACAATGATTCTCTACAAAGGGAACCCTTACATTTGGGTTCTAAAGTCAAGAAAACTTGCACCATAAGCCTATGCTACAACCATGCTAGCTTAAGCTTAGTAGTAGCCAACTTTCCGTTTTGGGTCCCACCAGGTTGTTAAAAGCATAAGGTTTCCACAAAGGGAACCCCTACATTTGGGTTCTTAAATCAAGAAAACCCACGCCACAAGCCTCTGTAACCATGCCATTAAATGCCAGACCAAAGATACCAAAAGCCATGTATCCGATGCCCAACCCAAAGCTGAAGTAGGAATAGAGAGCACTGGTTCCATCTCGACTCATGTGCCGACATCACCTTCAGAGAAGTTAAAGGAGTCCATGTGTAGTGGCCTTACTAGTCCCTTTTCCCATCAAAGAAGAGCCACCACCCATAGTGCCAAAACCTAAAGAGAGCCATGCACAGACACTTCTGTGGCACCATTGAGGCAACCCCAAGGATAAAAAAGAAGATCACCATGACTCCACAACATCTATGTGTGCACCGCATTGTAACACCAACTCGCTAGATGGAACTGGTAAGACAAAGCTCAATTATGCACAGTAGCAAAGCCAATAGCAGTGATGTCAAGGCTTTCGTCACGTCGTGGATGGGTAAGTGACTCTCCACCTTCTTCACTAAGTGAGGCCACCATATGGTAGCCGAAACCTTAAAACCCAATTGTACATATGTAACATAGCAATTTCTATTAATTGACACATATACCCAAGAATGATTAAAAACTTGAAACCCAAAACAAAACTAAAAGCGACCAAAAATTAAAAATACACACATGTATCTACATGCACACAATATATACACACACCTTTGCTTGCACGTGCGTACACATACCCACATATATTACCATGTGCCCACTCTCTACACATGGTAATATATGCAGATACATACATGCACGCACACATAGCACATAGCTTCCCTCTAAAAGCCAACCCTCTTTCTCTCTCTCTCTCTCTCTCTCTCTCTCTCTCTCTCTCTCTCTCTAAGAAACAACCTCTGTAGATCCGTTAATTTCCTCTCCCTAAATTTTTGAAACACCCTTCCCTTGGAAAAAATTTCCATGTGTGTGCATGCATGCACACACACACACAAACTAAAAATAAAAAATAAAATGTTAAAAATATTAGTGTGGTGTGTGCCACATGGGAACATAAGCCCACGTTGCCACGGCATAGGGTGCCACATCATCACCCCTAAAAAATCTTGGCCTAAATTTTTACTGGCTCTAACATGTGCCATGTGTCAGCCAGAAAGAAACCTTAAAAAAAGTCTTTGGCTCTTGTGTGCCACATGGCAATGTAGGCTCATATGTGCCATGTGTCACAAAATAAAATCTTGAAAAAAAACGTGGCTTATGTATGCCACATGGTGACATAGGCTCACGTCTACCACATGTTACTGAAATTTTTTTCAAAAATCGTGTGTGCCACATGGTGACATAGGCTCATGTACGCCACATGCTATAAAAAGAATGTTTGTCTCACACGTGCCAGATGGCGACGTAGGCTCACGTTGTCGTGCCATGGCACGTCTATGATATGAAACCGTGCATGTGAGGCCGTCAAATACACATCCAGATGCATGAGGTTATGTGCCATGACGAATCATTATATGATGCCTGAGTATATATGTTCATATTGTAGATAAGGTTCAATAAGATGAGCTGAGGCTGAGCCAGGTTTTGAAGCCTTTGACAGTGTGGTGTGAATTGTGGAGGATTTTTTTTTTATGCTTATGGAGAATTTTGGAGCTAGCAGATATCTTGTGCCTTGATAGGACTGGATTTTGCTTGTGACATTAGCACTGAGACAGAGAACTTAATGGTGCATATTGGTCGGGATCTTGATCGTATGCTTTAAATGGCAAAATCATATGCACAATAAGGATGCTAAATGGAGCTAAGGCGTGAGAAAAACTTTTAGAAAGGTTATGGTGTTAAGGTGAAAAGGAGTTTGATTATATACATATATATATATATGGTCATAACCTTAATGCTAAGGTTATGCTTTGTAACCTTAGTGCTAAGGTTAACAAAGCGCAATTGGGGATTTTCTAGAAAACGCGCAGCTTTCTTTTAAATGGTATGGACAGCTGGACAAAGGTGGTGGGTGTGGGCACCGAGATCGCCGCGGGGGAAAGGGGAAAGACGCCGGAGGCAAACGGCGTGAACCAGAGTGGGAAAAGATTTCTGCAGCGTTGAAGGAACAGCGTCGGATGGACCAGAGCTTTTAATTCCTTGCATATATAAATTGCTTGTGCCTTGTAGGTGCTAGAATTAGAGAGTAATTCTAGCACTACATAATGATATAACTATGGAAAAATCCATTTTGAAAAATCAGAACTCAGCGATGCTGCTCCAGATTTTTCACCTTCGCGAAATCGGCGTATAGCTTATGGTTGGTGAAGCAAATAAAGAGATCCACGCTTGTAAATCGCAGCTAAGTGTTTTGTTAATTTTATTTTCTTTAAAAGTTACTCTCATTCCATATGAATTGAGAGAATCGTTTAAACTATACATCAAAAAAAAGTTTGGAAAGGAATAGAAGGATTTTGGGGAAAAAGCTAAGGAATTTGGAGCTCGGTGAATTGTGAAAAATGCATTGAAGTTGAGGGTAATTTGCCTTACTTTCTTCTCATATGGATTTTGGAAATTATGAGTATGTCAAAGCTATGCCAAATGCTATATTTTGCTTGTGAGATGTTAGGACATTAAGGCAGGTTTTCAGGTGATAAAGTACATCTCGAAATAATGGTTTTGAGGGCACTGGATGTGATGGATGTAGCTGGCCACATGTATATTGGAAAAATTGGAAAGCTTTGTTATGCCCACATGTGAATGGTTCAAAGGATTTCATGCAATTCTGTGCAATCATCTGGATGATTTCAAGGATGTATTGAGGCAAGTTGACACATGTATTTGTCATTGGAAATAATGATGTTCAATACTCCTTGGAAAAATTTGTGCGTGAAATTCCTTGTTGGATTTGACATTCACTCTCACAGCTAGAAGTTTCGTACTTTCCTGGCTGTACCGCACACTTCACGACAGCTATTTGGTGAACCCGACGTGAAAGTGCTGGGGTGAGAGTGTGGTGAAATATACAAGGAAGCTATGGCTGAGAATTCTGAGGGCCAGGGGGTTCATTTTGACCCCGGAGTTATGCAGATGTTCCAAATGTTTTCCATGTACATGCAACAGCAACAAGCTGCTGAGAGGGGACAGATTTCCACGACCAAAGCCTTACAATCAATTGTGAAAAAGGTGGATCAATTTGATGGGAAGGACATTACAAAGTATCTGCGCAATTATATAAAGGAGATGGAGCTAAACAGGGTGACTGAGGAGGATATGGTTCGAAGTTTCGAGTTGGTATGCGTTCCTGAAATAAGAGAGCGCATAAAAGGATTGCAGACAGCACAGGGTGGCAGAAATTGGGAAGAATTCAAACTTGCTTTAAAGGATGAATACTTCATGGAGGATTCTGAGCGAGTGACCAAACGAACTTTTTGGGAATGGGTCACAAAACCTAAAATGGGAATTTCTGCCACAGAATTGCTAAGGGAGTTTGAGAAGCGTTATGCCCAGTTGTCAAGAATAGAGCGTGCAACTTTGGACAGAGAAAAGACAGAGCTCTTCTTGCAAGCAGCTGGGAAAGATCTCCAGGAGAAATTGGAAATCCTCCTTGAGGATAAAAATACAGAGCAAGGATTAAAGAGTGATTGGAATGATGTTGAGGATGCAGTCACTATGTTAGCAAAGCGGCAGCGGAGGAGGGATAAAATGGTGATGGGCTCTGCAACCCCCATAGCTGCTGTTACCCCTGAGAATTTATCCAAGCCAGCTGCCACAATTTCTAAGATAGATGGGCCGATGGATGAGCTTATCAAGGGTATGCGTGATTTAAAATTGAAGATGTCCAGGATCGAAGAAAAAGGTCTATCATTGGGGCAGGCTTCTATGCAAAGGCCTCAAATCAAAGAAGGGTTTACATATAGATGCATATGGTGTGATGACCCAGAGCATGCAAAGAAGGATTGTACCAGCTATGAAGAAGCTCTTAAAAATCAACTTGTGTTCTTCAAAGATGGGAAAATCCATCTTACAGAGACTGGTCTTCCATTGAGTACAAACTTTGGGAAAGGAGGGATGAAAAAGCTGGTAGAGGATATGGCTGCTAGTCATGCCATTTCTATGGTTGAGGCAGCAACCTATGGATTAAAGGTTGGTCAACAAAAGCAGGAATTTGAGAATGATGAGGATTATGAGAATGAGAATTTTTGGCCGTCAACAATGGAATTAATTGCATCAAAGAAAGTGTCAAAGCAAGCTTTGCATGAGGCAGGTGATTGTATACGTCTTGAGACTGGCTGGGAGGAGCCTGTGGATTCTTTATCCATTCATGCCTATATTGCCAAATGCCAAAATAATGAGGCACAGGTAGAGGAGAAACGTAAAAGGGAAAATGAGGAAGGAGGGCCATCAAAAAGAGTTACACGTGGAAGTGAAAAGAAGGATCCTGGGCCATCACATATGCCTCCACAGCATAGCAGACCTCCACATGATGTTTCAATGGAAGAAGTGCCAGCAAAAATGAAGGAGAAGGGTAAAGGGAAAAGTCCACTCTACAAGCTTCAATCTGATATTGAAGTTGCAACAGATCTCAAAAAGGTGCTTGAAGAGAGAATTCTAAACAGCAGGGTGGAATTCACACAGGGGAAGTCTTGGGGATTGCAAAGAAAGAATTTCATGATGAGATAATTGATATTATACGAAGAAAAAGGCAGTCCATAATTGAATCTATTCCATCACAAGGGGAAGCAAGCACTTCCAAGACTCATGGTGTACAGGTACAGAAAAAGGAAGAGAGAGAAAATGTGGTGGAATGTAATCACTCTGCTGATGGGGCACGACAAGTGCGTTTTGTGGAAGAGGATGATGAAAAAGAAGTTCTTACAAAGAGTCATTACTCCAGGAGTCATTGGGCAAGAGCAACCACTGAAACCCTTGTCAAGATAGGTGATTTGGAAGAGCCGTATGTTGCTCTAATTGATCATGGGTCTGAAATAAATCTTATGGCTAAAAATCTCTACAACAAATGTAAGTGGCCAATGGATGTGGATCATGGGTGGATGATTAAAGCAGCTAATAATTCATCTGGAGAGCTTTATGCAGCATGTCCAAATGTAAGGGTAACTATAGGGGATGTGAAGGATGATCAGAATTTCTTTGTTCAGGAGATGTCATCGTATCCCCTTATCCTTGGGCAACCCTACATTACAGCTGTAAGGATGGAAACAAAAGTTTTGGATGATGGATCAGCATATGCAAGAATAAGGAGTAAAGATGGCAAAAAAGCTGTTCAGTTTTTGACAGTATGCATTAATCATGAAAGGAATCGTGAATCTCTTCGGGCACAGTCACTCCCAAAGATAAACAGAGAGTTCATGAATTACAGGGAGATGAGGGATTTTGGCCAGGTGCCATTGTAAAGCGGGATTCCAATGGTACAAGGGGAAATGAGTTCTCGCAGGACTCAATCAATGTAAATAGTTTTTCAGCAAATTTCCAGGGATTCTCCAGCTATGGGTTACTGGTTTTTGTAAAAAGCAAGGATTTAAAGCGTGGCATGCAAAAACATATACAAAATGAACAAAAAAGTTTTGAGCAGTGTGGTCTTTTGGAGAAGAATGAGTTTATTTCAGGGGTGCTTGATGAGGTGTCATTTATAGATACTATGGATGTACTTTTTGATATGAGAAGAGCATGCTTACAGGGTGGAAATGAAATAATAAAGGTGTCATCTGTGGAGATGTATGATATAATCCAGGAATTTGAAGGGGTGGAATGTAAAAACATGAATTGTGAGATGGATGCTCATGTTGATACAAAGTACAAAACGGTTGCAAAGAAGGTGAAGCCAGTTGCCTTGCCCTTGCCACCAGGAAGCAAGGAGAAGATAGATGAAGCTTCTATGCAGCCAAATCTTAGAGATCCGAAGAAAATTGGGCATAAATTTACTCAAGAAACTCTGAAAGAGCTGAAGATTGGTGAGAGGGATTTTCTGTTGCCCCAGTTGAAAGGGAATGCTTTGAGGAGATGCTTGTAAAACATGGGAAAGCTTTTGCCTTTCAGCCGCATGAGATAGGTTGTGTTGATCCAAGTGTAACAGCACCAATGGTGATCTTTACTGTTCCACATGTGCCCTGGAACCTGCGCGGCCAATTCCAGTACCAAAGGCTCTCTTGCCAAAGTTGATGGAATTACTAAAGGAAAAGATCAAGATGGGAATCTTGGAGCCTTCATGTGCCCCATATTCCAACAGATGGTTTACTGTACCAAAGAAAAATGGGACATTGCGCTTTATTCAAGACATGCAACCTGTAAACAAAGTCACAATCAGGAATGTGGGAGCAGGTTCAATTGTGGATGAGTTTGCAGAAGCATTTGCAGGGAAAGCTATATACTCTATGGGTGATTTGTATTCGGGATATGATCAGTTCCAGCTGGATATACAAAGCAGGGACTTGACCACAATGAGAACTCCTTTGGGATTAGTAAGGATGTGTACCTTACCACAGGGAGCCACTAACTCAGTGGCACATATGATGAATGGAATGAATAAAGTCTTACGGGACTTCATACCACAAAAAACTATGCCATTTTTGGATGATGTGCCAATAAAGGGCTGTGATGAGAAAGACAAAGATGGGAATTTGGATTCAAAAGGATGCCGCAAGTTTGTGGCAGATCATATAAAGGATTGTGACATGATTCTATCCAGGCTTGAAGAAGTGAATCTTACTTTATCTGGGCAGAAATCAGTGTTTGGGGTTGGTGAAGTGCTAATAGTGGGACATCTTTGTAGTACTAGTGGACGCCGTCCTTGTCCAGCCAAGATAGATGCAATACAAAGAATGAAGGAAATATGCATTAATGTTACAGAGCTGAGGAGATTTCTTGGAGCATGTGTCTTTTATGTTATTTGGATCCCACATTATGCACATGTAGCAGATCCTCTTTATCAGCTTTTGAGGAAAAATCAAAAATTTTTGTGGAGTGCAGTACATATTAAAGCTATGCGGAAGCTGAAATATTTGCTCCAATCATCACCCATTTTGAGAAAGGCAGATTATGAGTGTGGCAGGCCTGTGATTGTTACAGTTGATACTAGTCCTACTGGGATTGGATGGGCAGTAGGGCAAGATGATGAGGATGATCATAGGTATGTAATTAGATTTGGAGCAAAGGTATTAAGCTTTCGGCAGCGAAAGTATCCACAGATCAAGAGAGAATTATGGGGGATTGTCACTGCTCTAAAATGTGAAAAAGAATATCTTATTGGGGCATCTGTACTTGTAGAGACTGATTGCTTGCCACTTCTTGGGATGATAGCAAGTTGTACCACTCCAGATATTGCTATGCTTAGGTGGATTGCTTATATCAAGTCACTAAATCCTGAGTTTGAGCATATTGCGGGAAAAGATAATCCAGTTGCAGATATGCTATCAAGAGCCAGGTATGAAGATGAGAAAGAGATGATTAGTGACATTGATGATGTGGGTACAAAGTTCTATACCACAGCATATGCAAAGGGGGATCATATTTGCTTATCAAATGCACTTGAGTCTTTTATTGAGGAAATATATGAAGGAGATTGGTTGCTTATTGGTCAATATTTGAGCACTCTAACAAGGCAAGAAAATTGGTCTGACTCAGAATTTAAGAGGATCCGCAGAAAAGCATATGGTTACTTTCTAAAGGATGGATATCTCTGGAAGCATCCTAAACAGAGAAATGCTATGCCACAGAGAGTCATATGTGATAAAGAGACTCAAGGAAAGCTTGTGAAAGAATTCCATGAGAGTCTCTGGGCTGGGCATAGAAGTGTGTGGGCCACCTTTACCAAAATAAAGGAAAAATATTGGTGGAAAGGAATGTACAAGGATATTTCCCAATATGTGGAAACATGCATAGTATGCCAAATGTACTCAAATGTGCGGCATCGTGATGGCTTGCAACCAACCTACCCACCTGCCATGCACTACAAATGGGTAGTGGATCTAGTTACAATGCCTTTGGGAATTTGGCAGATGCGGTATATAGCACTTGCAAGAGAAGATTTGACAAACCAGGTAGAAGGGCGTGCTCTTAGAACAAAGAGTACGGAAACAGTATGCAAATTTCTCTTGGAAGATGTGATCTGCCGATATGGTTGTGTTGGGAAAATAACAGCTGATAGGGGTGAGCTAGATGTTGAAGAAGCAAGGGAATTCTTCTCTAGAATTGGTATCAAACTGTCTCTAACATGTGCTTACAATCCTGAGGGCAATGGGAAAAGTGAGCGAGGACATCCTCCAATCATTAAAGCTTTGGCTAAGGCATGCAGAGAAAGAATGAGAGAGTGGCCAAAGCTGCTACCATATGCCTTGTGGGCTGACCGTACAACTCATAGCTCAGTGACAGGATACATGCCTGCAGAATTAATGTATGGTCAGAAGCCAGTGATGCCAGTTGAGGAAGTAATTCTAACTTGGAATGTATTACCCTGGGTGGAAGGATTGAGCAGAGATGACCTCCTTGCATTGCGAATAAGACAGTTAGAGAGGAGGCCTGAAGATGTAGAGCTTGCTAAAGCTCGCTTGAAAGATGCAAGGCTGAAAAATAAAGAAAGATTTGATAGTAGACACAGACTCCGGCCAAAACCTATTGAAGAAGGTGATTGGGTTCTAATGTATGATAGTAGCCTTGACAACCAATTCACTGTTCAAAGAAAATTTGCAAAAAGATGGTTTGGCCCTTACATTGTCAGGCATGTGCATGGAAATGCCACATATACTCTGTGTGAGCTTGATGGAACAGAAGTAAAGAATCTTGTGGCTGGCAAAAGAATCAAGATATTTAAAAGAAGGCATGATGATGATCCTTTTGATTCACAAGAAATTCAGGATGAGAAGCTTGACAGTGGAAGTATGGATATGACTGAAGAGGAAGAGGATGATCTTCCTGGAACTGCAGAAAATGAAGACGACATCCAGTTATATGTGGACCTTGATGATGATTTGGCACATACCAGAGGATGTGCAGGTTTAGAGGGGGTGGATGTCGTGCCATGGCACGTCTATGATATGAAACCGTGCATGTGAGGCCGTCAAATACACATCCAGATGCATGAGGTTATGTGCCATGACGAATCATTATATGATGCCTGAGTATATATGTTCATATTGTAGATAAGGTTCAATAAGATGAGCTGAGGCTGAGCCAGGTTTTGAAGCCTTTGACAGTGTGGTGTGAATTGTGGAGGATTTTTTTTTTATGCTTATGGAGAATTTTGGAGCTAGCAGATATCTTGTGCCTTGATAGGACTGGATTTTGCTTGTGACATTAGCACTGAGACAGAGAACTTAATGGTGCATATTGGTCGGGATCTTGATCGTATGCTTTAAATGGCAAAATCATATGCACAATAAGGATGCTAAATGGAGCTAAGGCGTGAGAAAAACTTTTAGAAAGGTTAAGGTGTTAAGGTGAAAAGGAGTTTGATTATATACATATATATATATATATATGGTCATAACCTTAATGCTAAGGTTATGCTTTGTAACCTTAGTGCTAAGGTTAACAAAGCGCAATTGGGGATTTTCTAGAAAACGCGCAGCTTTCTTTTAAATGGTATGGACAGCTGGACAAAGGTGGTGGGTGTGGGCACCGAGATCGCCGCGGGGGAAAGGGGAAAGACGCCGGAGGCAAACGGTGTGAACCAGAGTGGGAAAAGATTTCTGCAGCGTTGAAGGAACAGCGTCGGATGGACCAGAGCTTTTAATTCCTTGCATATATAAATTGCTTGTGCCTTGTAGGTGCTAGAATTAGAGAGTAATTCTAGCACTACATAATGATATAACTATGGAAAAATCCATTTTGAAAAATTAGAACTCAGCGATGCTGCTCCAGATTTTTCACCTTCGCGAAATCGGCGTGTAGCTTATGGTTGGTGAAGCAAATAAAGAGATCCACGCTTGTAAATCGCAGCTAAGTGTTTTGTTAATTTTATTTTCTTTAAAAGTTACTCTCATTCCATATGAATTGAGAGAATCGTTTAAACTATACATCAAAAAAAAGTTTGGAAAGGAATAGAAGGATTTTGGGGAAAAAGCTAAGGAATTTGGAGCTCGGTGAATTGTGAAAAATGCATTGAAGTTGAGGGTAATTTGCCTTACTTTCTTCTCATATGGATTTTGGAAATTATGAGTATGTCAAAGCTATGCCAAATGCTATATTTTGCTTGTGAGATGTTAGGACATTAAGGCAGGTTTTCAGGTGATAAAGTACATCTCGAAATAATGGTTTTGAGGGCACTGGATGTGATGGATGTAGCTGGCCACATGTATATTGGAAAAATTGGAAAGCTTTGTTATGCCCACATGTGAATGGTTCAAAGGATTTCATGCAATTCTGTGCAATCATCTGGATGATTTCAAGGATGTATTGAGGCAAGTTGACACATGTATTTGTCATTGGAAATAATGATGTTCAATACTCCTTGGAAAAATTTGTGCGTGAAATTCCTTGTTGGATTTGACATTCACTCTCACAGCTAGAAGTTTCGTACTTTCCTGGCTGTACCGCACACTTCACGACAACGTGTGCCATGCCACCCAAAAAATATTTTAAAAAAACTTAAATCTTTTAAAAAGAAAGAGGAGAGAGAGAGAGAGAGAGAGAGAGAGAGAGAGAGAGAGAGAGAGAGAGAGAGAGAGAGAGAGAAGAAGAAGAAGAAGAAGAAGAAGAAGAGAAAGTGAAAAGAAAAGAAGAAGAGAGAAAGAGAGAGAGAGAAAAGAAGAGAAGATGAAAAAGAGAAAGAGAGAAAGAGAAAAGAAGAGGAGAAGAGAGAAACAATAAGAGAGAGAGAGAGAGAGAGAGAGAGAGAGAGAGAGAGAGAGAGCAAAAGAGGGGATAAAAGAGACTCAACCGGGCTCTCCCTCTCCCTCCACAAGGTGCAAAACATACCCACAACCATGCTAGTAAAAAAAGGTTGAGATGCCGAGAAGTTATTCTATCGCTCATAGTTTGCCAACATATATGCCATATTGGGTGTTTTAAATTCTTCCATTCTCATGGAAAACCCAACCTCAGTCACACTTACCTTATCAACCATTCTCACGACACATTAACTCTCATTTTCCGATCTCAAACCATGTGTAAGAGTTGAAGAAAATAGACAAATAAAGGTCAAATAAAAGTCAAAGAAAGCGGTGTGTTGGAGGTTTCACCGGAACGAATTTCTTCTTGCTTGCATGTATGCTATTGAACCTTGCATGTTTGATGGATGCTTGCTAGATAGGATTGGTCATAGGTTTTTTGCTTGTATTTAGCTCCTCTTCATCCCGCACCTTTTGTGAGAGAGAACCACCATTGTTTAGAAGGACCATCTTTGTTTGCCTCTATCTAGGGGAAGAGAGCTCTCCCTTCACCCCATTGGCAAGGAGCGTTCTGGTGTGACAACGAAGTGAGTACGTGACGGCCGAGGTAGCACATCCACATAGGGAAGTTGCATTTGCGGATTGAAGGAAAGTCCCAATGGCACATGCTTTGGTAAGCCTAAGGTAAGCTCTTGACTTAAACAGATGTCTATGATGTGAATGTAGGAGCATATCTTGTGCAAAGAGAGATGGAGATGGAGATGGAGGTTCAAGCCATAGAGATAGTGCTCAGACAGATGGAGATGGACATTTAAGAAGGAGATGGTGCTGTGAGAGAGAGAGAGAGAGAGAGAGAGAGAGAGAGAGAGAGAGAGAGAGAATGTGATAGCTAAAAATAGCGACGAGAGATTACACATCACAACAATGATTGTATTATGATAATACTTTCACCATGTACAATACTTTACATAGGCACCACGACTCTATCTTATTTTCTCTTAATAAGAGGGTGTTCACACACTATTGGACACTTACTAAACTTTGAAATATCTAACAAGTAATGGGCTTTCTTTGCTTTATCCCCAATTAACATCACCAACAATTAACAAGTAATGGGCTTCCTTTGCTTTATGCCCAATTAACAGCACCAATGCCCAATTTTTTGCATACACTACAAGATTGAGCTCTCATGCCTTTAAATAGGATGAAAATTACCGTCTTCATCATATGCCATCACGTAAAGATAAAAAAGTAGCACCACGCTTAGCTAAATCCTATGCCATCAAGATAAAAAGTAGCACCACACTATAAGATTAAGTTCTCTATTCCACAAATTATGCCTTTTAACAAGAATAAAAATTACTGTCTGCATCCTATGCCATCACATAGAGATAAAAAGTAACACCACTCTTAGCTAAATCCTATGCCATCAAGATAAAAAGTAGCACCACTCTTTGCTAAATCCACTTCTTACTACTAGTGAGATGATTCACTTCTTACTACGAGTGAAATGATCCATTCTATGCACTCGTCAATCTATGAACCAATGGCTTGGTATTAAGATTGTTAATACTTGCAAGATGGAAGAATGAGAGCTTTTAATGTTGCCCTTTCTAATCTAGTGGAGAGCAAGGGTGACTATTGATGGAGTAGCTATCTCATCCAAAAATCATGACTTATCTTAACTATGTGGATTAGTATAGGCATGGATACCCATATCTTCCTACATGAAGGAAAGGCCCATGAGTAGTGTCGATTATGGATTAGAGATGATGCTTTGACATGTAAGTTATTCTTGGGTTAAGATCCACCTTTCTAGGCATTGGTTTCATGAGTCTGAGAGGTGGTTAAGTGCATGCACCTTGGAGACCTTTTTGGTGTAGTGACCTGGGAGGGGATGAGTGAGGCAACAAAGGTGGAGATGATAGCATACTACTTTCGCATGACACAGTGCACAATCTTGGTTGGAGCATACGTTTTCCTTCACACTACTAAGGTCCCTTTTTGTAGAGCGCAAGGGATTTTGGGAAATGAATGGGACACTCGGGAGTGTAAAGCACCAGAAAAAAAAGCAAAAGTGATATTATCTCAATGTTTCAGAGATCATTTAGTGGTATATTATGGAGGAAATTGGTTCTTTGGTGCTCTTAGCACCACCCATAGGCAGGCCTAGGTTACCAAAAAATCCAATGAATATTTAAATGACCTTGGCACACCACACCATACACATGGTGCATTGGTTACAACTTACATGATGGCGGAGTAGCCCATGGAGTAAACGACACAAGGGGACACACGAGGTCCTTGCGCAAGGGGTACGTTTACACGTGGCGTGTAGCAATGTAAGATCTCATCAGTCAGTTTGCTTCAACAGCCCGCCTTTCATCACTACCAATACACTCCATTTGTCCTCTTTCGGAGCTACCAACGCCATCGCCTATTTGCCATAGCTCCTCTGACATCGCCATAACCTCAAGTTGGCTGTGGTTCCCCATCCTACCGTTCAGGCTCTGGAGTCTGGTCTGTTTCCCTGCGACAGAGGCTCGGATGAAGCAAATTGCAGTTGCTTTGAAGAGATCGACACCTTTTTGTAGCGCGGGCTTTCCTTCTTCGTTTCACGAGCCCCTTACATCAGGCCAGTAGTAGAGGCAGTAGGTTACGGTGAAAAAGGTCAGTCGCATATTTGCTCTTTTCTCGGAACTGTCTTTTAGGGTTCCCATCACAAACAGACTTTTCCAGATTTTTACCAGGTTGATGCTGTTGCATTTAGGGTTCCCCAAGCTGGACACTGTTGCACTTAGGGTTTTATAAGGTGAATGCTCCAGCCATTAGTCAGTTCCAGTTAGGGTTTTCTGAGCTAAGTGCACCAGCACTACCAATTAGGGATTTCCAGGCCTTATGTGGATGTGATTTAGCAGTTTTGAAAGCTTTACCTAGGTTTTAATCAGTGTTTTCCAAGACAGACTCATTAGTTTCAAAAAGATGGATGTTTTAGCAAATTGGGTCAATAGAAGTAGGATACATTAGCAACCAGGATTTTCCAAGGTGGATGCTCGAGTAGAGGATGGCATGGTTACGCCCAGCCTTCCCTTAGCGTTCACTCCTCAGGAGGATGGTCTCCCATTGTCCTCTGGTAAATCCATTCCAGCAAGTCCCTCTTCCTTGAAAGCAAGCAATGTGCATGATATCCCAGATGAAACATATGTTGTTGACCTGGCCGTGATAGACATAAATCCAGGAGAGGAGGGGCATGGCAACAAGCATCCTGAAGGAGACATCAAGGGTTTCATCAAAGGCGAGCATGATATTAGCATGGTTGAGGAGCCAAAAACAGAAATGGAGGGATTTATTATTGGGGAGAATAACATTGGTATGATTCAAGAGCCCATAGCAGAAAGCGATGGTTTTGTCAAGGGTGTGCATGACAATGTCAGGGTTCAGCAGCCACCAATGTCAAGGGACTCGGTTGCCAATACCAGTGCGAATGCAGGTTGTATACCAGGAAAAAGGAGAGTCCAGTGGAACGACAGCCATGGAAAGGAGCTTGTTCATGTCATTGAGTTCGAAGTGAGGTATTTTAGTTGCTCTTAGGATTCCACACATTGAAATTGTTTTGTTTGTTTGCTTAGATTATCACTGTTCCACCTTTGACATTTTTTGGTTCATTTGTGGTGATTTGTGTTTGCATTTCTAATTGTTGCGGCTGAGAGAGCTGTGACTTCACAAGTTTGTGTTACATATTCATCCACCTTTGAAGCGAATCTCTTTGTGCATTTGTTCATTTGTGGTGATTTGTGTTTGCATTTCTTTTTGTTGCGGCTGAGAGAGCTGTGACTTCACACGTTTGTGTTACATATTCATCCATCTTTCAAGCGAATCTCTTTGTGCATTTTTTTGGGAGGAAAGCAGTTTTCAGGTGCACAATGCCAGCTGTCTTGTAGAACTTTTTAGTTTGAGGGCTATTTTGAGAGCAAAGCTGGTTAAGCTTTTGACTAGAGTCCTCCACCCCCCCCCCTCCCCTTTACTCGCTTCTTCCTGAATTCTGGGAACCATGCATCACTTATGCCCCTTTTTCACAATGATAGAGGTATTGATTCAGTTTAAGAGGTTCAATTGAGACCTGAATCAGTGGATGTTCAGAGCCCAGAGTTGGTGGGAACTCCAACAATGGAGATCCAACAGACCATAGTCTCCGAGCTCACTGTAATGGTAGATGCATCATCCTCATTCATTGGATGAATGTGTCATACTTGGTTGCCAGTTAGGGTTAGGGTTAGGCCACTACTTAGCGGCAAGATTCTGTATACAAGGGGGCCTAACTAAAGTGACCTAAGGACACACCTTTTTTGGCAACTTGTGCCAACCCTAGCCCTTTGGATGCCTATTGATAGGGCTGACCTGAGGCCTAAGAATTCGTCTTGTCATAGCCAACCTATAGATCATCCAGTTCTCAGCCAAGGGCAAGCAAGGGAGTAGTACTTTCATGTGCACACTCTCCCGAGTGTGATGTGGACATGCTTCTACGCATTGGCCAGCTCAGCTCAGCTTAGAGGTTGAGTACATGGCTGGATTCATGTGTTTGTAAGGGCTATTGTGCCAGTTCATTGTAATATTACCAAGGTGCCCAACTGTCAGAATACGCAGCACAAAATCTGGAAACAAAAGAGCAAGCACAGTGCAGAAAATAGACAGCACAAGAGAAGGAGAGAGATAGGCGTGTAACTCTGCTCTATATACACAAGATCCCGGAAATACAAGACACAAAATGACAAGGGCTGTGGGGCCATTTTATATGGCCCCAATACTGCAGTCGGCCTGCTCATGGGACAGCCGACAGGCTCTATATCTCCACGACCAGCATAAACACCAGTCGGCCAGCTGCAGGGGGTGTCGGCCAGCATCAGAGGTGTCCACGACCTGTCACATACAGTCGGCCACCTCTAGCAAACACACAGAT
Organism: Cibotium barometz; assembly: GCF_041138505.1. Lineage (NCBI taxonomy): Eukaryota > Viridiplantae > Streptophyta > Polypodiopsida > Cyatheales > Cibotiaceae > Cibotium > Cibotium barometz. The sequence goes on along the minus strand of NC_141062.1, from coordinate 40,623,434 downwards.
GCAGTCGGCCAAGATCAAGGTCCTCCTGCCACCACAGGACTGCCACCCAAGCCACATAAAAAATAGGAAAAATGGGGGAAAAATACGAGGAGTGAGGAAAAATGAGAAAACACCTAAAAGGGCGGGCACACCCACAACAGAGGCCCTAGTAAATAGGTATAGACAGGAGATGACTTCTAACACCCCCTCTTAGCTCCTGGCTGTGAAACCATCCCCAGGGAGCTGGAGTGCCGCCGGAGCAACGCCTGAGATAGCGACTTCGTGAAGAGGTCCACCGCACTATCCTGCGTCGAACAGAACTCTAGCAAGATGTCATCAACAACGATCTTTTCATGAACAAAGTGCCTCTAGATGACCAAGGATTCCACCAGTGGAAACCCAATCCTGCCAAGTAACCTCTGCAACCTCACCACCTCACAAGCAACACCACAAGCAGCCCGGTATTTTGCCTCTGTCGACGACAAGGCAATAGATGACTGCCTCTTCCTGCCCAATAAAATTGCTCTTGAGCTTGAAGTAGATCTCCTCGTGTCTGGATCTCCTCCCCAATTTGAGTCACTCCAACCGTGGAGTCGGACTCCATCTCTCAATCCCCCTCCTGTGTAAAAGAGACCAAGATCCTTCGCATGCTGCAGAAACCACAAGATACGCAATCTTGCCTCCCAAGGCGTCATCTGCAACAATGAGCTCAACAGCCTCATCAGGTTGCTTCTGTCCAATCTGGTATCCATCAACCAAATCAATGAACCATTCTGCTTCCGAGTCAAAGAGGCATCATATTGCTCACAAGGATCAACACCTGTTACGGTGGGATGCCAAGTCCTGGAAACCTGCTGAAGACCACTCAAGGCCTTCAGAAACCTGTAAACCACCCCCTCTGAATCCGGAACCACAAAGCCTGGAGAATGTGCAACATCCATCTCCTTCTGCAAGTAATCAACTGCCACCTGCCTGGCTTTCCAATAGGTCCCCGTGGAAAGAACTTCCTCATCTACAAGAATTTCTTTGTCCCGAATACTATGAGACATCAGAGCATAAGTTACCTATAAAGTTTCCTCTAACTGACGAACACAAGAACTACTAACATCTTTACTGGAAAGTTCTTGCCAACTGTTGCCATCAATTGGCAAGCTATCCTCCATCTGGTCCCGGAAAGCCTTCACTTGCAGCGTATCCACACTTAAGTGGCCATTACCAGACTGCCACTCATCACAAAACTGAGGTTCTGGGAGAGAGAGTGTTGAAAGTTTGTAAACTCCATTCTCCACTCCGCCTTCCCAAACTACCTAGCCTGTTGCCTGGTCCTGGAGAGCAACAAAATCCTCATCAAACTCCACCCATGTCATGTGCACAGTGTGTATCTACTGTGTGCTACACGCACGTAAGACTAGCTTCGAGGTTTGGGGAAGCTTGGAGCTAGGCAGGCTGATTAGCTGAGTTAGGGATAGACTAACGGGCGGGCGCCCAAGTGTGGACACCCGATGACCGGCCAAGAGCCTATATAAGGGTGGCCAAGGTTAGTCATTAGTCATATAGAGTCTCGCGAGATTTGTGAGAGCTCTATGGTCTGGAGCCTGGATCTAGTGCAGACGTGCACCTGCTTTACGCAGCCGAGGCCGGTAGCAGTCTCGAGGCCCACGAGGGTAGCTTCGTGGCGGTATGGGACGTCGCGAGGTAGAGATTGGTCGGTACGTCAACCTAGTTAGCTCAGCTCGTGGTTGGCTGGGTGGGGATAGCCAAGACTATGGGCTTGCCCACGGCTGTCGTGGTTGGGTGGTGAGTCAGGCCTGTACCCCCTTCTTGTTTATTTGTTTGTTTGCAGGTTTCGAGTCTCGTACCAGGAGCGTTCTACGAGGAGATCCTTTGGGGATTTGACAACCCATACGCCAGTCTTGCAAACTTGATGCACTGAGAACAGATGAAAACCAAGTGTGGGAACATACAACACCTGGGAGGAATGCTTTTCCCCTCTGCCATCGAGAACTATCTCCTACCTGCCCTCACTGTGAACTGGGATAGTGGATGTATCCCCAGTATGATTGTGACCAGAATACCTGCAGAGATCCTGTAAAGCTGAACGGGAAGGAGTCTTGTGCCTGGAAGCACCATTGTCTAGAATCCACTCTCGAGTATCCGTAGCGGCGAGTCCTCCAACCTCCTCCTTGCCTAAAGAAAATGAAACATCGGTGTCTATCACCTCTAGGTGCACAAAAGCTGGAGTCTTCATGATTGCTACTGAGGAGTCTTCACCCTTCTCGGTGTTCCGCTTGGGACATTGCCTCCAATAGTGGCCTTTCTCGCCACAATCATTATAGGTCCTCTCTGCCTTTAGTTTCTCGCGGTTAGCGCCGGTCTTCTTCTCAGAAGACTTCTCTAGTGAAGCCTTCCCTTTGCCCTTGTTACGGCCTTTCGACCGTTGGCCAGTTAAGGCCTCCGAACCTGTGCCTTGTGGAGGGTTCGAGAATCTTTCCTCTGGGTCCAAGACCATGGGCACAAGCTCCTCCCACGTGATGGTGCTGAGCCTGCCACCACTGGTAATCAAAGATGAGTAGAATGCTGAGTACTGAGAGGGCAAATGCGACAGCAACGTTATGGCCATGTCCTCCGATGATATCTCCTTCCCAGCCTGAAGAACTTCCTGCTGAAGAGCTTGCAGCTTGTTAATGTGCTCCTTGCATCGTCAACGACTTTGCAGGACTCATAACCCGCATCTGTACTTCCAAGGAAATCCTCTTCATGGGTGATACCCTATTATAAAGAGAAGCCAAATGGTGCCATATACCTCTGGCCAGCGTCATATGCTTGATATGATTAATTACTTGTGGTGTGCAGTTGAGGAAGATGAATGAACGGACCCTGGCGTTGATATGATCCCACAACTGTGCCTGTGCTTCCCGGTCCTTACGAATTGACAGTAACTCCTCTTCCTCTACCTCCGGCCGTGGAACCCCAACAACGATGAAATCAGCAAGGTCGTATGACTCCAGAACAGATTCCATCATAACCTTCCATATGCCGTAGTTGTTCCCGTCCAACTGACGGTCCACAGGGACCGTGGGCAGTGTTGGGATCTTCACATGCTTCTCAACCATCTCTAATAAATGTGCCATTGTGGGGATGTAACTGAAAAAGGGTGGGTGGGTGGGTGGGTGGAAACAAAGAACTTACACCTGCAAGTGGCGGTCCAGCAAATCAACCCGCCGTCCTCTTGCTTCTCCTCTTCTCGAACAGTCCCGAACAGTCCACCAATCAGCAACGCAACAGTCCCCCTCTTGCTCACACAACTCCCAAGATCTATCAAGAGCCTAGGGCTCTTATACCATGTCAGAATACGCAACGGAGATGATGACAAAATCTGGAAACACAAGAGCAAGCACAATGCAGAAAATAGACAGCACAAGAGAAGGAGAGAGATAGGCGTGTAACTCTGCTCTATATACACAAGATCCCGGAAATACAAGACACAAAATGACAAGGGGCTGTGGGGCCATTTTATATGGCCCCAATACTGCAGTCGGCTTGCTCATGGGACAGCCGATAGGCTCGCAGTCGGCCAAGATCAAGGTCCTCCTGCCACCACAGGACTGCCAACCAAGCCACATAAAAAATAGGAAAAATGGGGGAAAAATATGAAAATAGTACTAAATTCTAAGTGAATTGACTGAATGTTGACCTGCCCCATGGTGGGAACATATGATTATGTTGAATGGTGGCCTAGCTTTTTAGAGACTCTCATATATGTCTTGGAGCCTGGCCAATTGCCGTTGGCCAGCTCCAATCGTCCATGAATGAGGTAAAAATGCTACAAAGCACTAAATATTCTTGTCGGCCAGCCTTGATGGTACCCATGTGTGAGCACTTGCTGTCGTCCAGCCTCCTGAAGCCTGATAATGGTGGACTTGTTGCTTCGTCCCTGACTGAGCCTACCAGCGCCCTAAATCCACCCTAAAACTTCTATCTAAATTAGGGATTATGTTTTAGGTTAGCCATGTCCACAGTTGTGCACGTGACATTCCCTCCCGTTAAACTTGATGATGGGTTGGAAACGTGTCATCCTTCGTCCTTGGACTACTGACTCTGCTTTTTGACACTTTGACTAAAAACCTTGTTATTCCTCTGATTCCACTCCAAGTCTGGTTAGAGAACTGTGCATATGTTGAATGTTCTACTTTGTCCCCATGCTTGTAATCCTTTTCCCGTAACACAGCTATGGTCACCTGCCCAGAATGATCATGCCAAATGCTCTACCTTTGGAATTAATCTGAGAGCTATGCTCCTTTGAGCTCACAACTCCTAGGAAATGCTTTCCGTTGGCTTTGCCTGGCGCCACAGATCACGTTATAAATGCTACCCTAGCTGCATTCTTCCATGGATCTGTGCACCTTTCATTGGATAGTTGAGTGCTCAAATGGCTGAGCCTGAATGCTCTGATACCATAGTCTCAAGGGATGGGGGACGGTAACCGGGGACGGGGACGGGGGACGGCCATAAGTAGGAAATGGGAACGGGGGAAGGAACGACACTCAAAAAATACTTTTTTAAAAAGTTTTTCTACTCTACACTTATGCTACTTTGAAAGTACATCAAAATGAGCACAAATTTACACTAAAATGGTAAGCTTTTGAGTCATATTAACAAAATATGCCGATCAAAGAGTGAAGGTGTTGACGGTTGATTGTGTTAATAATTAAGTAGATACAAAAATGAGTCATGACTCAAGAGTTAGGATTAAGCCTTAAGGAGGCACAATACATGGAAGAACTCAAATGACAAAAAGTGCTTAAGCCTAGAGGCTAGAGCTTAGTAGTAAGGCCCATGAATTATGATCCATGAATGATCATCCACGTGAAGTGCTCGCCTCATGGTCATCGGTAGCTTGTGCCGAAGGAACATCAAGCTCATTCTCACTCTCATCCTCACTGGCATGTTGCTGCTGCACCTCATCCTCTTGTAGATCTTCTTCTTGACTCATCTCCCACTCGGTGAAGGGATCTTCCTTCTTGGTCATGCTCTTGCAAAACATTCGTAAGTTCGCGTTGATGAAGACAAGGTCATTGGCACGCTCTACCCCGAGTTGGTTCCTCTTCCTAGAGGCAATGTGGTTGTAGGTGCTCCAAAGTTGTGTAACACGCGGAAGCTCTGGGAGTCTTCTTTCAGCCCTAAACACTCTTGGCAACATGCTGATGCAAAACGCAGATATAGAGAGAGAGTAGAGAGAGAGAGATATGCTGGAAATTCAGTATATTGCTGTAGTACAAAAAGGTACTCTTACACACAGCCCTAGGCTGCCTTGAATAAAAGGTGAATAACACCCAAAACTGTCCTCCTACGGGACTCCTACTGACCCAAACCCCTAGAGGGTTGAATGCCTACAACTATGAGCCTCCTAGCCTATTTATAGGCCCATGAAATCCTTGGAGAGTTGGCCGACCAGCAGCCGGCCAGCAGCCTTGGCATAAATACAAAAACGCAGAGCCCCTTTATTTGTGGGCAGCCGCCTTGTCTTCATGATGCGCTTTAGATTCTGCACTTGAGGCTCCTAAATTCTGGTTCTACTCATCTTTTACTGGCTTGCCCCTTCTGGATTAGCCCTGAGAAGGTACATGGCATTGATCATGCACATGACATCCCCCTCTGCTAAACTTGATGACGGGAATCCAACCTGCTCTTGGATGACTGTCATCATCCCAATCCTTTTCCCGAAGTCCCTCTGTCATCCATCCATCCCTGGCAACCCTTTTCTCTGAAAGCCCGGCCTGTTCTCCAAACTACTCTGTCTCATACGAAGATCTATGCATCTGTTCCATCTAGTCCACAATCCATTCTTGCCCTGACTCTGAACACTGTCTTGGTCTTCATTCTTGAGAAATGAGTCTGGCACCCTCACATCACCCTTGGAGGATAAACCTCCCTTGGGACCGTTGCCCGAGAACCTATCTGGCTCACAGGACTGCCATCCCCTTTGGCTCTCTTTCTCTTCTTTGTATAGTCTCAGTCTTGTGGTTCAAAGTAGTCAAAAGATTTTGTCTGAAACTTAACATCTTTGAAATCTTTGTTGGCATTATCATCTCCAGATTAGATTGGGCATATATGTGCATATTTCATACTGTATCTGGCCAGATTTATGAGGCCATGCATTCATTTCATTTTAGATATTGTTTTGCTATTTTGTCTATTTTTTAGACATTATTTTAGTATTTTTTGCATAGTCGGCCAGCCCACTGTTTTTATACTGGCCGACCATCTCTTGTCCAACCTACAAATAGGTGGCTTGGGTTAGCATCATTAGCACATCATTATTCAGCTATTGCTGTTGGTTGTATGCACCTACGGGCAGCCCTCGTGCTCTACTTCAGCAGATAACAAGTTTTCTACTTCAGTTCTTTTGCACGTGTGTTTCTTTGCAAGATCTATTGCTGTTTTTCTGATTTATAGCCATTCTTTCATGGTATCTGAGCCCAGTGTTACAAAGAGACCTGTGTTTTCTACATCTACTGCTGCACGCAAAGAGACCTGTGTTTTCTACATCTACTGCTGCTGCACGCAAAGAGACCTGTGTTTTCTACATCTATTGCTAATTTTCTGATCACCTTTGTTGAAGAGGAGGATTCTGCTGCGTTATCGGAGGATATGGCTTCTGGTCATAGTCATTCTTCTCTCTCGGGGATTCTCTTTTCTTCTCCCCGATCCCAAGTCCCAACTTCACAGGCTTCTTCTTCTCAACTTCCTGTTTCTCTACCTTATTCCTAGATTCCTGCTTCTTTTCCTTCCATATTCCCCACCACTACCACTTCTCTTGTTTCTCCCCTCCCACAAACCCTCATCCCAACCCCTTCCCATGTGCCATCCTATTCACCCCCTCAAGTGAGTGATTCCATGAAGCTGACTGCTACCAACTACCATACTTGGTCGTTTTATACGCAATTGCTTCTTGAAGGAGCAGGTGTGTGGCCCTCTGACACCACTCCTCACTTGGTGGATCCCACGTTTCGTGGAGTTTTGGATGCACGGGTCCGTCTTATCATCATCCATTGTATGACACCATCTATCCAGGCACAATTCATATCTTCCCGGAGTGATGCCAGTCAGATGTGGAATGAGATTCAGAGGAGGTTCGGGATAATATCTTCCGTGAAGATTGCTAAGTTGGAGGCGGATGTTGAGCAGATTACCATCAGTGACTCAGATAATATCATTGATAAGATTGGGGAATTCACAAGGAGCAAGAGGCAGCTTGAGGAGTATGGGAGTTCAATCAACAACCCAATCCATAAACTGCTTGGTAAGCTGCCATCATCCTTTGACTCTTTTAAAGATCACATTTATTTTCGTGATCCTCTCCCCCCTTTTGAGGAAGTCGTGAGTTATCTCCACGACAAGTGCATGCTTCGCGGAAAAGGCAAGTCAGAGTCTGCTTTTGTTGCCTCCAACAAGGGCAAGGACAAAGGCAAAGGCAAAGGCGGAAAAGGGAATTCCAACAACAACAAGCAGAAAGTCACCACAAAGTCATCTTCTGACGACGACGATTCTAACAGCAACAAGGGTTCCAGGATGAAGGAATCTTGTGAGTTTTGTGGCCGACTTGGTCATTCTGAGGCCAAATGTTTTGCCAAACAGGCTGCTTCTCGCAAAGCTAAAGCCAAAGCTAAAGCAAAACAGGAGTCCTCCTCCGATGGCTCAAACACTTCACCCACGACAGATGGTTCAGATACTTCGCCAATGACAGAGGAGGGTACGAAGTCTCATGCTAAGATGGCTTTTCTTGCTGTCTATGATCCCTCTGTTCTTTCATCTTCACAAGAGCAGGATGAGTCCATCCTGGTGGTCACACAGGAGACTTCTGATTCCAAAGTCAGCGCTCTATCCGTAACAGAGGATTATTTACAAGAGTTTCTGATAGAGACCTTATCAGTTCCTCTAATCCCTTTGGATGAGTAAGACCCTTCCCTTGTGTTGTTTCATGCTGATGCTATTATTGCAGATTTTCTCTCGTCTCTTTCAGAGGAGGATAGTGGTTCTTCTACTTGGCAGGTGGATGATTTTGTCGAGATATCCTCACATATTTTGGAGCTTCCTACTTTGGCAGTTGCTTCTCCTTCTTATGTTTCAAAGGAGGCATCTTCCACTATCTTGGAGCCTGTCCCTACTTTGAACCTGACAACTTCTACTATCACTGATGATCAGTTTGTTCCAATGGTTGTTTCATTTCCTTCTTCTTCAGAGGAGAAGTCTACTTCGGTCCCGATACTTGTTGCAGATGCAGAGGAGGTACCATTTATGGTTCCATCTCCTGAGGGCTTCTCTCTTCAGATTGATCCTATTGTTTCGTCTTCGATATCTTCTCAATCTTCTCGTGGCTTCTTCCGAAGACCTTCTCGGTATTCAGATGTACCATATCTTCGCAAGCTTTGTGCCTTTTATGAGGAGGTTGTTCCTTTAGACTCTTTGGAGGTCTTTCTTCAGCGTGCTGGAGTCGGTCCGCCCATCTGGTGCTGAAGAGGAGGTGTTGGCATTATCATCTCCAGATTGGGCATATATGTGCATATTTCATGCTGTATCTGGCCAGATTTATGAGGCCATGCATTCATTTCATTTTAGATTTTTTAATGCTATTTTTGTCTATTTTTTAGACATTATTTTAGTATTTTTTGCATAGTCGGCCAGCCCACTGTTTTTATACTGGCCGACCAGCTCTTGTCCAATCTATAAATAGGTGGCTTGGGTTAGCATCATTAGCACATCATTATTCAGCTATTGCTGTTGGTTGTATGCACCTACGGGCAGCCCTCGTGCTCTACTTCAGCACATAACAAGTTTTCTACTGCAGTTCTTTTGCACGTGTGTTTCTTTACAAGATCTATTTACTGTTTTTCTGATTTACAGCCATTCTTTCAAGCTTCTCTTAATCAATTCAGGTACCACCTACCGTGACGATATGGCTGAACTAAACCTCTTCCCTTGAAAAATTCACACTCCATTAGTTTTACATAGAAGACTTTTCTTCTGGGAATGTCAACACAATACTCAAGTGCTCTACATTCAAAATAAACAGACTTTGTATACAGGTTTGTCTTCCAAAGAAACAGCTACAAGCCAATGAAATACAGCACTTGGAGCAGCTGTGAGGCCAGGCACCAAGGGTGTGAGAAACTAGGGCTGAGATAAAACCTCCTCCTTCTTGAAAAATTTAAACTCCTTTAGTTTTACGTAGAAGACTTTTCTTAATGTCAACCTAATTCTTAAGTGCTCTACATGCAAAAACACTGACTTCGTATACATTTTTCTCTTCCAAAAGAACAGCTACACGCCAATGTAGTGCAGCATTGGGAACAGCTGTGAGACTGAGAACCGAGGGAGTGAGAAACTAGGGGTGATGAAAAAACATAAGAGAGAAAAGGAGGGGTTTATACGCCTAGTGAGCAAGAAAGGAAGCAAGGCAAAAGAGCTGTTGGCAAACTGTGGGTGTTTTTTTGTTGTTGTTGGGGGGCTCTCCTTCTTGATTTGCAATGTTATTCATTTTCTGCTTTATAATTTTACGGGGGACTGATGTCCAGCTATTCCTCTCTTGGGACTTTTTTCTGTCATTTAAGGCTTACTTTGTTGCCCAAGATTAATTAAGGAAAGGTAAAATATGTACCATGTATGGCTGTGTTTTTTGGCTTCTGAATATGATGTTGACTTTAGAAATGATCACTAGTTAAAAAATAAGCTCCTCCTATTTTTGGTGTTGACGAACAGTGACACAGGTGACTCTGAAGATGATGATGATGATGCTGATTCACATGCTTGCACATGCACCATCCAGTAATGTCTATGCCAAGGTTTCAACGTCAGATATACAGTTTATTTTCTTATTATTGCAGCCACAACTTACTACAAAAAGATTTTTTTTGGTGAGTAGTTCACGGGGTGATTTGATTTAAGGACCATCATTAGAGGAAAGCTGCAGAGGAGTACCTCTTCTCCTCATCAAGTAAGGCATCAACCATTTTGTTTGCCTAGCACTCATGAAATGGAATGCCTAAACTGGCAGCCACCACTCTGTAACTAAAACTACATATTAAATACAAAGACAGCCTTCATTTTGTAGGTCTTTACGTGTGAGGAGTCAATGGAGTAACCGTTCTTTGGAAGTGTGCATTTGTTGACTCTCTGTCTTCAATTTAACAAAAAATATTGCTTTTGATTAAGTGTACTTGGAAATGTAATCGGCACTCACCAGATGGGATTGCATAGATTTTTCAAGTGATTCACTCTAGTGAATGCGTCAACAGAGGACTCATCTTAGCTGCAGGTGAGGAATGGGCGAGTAACTTTGCACGCAACACGCCCAGCCCATCCACCGTCAGAGACTACTTTGTAACTAGCTGTGAGTATCTTCGTTGGTAGGGAGTGTTTATGAACAGCTTGAGGATATTCATAGGTGCAGCCCCCCTTGGTCCACTGCTTGATTTGCCTCATCTTGTGCCGATTTCTAGTTGAGCAAAGTGAGAGTTATAATTCCTCGCTCGCCACCTTCAAGTTCCACCTCTGAGTTTGTAGGGAGTTTCTCCTTGTCACCTTTAAGGTTGCATCTCTGATTCTTGGGAGCTTGAGCTCATCCTTGTAACCTTTAAAGGTTCCATCTTTGACTTCCTATCGCACTCCCGGCACCGTCATTGTTTGAGAGTGCCAACAGGCATGTTGCATGTGTAATTCCACCGGTTGGTGTGGAATGCTTGGTTGAACACAATACTAATCAACACGCTTAAATACACCAAGATTTAATGGACAACAAGCACAATACAAGATGTAATTTGCTGAATTGACAAGAGACGCACAATGAGCCGGAACGGTCGACCCCTTTCTCAAATAGTGTATATTAATCTTGGGAGAATCAAGTACATAATGGGTATTTCTGACCAGATTTCCATATCAATGCATATGAATACAATATTGTTTACAATATGGTTGTCGGTGTAGCTTTGCAACTCACACTACCCTCTTAAGTGTCCATGTTCCCTACCATCTGCTCTCTATTGTTCCATCAACATATGGTAGCAACACGTACTGCGGAAGTGTTAAGGAAAAGTGGGGCCAGTGAGATGACACAGAGATTGGTCTTGTAGCAGGTGCATAGAAGACATGACCTGGTCTCCTTTCTTTTTGGCTTCCTTCCTTTCCCCGTAATCTCTAGCACAATATCAGGACCAACGAGCAAGCACTACCTCTCGACCTAACTTTTCTTTTCACTCCCGCTGGGCATGAGTCCAGAGAAAAGTATAATTCGGTGATATAGAATGGCTAAGGTGAGCATTGCTATGGGCAAGTAGTGTTGCTTGTCTACATAGGACAAGAGAACACTACACAGGGTATGTGAACATGGAGTCCTGTTTCTCCCTCCTGTTACTTGCTTTCATATTTAAGCATCAAAGCTTACCAATTGCCAGTAGAGTCGATGACAACGGAAGTCTTCACGATGGAAGCGTTTGGAGTGTTGAAATCTTCAACCTATCGTGATCCTTCGCAAAAGTCTTCAAGAGGATGAAGGGAATCCTGGGAAAGCTTTACCTATGGTTCAACTTGAGAAAGGAAGACTGAAATTAGGGTTTTCAGTCAAAAGACTAGAAATTATAGTAAATATAAGAGTTGTTTTGTTGAATTTCTGTCATTGGGAGTGTGTGGGAGAGTGAACACTACTTGGAAGCTTGGAAAACACACTAGCAAGCTTGGATATGGAGTTGAGAAGGAGAAAGTGCAAAAAATACAACCAAAAGGCCTCATGAAGGAGGACGCCAATTTCTAGAGAGAGAGGAAAGAGAGAGATGATGAGATATCTACCCTAGGTGTGTGTCAGGTAGAGAGGACAAGTGACTTGTAGTGCAAGTGGGGATGGACACATGGTTGGTTGCTACTTTGTACAAAGGGGATAAGGTATGGGCAATGGGCATTGAGTTTTGTTCACCTTGGGACATCAGTGTGTGCGAACATAGGGTTGGTCATAATTTATAAGTGAGTTTTGGTCGCCCAAAAGTTAATGAAGTGTGTACACACTCACTTATAAATTAATGCTAATTCCTAAGGCTAGGTTTTTGACCAATACTTACCACTTGTCACATGCCACATAACCATGTCAACAGATAGTTTCACACGCATGGTTTATGGGCGGGCGTCCCCTTACTCAGTACTACAAGCAAGCATGAAAACAGCATGCAAATTCAATTGTAGGCAAGCATATAAATATGCTATGCAATGCCGCATTGGTATGGACAATCCTCGTTCATGAGACTATACCAAAATAGACGTGTTCCAGGCAAGTACACGAGGTACCAGACCCAATGGAACACCAATCCTCCAAGCATTTTTGGGCATGTACACACATGCACAAGCCCTAGCGGAAATCCAAGTACACAGTATCAAATGAGTGGCATCAGTCTCGGAATATGCAACTGCCATGGACGCCAATTCAATGCACATACATAATGAGAAAGCATGGGTGGACCAATTGGGTGGCCAAATGGTGACAGCATGCATGTCACTCCTGCTTTTAGCCCCTTTTTTGTATTTGCTTGTTGTTGCCTATCTGGCTGATCGTTTGCTTTTTTCCATGCTTGATACATTAGTGCTTCTACGCTTGAATGGAAATTCCTATTATGCACATTAAAACTCTCTCCCCTTTTTGCCTCTCAATTTGTCAAGTATTTTCTAGGCAAATTATGTAATTATGGTAGAGTTTCTTGTACTACTTTCAATCACCACACATGAAATATGTTAACAGTTTAGTGACATGCAAGTTGCATTACCATTTTCAACCCTACTATCTACTTCTGAATCTGAGTAAGCAAAAATACTACATAAGGCAGGCTCAATTGGAAAATAATTTTGCCAGTCTTATGATGTAGTATGCAGGTAACTCGATAAATAACTTATGTTTTGATGGGTTTCTATTTCTATTACCTATAAGTAACTATTTAGGTGCCAATTTGATTTATTTTGAAAGCTACTTCATGTAGCAATTACTTGATCAAATAGCTTTATCATAACCATAGCTGCTGAGCTAGCCATGTAACCATACAGTATTTGATTTAACAAGAAAATAAGCTAACTAGTGCATAGATGAAATGCTCCATATGATATGGTTTTAATCATGGAGGATTTGTCTAGCTTGCATTAAACCTCACTGATCTGATTTTTTTCTTGTGAAGTATGCATTAGTGTACAGATTTCAATGTTTTGTTGCTTGCTAGGGTGCTAACTTCATTGTACAGTGTAATTTTTATTAAAAAATGTTTATTACAAAATACTATTGAATGTTTCAGTTAAGTGTTGGTTGGATGTTGATTAGAGCAGCCAAGTCACTTGTATTAACCATGGATTATGAAGAGTGTCCTCGATGCTGGGGTCACATGTGATAAAAGTTGATGGAGCCAACTTGAACACGCTGATGTCTGGTCATGGGGCCTTTGAATGCGAGGAGCCATGCAAAAAATCAATCTTCTACACAAAAATACAGAATGTCAAGAAAAGAGGCAAGTTTGTGAGGAGTAGCAATGATGGGATGACAGGGTGGTTGGAGATAGGCTTTCCCCCTAAAAGCACATCTAAAGTGGTCCAAAAAGATCAGGGAATCTAAGAATTGGCAACATATGTGGATGTTGAAGATTCAAGGCCTTTTTGCCAAGAAGCTACCATCTAGAGGGTATATGTGGAGTCACACTAACCCCCCCTCCTTAACGACCTTGCACCATCCCTCTCTCTCTCTCTCTCTCTCTCTTTCCTCCACAACATGTGTGTGTGTCCATACATACATATACATATATACATTATATAAATATATGTATGTGTGTATATGTGAATGTGCATGATTGTGCATATATACATTTTATAAATCTATGTATATATGTATATGTATATGTGTGTGTAGGTGAGTATTGAGAGAGAGAGCGAGAGAGGGAGAGCATGAGTAATCTAGAGATAGAAAGATTGCGTGGACGGAGCAAGATAGGAAATTGAGAGAGATCTTTAAACATTGTAGTCAAATAATGGACCAGCTATGATCCTTATGATGACACTAAAGTGCAAGTGATGTATCTAGAAATCCTTTAATTTGGAGTGTGATGTATGAACCCTACATAAACTGCTATGCCAATACTCTATACATATATGCATGCGTACATCCATACATACGATCGCTCTACCAATACTCCACACGTATATCATAAATACACACTCCACACGTATATCATACATACATACACACACCTATGAAGACATGTAAGTATTTATGTTGTAAGAAAATACAACTTGTGCGTTCATATAAATAGTATGATCTTCCACAAGACAAAGAACTTAAGAGAAAGAGATGGATAATAATACTGAATAACTATTGCAAAGTAGATTACAAAGTGATGGCATCTACACACCATTGTGCGCTCTAGTAGAGAGCTTTGAATAACTATTGCAAAGTAGATTAGAAAGTGATGGCATTTGCACACCATCATGCGCTCTAGTAGAGAACTTTGATGGTGATCTAGGTAGACTTTGAGATCGAGAATGTTATATACAACCAATGTTGCACACCACAATGAAGATAGATCTCAATTGATGATCTCAATATGGCATAGAAGGTTGCCATACGTGTCTATATATAGTATCCAAGGGTCGTCGCATCATAGGTCTCGGCCCATATCTCCCACTGCATCTATTCTAGTCAGACCGAATAGATTACATTACCCATATTTGCTACCCTATGACTAGTCTAGTTAGTTAGACTGAACTGAAACATTACGTGATTTTGGTAATATTAGACTAAAGATGAGATTGTATAACGTCTAGGACTAATCACCGAGGTCGTCTGGGATCTCGTTGTTGGGGTCTGCAACTTGAGGACAAGTTGTCTTGAGAAGTTTTCCTTCTACTTATGAGTGCGGTCTAATAGCCTCCACTTACATGCATCGTATTTGCAACTTGAGGACAAGTTATCATGGAAGGATTTCCTTCTACTTATGAGTGTGGTCTAATAGCTTGCAATTACATGCATCGTATTTTCCATGATGCTATATCTACATTAGTCATCTGTTAACCATCCGTCGGCTACCACCTATAGTCAAGCAAGGGTCTAAACCAGACACTGTTGGGCGTTCGAGCATATGCTTAAACGCAAAGCGGGTTATTCTCATGAAGGGGGTCTTACAAAAAATAGAGCAACCCATTACTTGCACAAAAACAATGAGGGCGGAGCATTGATTTTCAACATCCCTACTCTAAGTCCACATGTAGGCGATATATCTCTTTGGCCTAATGCCAAGTCGATGAAGATACCGCTGAAGTATATTTCTTCAAAGAACCTTTGTAAAGATATCCGTACAATTCTCCTTTGTAGCGTAGCTCAACCTCTCTATCCATGATCATCTCGCACACAAAGTGATATTGTATCTCAATGTGCTGTTCATCATACAAGCGTCGAACACCAATTTTTTATAATTGATATGCAACTTTGATTGTTACACAATTTTGTTGGTTGTTTCTCTGCTGCTGCTGCTGAAGCTACCATGTTCCCCAAACTTCTCATCAACTAGATTGCTTTACACAAAACAAAAAGAGAAACCTCTGTAGAAGAAACAACCAATGTAGGTTGTTCTTACTCAATTGGTTGCTTGTGTGCAACTCCCATGTTGCCCAAAGTTCTTCTCAACTAGATTGCCTTACATGAAGTAAAGAAAACAATGTCCTTTAAGATTTCTTTCTATCCAAATCTCTTGTCCATTTTGAGTTACTAAATCTATTTAAGGTCATGCTCGAGGCATATGTTATTTTGTGTCTCAGATCTATTTCAACATACGCATCCTAGCCTTCCACCCAATGGTTTTTCCAAGGATGATTTGAGAACTTGCTCAATACACCAACTAAGGTTTGGTCGTGTATTGCCTAAGATAATCAAAATTTCCACCAGCTCTTCTTGTACTCCTTCACATCTACCAATGGAGAAGTGTCTTCTCTAGAGAGAACTTCGCATCAATGTCCATAAAAGTATCAACTCAATCATAAAAATGCCTTCATTATTTGAAAAATGAAGATACAATCTAGCTGCTGCTAGACTTAAATCCCTAAACAAAAATGCACAAGCTAAAGGTCTATCATTTCAAATTTTGAACACATCAACTCCTTTTTTTGCAAGATCTTCATCTCATAGACTTTTAAAGAGACCAATACTCAGAAATTTAGTATCAATCCACCGGTACCAAGTTGGAAGGGCATATAGAATACCTTTTGTAGTTTTTAAACTTTTCTTTCTGAGGTGAGCATCACAAAACTTGATGGCTTCTCAAGATACACTCCTCCTATTCAGAAAGGCCAACTTCACATTCATCTATATAATTGGCCACTTCTCATGAGCAACCAAAGCTAATTCTAGGCAAATGATGGTTACTCTTGCCACTTCTCATGAGCAACCAAAGCTAATTCTAGGCAAATGGTTACTCTTGCCATGGAAGAAAATATCTCCTAAAAGTCAAATCCCTTGGCCTATGCAAAACCATTCACCATGAGTTGTGCCTTATACTTTCCCAATGAACCATTAGATCTATACTTGGCCTTGTAAACCTACATGGTGCCGATAAACTTTCTTTTGTTGGGACAATCCACAAGAGTTTAAGTGCAATATTTTATATGAAGTCATACTTCCTAAGCTTTCTTAGAACTTCTGTACCTTCATTTTCTTGGCCATTTGTGCATAGTTGAAAAAGTTGATTTGAGCTCTCTTCTATGAAAAGATGTAGGGGAGAAGGGAGTTTGAGCTCTTGCAAGCACACATACACTCACACAAACCCTAGAAGGGAATACACAAGATGAGAGGTTGAAAATTGTTCTTCTTCTTCAGCAAAAGAGGTCTATAAAAGAGATAAAGTGACTAACACACATACTAGAGTATATACAAGTGGTCCATAACGTGAACACGCTAAGTGGAGTGGGTAGGTGTGGACTAGTCAGTGTAGTCCAGTTGTAGAATCTCTGGCGAAGATATGTTGGTGCTAGCTACCAAACCCGCCAGTGATGTAAATGTCAAATGGTCACGCAGGCGCCTCGTGAGTGCTAGCTCATGTTGAGCTTGACATCTCAACACTTCCCCTCAAGCTCAACTCCAGCTCGTGAACTCCAAGCATATCTCAAAATCTGCGGAGCTTCTTAGCTTCCAAGGCCTTCGTGAAGATGTCAGCAACTTGATCCTGTGTGCTGATGTAGGCTAAGTCGATGTCACCTGCCAAGACTCTTTCCCTAATGACGTGGTAGTGTACCTCAATGTGTTTCGTCCGCGCATGGAAAACTGGCTTCTTGGCCAACTGTATACTGCTAAGATTGTCATAATATATGACAACCTTTCTCTCCACATGCAACCCCAAATTAGCAAGTAGCTTGTGTAACCAAGCTACCTCACATGCTGCCACCGCAACTCCTCTGTACGACGCTACCTCTATACTCGACAAGGAAACTGTGGGGAGTGGTTCTTGTTGCTCCATGTCACAGCAGCACTTCCCAATGAAAACATAAATCCACTGGTAGATCTCCTATTTGAGATGCTACCTGCCCAATTTGCATCTCTGTACCCCTATAGCTCCAATGGTACACATGTTGCATACAACAATGCATAATTAACAGTGGCCCTCAAATACCGAAGTGTGCATCGTACATTGTCAAGATGTGGTTTGCGTGGAACATGCATAAATTGGCTCTCTAAGCCAAAAGTGTAATTCAAATCTGGTATGCTAATCGTGATATAGATCAAACTCCCCATAATCTTCCTGTACATTGGGGTTCTCCAACACATAACCTGTATCCGCACTAAGCTTACCATTTTGATCTAATGGCACCAATTGACTTACAACTAGTCATCCCAAACTTGGACAACATGTCCGATACATACTGTCTCTGTGACAACCAAATACCATTAGGTGTGAGAATGATTTCAATGCCTAAAAAGTAGTGCAGATCTCCCAAATCCTTCATGTCAAACTTCCTTTTGAGAAGACTTTTCACATGCTCAATCTCTTCCAAGTTGTCACCCCCAACAATAAGATCATCTACATAGATGGTGATGATCACAATACCCTTATCACTCTTGCGCACATACAAAGAGTGATCTGCATCTGCCATATGAAAACCAATAGTGACAAGATACTCAGCAATCTTGTCATGCCATGCTCGTGGACCTTGCTTCAGCCCATACAAGGCCCTACGAAGCTTACATACATACTCTGGGTGACCTGTATTCTCAAAACTAGGTGGCTGATCCATATACACTTCTTGCAAGTCACCATGCAAGAACACATTTTTTTACATCCATATGATGTAAAAACCAGCCTTTAGCTAGCCACCACAATAATAGCTCTCATAGTGGCTATCTTTGCAACCGGGGGCAAACGTCTCCTCGTAATCAATTCCATGTGTCTGCGCATATCCCTTGGCTACCAATCTAGCCTTATACCTGCTTATGCTACCATCACTATTATGTTTCACCTTATACACCCACTTACATCCAATAGCTTTCTTGCCTTCAAGAAATGGCACCAAATCCCAAGTCTCATTTCCATACAATGCATCCATCTCCTCATCCATAGCTTTCTCCCAATACACATTTCCAATAGCCTCATCAAAACATGTGGGCTCTACAACTTGCACAACTTTTGCCATATAAGCATAGTGATGTGCCACATAACCATCATAAGTCAACCTCTACACATGGTTTTTGACTCTTCCAAATCTTCATAACTTTGCATTCATGGCTTTTAAAGCCTTCTTTACACTAGGTTTCCTCATTGCTAGAAACCCAAGCTCCTCATCAAGGCTCATCTCCGAGCCACTAGACTCTTCATCAATAAAAGAATGCACTATAGAAATATCAGGCATACCAAGGGGCTCAACTACTTTCTCTTTGCCTTTATGTGATGTACCAACTACATTTCCAGGACTGGTATTATGACAAAGCTCGCCACTCCATGGTCTATCAACAGAACCACTGCATGAGGACTCTCCTAGTCCACTCAATGACTATGATTGATGACTTGCATTTTGTGCAACCACATCTTCTTCAATAGCATACCAGCTACTCATCTCATCAAATACAACGTCCCTGCTTATATATATATATATATATATATATATATATATATATATATATATATTTCTTTGCTGCGCCTCCAACGACACACCTCCTACAACCCGACGTCAGAAAATACAAAAACAAAAACCACTTGAACCTACTTAATGGCGGGATTACTCTACCGCAATGGGGTTTTAAATTTTTTTTTTTTGCTTCTAATAAAAAACAGAAAACACACAAGGCGCCCTTGAGATCACACACTCAATGCCCTTGCAAGCTCTACTCTAATCTACCCTAATCTACGATTTTGTAATCAATGGAGCACTTAGGAAGAAGTAATGGTTAACACCCTTCACTAACTTAGGTGTGCGTCCCCGACAGTGGCGCCATTGTTTGGGACATCATAGCATAGCGGAGGCTACACTCCAACCCACACACTTTGTCAATCCGTGAATGCAACCCGGTTAGCGCATAGAGGCTATCCCGAATGGGAGAAGATTAGTTAACCACACACTAATGACTTCGAATCCTACTCAATCCTTCTTCAACAATCAAGCAATCAATCGTTGATTCCTTCTCAATCGAACATAATCAACGCATGAAGATTAGGCTACATCTAAGCACAAAAAAATGCAACTTATGCAAAGAATCTAACATGCAAAGAGCTATCACACAAGCCTTAACTACACATCATTTCATACACAAGCTTCATCACATGCACTCTACAATTCACAAATCAGATTTTAGCATCAAAACATCATTACAAAATCTAGATTAGCAAGTGTGTAGACCGCAACCTCAAATCATTGAATACGTAGAGAATAGAGAGTACAAGATTGAAGCAAGAATGGAGATGGAGAGCCTTGGGAGAGCACATGAGAAGGAGCTATGGAGCAAGATCTCTCTATGAGCCTCTCAACCCAATGACCAAAAGTCCTCTCTAGCTCTCAAATGAGCCACTTTTTATACAAAAACTCTAAAACTCCCAAAAGTTCCCATGTGGGATTATTGTCAAGCCCACTCCCACATTCATCTAGAGCCCTAAGTGTCTTTTTTTGTTGCATCCTTGCATTGATCTTCATTCGTCATGCAACACTCTCCGCCAGCAGCGGCGCCATTGTTTGGGACATCATAGCATAGCGGAGGCTACACTCCAACCCACACACTTTGTCAATCCGTGAATGCAACCCGGTTAGCGCATAGAGGCTATCCCGAATGGGAGAAGATTAGTTAACCACACACTAATGACTTCTAATCCTACTCAATCCTTCTTCAACAATCAAGCAATCAATCGTTGATTCCTTCTCAATCTAACATAATCAACGCATCAAGATTAGGCTACACCTAAGCACAAAAAAATGCAACTTATGCAAAGAATCTAACATGCAAAGAGCTATCACACAAGCCTCAACTACACATCATTTCATGCACAAGCTTCATCACATGCACTCCACAATTCACAAATCAAGTTTTAGCATCAAAACATCATTACAAAATCTAGATTAGCAAGTGTGTAGACCGCAACCTCAAATCATTGAATACGTAGAGAATAGAGAGTACAAGATTGAAGCAAGAATGGAGATGGAGAGCCTTGGGAGAGCACATGAGAAGGAGCTATGGAGCAAGCTCTCTCTATGAGCCTCTCAACCCAATGACCAAAAGTCCTCTCTAGCTCTTAAATGAGCCACTTTTTATACAAAAACTCTAAAACTCCCAAAAGTTCCCATGTGGGATTATTGTCAAGCCCACTCCCACATTCATCTACAAATTGGAACTCTTTACAAGAGCCCTAAGTGTCTTTTTTTGTTGCATCCTTGCATTGATCTTCATTCGTCATGCAACACTAGACTAACTACTTTGTATGTTATTGTAGGAGAGTACTTTCCCTTTATCTATGTACTCTTATCTTTTAGTTATATGGTTGTAGAGAAGAGAAGAAGATAGAAGAAAATTCAGCCATTCATCTCTCTTGTGTCTTGCACTCTCTTGTGTGTGTGTGTATGTGTGTGTGCGCACACGCGCACGCTTGCAAGGAACTCAATCTCTCTCTCTCTCCTCCACATTCTCTTTATGGTATCACAGCTCCAATTTGTGTGAGGGCTAAGGCAAAAAGCAAGAGGCAAGGAAAAGCAAACAAGGAAGCTATACATGGTTAAGAGCATCATCATCTATTTCCCTTCTTGGTTTTGGTACAACACCCCTCGGTAGCTTCAGAAGTTACACATATCTGATTGAGGAGATTTCTTTGCAGGCTTGGAGGTGCCTCTGTGGAACATACTACTTTGTACTGTCTTTTTTTTTTTGAGAATCGCGTTTTGGGTGCATCTCGATCTCCCTTCTATCACAACAAGGTATTTCTGATAGTTTCGAGAAGTTCTGGTTGAGAACTGTCTCTAGTCTAAATCTGGTTATTGCAGTGCAGCAGTGCATTTTGGGAGTACATATTGTGTTTGCACATGCATTGTTGACATTGGGTGTATGTACATGTACTTTGGTTAGATCTGGTGACCTACAAGTTGTGCTGAAGTACTGCTGTAGTAGTCACACATAGAAGATACTGCTGTGTTACAGAGGTTGCATACAGAATTGTATGTAGCAGTTTTTTATTGTTGCAGGAAAACATGTCTGGTGATGACGGAATCAAATAGATTGTTAATAAGAAGCTGGACAAGAATAACTTTCATGCCTAGAAGTTCATAATGACCAATTTCCTTATGGGTAAAGAATTTTGGGACTATGTTGAAGGAGATAATGAGGAGCCTCCTGAGTTGTCTGAAGAGAATGCCACTCTAGCAGACATAAAGGCATTCAAGGATTGGAACTAGGGTGCAAGGAAATTCATGTATTGGCTTTCAATTAGTGTTATAGACACGATGATAGGACACATACATGATTCCAATACTCTAGTAGTTGCGTGTGGCAAAACCTGGTACAAATGTTCTAGACCAACACAAAGGCAAGAAAATTACAGCTAAAACAACATCTCATACTGTGGAAAAGAAAAGCATGTTTATCAATGAGTATGCTTTAACACTAGTTCTGTAATTGGACACTTAAGTGTCATGAGACACTAAAGTGTCTTGAAAAGTTCTTGAATTTTTGTGGGAAATCTATTAAGATTTTTGAAATGCTTAACATCCACAGATGTTCCTCAAGACCCAAAAAATCCTTGAGATTTTTTAAATTGCACTTTTCTTAGCTTTTGCAAGGTAATATTTTAATTTTCTTAGACACATGCTGATAAAATGCATGATTTTTGCTGTTTTAAAAAATAGTAGTAATTTGGACATAACGTTTAGAAGGGACATAGTTTGATCATGAAACTTGGCTTGATGGAAAGCCCATAATGTAAACTAAATCCTGGAATCATCAAACGATAATTATTGGATAAATTTTTGACTCGCTAATATTGAAATAACGTTTTTTATACAGGTGGAGCATGAATTTTTCTCCTTCCATATGCAAGCTAATAATGTAAAACTTGAGGTGCACCCATGTTATATAGGGTAAATACTACTTTGTTTTGAATTTTCCAAAACTTTATAGCCACTTTTTGGGCCTCTTCTCATACATGGCCTTTTGCGCAACCTCTTTTTAATACATTAAATGTCTAATTATGAGCCTAATTTTGATTTTCATCAAAGGGGAAAGCTGTGTAAGTGCATTATTTGTTGTAACTATAGGTGTAGACTACTTGTGCAAGCATAGTTATGATTAGTTTTTGATAAAAGATGATCAAATTTTGCATTTTTATTTTTTACAGTTTTTTTAGAACTAGGCGATAAGAACCTACTTAAGTGGAGGCTAAGTTAGTGTCATACACATCAAATTATGGCTTATTTATCTCATCTCAAGCATGAAAACCAATAATCAACATTCTCATTGATAGGGCTACATTATTTTTTACTGGCGTGATTGAGTTTTGATAATACGCGTTACTTTTGCTGATTTTATGCAACTTTTTTGGAAAAAATTCTAGGAAAGGAAAATGATTTTTTTGGTGAACTTCTACCTCCTTGGACTGATGTATGCTATCAAAATATATTGGGAAAAATGCTATTGATATCATTGGATTTTTTTTGAGAGAATGATTCTTGCATATTTGGAAAAATCCTGAAAAATGTTCATTTTCAAGACATATGCTACTTTGTTGCTTATGTACTTTCAAATAAAAAGGCATTTTATATGTTTAGCATTTTTTACATAAGCATAGGGTTATGTTCTACATGCCCAATGAAGCATTTTGGTTTTTAAAGCCTACATTAGGAGTTTGATTTTTTTTTTCGCAACCCCCAAAAAAGGACACTTAAGTGTCCTGTTTTGGTACCAAACTAGTGTTAAAGATTAAGGGCATTTTTAAATCCCTTGGGTCTATCAATGTATTGGTGGAAGATGATGACTTAGTAAGTGTCTGTTTGAATGGGCTTGGCAAAGAGTACAAGCCATTCAAGACCTCCATTGCACTCACGAAGAATATTCCCAACTTTTGGGACTTGGTGTCTATGTTGATCATAGAAGAAAAGTCATTAGGTGAGGACTCTACTTCACAAAGAAAGAACACATCAGAATAGGCCTTCTACTCCAATTCAGGTAGAGACAGAGATAGAGGTTGTGGTTGAGGCCAAGGTGGTGGCTGGCAAGGAAATCATAATTTTGGACAACAACAGTCCAATGATTTGTAATAGCACCAATCATACACAGGAGGAAGAGGCCAGTCAGAGGCATGGGGAGACAAAGAGGCTAAGGTGGTTGGCAAAGAAACTAGAACACAAATAGCATAGAGTGCTACTATTGTGTCAAACCACGGCACATGGCAAAGGATTGCTATAAAAAGTAGAATGACATTAAAAGTGGAAAGTTGCAGTAAGGCAACTATGCATCATCTAGTAAAACAGGGAGGTGATGAGACAGAAGTGAGCAGCTGTTTGTGATTTAGCACATGCTCAGTTCCATAACAAGAGATGTTTTAGAATCTCAAGATACATGGTATGTGGATTCTGGCACCTTTAACCACATGACCAGTCATGCTGAGTGGTTTAGAGACATGCAAAAAATGGAAAAACTAGGTTATGTAGAAATGAGGGATGATACTGCACATCCCATTGCGTATGTTGGTAAAGTACCATTATCTATGCAAGATGGAAAAATGAAGTACTTGGTAGATGTACTTACTGTTCCAAATATTACAAAGAACCTGGTTTATGTTGGACAGATGGTTGAGCAGGGTCCACAAGTGAGGTTTAATTCTCAAGGATGTTTTGTGAAAGACTTCAAAAATCAGTGTGACTTGGTTGCAAAGGGTAATAGAAATGGCATAATGTTTACTTTGGATGTGAACATGCCTGAAGTAAAGGTAGCCATGTTTGCACATGGAACATGTGTCATTGGAGATATTGACATATGTCACAAGTGCATTGGTCATGTGAATGTATAGCCGATTAAAGTCTATGTAAGCCCAAAATATTGTTGCAGGTTTGCCAAAGTTTAAGGTTGATGGTATGCACAAAGTACGCGAAGCATGTCAGCTTGGTAAGCAGGCCAAACATACTTTCCCACATGAATGATTAAATCATGTCAGTGGCCATTAGATGTCATACATTCAGATGTATGGGGATCGACCAAGACTGCAACAATTGTAGGTTGTAGGTATTATGTTACATTCATTGATGATGACCACAATAGAAAAGTGTGGGTTTACTTCGTGAAGGAGAAAAGTGAGGTGTTTTCTCACTTTCAGAGATTTAAAGCCTTTTTGTTGAGAAGAAAAAATGCGTGCAAATAAAATGCATGAGATTAGATCGTGGGGGAGAATATTTTTCCAATGAGTTCAACAATTTTCTGAGGAGGCAGGGAATCAAGAGACAATTTACATGTAGGTACACTCCGCAACACAATGGTTGTGAGACCCCTATCCCCTCTGCGCATCAACACTCTGGAGTGCTGGCAGCAGAAGTAGCAACCTTGCACGTAGGGCGGCAGAGCTTTCCACTCAGGGCCTCGCCCACAAATTTTCGAACAAGAGACTAATTCGGCAGTTCTTCCAAAATCGAACCCGAAAAAAAACTTCCCTCACCCAAAAAGCATAGGTGATTCTTCCAGCATTCTTTTAAACGTAGTCAAGGGCCTTATCTATCCTTTGTATTTCAACCAAACCCGTGGGTCACATGGCCGAATCAAGGAGGAACTTGCACTTGGTTCATAGAAATCATCGTTTTTTTCCCTTGAGCGAGGCACAACCGTTGATTATTTTCCATAGAACAAGAATCTTCCTGGGACTTACTTTAACTATCGTACCACTTACACACCCAATATGAAATTGCCTTTTCTCAGATTCAACTACCTTCAAATAGAATTGGAATGAAACCACAGTGTTTCCATTATAATCCTCAAAATTCTAGTTCCATTGTTTTACAATCAAATTGTCATCCGAACTCTCCGTTCAAAACTAGCTAGTCAACCAACGAGATCCAATTTCAAGTTTCCAATTCACTTAGATAATTTCTTGCCAATCCATGAATATATTCCTCGACATATGCATGGGTGTCCTAGCAGCCCGCGAGCTCGTGCATCGCCTAGTCAGAACCCTCTAGGATCCTCCTTAGGTGTCCTAGTACTTCACTCAGGGACTGCTTCGTCAGCCCTCGCCCATCGTACCGGAAGCGCACCATTTCCAACCATACCGAGGCTGGTCAAGACCTTGGCAGGCTTTGCCGCGCGGGAGATGTCCTTCGATGACTCCCCATCCAACTGTTGCAGCATAACTTTCCTTATATTAAACCATAAGCCAAATTCTTCCTCCAGCATTTTGGCGTAAGACAATTCTTTACAAAACAGAGTTTCTATGCAAGTAAGAATTTTCCACATTGAGTTGATTTCACAAGGTTCTTTTTCTCAAAACCCAGACTTTCTCAATGAAAATCACGAATCTCGTATCTCAGTGATCACCCATCAATTACAATGAATTTCTAACCTATTTCTTGATGATTTTGGGTCTTAGGGGGAAAACTTCTCTAAGTCAACTAGTTATCCATTCTTCGTACTGTAGAAATGGGAATGGTCGCAAGACTCGGCTTAATTTCTGATTCAAGAGATGGGCAGGCATCTTATTGACCCACCTTTCTTACACGGTCATGGTCTAACCTTGAATTACTAGGATTTAATCCTAGATGTGTTTCCTAAAGATTTTTCTCCTATTTACCTAATAAAATAATTATGATTTTCAATTGTAATGGTAAAAATCCAAAATTATGAAAATTCATTCTTTCTTGGACATAATAGAATTATAAATAATTCTATTCATAAATAATGAAATTTAACAAGAATAATTCTTTTTCCAATGATCCTTTTTGTGAATATGTATACATCATTTATTTAAAATGTTCACATAGAATTATGCTAAAATTTCCTATTGGACCTTTAGAACACTCTTTGGACCTTAATAAAAAGTTTTTGAAAATGTGGATCCTTAGGATAAGGTCTCTAATAATACACATATTTAATTAATTTCTAATGCATATTAGAAAATTCTTTTTAAACTTTTGTTTCAAGGAAATTAATCTTAAATATAAGAGATAACTTTATATCCAAAAATATATCAAAACTATATTACCTCTCTCTAGACCAAAAATAAAGGAAAACAATGTTTTCTTGCATTCTGAAATAGGGGATGATTACAAGGGACTAGGGACTGAGAGGAGAGATTATACATCGTTTAGGGCTGAGGAGGAACCTTACAATGGTGTTGTAGAAAGAGAAACATGGACATTGCAGAAGTGGCACGTGCCTTGATGGTGGCTGAAAAGAATATGCCACATTATTTTTGGACAGAAGTAGTAGCAACTGTTGTGTGCATTATGAACAAGACACCCACTGTAGCTGTTCAATGTCACCTAAACAAAAGTTTACAGGCGTAAGACCGGATGTGTCTCACTTGAAAGTGTTTGGGTGTATTGCATATGTGTATGTTCCTGATGAAGTGAGAACAAAGTTGGATACAAAAGCAAAGAAATGCATCTTTATTGGTTATACTTTGGAGCATAAAGGTTATAGATGTTATAATTATACCACTTGTGAGATGCAAGTCACTAGAGATGTTGTCTTTGACGAGATGAGTAGCTGGTATGCACCAGTGTGGTGAAGGCAACAGAAGATGCAGATGTAAGAAGTGCTGATGATTCATATCCATCACATTCACTCTCATTCATATCCACATATCCATCACATTCACTTTCATTCATATCCACATATATTTATGACACATCACATCTCTTTCCATCACATCACATTCTTTCACATACACATCTATATCCATTCTTTCACATACTCATTCACATCCATTCTTCACATACACATTCACATTACATTCTTTCACATACACATCCACATCCACATCCATTCTTTCACATACACATTCACATCCATTCTTCACTTAAACATTTACATCCATTTTCATCACATATCATCCACTCATATCCCATATCATTCATTACATCCTGATTCACATGACATCACATCTCATCCATTCATTCACATCACATCTTATCACATCTACTCATATCACATCTTATCACATCTACTCACATCACATCTTATCATATCTTATTCACATCTACTCACCTCACATCTCATCACCCCTATTCACATCACAACAACCCATCCATCCGTTCATTCACACTTATCTGATTCTCATCATATCTCGTTACATCTATCACCTCACATCTCATCATATCTCGTTACATCTATTCACCTCACATCTCATCTCCTCTATTTACATCACATCCATTCATAGAATTTAAACATAGAATTTAAGAGAATTCTAATTTTTGATATAAAGATTCTTTACGCATCTATTTATGCATAAGAATCAACTTCAGTGGAAATAACACTTTTATAAAAATCCTTTTATGCATCTATTTATGCATAAATTCAAATTTAAGAAATATAACACTTTTGAAATAAAATTAAATCCTTTATGCATCTTTCTAGGCCCATAAAATCAATTTTAATGAGAATAACACTTTTGAAATAAAAAAATCCTTTATGCATCTTTATATGCATAAAATCAATTTCAATGAGAATAACACTTTTGAAATAAAAATAAATCCTTTATGCATCTTTCTATGCTTAAAATTAATTTCAATGAGAATAACACTTTTAAAATAAAAATAAATCTTTTATGCATCTTTCTATGAATAAAATCAATTTTAAAGAAAATAACACTTTTGAAATAAGAATAAATCCTTTACGCATCTTTCTATTCATAAAATCAATGTTAATGAGAATAACACTTTTGAAATAAAAATAAATCTTTTATGCATCTTTCTATGCATAAAATCAATTTTAATGAGAATAACACTTTTGAAAGAAAAATAAATCTTTTAGGTATCTTTATATGCATAAAATCAATTTTAATGAGAATAACACTTTTGAAATAAAAATAAATCTTTTAGGCATCTTTCTATGCATAAAATCAATTTTAATGAAAACAACACTTTTGTAATAAAAATTTTCATTATGCATCTTTCTATGCATAGAAATTAAATTGAATGAAAACAACACTTTTATAATAAAAATTTCCATTATGCATCTTTCTATGCATAGAATTTAAATTTAATGAAAACAACACTTTTATAATAAAAATTTTCATTATGCATCTTTCTATGCATAGATTTTAAATTTAATGAAAATAACACTTTTATAATAAAAATTTTCATTATGCATCTTTCTATGCATATAAATTAATTTCCTATAATTAATATCAGTGATATCCATGCATATTCATAGGTGAATATGTACATGGAGTAAATAAAAATATTTCTTTTAGAATGCACAGACGGTGGGGATTACTCTTTTAGAATAACATAAAAATAAGCTTTTTTTTTCACAAAATTCAAGAAAATTTTGCCATAACCTCCTTTGTATGGCTGACCATTTTTTAATTTTTAACATTCTATTTTCAATTTAAAATTAATCCCAATTTGAAGTAAAGTACTCTAATCTAGTCAATTTTCACTTTCTAGTGAGTAAACAATAAGAAAAGTTTAATCAATTTATTTGTTACTCATTCTAAGATAAAGAAAGGTTGAATTCTTAAGGAAGAGAAGGGGATGGCCTTTTCATCAAGGCACAACATCAGAATTTAATTTAATCAACTATAAAAAACAAGAAGATTAAGAAAACCATAGATTTAAAATTTAGATGTAAGAAGAATTTAGCTTACATAGAGTTTGTAAGCTTTCCTTTGGCTTGAGGGATTGAGGGTTTCACTCTTGTTTGGATCAAGAGTGGCCACCAATTACTTTGGAGAGGATTAAGCCAAAAATAAATGAATTATCAAGAAAATTCAATGTAATTAGCTCTAGGTAGGACTAGAGTAACAAAGCATAAACACTATTAACCTTTTACAAAAGAGGAGGCTTCTATTTATAGGAAAAAATGAGCCTCTAACCAAGCAAAGTGATTCTAGAATTTTCGAGATCAGTTTGGTCAATTTTTGATCATTTTTGGTGGGTCTGTTTAGCTTACTTTTTGGATCTAGTTGCAAACAACAGGAGAGAGGAGAGATGAAAATATCTCATTATTTATGAGTTTAAAACTCCTCTACACATGTGAAATAGACGCCTCCTTCATGAGGGGAGATCCCCACACCACTGAGGTGTCAAAAATGCATCATTTTCTCTAAACATCTCTTCTTTTTTAACTAATAAACCTTGTCCTTAGTCAACTCTTCATCTTATGTGAGTATTTGCTCATTTTTGGGATATTTTCTTTTATTCTTCAATTTATCTCCTCCCTACATTTGGATTAAACTTATTGGTCCACAGGAACCTTAATTGGAGCATAATTCAAAATTTTCTGAAAATCCGGACCCTTAGGCTAAGGTCCTTTTTACCTATTTTCAATTAATTCCAATTGCACATTGGAAAGTTCTTTTTGAATTTTTGTTTTAGGGGAAACCATTTTAGACACTAGGAGGATTTTTATATCCAAAAATATCTCAATTTTAAATTATCTCTCTCTAGAAATTTTCTCTCTCTAGACCAAAACAAGATCTTTCTTTTATTTCAGAGAGGGGAATAATTATAAGATCAAAAGGGGAGGTTCTTACACTTGCACACCTCAAAAGCCGGAGGGA
Source organism: Cibotium barometz (assembly GCF_041138505.1). Lineage (NCBI taxonomy): Eukaryota > Viridiplantae > Streptophyta > Polypodiopsida > Cyatheales > Cibotiaceae > Cibotium > Cibotium barometz. The sequence continues at coordinate 40,593,225 of NC_141062.1, read as the reverse complement.
GAAATCTTACATTCTACCCCACTTAAAAAACGCGAGATTCCCTTAAGATCCAACTGATTCTGGGGTTCCTTATAGTCTGGTGAACCCAAGAGAATCTTGGGATAAAGATCCCTTATATAGAACTCATCATTAGATAACAATTCACTCAGATCATATCATTCAAATCCTTATCACAATAATGGTCCATTAGACCAAAATTTCTATCTGAACAGTCCTCCATGGGAATTTTCAATTATACAGATTTTTAATTTGATATCTCTTAACTTGATCCATTGGGTCAAGTGTTAACAGTTGCAATTCGTCTCACAGTACAATCCACTAATCTCTTAGTGATTTGCTGAAGTCATTAACATCATTCCAGCTATGAACATCATCACAGGACACGTCCCATTCATCCTCATTGTGGTTTTGCTCAGCTTATTACATTTCAACCAAAATTCAGGAATCATCATTTTTCAATCAGAATCTAAAATCAACTCCATCAGTTCTCAACCAGAATTTAAAAATCATATCAACCACATTCGAATTTATCATCTGGATAGCATTTATGCTTATAATTTCAAGTCTTAGATTTACTTGTATATACTGCACAGTTAAGAGTTGCTGTTATACTCTCGGTATATACGGGTAGTCACGGTCCTTGGAACTATAAGGTAAATACCATCATGTCTAGGTCTCAAGCAAGTCAGGGATTCCATGTAATTGTGGTACTTCCATTTGAAGACCCAATTACCAATTTATGAATTTGTCTGAATAACAATTTGTATGAATTTTATCACACAATTACAACCTTTTACTGCTACTTCATAAATTTTTGACATTTTTGGCTTCTCGGTTGATCCACATTATCAATTTGCTATGATACCAGCTGTGAGATTCCTGTCCCCACCACACAACGAATTCAAGGGTGCTAGTAGCGAAAGTAGCACTACTTGTGCGGGGAAGGGTCCCTCACTCGGGGCCTCGCCCACGGATATCCGGTCAAGAGACTAATCCCTCCGTTCTTCCAAAACCAAACTCGGAAAAACTTCCCTCACTTGGAAAGCATGGGCGATTCCTCCAAGATAAATGTACTCTAACGTGGTCAAAGCCTTAACTAACTGAACTGATCTGACCAACCCCATAGGTTCCATAGTCAGATCAAGGAAAAGATTGCACTTGGATCATAGAGACCAACGCTTTTTTCCTCATTGAGAGGCATAGCCGTTGATTCTTTTCCATAGAATAATTTTTATCCGGGATTTATTTCATCTATCGTACTATAACAGAATTGAGTCTCAATTTTAGGGATCCATCAGTCCAGCCATCTAGTCTTGTGGGTTAGCCAACCGCCCAACCACTGTAGTGATGGGATCCAATTAAGAATTTGGTTAGGTTTTGTCTCGGGTACCAAGGAAAAGAGTTTCCAAGCGCCTTAGCCAAATATTCATGCAAACTTAAAATTAGTCATACCACTTACACACCCAATATGAAATCGCCTTTTTCACAGAATCAGCTGTCTTTAAAACAATCATTTAATGAAATCATAGTGTCATTGATCATAATCCTCCAAAATATCCGATTGAATCCTCCAAAATATCCGGTTGAATCCCAATTTTTCAAATTTTCCTATTCACTCACATCACATCTCTCATTCATTTTACCTCACATCTCATTCATTCATATCTTTCCCGATTCACATCCCATCACATTCACATTCATTCATATCCATCACATTCACATTTATTCATATCCATCACATTCACTTTCATTCATATCCATCACATTCACATCCACATATATTTATGACACATCACATCTCTTTTCATAACATCACATTCTTTCACATGCACATCTATATCCATTCTTTCACATACTCATTCACATCCATTCTTCACATACACATTCACATCACATTCTTTCACATACACATCCACATCCATTCTTTCACATACACATTCACATCCATTGTTCACTTATACATTTACATCCATTTTCATCACATATCATCCACTCATATCCCATATCATTCATTTACATCCATCCTGATTCACATGACATCACATCTCATCCATTCATTCACATCTATCTGATTCACATCACATCTTATCACATCTACTCACCTCACATCTCATCACCTCTATTCACATCACAACCACCCATCCGTTCATTCACACTTATCTGATTCTCATCATATCTCGTTATCTATTCACCTCACATCTCATCACCTCTATTCACATCACATCCATTCATAGAATTTAAACATAGAATTTAAGAGAATTCTAATTTTTGATATAAAGATTCTTTACCCATCTATTTATGCATAAGAATCAACTTCAGTGGAAATAACACTTTTATAAAAATCTATTTATGCATCTATTTATGCATAAATTCAAATTTAAGGAAAATAACACTTTTGAAATAAAATTAAATCCTTTATGCATCTTTCTAGGCATAAAATCAATTTTAATGAAAATAACACTTTTGAAATAAAAATAAATCCTTTATGCATCTTTCTATGCATAAAATTAATTTCAATGAGAATAACACTTTTGAAATAAAAATAAATCCTTTATGCATCTTTCTATGCATAAAAACAATTTCAATGAGGATAACACTTTTGAAATAAAATTAGATCTATTATGCATCTTTCTATGCTTTAAATCAATTTTAATGAAAATAACACTTCTGAAATAAAAATAAATCCTTTATGCATAAATCCTTTATGCATCTTTCTATGCATAAAATCAATTTTAATGAGAATAACACTTTTGAAATAAAAATAAATCTTTTATGCATCTTTCTATGCATAAAATCAATTTTAATGAGAATAACACTTTTGAAAGAAAAATAAATATTTTAGGCATCTTTCTATGCATAAAATCAATTTTAATGAGAATAACACTTTTGAAATAAAAATAAATCTTTTAGGCATCTTTCTATGCATAAAATCAATTTTAATGAGAATAACACTTTTGAAATAAAAATAAATCTTTCATGCATCTTTCTATGCTTAAAATCAATTTTAATGAAAACAACACTTTTGTAATAAAAATTTCCGTTATGCATCTTTTTATACATAGAAATTAAATTCAATGAAAATAACACTTTTATAATAAAAATTTTCATTATGCATATTTCTATGAATAGAATTTAAATTTAATAAAAATAACACTTTTATAATAAAAATTTTCATTATGCATCTTTCTATGCATAGAATTTAAATTTAATGAAACAACATTTTATAATAAAAATTTTCATTATGCATCTTTCTATGCATAGAAATTAATTTTCTATAATTAATATCAATGATATCCATGCATATTCATAGGTGAATATGTACATGGACTAAATAAAAATATTTCTTTTAGAATGCATAGACGGTGGGGATTACTCTTTTAGAATAACATAAAAATAAGCTTTATTTTCCATAAAATTCAAGAAAATTTTGCCATAACCTCCTTTGTATGGCTGACCATTTTTTAAATTTTAACATTATATTTTCAATTTAAAATTAATCCCAATTTGAAGTAAAGTACTCTAATCTAGTCAATTTTCACTTTCTAGTGAGTAAACAATATAAAAACTTTAATCAATTTATTTGTTACTCATTCTAGGATAAAGAAAGGCTGAATTCTTAAGGAAGAGAAGGGGATTGCCTTTTCATCAAGGCACGGCATCAGAATTTAATTTAATGAACTATAAAAAACAAGAAGATTAAGAAAACCATAGATTTAAAATTTAAAAGTAAGAAGAATTTAGCTTACATAGAGTTTGTAAGATTTCCTTTGGCTTGAGGGATTGAGGGTTCTACTCTTGTTTGGATCAAGAGCGGCCACCAATTACTTTGGAGAGGATTAAGCCAAAAACAATTGAATTATCAAGAAAATTTAATGTAATTAGCTCTGGGTAGGAGTAGAGTAACATTGCATAAACACTATTAACCTTTTACAAAGGAAAAAGCTTCTATTTATAGGAAAAAATGAGCCTCTAACCAAGCAAACTGATTCTAGAATTTTCCAGATCAGTTTGGTTAATTTTTGACCATTTTTGGATCAGTTTAGCTTACTTTTTGAATCTAGTTGAAACAGGAGAGAGGGGAGAGGAGAGATGAAAATATCTCATTATTTATGAGTTTAAAACTCCTCTACACATGTGAAATAGACGCCTCCTTCATGAGGGGAGATTCCCACACTGAGGTGTCAAAAATGCATCATTTCCTCTAAATATCTCTTCTTTTTTAACTAATAAACCTTGTCCTTAGTCAACTCTTCATCTTATGTGAGTATTTACTCATTTTTGGGAGATTTTCTTTTATTCTTCAATTTATCTCCTCCCTACATTTGGATTAAACTTATTGGTCTAGAGGAATCTTAATTGGAGCATAATTCAAAATTTTTTGAAAATCCGGACCCTTAGGCTAAGGTCCTTTTTACCTATTTTCAATTAATTCCAATTGCACATTGGAAAGTTCTTTTTGAATTTTTGTTTCAGGGGAAACCATTTTAGACACTAGGAGGATTTTTATATCCAAAAATATCTTAATTTTGAATTACCTCTCTCTAGATATTTTCTCTCTCTAGGCCAAAACAGGATCTTTCTTTTATTTCAGAGAGGGGAATAATTATAAGATCATACGGGGAGGTTCTTACACTTGCACACCTCAAAAGCCGGAGGGAGGATTCTTATAATGAAGGGACTATTCATAGAATGCAGAATGTATTCACCTTCTTGTGGCGTAATGCTTCATCCAGTCTTCGTTGCCTTCTTTTTCCCTAAGTCACATTAGTGATTAGTCGGTCATCCTCCTCATTGCTCCACAATCGTGGCATGGAAGGAATTATGCAAGATATATGTTTTGAGATATAAACAAGAGACTCTTACATCAACCATCCCTCTGCCATGCTTGCCTTCCTCTTTGTCTCACAAAGTCCTTTAAGGTTTTCATGAACCTTTCAAGGAAAAACATCCATCGAACATGAACAACACCACACAATGCCACTTCATCAACCAAATGCACCACAAGATGCAATTGGCTCTAGTGAGCATTTTTCTAGGAAAGTTGTCCTCGATCATACACACTGCCTCAATAGCATTGAGACAAGCCATCTCAATGGATGTAAGATCTGTCTCCTTTAAGGATATGTACCTACATACATAGCAATCATGTGTACTATTTACCAATACATAACTTGTGAGCGCTTGAGAATACCAAATAAGCAATATAATTTAGTGAATTGAAGAGAACATTCATACCTCACCAAGCTTTCCATTTTGTAAATAGCCTCTCTCACCTTCTTGTCGATTGGGAGTGCTTCTCCATGCTTGAAATAAATCTCTATCTCTCATCACAAGTGGTGAGACATCATGTGGCACATACTTTGGTATGTGAAGGAGGGAGAAATCGATGATGTTTTTCATACACCACCTTCTTAAGTATAGAGGGTATTTTCAAAAAAAGTGATGGTCCACAAATCAGACATGCATGATGTCTGGAGGTTGACAAAACCTATTTTAAAATTGAGATGATTGATATCGAGATATAAACTTAAATTTGAAAGGTTAAAGCCTTATGCATATAAGGTTCAAGTAGGTACCTGAGCACTCTGAGAACTTGGGATAGTCATGCATTGTCCAAAGAAAAACTCCTTTCACCTCCGCCTCACACCTATTTATTGGCCTTGAAACATCATGTACTTTGATACCTCGCCATAGTATCTCAAGCTCCTCAATCAAAGGCTCAAGATACACATCCATGTTTTCCACCTTATAGTTGCTTGGTACAAGGAGAGCAAGCATGATATGACCTTTCGTGATTGCCAGCCCATGGAGGGAGGTTGTAATTCACCAATACAATAGGCCAAGTAGACCATGATGTGGACTTGAAGCCAAATGGGTTAACACCATCCATGCCCAAACCAAGACGTAAGTGACAAGGCTCATCTTTAAACTCTAGCCAATTGATGCTCCACATGGTGCCATGCTAGTGAATCAGCTAATACGATCCTCATGATGCCATTGGTCAAGCGATGAGTAGCATGCCATATCATGAGTTTTGCAATCCCCTTACATTTAAACATGTGTTGGATCCGATGAATGATAGGGAAGTGTCTTAAAACCTTTCGGGAAACTTTATCTCCTTGCAAATCATCCATATAGCGGCTCTCCCCACATTGTAGACATTGTGTTACATCTTTATTAACCCCTCTAAATAACATGCAATCATTGGGACATGCGTGTATTTTTGTGTAATCCATACCTAGCATAGAGAGCATTTTTACGACACCCATCTCATGAGTTTGGTAATAGATTTTGAGGGGGAAGAATTTTCTTGAGAAGCCTGCAACAAAACATAAGAAATAATATGTCAAAATATTAGCAAGGAGAGTATATAGAACATGAAACATTTTCTATTTGAGAGAATACTTGTGACACTTGCATCACTCCATCCATTAGTTGTTTGCAAGTTCAATAGCTCCAAGTTTTCTCATAGTGTGGAATATAAACATCCCTCATACAAAGGGGTGAGCTTGCCTCTCTATGCAAGATTTCCTTCTCTTGTGACATTGGAGCTTGCTCACTATCATCTATGACCTCTTGTCCAAAGAAGTCATTCATCACCATGTCGCCCATGATGAGATTTTCCTCCTCCTCATGTGTCAATGGTGAAGGAACCTAATTCATTTGTTGGGGAAGATAAATCTCAGCCATGATTTCCATATGAAGCCTTGCCACCTTCCGCACCATACACTCGATATCACCGAATGGTGTGGCATGTTACCTACTAGCACTCTCCTATGGTTCTCCTCCATGTCATCATCTGCACTTGGTCGTGCCATTTCCTCATGAAGACCATATGTCTGTAAGTGCTCAATTGTTATACGGCGTTGTTGATTATACTGGCCCTTGCATCGATCACACACAATGAATTGTTTCTCTCAACCACGTCTCGAAGCCAACTTCCGGACCTTGATGATCACTGTCAAACATCATTAATCTAGCCAAAACTGATTTAGGGTTCATACAAAACACACAACAATATCCGGAACTGTAAACAAAAAATTACCGAGGGTTTCATTGTTGCATAGCAAACAGAGTAGCATTTTTTTGCTGCCCAGAAGAAAAATTTCGTTGCTCAGCACAGTGAACCTAGCAACAAAACTTCCATGTCGGGCAGCGACCTGCAAACTGAGACTCTCGCCTAAAACACCACCGACAGGTGTCAATAGCTACCTACTTCCCCTATCTTGCACATGCATAGGCTATGCCTACAGCCCAACTATTCCTCCCACCACACCTCTTCTCTCAAGGCTTTTGTATCAATCAACTCTCCCTCTCTCTTGATTTCTCCAAGCTTTAATGGAAAGCTTCAATATCTTATTCCAAGTTTTCATGAAAAGCTTGTTCATAGCTCAATGTGAGATTTTCTTCCCCTTTCTCTCTCTTTCCTTCTCCTCTCTTTCCTCTCCCTTGCCCTAACCCTAGCCTAATGCATAGAGCTCTAATAGAGAGCTTTGATGGAGAGCTCTCTATAAAAGCTTTCTATTAATCATTATATGCATAGAGCTAGGGTTTAGGCTTAACATAAACTAATTTTTCATTCACTTATGCATTAAGAGTAGTATGTAGGGTACTCACCTCTTTTTCCTCTCGTTCTCCTTGCTTGATAATGTGTTAATGATGAGGACTAACTTTTTTTATTTATTATGTTTCTTTATTGTAGGTTTATTCAAGTGAACAAGGGTTTGGGCATAGACTTTCATACGGTAAGCCCTCTTTCTTCATTTTGGCTTATGCTTCTCATACAACTATGGGTACAGAGCTCCCTCGTGCGCAATTGTGAAAGTGGATGTGTATGCGGCGAGGCATACACTTGGATGAGTCCATTTTGGGGACTCAAGCAGATGAGGTAAGTGATCCTAAACCATTCTCTTTTTTACATCTAATTGTACTTTAATGCCCTTTCTTATCTTGCGCTTGATGGCATCTATGTAGGATGAAGGGGAAGATGAAGAGAAGGATCCTGATTATGAGCATGAAGTGATAGAAGCAAGTGAAGAGGATAAGGAAGAAGATGATGATGATCACTTGGAATTCGATGAGGATTCCAATTAGATACCTCTTCACTGTAAACATTTTATGTATATATGGCCAAAGGTGTATGTATTGCATTCTCCATAATCTATGTGTTTCTTATGTTTGTGTTTGTGTCATAAAATTGAAACGGTGACTTTGTTTTAATATAAAAAAAGAGCTAGGGCAGACTGGGGAGTCTTGTGCAGACGCCCCAGTGTACCCTAGCTCTTTTTTTGTTGTGCAAAGCTTTCGTTGCTATTTTCGTTGTTGAGCGAACTAGTTTTGCAGCAATGTTTCTAGCAGCGAAAATAGCCCGACATCTACCTACCCTTCTAGTTATAAAACATTGCTATTTTCACTGCTACACCCTCGTTCTATTATAGTGGAAGGCATAATGAGACTCTCTCGTGCATAGCATCAAAGCTTCTCTCTCTTTATTTCATAAAGTCAAGATTTCTTTACTTTATGAGAATTGGGTCTTTTGCTTCAAGGATGTATAGCCATAGTGTTTTCATGTGATGTGGTATGTGACTTGGAATTTATAGGCTTTCTTTCATTGGTACAAGACATCTAAATCCTCATAGACTTTTACTTATACACCACATTGTCATGTTATCTTGCTTTGAGTTTTGGCATGCACCATTTGGGTCTCCGGGGAAGCATTAGAATACATTAAAGGTTTAATTACATGCCTTCTTGAAACACATACATAAGACTTATCATATGTAAAGCAATGATAATGGATGTGAAGTGGATTGATGCAAAGAATTGGTGACAAACCTTGCTATAATTGCCTTTGGGTGATTGCCTTTTGAGCCTATTATAGTAAGAGACTTGGGGAAAATATGGATGCATTAAACAATGTGGGGAAAGGTAGATGCATTGAAGTTTAGAAAAACAAAATGCAAGACAAAGAGCATGACTACATGCTTATGAAGTGTGACTAAGCCTACACCTTCTTTGTAACATTTTGTTTACTTTCTTCCATTTTAACTTTGCATAGTAGAATCTAGAAATGGGAAGAGGGAACCCCTTAGCAAGAGGAGAAAAGGTGCCTTGGGGGGGAGTGCTGGCTTGAATCCTACTATCTCTGAGTGCCTTAGAAAAGGATATAGTTGGAGGTCTTGAGGAGGAAGATTAGAACCGTGACCCCATCCGCATGGTCATGGCAAATTAAAGAGAAGGTTGCATTGTAAGATATCGATTGCATTGTGGACAATTGTGGTAAGGCAATGGTGAGAACAATGTGGCAAAGGTCATACAAGCAAGATTTTCATTTCAAGCTAGTGATGTTTGGGTGTAAAACAAGTTATACTTTGCTATAGTGCAGTTGAGATTGTGGTTGCATTGCGTTAAGGTCATGCCGACTTTGTAAGATTCCTCCCTCTAGCTTTTGAGGTGTGCAGGTGTAAGAACCTCCCCTTCTGATCTTATAATTATTCCCCTCTCTCAAATAAAAGAAAGATCCTGTTTTGGCGTGGAGAGAGAAAATGTCTAGAGGGAGGTAATTCAAAATTGAGATATTTTTGGATATAAAAATCCTCCTAGTGTCTAAAATGGTTTCCCTTGAAACACAAATTCAAAAAGAACTTTCCAATGTGCAATTGGAATTAATTGAAAATAGGTATAAAGGACCTTAGTCTAAGGGTCCAGATTTTCAGAAATTTTTGGATTATGGTCCAACTAAGGTTCCTATGGGCCAATTGGATCAATCCAAGTGTAGGGAGGAGATAAATTGAAGAATAAAAGAAACCCCCCCCAAAAATGAGTAAATGCTCACATAAGATGAAGAGTGGACTAAGGACCAAAGAAAACAATTTAAAAAATTAAATTTTGACACCTCAGTGTGGGGATCTCCCCTCATGAAGTAGGCATCTTTTTCTCATCATTATCCCTAATTTTTAATCAATAAAATGAGATATTTTCATCTCTCCTCTCTCCTATTTCAAAACTAGATCTAAAAAGTAAGCTGAAGTGACCAAAAAATGGTCAAAAATTGACCAAACTGATCTGGAAAATTCTAGAATCAGTTTGCTTGGTTAGAGGCTCACTTTTTCCTATAAAAAGAAGCCTCCCCATTTGTAAAAGCTTAATGGTGTTTATGCACTGTTACTCTACTCCTGCTGTCCTGAGCTATCTACATTGAATTTTTTAATAATTCAATTGTTTTTGGCCTAATCCTCTCCAAATTGAATTGGTGCCACTCTTGCTTCAATCCCTCAAGCCAAAGGAGAGCTTACAAGCTCCATGTAAGCTAATTTTCTTACTTATTTACGAATTTTTAATGAAAAATTTATGGTTTTCTTGATTTTTATGTTTTGCAGATATTGGAATTAAATTCAAATGCTATGCCTTTGATAAACAGGCCACCCCCTTCTCTTCTTTACATTCCAACCTTTCTCAATCCTAGAAATATTAACTATGTGATTAATTAAACTCTTCTTATTGTTTACTCTCTTGAATTTAGAAAATTGTGTAGATTAGAGTGCTATAATTCTAAATTGGTTAATAAAGTTAAATAAAGAAAGATAAAAATGAGAAACGGTCAGCCATACAAAGGAGGTTATGGTTAAATTTTCCAAAAATTTATGAAAAAGAAAGTTTGTTTTTATGTTATTCCAAAAGAGTAATTCCCACCATTTTTGCATCTAAAAGAAATATTCTAATTACTCCATGTACATATTCACCTATGAATATGCATGGATATCAGTGATATTAATTATTAAAATTGATTTCTATGCATAGAAAGATGCATAAAGGATTTTTTTTAATTACAAAAGTGTTATTCTCATTAAATTTAATTTCTATGCATAGAAAGATGCATAAAGAAATTTTTTTATTACAAAAATGTTATTCTTATCAAATTTGATTTTTATGCATAGAAAGATGCATAAATGAATTTTTTTAAATTACAAAAGTGTTATTCTTATAAAATTTGATTTCTTTGCATAGAAAGATGCATAAAGGAAATTTTTTATTACAAAAGTGTTATTCTTATTAAATTTGATTTTTCTATGCATAGAAAGATGCATAAAAGCGGAAGTAGTAACTTTTTGCACAGGGCAGAGCTTCCCACTCAAGGCCTCGCCCCACGAATGTCCGAACAAGAGACTAATCCCTCCGTTCTTCCAAAACCGAACCCAGAAAAAACTTCCCTTGCCTTGAAGGCATAGGCGATTCCTCCAGGAAAATTTATTCTAACGTAGTCAAGAGCCTTAATTACCCTTTTGCATTCCGACCAAACCCGTGGGTCACATGGCCAGATCAAGGGAGCAGCTTGCACTTGGATCATAGAGGCCAATGCTTTTTTCCCCGTCAAGAGGCACAGCCGTTGATTCTTTTCCATAGAATCAGAATTATCCGTGATTTACTTCAACTATTGTAACTTGAACCGCATTGAATTTTATTATAGGAATCAATCAGTCCAGTATAACCCCATCCAATCCCATGGGTTAGTCAACCTCTCAACCACTGCAAGTTGGACAAAATTTGGACCAGTTTAGCTCACTTTTTGATCCAGTTTGCAGGAGAAGAGATAAAAATATCTTTTTTTTTGAATTGAAACTGCAAGGTAATGATGAAAAAAAGATGCCTCCTTCATGATCCCTCCCCTCCTTATTACTGAGGTGTCAAAAATTGATTTTTTACTATAAACCTTAATTTTTAACTAATAAACCCAGTACTTGGTCAACTCTTTATCTTATATGAGCATTTACTCATTTTTGGGGTATTTTCTTTTATTCTTTGTATTTTTGTCATCTCAACACTTGGATTAATCCTATTGGACCTTTAGCACCTTATTTGGACCTTAGTAAAAAATTTGGACCTTTAGCACCTTATTTGGACCTTAGTCAAAAATTTCTGAAAATGTGGACCCTTAGGCTAAGGTCTTTAATACACATATTCAATTAATTTCTAATGCACATTGGAAAATTCTTTTTGAACTATTTTAGGGGAATTTATCTTAGATATTAGGAGAAACTTTGTATCCAAAAATATCTCAAAATTGAATTACCTCTCTCTAGGCCAAAAAAACCAAGGGAAAACAATGATTTCTTGCATTCTGAAATAGGGGATGATTACAGGGACACTGAGGAGAGCTTATACATCTTTTAGGGCTGAGGAGGAACCTTACATCTGCATAACCATCACAGCCCACCACCACAAAAGCCACGTCGACAACAAGTCACACAAACCCCACCCACCACGGCTTGCTTGACTACTTCTAGTCATAGAAGATGAGATCTCTTGTCGGGTTGTTGCCATGGGTTAGCCAACCGCCCAACCACTGTATTGATAGGATCCATTATGAAAATTTGGTTATGTTTTGTCTCGGGTACCAGGGAAAAGAGTTCCTAGGCCCCCTAGCTGGCTCTCATGCAAAAATTAAATAGACAGACCACTTACACACCCAATATGAAATTACCTTTTCTCTAATTCAACTATTTCCAAAACAAATTTGCAATAAAACCACATTGTTTCCTTCCTAATTCTCAGCATTCCATTTCTAGATCCAATTTCCAACTTTTTCAATTTCCATCCCTAAGATCCAATTTCAGTCATTCCTTCCTTAGTGCACCTATGTCATCATGGGCAACCAGAACACTCACCACCTGCTCACTCAAGGGCCTTTTCAATATTTCCTAGCCCATAGTACCTAGGAGTTTAATCACATAAAAACCATATGGACTCTCAGTTGGGGATTAACAAGATACACCAACAAGATCCATGTAAAAGAGCCATGAACTCATCTGTTGAAGACCAGCAAAGTCTTCCTCGTCGCACGTGTGGGTATCCTGGGCAACCCAGAGCCTGAGCACCGTATGGTCAGCACCCTCTAGGTTCCTTTGCAGGTCACCTAGCGCTTCACTCATAGGTCGCTTCCTTGATCCCTCATCCACCGTATCGGAAGCTCACCATTTTAATTGAACCAAGGCTGGTCAAGACTCAGCCGATCTTGCCACGCAAGACGTCCTTCATTGACTCTCCATTAGCTGGAAACCTTTTCACTTAGGTCATCACGACCTTATTTGACAAGATAGTCAAAATGCTTCCCCATCATTCGTGACATAAAACAATCTTTAAAAACAAGTCTCATTTACAGTTTCCAACAAACTCCCATCATTCCACGTCATTTCTTATCAGTCCACATTCTTCTACATCCATTCGCATTGCATCCATTCTCATCATCTTACATCCATTCACATCATATCACATCCATTGACATCATCCTACATCCATTCACATCATTCCTACATCCTTTCACATCCATTCACATCATTCACATCCATTCACATCATATCACATCCATTCACATCATCCTACATCCATTCACATCATTCCTACATCCATTCACATTCATTCACATCATTCCTACATCCATTCACATCATTCCTACATCCATTCACATCCATTCACATCATTCCTACATCTATTCACATCCATTCACATTCATTCACATCATTCCTACATCCATTCACATCATTCCTACATCCATTCATATCCATTCACATCCATTCACATCACTCCTACATCCATTCACATCATTCCTATACCCATTCTCATCTATTCACATCATTCTTACATCCATTCACATCATTTCTACATCCATTCACATCATTTTTACATCCATCAACATCATTCCTATATCCATTCACATCATTCCTACATCCACTCACATCCATTCACATCATTCCTACATCCATTCAAATCATTCCTACATCCATTCACATCATTCTTGCATCGATTCACATCATTCCTATATCCATTCTCATCCATTCACATCATTCCTACATCCACTCACATCCATTCAAATCATTCCTACATCCATTCACATTCATTCTCAAATTTCTCATAATAAAATATGCTCAATATTCTTCATTTTGAATAAAAGATTCATGGGATTTACAAAATCAATTATACCCATATTTACTCTTTTAGTATAAACACTAATCCATTTATCTAAATGAATGGTTTTCATAATTCTCATAAATTGAATGATTCTATTAAATTTGTGCATAACCTTCTTTATTTTTCTAACAATTGAATAATGCTCAAAACTTCACTTTTAGCATAAAATTTAATATGCATAAATTCATTCTCTAATGATATAAATTTTTACATAGCTTCCCATATTTTCTAAGAAATGATAATACTCAAAATTTCACTTTTAAATAAAAAAATACCCATATTTTGGAATATGCCAAAAATTCCTCTTTTAATATTCAAAATGTTTGTACCTAGAATATCGTGGAAATTCCTCTTTTTGCATCTAAATTTTTATGCATGTAAAAATAAATATAACAAAAATTTTACTTTTCTCTATTTAAACAATTATGCATAAATTCTATAAAAGTATTTTCCATAAATATGACAAAAATCATTCTTTTAGCATAAAAATGTCTATGCCTAGAATATGATGGGAATTTCTCTTTTTGCTTTATTAAATTTATGCATAAAATAAGATTCATCTTTTTTTCTTATAAATTTTACCATAGCTTCGCTGCAATTTTAGAGAATGTTTAATTTTCTAACTTTAAATGAATATTCATAATTAAAATATGATAAGAACTCCTCTTTTAAACTAAAATTTATTTATGCATACATAACATACTTATAAGCATAATTACGATTAAATCTCTTGATTATTCTTAAATATACATTCCTCATTTCCAAAAATGTTAGCATAACCCTCTTTCAACTTAAAATGAATTAATATCATTTTTCTTAATCATAAACAAGCTTAAAGAAATTAATCATCATTTTTAACTAGATTAAAATCATAAAAATACCCAATCTTTTTCTCTAGCTTGTCAAGCCTAGAGTTTTGTTTAAGATAATGAGTTTATCATTAAGAACCATCATTCTAACAAGGATCTAACCATAAAGATGATTAATCTTTCCAAAAAGAGAGATTTACTAATAAAAACACTGTAATTAAGCATAAAGATTAGTATTAAACCATTTAAACATTATGAATCATTAGAAAGCTTAATTTCAAGAAAAAACCATTTAATTGAAAGCTTCCCAAGCATCAGAGGGGTTGGGAAGGAGATAACCATTGAGAAAGATAGAAAAACCATTGGATTAAGGCTTACCTTTGATTTTGGCTTGATTCTTGTTTGGGGTAGATCTTAGGGGGATTATTTTTCAAGTTATATGTATGGATTTTGGTATTTTGGAAGTCGGATAGCTTTGGGATCTTGGAAGGTAGAGAGTCGTGGGAAGTCTATATAGCTAGAGCCATTTTGTTTAGTGGTACACGAATATGGTTCTTGGCGGATTTTATGTGTAGCTATGGCGGATTCTGTAATGGCAATATAGTTGATAGATTTTGTGCTTCATTTCTTCTAGTCATTTTCATTTTGTATTCCGTGTATTGAGAGTGGTGCAAGTGCAGCTGTGTTGTGTGAGATATGTGTGTAGAGTTGTAGTGAATTTTCGGGTAAGATGAAACTGTGTTGGTTTGTCAGAGTGAGTGTCATTGTGAAGTGTCAAACTTAGAAATGGAGAAATACTGCTCTGCTCAGGCAATAATAAACACTGGCAATCATGGTGCTTATGATGGGTGTTCATGGTCAAGTTCGCTTTCTTCTGTTAGAAGGACGGGTGCCAAGAAGATGCAGAGCAGCAGTAGAAGTGATGGTTGTAGAGGTGGTTATGTTTTCTTCGAAGTCAAATGCTAGGCGGTAGTTCGGGCTGGAGAATTCGCAGCAGTTCCTTCATTCATATTTTACTAGGTGGGCAGCGAGGCAGCGAGGTTTGCAGCAGTGAGAGAATGACCCGAATGCAAAAAGGCATGAAGGTGGTGAAGATAGTGTGATGCAACGTGATAGTTTGGAGTATGAGTTAGAGCCTGGTGCAGAGGATTTCAGAAATAGAGGAGTATGGAGGCATTTTCAATGAGCTAAGAGAGGAAAGGCAATGTGATCCGGTTGTGATAGGAGGAGTTTTGTTACAACATTTGTTTCTAGCAAGGAGGCGATTGGACTTTGATCCATTGCGGATTGGGGGGGCTTACCTACATCACCTCCATCACCAGTATCGTCCTCATCATCTTTTGCAGGGCATTTGACCCCTAATACGCTAAGGAATATGGCAGCAGCGGCTAGAGCTGATTTTCGCGTCAAATTTGGGACCTTTTCAAGGAAGTCTAAATAGGATCTTGATTGCCATGTAGCTCAATTTGAGACAAGATGGCAGGCCAGAGGATTTGACGGAGTGTACGATGCGCAAGCCAAGATGCGACAGTTCCAAGCGACACTGGAGGGAAGAGCCATGCAGTGGTTGAGCAATTTCAATGCAGGTTATTTTGGAGATTATTTGGCATTAAAGAATGCATTTTTGAACAGGTTCAGAAAGGAGAAAACTCCGAATGATGTTATTGCAAAGATTAAAGCAATTAAGCAGAGGAAAATGTTTGTGGAGGATTACACTCAGAAGTTCAATCAGTATTTGAGAAGGCTTACAAATGCGGAGAGGTTGACGGATGAAATGTTGGCCGGATACTATATGAATGGTTTGAGGAAGGAACTACGGAATGCAGTAGCAGGTGTGGATGTCGGAGCACGTTTGGATGGTAGAAACTGCCACAAGAGCAGAGAAGCGCTTTGGAGTAATCAATCTGAGTCCTTCAAAGTCGAGTTCTCGAGAATCTAAGAAGAAAAAGAAGGGGAGGAAGAAGAAGAGATCTTCAAATGACAGTAGTGATGATGATTTTGATTCAGACATAGATTCAGATTCTAAGTCAGAGACAAGTAGTGGTTCCGATTCTGATTCAGATTCGAGTTCAGACAAGGGGGATAAGAAACGGAAGCATAAGAAGAAGGATAAACAAAAGTCCAAAGGAAGTTTGGTTGAAAAGATGGTGGAGAAAAAGTTGAAAGAAATGGGGGTTAAGCAAGAGTCAGAATCTAGTAGCAAGAAGCCTCATTGTGATATTTGTTACATTGATGGTCATAAAACAACCAATTTTTGGTACAATCCTAATTTTAGGGGACCAATTCTGGAGCGCATTCAGCAAAATTTGGCACAAGCAAGTGGAGTATTTCCGGATGCTGTAGGACAGCAGAGGACATTTAATAATTCGGGTTGGCGTGGACAACAGCAGCAGTGGAGGCCACCTTTTAATCAAAATAGGTCATACTACAGAGGCAATTTTAATCAGGGTTACCGACCACGATATGGCGGTTATCCAAATTTCAGGTCTTGGGGAGGAAATTGGCAGCAACAGTAGGGATGGCAGCAACCCCCAAACTGGAGTCAGCCAAATTGGAATCCACAGGCATGGGATCAGCAGTCACCAAATACGCAGTTACCACAGTTACCTGCACCATCTGTACAACAGGGGGAGGTAGCAGAGAAAACACCTCAGAGTAATTTCATTGATGAAGTTTCAGAGGATCAGGGGACAAATCAAGTGTCAGCGGAGTGTTCTCCAGAGTGTGATTGTTCGCAATGTAAGTCCAGTGAGCCTGAGGCAATGGTTGTTACACGTTCAAAGGCAAGGCTTAAACCACTATTAGATTGGGAAGCACAGAAGGAAGTTCGAGATGAGATAGCGGATGAAGTGGAGCAGTCCTCCGGAAAGGAAGAAATGACATCTGGACAGAAACAAAAGCAGCTCAAGATAGTGGGGAGTTCAGAATTAGCATCAGGGGCATTGTTTGAGGAACTCCTGAATACTCCTATGCAATTTACATTGGATCAGTTGCTTTCATTGGTTTCGATTTTTAGGGACAGACAAGAAAGTCAACTATTCCTGACATTCCGAGTGCATTGAAGGAGAGTGTTGGAACTTATCAGATTAGTCCAGATGATGTGGATTTTACTATCCCAACTGTGAAGCTGGAATTTGATGGTCGTATATTTTCTGATGTTCTGTTAGATGGGGAATCGGGTGTGAATATTTTGTTTGAAGTTGAATTTTCAAGGATGGCAGATGTTAAGTTTGAGCCTGCACCATGGTGCATGGATTACCATTTCAAGCAAATTTTGTTGTTTTGAAGATGCAGGACGCATGGAATGCTTATTCAATGCTTTTAGGGAGACCGTGGTTTAAGTCCGCAAAGCTTAAATAGGATTGGGAAAGGAATAAAGTGATTTTGAAGAAAGGTAAACATTCTGTAAGGATTCCAATGATTGCAAAGAAGAAATTGTCAACGTCAGTAAAGCCAATGATGGCTCAGACAATTAATTTGGCTGATGAAGTTGAAGATGGATGAGGAAACATGTTTTATGGAGGGAAATCCTACTGTCGTTCTAGTATTTGAAGTTGATGTGGAAAGGATTGTGGAGAAGTATGTTTTTCAGGAGGATTCTGTAAAGTCCGATAGGAAGTCATCTGTTAAGTCAGGTGAAGTAGATACAGGTCAGGGATCAATTCAAGAATCAGGAGTCATTAAGATTAATGCATAAAGCTTAATGCATTAAGATCTACACATTAATCTTAGTGCATAAATCTTTATGCATTAAGCGTAATGCATAAATCTTAATGCATAAGATTAAGCTCCATGCATAGAGCTTAATGCATAGATTAAGCTCAATGCATAGAACTTAATATATGCATTAAGATTAATGCATAAAGCTTAATGCATTAATCTTAATGTATAAAAGTTAATGCATTATGCTTAATGCATAATCTTAATACATAAGATTAATGTATTAATATTAATGCATAAAGCTTAATGCAGTAATCTTAATGCAAAAAGCTTATGGATTAAGCTTAATGCATTAAGATTAATATATACATTAATCTTAATACATAAAGCTTAATCTATGGATATAGTTTAATCTATGCATGGAGATTAATACATGGATTAATACATTAATCTTAATGCATAAAGCTTAATGTACTAATATTAATGCATTAAGCTTAATGCATTAAGATTAATCTATGCATTAATCTTAATGCATAAAGCTTAATCTATGCATAGATCTTTATGCATAAATTATAATTAATGTATAGATTAAGCTTAATACATAGATTAAGCTATATGCATAGAGCTTAATCTATGCATAGAGCTTAATGCACAGATTAAGCTCTATGCATGTATTAAGCTCTTTGCATAGAGCTTAATCTATACAATAAGCTCTATGCATAGAGCTTAATCTATACATAGAGCTTAATTCATGTATTAAGCTCTTTGCATAGAGCTTAATCTATACATTAAGGTCTATGCATAGAGATTAATCTATACATAGAGCTTAATTCATGCATTAAGCTTTATGCATAGAGTTTAATCTATACATTAAGCTTAATGCACAAGATCTATACATTAATCTTAATGCATAAAGTGTATGCATTAAGATTAATGCATAGAGCTTAATCTATACATTAAGCTTAATGCACAAGATCTATACATTAATCTTAATGCATAAAGTATATGCATTAAGATTAATGCATAAGCTCTATGCATAAAGATTAATCTATGCATAAAGCTTAATACATAGATTAAGCTCTATGCATAGAGATTAATTTATGCATTAAGCTCTATGCATAAATCAAGCTTAATACATAAAGCTCTATGCATAGAACTTAATCTATGCATAGAGCTTAATACATAGATTAAGCTCTATGGATAAAGCTTAATCTATGCATACATGGAGATTAATGCATGCGTTAAGATCTATGCATAGAGCTCAATCTATGCATTAACCTGACGCTAAGCTAATCCTAAACCATGGCACCCAAGGGTGCAATAATAGGTAGATGAAAAGCATAAATAATCAAAGGGCTTACCTCTTTTTGGTGAAGTTGAAGGAGAGGATTAGAGGACCTACAAAACAAAGATGAAACAAAGTAATTAGTAATATAAAGCCCTCAAAGCCTAATGCATAGATACAAAACCATAAAAGCTTAATGAATAGATACAAAACCCTAAAGAATACAAGAAAAAGAGAGGTTACCTCTATATTGTTTAGCTAAAAGAGATGTTTAGTGCAAGACCTACATAACATAAAAAGGTAAAATAACGATTAGCAACACATTTAATGAACTCCACCTACCAAACAAAAGAAACATACAAAAGACCAATACACATTAAGCATACACATAAAAAGGAGAAGGAGAAGAAGCAAAAGGATAAGGTTAGTACTCTATATGCAACATTAATCTTAATCTTATTAGGTTTCTTATTAATCATTAGGTCAATCATAATAGAAGCAAACCCTAATCATTAGGTCCACCTTCACTTGTAGAGTGATGGATAGGAAAATAAAGAGGAATATCAAGGGGAAGGGGAAGGGGAAGGGTAAGGAGAAGAAGAATCCTAAAAAAATGCATTAGAATAAAACATAAGAGAAAAAAATATTCAAGAGCTTACACCATAGCCATTCGCCGTTGGTAAAGAGAGAGTCTCATGAAGAGGAAAGGGAAGGGGAATATATAGAGTAAAAATGCATGTGAGGGGAGCTAGATTGATGGAAGGGAGGAGTTGGTGCATGAACTCAAGGAAAGGAGTGGAGGGATTTTTTAAGGGGAGATAAAGATAGGCCTCGACACAACGCTGTGCGGGTTCAAAAAGTTAATTTTCTCAACATCGCTATAAGTGTCATTAAAAACAATGCTTATAGCGACGTTTATAGAGACGCTGGGTAAATTCCAGAGAGCAAACCTATGCATATACCATTGACACTGGTAGATTGACTACATGTATTCATATTCAATTTTTTAATTGCATAATTTTTGAGCCCGGTGTACAGATATCTTCTACTAGTTCGAATAGTGATGGTAACCATTAATTGGAGGTCTAGAGTGGTTGCGAAGAAGAATCCCATATTCATGTGTAAGATGCAAGAATGCTTGTGTACGTGAATGTAGAGTGACATTGGAGCATATTAGAAAATGGGGATCGTTTGAACCAATGCCAGACAACTTGACGATGTAAGACAATTCCTCGGTTAGTATATAAACTTATGCCTTGAAATGTAATCTCATGGTTTGCCATATGTAATGTTGAGTGTCAATTTTAAATATGGTTCATTAGGATGAGAAGGGCATGGAGATTTGTGCACAAGTACTATAAAATATACCTCATTATTCTGTCATTGGCAATGTAAGGCTCCTCCTCAGCCCCTAAAAGATGTATAAGTTCTCCTTTGAGTCCCCTGTAATCATTCCCTATTTTAGAATATGCAAGAAAACATTGTTTTCCCTTGTTTTTAACCTAGAGAGAGAAAATATTTTCGAGAGAGGTAATACAATTTTGAGATATTTTTAGATATAAAGTTATCCTTTATATTTAAGATGAATTTCCTTTAAACAGAAGTTTAAAAAGAGTTTTTCAATATGCATTAGAAATCAATTGAATATGTGCATTGGACACCTTAGCCTATTTTCAAAAAATTATGGATTAAGGTCCAAAGAGTGTTCTAATGGGCCTATAGGATTAATGCAAGTGTTTGAATAAGAAAACTGCAAGAATAAAAGAAAATCTCCCAAAAATGAGTAAATTCTCACATAAGATGAAGAGTTGACTAGTACTGGGATTTATTAGTAAAAATGGAATTTTGACACCTTAGGAGGGTGAGTGGAGCTCATGAAGGAGGCACCTAGAATCACCATCATTACCCCAAATTTTTAATAAAAAAAGAGATATTTCATCTCTCCTCTCATCTCTTTCAAACTAGATCAGAAAAGTGGGCCTAACTGGTCCAAAACTTGTCCAAATTGGATCAAACTGAAGCTGGAAGCCTTTAGATCCCACTTGGACTTGGTTTACATCATGGTCCACATGGCCCATTGTTGTTGTTTACATCATGGTCCACATGGCCCATTGTTGTTAATTATAATATTCCTCTATGGATGTCCATCAATAAGGGTCATGTGATGCTTGCTCTTCTTGTGATCGAGAAGTACAAGGTAAAGAATATGGATGTATACCTTGAGTCCTTGATTGATGAGCTTGAGCAATTATGGATAGGCATAAGGGTGCATGATGTTTCTCTTCCAATTTCATGCCACAATGCAATGGTCAAGGGTATCTTGATGTGGACTATGCATAATTTTTTAGGCTATACGGAGTACTCAGTGTATGTCGCACTCAAATATTGATTCTTATCTACGCATGCACAAATGATTCATTTATAACTCTAATGTATTGTAATGTCTATTAAGTTTAAATTCTTACATGCCAATTTCGTAGGTCTCACAACTGTAGGATATAATGCATGTCCAATTTGTGGTCCATCACTTGTTTCCAAACAAGCACATGCACTAATAAAGAAAGTGGTGTATGATAATTATCATTGATTTCTACCTCCAAACCACCCAAATTATGCTTCATTAGCGGTTTCTCTGAGGTGCAAAGTGGGAGGCCATGTGGCATTCATCTCCTATGATGCCATTGGAGGAGCGAAGGTCGAGGGATTGAGAATGGGACGAGAGATGGAGGGTGACTCTTGTCAGCACCCGTGGGCATGAAAAGGTACTGAATCTTCTATGGTTTACCATATTGGACAGAGTTAAGAATAAATCATCTTTTGGATCCAATGCACATTTTTAAGGATGTGGCATTAATGATTTGGGACCATCTAATTGGAAAAAAAGACACCCATGTAGTAAGGGATGACCTAAAGGATATTGGTGGGCGCATGGAAAATGCATCGCCAAGGGTAGTCAATGACAAGGTGGTTTCAGCAAAGGCACCATGGAGGTTGACAAGGTAAGAGGAAAAGAATGTCGAGAATCAAATTTCATCTTTTTGTACACCAACCGGCATAATGCACTCATTAAAGGGTGTATTTACAATAACAAAAAAGAAGGGTAAGCATCAATTGTATGGTCTCAAATCACATGATTGGCACAAGATGATGCAGGTACATACATAACTATATCTAGTTTTTGGGCACTCCTCGATTTATGTTGTGTGGACTCTATATTGATCTTTTATTGTTTTCAAAAATTGATTTCACTGTTCATACTTCCAATACCAATTGGTGGATGTGGAGAAGATAAAGCTCGGAATGACATCTATAAATTAGGTGAACTCGCGAGGTGAGTTCCAATCAAAACTATAGATTTGTGTGCTTGGTATAACATATAGCTTTGAAATTATCTATTATTTTTTAATTTACCATTTATTCCTTTGTTGAATATGTGGATAGTGTCAAATGAGATTTATCTAGATTCCATTGAGAAGGCTCGAGTTGAGTCAATTGAGGCGGTGTGTATGATTAAAGAGTTTATTCATGAAAAATTCACAGATAAGGGGTTTTTAAAGTAGGCCTTGAACGCACGTGATACAATATAGTGAATCCCCCGAGTCGAAGAGAATCACATATGATTGTGGTGTAATTACAAGTTTTGACCAAGAAAGTCGAGCTAATATAAGAGATAATAAATATATCATAGTAGAGAAAATT
This sequence comes from Cibotium barometz, assembly GCF_041138505.1. Lineage (NCBI taxonomy): Eukaryota > Viridiplantae > Streptophyta > Polypodiopsida > Cyatheales > Cibotiaceae > Cibotium > Cibotium barometz. The sequence goes on along the minus strand of NC_141062.1, from coordinate 40,569,807 downwards.
AAATATTGTGAAAAAATTCAAGACATCTTCGAGATTGGATTTAGAGCTTTCAAAGTGTTCATCTTTGATGTTAAGTGGTTCAAAATGATATATAGAGGTACTCAAGCAACCGTCAAGAAGCATCCAAGCGGATTTTTTACAATTGACTCAACGAAATTATGGCAAGATTCAAGAGACACATACATTCTACCACTACATGGTAAACATGTTTACACTTGATTTCCAATTTTGATGAATCTATAGATAGAAGGAAGGCATTGTATATATTTTCTTGTAAATATTTTGTGGTTTTTTCTTTTAGGTTGTGTTTTATCTAGACCAAAAAGATCATAATTGGTGGTATGTAATATAAGTCGCTCCTCGATCTAAACGTATATTTCAAGATCAAGATGTTGAAGAAAAAATGCATGGTGGAAAATCAATGGAGGATGTAGCTAACAATCAATATGACGACCATGATGATAATACCTCTACATCTTCTTCAAGTAGTAGAGTAGGACTTTGTATTGATATAGGAGCCATCGAAATGATGGATTTAGAGATAGATCAATTGGCATGCATGGATTTATTGCAAGATGGATTTGATGATGGTATAGATTAAATATATATCATCATAACATATGTACACATTGATCAGTTTTTGTATAACTATTTGATGATTTTGTTGTTTTACTTCAACAATATTTCGATGTTTGTTAAGCTTTTTGGTTTATAATTTATTGTAAGTAAGTTTTATTTCCACTCAATTTCGACACTCTGTTTTTTTCCTAACGTGGCTCATACAACGGCACTTGTAGCAGCGTTTAACAAGCACCGCTGGAGCAATGCTAATAACAACGTTAATAGCGATGCTAATAATAGCATTAATATCTACGCTAATAACAACGTTAATAGTGACGCTAATAACGGTGCTTATAGCAGAGTAATGTAAATCGTTGCTAAAATGCCACAGATAAATGTCGCTAATAGGGCCTTCTCTTGTAGTGTTTTATGTCCATGAATAGCGAGTGTTACTTGCTTAACCATCGTGTCCCATAAATGCTTATCATGCCCATTAGCAAGAGATACCATGTATTTATGATCACTAGGGCTTTGTGGCAATCTTAATTTTTAACCAAGTGATAATTCTGAAAGATATGTGTCAATCATGACATGAACTCTTCGTCTATTGATGTGTCCATGCATCTAAACCAAATAACGAGGACCGAAAGAGGGTACCCACATCGTAGAGGTTACACAACACTCATGTGTGGCATTAGTATGGCATACTTGAACTTTAGATAACTTTTCAGAAGCTTCTAGTGGCAAGACTTGCACTATGTGCACTGCCTTACTACTGCCCTTATTGACATCTTTGCCACGAGAAAATTTTGTTTATCGTGATCAGCAGCCATGCAAATAAAACATAATTTTTCCTTTTTAGCTCACTCATAATCTTGTGGAGACAAGGATCCCTTGGCCACTTAGACTTCTTAACCGCATCACTATCTTGTTTGGCCCCCTTCCGTTTGTTCTCCTTAGAAGTATGGAAGTCGGATGCTCCAACTTAAGGTATCTTTGCCGTGCATTTCTTCTCAATATTATCATCGAAGATTTGTGCACTCTTTATGGCCGCTTCTAAAGTTTTAGGGTATTGAGTTTTAACCTTAGCCTTATCTTCATTATCTAGACCACGCAAAAAACCTCGTACTTTTTGAAAATCATCCAAACCCTCAACTTGAGAATTATCTTGCAATACTTAGAAATATATTGGGTTAACGTAAGACCTTCCATCTTACAATTGTCCTAAGCGTTCCAATTGCGATCCTTCTTGTTCTCAAGTAATAATTCTTTCCAAAAAAGTACCTCAAAAGCAACCCATGTCGTAGGTAGATCACTCTCGCCGAGACTCATCCACCACTTGTAGGCCTCACTCTCAATTGTGACACTTGCCGCCGCGAGCGGGCGAACAGCATCAGGAGAACGCCTCAAAAGATGCAAGTTTGTCCACTTTTGTAAAAAGTATTCACTGCATCTTTATTGTGCCCCTTCTCTTATCCGTGGAACACAGGAGGCTTCATGCTCTTGAGCATAGCTACCACTTCCTGATTCCCGGGTGTTTCGGTGTCTTAAGTTGATCTCCCAAGAGTAGATGCCGTTGGTGTATTAACTGGGACACTTCGAAACCCTGAACTAGCGACCAACTTCTTAAGAATCTCTTGCATGCTTTGTAAACTTTGAGAAAGAACAAGTAAATTTTGTTCAATATATTGTGTGCATGATTCTAATAATGTATGTGCATGTAAATCCACAAATCCTTGATCACCCACATCCAGATCAGCCATATTGGTATCCAAAGATAGATGACCCTTTGGTATCCAAAGATAGATGACCCCATGATCTAACCCTCGGAGTTCTCGAAAACTTCAGAGGTCATGTGCAAGATGAAGACTAGTACCTAACCAAAACCGGCTCACCGAAAATCGGACTTTTGCTGCGATCTCTGAAGTGATGCGGCTTGTCTGCACAGGCTCCTTGTCATTGTCTGGCACAGCCTTGTTGTCGTGCTTGTCGAGGCTCTTCCGCTACGGCTATCTTGTCTATGGCGAAAAAGCCTCCTCTCTCCGACTCTGCTGTCGAGAAAGAGAGAAAAAACCTCCTCGAAAGCCAAAGAGAAAGCCTCCTCTCTGACGCGGCTGTGCGTGAATTGGCAGCTGCTGTTGCGTGTCCCTTCCCGTGCAGACACAAGAGAAAGAGAGAGACAGACTGCTGATCGCTCCATCCCTTGTCCGGGGGAGAGAGAAAGAAAAAGCTGGCGACTGTATGTTCTCTCCTCTCCTCGGCCTTTGAAAGTGCAGAGAGAGAGTAGTTTGTAGTTCACGGCCGTCGGCGGTGGCCGTAGGTGCTACGTTGTCGGATGTGGAATAGGCACCGCTCTCTGGTGTGCCATTTTTCAGCTACAACGGGAGTGGTTACGTGTTCTCTCCTTGCGACTTGTGCGTCGGCGGGGCTGTTGCTACAGACCGGTGGTTTGTGCGCCGGCCGTTTCTGAAGTGTGCGCGGCGACTGTTTGTTGCCCGCCGACTAGAGGGCTGTGGCTATCGGTGTAGCATCATGGCTACGCTGGGTGGCCTGTGCGCTGTTGAGAGAGATAGAACACATGTGCTCTCCTCGCGGCTGTAGTGGCTGCTCTTGAGGCCGGTTGTGGGCTATTGTGGTTGCTCTTGTAGCCGGCTATGCAACGGCTGAAAACAGTCGTGTGCGACTGTTGTACGCTTACGCTTCCACCGCTGATGCAGATCAGTAACGAGAGAGAGAGGAACTGCAGTTACCCTCCTTACGTTAACGATGTGTGCAGCTTGTTGTGAGATTACACAGAGAAAGCGAAGGATGGAAGAACCATGCTCTGATACCAGTGTGAGAGAAGAGAATAGGGCAACTCTTTACCCAACCACCGGATATAACCATGCTCTGATACCAATGTGAGATCACCATGAGACTTCCATGAAGACTCGTAGAAGAGAATAGGGCAATTCCCCACCCAACCACCGGATATAAACCCTAACCGACTAACTATAGCCCTGGCTGTCCACACATGTCCAGACTCCCCTAAACCGCCCGACTCCCCCTAGTCCTACCCTCGTTCTGACACTAAAGGGTTTTTACATCACAAAACCAAACACATAAAAAACGAATATTAACTCAATAAAGAGAGAAGGATTGGATAGGAGGAGTGGAGAAGAATATAGAAAATACAAACATTTTGATTTAGAGCACTATGCTTGTGGAAGAGAGCACTATGTTGTTGAAAAAAAAGGATGGAAGGAGATAAAAAAAGAGCAACGAAGGTAGCTAGGTCATGTAGGCATGAGAGATAGCTAAGTCATTGCATTTGGGAAAGACGATGCATCACCACTTAGGCATGTAGTCATGAGAGATAGCTACGTCATTGCATTTGGGAAAGACAATGCATCACCACTTAGGCAAGAGAATCCAATTTTTTTTGTAGTCAATATATATGGCTATCTGCATGGCTATACATGTGGTAACGTACTGCTAGAGTCATGCAGATGTACATGTCAGAGTCAGTGCCTCCTCCATCACTGCTTGCATCGTTCTCTCAATACTTTTTCTCTCACCATTATGGGACTATCTTGCGTGACTATGCTTGCTTGCATAACTCTCTCACTATCTTCTCTTGCTATTATGGGACTATCTTCTTGCGTGTCTATACCTTCATAATGTTGTAGTATTGTTTCAATGCAAGCCTCATCTTATGAACCTTTTGCAATGTGTCAATGTGTCACATAATCCCAAATTACTGCTTGCATCACTCTTTTACTACTTTCTCTCACCATTACGGGACTATCTTGCACGACTATGCTTGCTTGCATAACTCTCACTACTTTCTCTCGCTGTATTATGGGACTATGTTCTTTTCTGTCTATGCCTTCATAATCTTATAGTGTTGTTTCAATGCAAGCCTACTCTTATGAACCTTTTGTCCTAAAAAAGTTCATGGTGGGTAAAGTTATGAAAGAAACACAAAAAACTTCAAGTTTATAATCAATAATTTCTTAATTATTGATCATAATTCCATAATTACTGATGATGATGATATTAGATCAGGTTGTGTGGTTGGAAAAAATAATCTCTATGTCATCATAGACATAGAAGGATTAGATTTGTAATCATAAAAAATAAAGCTAGACTTGGTTTAAACTCTATCTCTATTCCTCTCTCCCCGTCACACACACACACACACACACATCCACAATCTTGAGTACCAGACTCAAGGACCTCCCTCTCTCAGTCTCTATCCCTCTCTCCCCCCCTCACACACACAGTAAAGTTATGAAAGAAACACAAAAAACTTCAAGTTTATAATCAATAATTTCTTAATTATTGATCATAATTCCATAATTACTGATGATGATGATATTAGATCAGGTTGTGTGGTTGGAAAAAATAATCTCTATGTCATCATAGACATAGAAGGATTAGATTTGTAATCATAAAAAATAAAGCTAGACTTGGTTTAAACTCTATCTCTATTCCTCTCTCCCCGTCACACACACACACACACACATCCACAATCTTGAGTACCAGACTCAAGGACCTCCCTCTCTCAGTCTCTATCCCTCTCTCCCCCCCTCACACACACACACACACACACACACACAGTAGAGTACCACTCCTGCAACATCTCCATTCAAACATTAAGGCATTTAGATTTCAATTAATAAATAAAATATATGCCTTTTACTTGCTAGTCAAGATCTCGAGGGTTCACTATGTAAGCTCTCTATATTACGTGCATTCAAGGCCTAGTTTTAAAACCCCTTATCTGTAAATTTTTCATGAATAAAACACACCCTTTTTCTATTTAATATGTAAATACTCCCTTTAAATGGTACCCTTCTATATGTAAAAAATGGATTTTAAAAACCCCTTCTGTTGAATCTACGTGCTAAGCTTACATATTTATGAGTGACCCCCTCGCCCTCGCCCTCCCCCCCCCTCCCCAGGTCAAGATTTCTACAATATATGATTAATTTCGTTACTTAAAGATATGGCACTAGATATTTTTGCATCTTCTCCAAACTGATTCTTTCAAATGTTTTCATTGAACTATTTGCTTCCTCTCAAACTTAAAGTAAGCAAACTATTAGGTTCCGTTTCTTAAATTATAATTATGGAGAGTCTCAAGCTCCAATAAAATTCTCAAGAACTATAGATAATCTCATGATCCAATAGAGAAAAAGAAGTAACTAGGAGGATATGCCACGAGGATATGCCACGTGGACTGTCACAAACATGATTCTTACATTACTATAAATGAAACCAAATGTATCTTAGGCTTAGGGGGTTGATAGATATTCCTTGGCCCCCAAAATTTACCAAAAAAGGTGGCATTTTTTTAACAAATGTATAGACATTCCTTGGACCCCAAAATTAATTAAAAAAGTGGTGCTTTTTTAAAAATTAAGGGAAATCTATTCTGCCCAAACTCCAGGTTGCTTGTGATTGATAGGGAGTCCCCTTTGTCCATTTTGGTGGAAGAGTACCCTCCCCTTCCATCTCTTTAGACATGGGACATTTACGCTGAGAGGCCAGCATTCTCGGATTCTACTGCAAAGGACATAAACTTGTTTAAGACAGCGGTAATGCAGCCTGCACAAACGTTAAGGTTAAAAAAACATGAAGGCAATGGTATTGTTCCAGAAGGGTGCATCATGCATGCGGAGCAAAATGACCAGTGATGCTTGAAATCCAGAGAGTGCATCTAATCAAACCGATTTTCTTTCATTTACTTCAAGAGAGGGAGAAGAAAATACTCACATTTATTTAAAAAAAAAGGCTTTCATAAATTATATCATGGGCCTCTGGTGGTAGGGTGGAACGACTGTTGAATCCGCCAGTGTCAGCACCAGAGGAGAGAAAGCACAGCCCTCATATCCCTCCCAAAAAAAAAACAAATAGTAATAATAATTAATTATGTGAGGCTACTGTATCGAGGGCTGTGCTCTCTCTCTTCTGCTTCTGGCGCAGGTCGTTAGATACTGATCACACAACAACATGAGTAGCTTATACTGCTTCATTGCATCACGGCGCAGCTTGCATTGCATTGATAGTCATCATCAAACGACAGGCAGCTCCATAGCCAGTCATACAATCCCATATATATATATAGAGAGAGAGAGATAGCTCGCACCGAAAGCCCAGAACAGTGCGCCACCACAACATTTCATGGAGTCCAGCTGTTCATGCTTTACCAAAGACGGAACAAATGATACAATAGCAAAACGATACAAAATAGTTCGTAGCTTTCTGCATGCGGACACCCTTTCCCTAGTCGGCGCAGCACCTTTTTTTTTAAAAAAAAAGGCTTATTTTAGAAAGAGATTCAATATAAAAAACCATCGTTTCACTGCCTTTTCCACATTCTATGCCACCACACCCACATACGTCTCCTCATCCCTACAATAAAGCATAAACATTTTGACGTCCCTTTTAACTTTGGACCCTTCCTACAATATTTTAATACCCCTAGCTCGTACCCCTAGCTCTTTCTAAATGCCTCTGCATATAGCACATTTGGTTCCATTTGTCTATGCCTATGTGCATGTACATGATTGCCCAATTTTGCAAACCCAATTGAAACAATGGACTACATTTCCCATTGTCTTTAGTTCCTTCGTGCTTCCAATGGACTTGAAACTTTTCAACAAAAGCAAAGAACAATTTGAGAATCATGATTGTGAAGAGACAACATAGTTCTATTCAATGGTCCCCATCTCCACTCTCACAACAATGTAGACATGAATCACAATAAACATATGTAGTTCAATTTACCTACACTTTATAACTTCCATTACATCGATGTAACAATCTTACTTGAATGTTCTTTAATATCCTGAACAAAAAAGCATGGTAGAAAACATAATTAGAACTTCATAATCTTTTTGCTAGATCAAATAAATATTTTCTTCCTCACATTCTTTTGAATTTCTAAAATATGGAGGGTAAATAAGAATAGATATAACCTAAAAGTTTTTGTGAATATACAAAACAATGCATGTAACTCCTATTGTAAATTAGAAGCTATTAAATACTAATACCTTATGCGGATGTAAAAAAAGGTAGAAGTTAATAACTGAGTAAATGAGTTATTTTATGTGAATTTAAGGGACATTATACATGTTTGTGACACCCTTTACTTCCAAATTAATATTGTTGTTTTATGGCATCATAGTTCAATTTCCTTTTTTGACCATTCTCATATGCTTTATAAAGTCTTGAACTTTGTGTTTCCTTTCGAAAACCATTATCATTACATCAAATTAATTTTACAAATCAACCCAAAATGTTGGCTAAAGCATGACAAATAATCAAGAGCAGATTCTAACTTTGTAAGAGATTTTTCCAAATTGTCTTGAAAGAAAACATGCTTTAAATCTTGGCATTCAATAATTGTATAATTCATTCTTTTGAATGATTAGATCCTTTTCAATTGTTATTTAGATGGGTATTAGAGTTGAAGCTAATGAAAAAGGTTTTTGAAAAAATCACATTCAATATGTACATGGCTTGGTCATGGCGGATAACGTTGATGCTTGCTCCCTCCATTCTTATCACAAGTGATAAGTTCATTGTCATGTATGAAGGAATATATTAATACACTCAAGTTTAAATTTTCCTTGATGTGCTACTCCAAGTTTGATTTGTTAGAATGTCCTTTCTATGTTAAAACATAAATATGTGTGGTGTATTTTACATAAGAATTATTTGGTGTATTTTACATAAGAATTATTTGGTGGTATACATACCTATTCTAGTTTCAACAGTACAAGAAGTTGTGTGTTGCCTGACAAAAGTTATATATAACTAGATGGTAAGAAATGTCTCAAATGTCATTACATCAATAAATGATAATGCTTGTATAAATGGTAATGGATATTACATCAGTAAACGAAAAGGTTTGTGTACATGGTTACAAACAATAGTTAGCTAATATTTTATTTATTTACCTTTTTTGTAATATAAAAGTCCAAATAGAAGGCAACAAAGCCAAGTTATTTGAATGGCCTGTTTCTAGTCCATTATTTTTCAACTCTACTATTTTTTCCCTCTTTACTAATTTTGTATGACATTAATGTAAGATCTCACAACCTACCAAATAAAGAGAAAATTGACATTGAAAATAAATTTTGAAGACATTAATTTCACTTTACACCTATAAAACTTCTTAAAACAAGAAGTTTATTCCCATAAGATGGCACATGTCAATTATTTTTATTCATTAACAAGACAACGTTCTTGAAAATATACCCACATGTAAGGGAAGAAATCACATCGACACGTGAATCATGTACAACATTTTGTCCACATAAATATGATTGTTTCTGCCACTACACACATTATGACACTTTACTCTTTTTAAAAAAAAATAGTGATGTGTAGGGAAGAAATCACATTAAGGTGTCATATGCAACCCTCTTTCTACATGAATATGATTGCTCATGCCACTAACTATTTTTTAAATTAAATAATGTCGTTAAAAATTTTAACCTCAACAAAACTAAGGCTAATAGTTTCTATGTTGATTGACTTAATTCGCAAGATATCATAATTATCATAATTTAAAAAGGAGATAAAGGAATATTAGCTCTATGTTTTTTAAAAGTAATTAAGTCTCTTTCTCTCAATAGTGTCAACATACGGTATCCAAGGGGGAAGTCTACCTACTCCATGTGTGGACCATTATGGGTAATGGTCCTATATAGCATGTGGTCTATTTGGGAATCTTCCAATACATTTAATCTAACCTGTCACCATACCATTTGTCCTCCCCAGCTTGGTGCCATCCCATGTGAATATGGGGATGTTGGGTGCTTAAGCTTCTCAACCCATGGCTACTCCTTTTGTAATGGTGTCATACAATATATTATGAGAGTGGAGCATTGATATCCAACAACACATGCATATGTGAGTGCATGCATGTATGGACAAAATGGTACAGCAAAATAGGGTCTTATGATTTATGGATCAAGTGATTTTATACAATTACATGTTAGTTGATGTTAGTGCATCTTAGTATCACCTCCTAGATATGGGAGAGCACTTATAAAACCACAAGTGAATCAATTTGTACACTATAGTTTAAATAATAATAAAATTACATTATAATTGGTTATATATATATATATATATATATATAAAGACACAGAGAGAGAGAGAGAGAGAGAGAGAGAGAGAGAGAGAGAGAGAGAGAGAGAGAGAGAGAGAGAGAGAGAGAGAGAGAGAGAGATAAATATACATATATACATACATACATACATACGTACGTACGTACGTATATATATATATATATATATATATATATATATATATATATATAGAGAGAGAGAGAGAGAGAGAGAGAGAGAGAGAGAGAGAGAGAGAGAGAGAGAGAGAGAGAGATCATAATAACTTAGAAGGACCCAACATAAAGTACCAACACAACTCTCCCAACTGAAAGCACCTATCAAATTGTACCATGAACAAAAGTACCTATCAAATGTGTTCCTTATATTAATTTTGAAGTCCTCAATATGAAATTATAAACATGATATTTATATTCCCATAGATGTCTAGCCAAACTAGTCATAAAAATAATCCTAAATGTTTGTTTATCATATAGGAAAAGGAAGTGGTAGGGTCCCATATGTGGTCCTCTCCCCTCTTTTCTTCCACTAATTTCTTTTTTTCTTTTTATATTTCTTTTATTTTGTGCTTTTCTCTTTCTCCTCCCATTAATGTCAAAAAAATGGAACATCACGATTCTTCTACATTGCATGGAGAATCTCTACATCGAGGATACCAATGTGGGGTGTATACAAGAGAGCACTGATAAGAAGTATCATCTTTCATAGAACAAAACTTTAAAACTCAAATTGTCACTAGAGAAGATTGTTATATTATTGAGGTGGTACAATACATGGCAAAACCCCACACCCGTGTACTCCTATGAAGGGATCTTCGATGGGAACTAGTAAGATAGAGATTGTATGCTCATAGAAGCTATGGAAACTCACAGTGATGATTGATGAATCGTTTGGAGAAGGTGACATGCATGTATACGCAGGGTGGCCATGTGGATCCATGGGTCATACTCAATGCCACTGTCCATAGTGGCAGATAAATATGAGTTAGAACCTACTTTGTAATATTCCCACCTCCCATAGCCATCCAGGATCATCTTGAGCCTTGTTTGGGAGGGTGTCTAAAAGTAAACTATACCTACTCCATGTGTGGATCATTATGAGGTAATAGTCCAATGCAACATGTAGCCTATTTGGCACTGTGCCAAACCTAATCTAAGCCCTCTCTAGACCATCTAGCCTCCTAGGCCACCTTTTCATGTGAATACAAGGATGCCAGGTGCTTGAGATGATCACCCATGGCTACCTCTCATAATGGGGGATTTATAAATATGAGCTTGCTTTGACTATATAATATGAGGGTGGAGCTTTGATATCCAGCACCCATGCTCAATATCCACCTGAAGGTAAACTACCTTTATGGTTTGATTTCGAGTTGATAAAGATGATGCTCCACGATCTTATCCTTACTAAGAGCCTTTTGCGAAGATGTGTGCATAATTCCCTATCCTTGGGCAGTAGACCATCTTGACCTCCTTGAATGAGTTCATGCACAAAGTGATAATAAATTTCAATGTGTTTTATGTGAGCATGAAAAACGGGATTCCAAGAAACGGCCATGCAACTTTGGTTGCCACATTACAGTGTTATAGGCGAATTCTACACCACTCCTATATCCTATAGAATCCCCCTCAACCATAATGTCTCATGATGAAAAGCATGCAACTTTACACTTACACTTTGTTACTGAGTGGGGTAATTTTTACTAACCCATCTGGACTAAGAGAAAACAATACCTTGTAATTACTAAGCCCTAAGTGTCCAAATCACATTACTAAGCACTTGGTGTCCAAATCACATGTTACTGAGAACTTGATGTCGAGATAATTTACCATGTTACTAGGAACTTGGTGTGTCTATAAAATAGGTGATGATGGATGTATCACAACATCCATGTATATCTACTCTTTTCAAATGATTCTCTTAGCGCTTGTTAGAGAATGTTCTCTCAACACACCCACACTAAAACTGATGTGTAGTCTAGTATTACACAAGAAGATAAGACTACCTACTAGTTTCCTATATAAGGTCTCACCCATAAGGTCTAAGGTGTCCTCTAAAGTAGACAATTTCAGATTAACCACCGTTGGGACACCAACTACCTTACATTTGTTCATTTTAAAAATTTAGTATCTCTACATATTTTTTCCAAGAGAGTTGAAAATGTTATCTGGCTTTTTCTAGCCCTCAATCCCAATAGGCTAACCCTCTTGCATTGCCAATGTAAGAGTGGTGTGGATTGTGGTTAACCTAGGTGTAGGAGAAGAAATTTCCTGAAAGTCAAAACCTTTAGCTTGTGCGAAAAATTTAGCAACCAATTAGGCCTTATAATTTTCCAAATTACCATCATATTTTTATTTTTCTTCGTAAACCCACTTAATGCCAATTAGCTTATGTCTTGGAGAACAATCTACAAGGTCCCAAGTGTGTTTTTTAGGATGGAGTCATATCCTACTTGCATAAATACCATCCACTTTGAATCTTCTTGGTTGTCGTTTAACAAAGGTGGTAGGCTCCTGAATCTTGAGTACCTCTATTTTATGAGAGAAAAATTCAAAAGATTCTCTAGTGCTCTATTTTTGAAGCCATATTTGGTAGTGATGTGTGTGAACACACTAGGACCAACAAGCGGGGAATGTTTTCCCTCTTTAGGAGGTTTTTCCCCCTATTCTAGTGCTCTATTTTTGAAGCCATATTTGGTAGTGATGTGTGTGAACACACTAGGACCAACAAGCGGGGACTCTTTAGGAGGTTTTTTCCCCTATTCTCTAGTGCTCTATTTTTGAAGCCATATTTGGTAGTGATGTGTGTGAACACACTAGGACCAACAAGCGGGGAATGTTTTCCCTCTTTAGGAGGTTTTTTCCCCTATTCTATTGTACACTTATCTTGGGGTATACTTATCATCTTTGTATAGCACACATTCATCATCCATTTATCATCTTATTGTGTGCTCCCTTGAGCTTCTCCACTATATGTGTGTATGCATTCCTACAACTCTATTTTCAAGATTTAGTATTAGAGCATATGCTCCTCGCCCCTGTGCTGCTATACCTACTCTTCACCTTAAGTGTCTTGTCTTATTGATTTGGATGAAGAAGCCCTTTTGGGAGAATAAAGAGGACTGTGAAGTGTGGAGTACTTTGTACTAAAGTTTTTTTGTCTAATTTTTGTTCCGAATGCATTTTGGGGGCCATTTCGGTGATATTTTATTTTCTGTAGACATCCTCGGGGATCGGATTTTCAATATTCTTTATCAGATTGTGGAGCAGTATTGTCAGATATACTATGTAAGGGTGTGCAAATACATGAGAGAGAATCAACAAACACTCACCACACTGGATCTTGCTACACTTCATACAACGACATCGATCTCTACATCTTTTTACGAGTAAAACTTCAACTCACTTTACTAAACATTGCTTCCGTTCACCTTGTCTGAGACCCCTGGCCTCTCTGCGCATCCTTCTCCAAAGTGCTAGCAGCAGTAGTGAAAGTAGCAACCTCTTGCGCAGGGGCAGAGCTTCCCACTCGGGGCCTAATGTTCGAGCAAGGGACTAGTGTGGCGGTTCTTCCAAAACCAAAATCGAAAAAACTTTCCTCGCCCAGAAAGCACAGGCGATTCCTCCAGGAAAATCTTCTAACAAAAATTTATCTAACGGGGTCAAGAGCCCTAACTATCCTTTGTATTCCGACCAAACCCGTGGGTCACATGGCCGAATCAAGAAGGAACTTGCACTTGGTTCATAGAGATCATCACTTTTTTGCCCTCAAGTGAGGCACAACCATTGATTCTTTCCCATAGAACAAGAATTACCCTGTGACTTACTTCAACTATTGTAACTTGAACATAATTGAATTTTATTGTAGGAATCCACCGATCCAACCTAACCCCAACCAGCCCTGTGACTTACTTCAGCTATTATAACTTGAACATAACTGAACTTTATTGTAGGAATCCACCGATCCAACCTAACCCCAACAGCCCATGGGTTAACCAACTACCCAACCACTGTATTGGTGGGATCCCTCTTTATAAAAATTTGGTTATGTTTTATCTCGGGGTACCAAGGAAAAGAGTTCCTAGGGCCCCTAGCCAGCACTCATGCAAAAATATTAAATAGACACACCACTTATGCACCCAATATGAAAATGCCTTTTCTCAGATTCAACTATTTTCAAGATAGAACTGCAATAAAACCACAGTGTTTCCATCATAATCCTCAGTATTCGAGTTCCATTGTTTTTCAATCAAGTATCATCTGGACTCTCCGTGTTGAAGATCGGCTAGTCAACCAACGAGATCCAATTTCATAGATTCCAATTTACTTAAATACATTTCTCGCCAATCTATGAAGATCTCCCTCAACATATGCATGGGTGTCCTCGCAACCGCGAGCCCGAGCATCGCTTGGTTCAGAACCCTCTACGATCCTCTATGATCCTCCTTAGGTGTCCTAGCACTTTACTTAGGGACTGCTTCATCGTCCCTCACCCATCGTACCGGAAGCACACCATTTTTAACCGTACCGAGGCTAGTCTCAAGACCTTAACAGGCTTTGCCCAAGGCGACAGGAGATGTCGTTTGATGACTCCCCACCAGCTATTGCAACGTGAACCCTCCTTAGATTAAACAATAAACCAAATGCTTCCTCCAACATTATGGGGTAAGACAGTCCTTTACAAAAACAAAGTTTCTATGCAAGTAGGATTTTTCCATTGAGTTTGATTTCCTCTCACGAAAAGCCATTTCACGAGAAAACATCTCTAGTACTCTTTTCACAAGACCCTTTTTTTAAAACCCAGACTTTCTCAATGAAAATCATGAATCTCGTATGTCGGTTGATCCATCCATCAATTACAATCAAACAAATTTCTAACTTATTTCTAGACAATTTCGGGTTTTAGTGGAAATTCTCTAAATCAGACGGTTATACCTTCTTCATACTGAAGAAATGTGTAAGATTCCTCCCCAACCTCTCAAGACTCTCCAGTATCTTCCGCTGTAATCAAATCCCTCTTCAGAAATATAAAAGATCTTGTTTCTACCTGTTTTAGCCTAGAGAGAGAAAATCTTCTAGAGAGAGGTGATTAAGTTTTTAAATATTTTTGGATGGAAAAACATCTCATCTTATTAAAATAAATTCCCCTGAAATAGAAGTTCAAAAAGATTTTCAGAAGGTGCATTAGAAATAAATTATAATCTGTTCAAAAGGCCTTATCCTAAGGGTCCAGATTTTCTAAAAATTTTAAAGTAAGGTTCCTATGGACAAATAAGATTAATCCAAATGTAGGGAGGAGGTAAATTGAAGAAATAAATAAAATCCTCCCAAAAATGAGTAAATACTCACATAAGATGAAGAGTGGACTAAGGACCAAAGGAAATACTAAAAAAATGAATTTTTGACACCTCAGAGTGGGGATTCCCCCTCATGAAGTAGGTGCCTTTTTAAAATGAAAAATGATATGTAATCAAATTCTTAGAATTAAACTTTTTATATTGTTTCTCTTTAAAAAGTGAAATTTGATTAGTTTAGAATACTTTAAACCAATTGGGATAATTTCTAAGTAACTTGAGAATGAAAAAAAATTGAAAAATGGTCAGCCATACAAAGGAGGTTATGGTAAAATTTTCTTAAATTTTGTAAAATAAGTTTTATTTTTTATTATTCAAAAAAAATAATCCCCACCGTTTGTGTATTCTAAAAGTGTTATTTTCATTCTATGCTTAGAAAAATGCATATTAGAAATATTTTTATTATAAAAGTTTTCTTTCCATTAGAATTAATTTCTATGCATAGAAAGATGCATATTGGAGAATTATTTTTAATTATAAAAGTATTACTTTCATCAAAATTGATTTTTTATGCATAAATAGATGCATAAAAGAATTGTTTTTAATTAAAAAATTGTTACTTTTATCAAAATTAATTTTTATGCATAAATAGATGCATAATTTTTTTTTTAAATTTTAAAAGTGTTACTTTCATCAAAATTGATTTTTATGCATAAATAGATGCATAGAAGAATTTTTTTAAAATAAAAGTGTTACTTTCATCAAAATTAATTTTTATGCAAAAATAGATGCATAAAAGAATTTTTTGAATTATAAAAGTGTTACTTTCATCAAAATTGATTTTATGCATAAATAGATGCATAAAAGAATTTTTTTATTATAAAAGTGTTAATTTTATCAAAATTGATTTTTATGCATAAAAGATTTTTTTAATTATGAAAGTGTTACTTTCATCAAAATTGAATTTAATGTATAACTAGATGCATAAAAGATTTTTTTAAATTATAAAAGTGTTACTTTCATCAAAATTGATTTTTATAGATGCATAAAAGAATTATTTTATTATAAAAGTGTTACTTTCATCAAAATTGATTTTTATGCACAAATAGATACATAAAAGAAAATTTTTTATTATAAAAGTGTTACTTTCATCAAAATTGATTTTTATGCATAAATAGATGCATCAAAAGATTTTTTTTAAATTATAAAAGTGTTACTTTCATCAAAATTGTTTTTTTGCATAAATAGATGCATAAAAGATTTTTTTAATATACAAGTGTTACTTTCATCAAAATTGATTTCTATGCATAAATAGATACATAAAAGGATTTTCTTTTATATAAAAGTGTTATTTCCATAGAAGTTGGATTTTATGCATAAATAGATGCATACAGAATTTTCATATCAAAATAAGAGTTCTTTTTAATCCTATGTTTAAATCCCATGAATATTGGTAAATGAATAAGTAAATACTCTGTGAGAGAAAATTCTACCGTTTCATATTCTCTAGGATGGTAATGAGAAACTCAAAAAAACTATTGGTCGAAATTTTAGATAAATGATTAATTTATTCCTCATAGAAATTCGTGACTAGTTTTGAATTCAGTTAAGCAAATAGTAAATAAATGAAATTCAATAAAGTAGTAATTGAAATATTTCCTTTCGAGAAAGATAGTTCAAGGACAACCTTTCCAGACTCAAACCCTGAATCAGACTATGACCAAGACATAACTCCTTCAAGACAATGTGACCAGTTCAGGAAAATACACTCAAATCACCCACCGAATCTGAAACTAAGTTGAGACCCTTTGATTTTGATCTGAGGATCAAGGTTACAGAATTCATGGAATTCTGTTTGGAATTAGACCTGCGATCAGAAAGTCTTGGGATATGGATTTAAGATATACTCATTATATTCAAAAGAAAATAAAAAATGAAAACTTGCATAGAAACCCTGTTTTCTTAAAGGACTGTCTTACGCCAGAATGCTAGAGGGAGCATTCGGTATATGTGTTTTTCTGAGGGAAGTTTGGTTGCAAAACAGCTGGCGGGAGGGATCATCGGCGGGAGGCCGACGCCGCTTCCACAGAACAAGGTCTTCTCAAATCCTGAGAAGACCTTGTTCTGTGGGGAAGGGATCATCGGCGGGAGGCCGACACCGCTTCCACCGTGCGTGTCGACAAGAGCCCCCGGAGCGGGTGAGCGGGTGGGCGGGGACCTTATAATTTTGGTAAATTTATTTGTATACAAAAAGAGGAATTCCCATGATATTTGAGATCCAAGTAATTAAATGGTAAAAGATGAATTTTTGGTAAATTTATTTTATGCAAAAAGAGGAATTTCCATGATAATTGAGATCCAAGAAATTAAATGGTAAAAGAGGAATTTTTGGCATAATTCAAATTATGAGTATTTATCAAAAGTGGAATTTTGAGCATTATTAATTTTATTGGAAAATATGGGTAGAATTAATTTTTGTAAATCCCATGAATCTTTTACTCAAAAAGAAGAATATTGAATATATTTCACTTGAGAAATTTGAGAAAGAATATGAGAATATCCATCAAGAAAAAGTACCTTTAACTAGGCCAAGCAATTAGCGAAAACTTAGAAAAGTCCCATCGGTATCGAAAGTAGAAAACCGTACTAAAAGTGGATGTGATAAGATGTGAATGTGATTTGAGGAGATGTGGATGAGATGTGATGTGATGTAAATGGATGTGGATGTGAATGTGATAAGCATTAGGACCTCAATGGAAGGCTTCTTGGGACCTTTTATTTGGCAGTTTAAGGAGTCAAACCTTTTCTCTTAAGAAGAAACATTTTCTAATAGAATGTCAATGTGATGTGATGAGACGTGAATGGATGAGATGTGGATCTGAATGAATATAAATGGATGTGATGTAATGTGAATGGATGGATGAGATGTAAGGTGGATGAATGTGACATGATGTGGATCTAGGTAGATGTGAATGGATGAGATGTGATGTGATGTGGATCGGGGTAGATGTGAATGGATGAGATGTGATGTGATGTGATGTGATGTGGATCGGGGTAGATGTGAATGGATGTGATGTGAATATGGGTAGATGTGAATGGATGAGATGTGATGAGGATAGATGTGGATGGATGTGATGAGATGTAATATGATGTGATTGGATGAGAATGGATGAAGACGATGGGAATACATATGACTGGATGTGGAATAAGCAATGTGAATTGATGTAGAAGAATGAGGAATAATGAGAAATGATGTGGAACAATGTGGAAATATGAGAGTTCGTAAGAAACTGTATTTATGGCCTATTTTTAAATGATTGTTTTATGTCAAGAATGGTGCGGAAGCATTTTGACCATCTTGTGAATGAGGTCCTAGAGACCTAAGTGATAAAGTTGCCAAAATTGACAGGGAGTCAATGGAGGAATCTCGCGTAGCAAGGTCGGCTGAGGTCTTGACCAGTCTCGGTTTGATTTAAATGTGAGCTTCTGGTACAGTGGATGAGGGACCAAGGAAGTGGCCTTTGAGTGAAGCACTAGGTGACATGCAAAGGAGCCTAGAGGGTGCTAACCATACGGTGCATGGGCTCTGGGTTGCCGAAGATACCCACGCATCAGTCGCTCGGGGAAGAAAACTGGAACAAGGAGTTAGGGTTGTTTTCTGAACTCGGACATGGATATGGTTTATTAGCCTTGTTGGTCCTTAACAGATGAGTCCATGGCTCTTTTATATGGATCTGTTGGTTGATCTTGTTGATCTTCAACGGAGAGTCCATTTGGATTTTTCTTATGTGATTATATTTTCGGGTACTTTGAGCTAGGAACTATTGAAAAGGCCCTTGAGTGAACAGGTGGTGTGCATTCTAGTTGCCAATGATGCCATAGGTACACCGATGAAGGAATGATTGTAAATTGGAACTCAAGCTAGATATTTTAGAGGATTATGATCAGTGATACTATGGTTTCATTAAAAGATTGTTTTAAAGATAGTTGAATCTCTTAAATAGGCAATTTCATATTAGGTGTGTAAGTGGTGTGACTATCTTGAAGTTTGCTTGAAGCACTGGCTAGGGGGCCTGGGAACTCTTTTCCCTGATACCCGGGGAAAAGCTTAACCAAATTTCTAAATGGATCCTATCACTATAGTGGTTGGGCGGTTGGCTAACCCATGGGATTGGATGCGGTTAGGCTGGACTGATGGATCCCTGAAATGAGACTCAATTCTATTTTGTTACGATAGATGAAGTAAATCCCCAGATAGTCTTTGTGCTATGGAAAAGAATCAACGGCTGTGTCTCTTGATGAGGAAAAAAGCATTGATCTCTATGATCCAAGTGCAAATCTCTTCCTTGATTTTACCATGTGACTTACGGATTTAGTCGGATCAGTTTGGTTAGTTAAGACTCTTGACTACGTTAGAATAAAAATATCCTGGAGGAATTGCCTATGTCTGCTGAGTGAGGGAAGTTTTTCTGGGTTCGGTTTTGGAAGAACCGAGGGATTAGTCTCTTTTCTGGATATCCGCGGGCGAGGCCACGAGTGAGAGGTTCTGCCCTGCGCAAGAAGTGCTACTTCTGTGTGCTAGCACCTCGAAATTCGTGGCACAGAAGGGGCAGGGATCTTTCGATGCATAAAGCCTTCTCCTTAGTATATTCTAAAGTGTTTCAATTTTTTCATGTCTTAGTTTTAACCATTGCAAGCCAATTCTTTAAATTTCTAAAAGCCAAATTTTTTCTTAAGAAAATAAACCTAAATCTTCCTACTATCAATGTCAAAAAATAGAAAGAACATTTGGACCTCCAAGTGCAATTGTATTCATTTTTCCATAGAGATTAGTGTGTACAAGATAAAGAGAAGCCTTAGCCCTAAAACTAGCTTCTTATCTCTCTCTCTCTCTCTCTCTCTCTCTCTCTCTCTCTCTCTCTCTGTGTCTTTCATACACACACACACACCCCTATTGTTGGACCTCTCTATCCCTCTCTCTCTCTCTCTCTCTCTCTCTCTCTCTCTCTCTCTCTCTTATCTTCCTCACCATTGCTTGAGATCTTCTAGCATGTGGTACAATAATCTTCTCCTTTCTCTTGAGAGCTCTTATCTTCCTCACCATTGCTTGAGATCTTCTAGCATGTGGTACAATAATCTTCTCCTTTCTCTTGAGAGAGAGAGAGAGAGAGAGAGAGAGAGAGAGAGAGAGAGATATGTAAGATCTTAGATCTCTCAAGAGGGAGAGATCTAACATCTTGGAACTTACATCTAACTGCTTATCCCTCTCTTGCTCTAGAAGAACCCTAATTTCATATCTTCATGTATCCTATATAGAGAAACTCTCCTTTTTTTGTTTTTTTTTTTGGGGTTGGGTGTGGCAATTGGGTTGGCGAGAGCAC
Source organism: Cibotium barometz (assembly GCF_041138505.1). Classification (NCBI taxonomy): domain Eukaryota; kingdom Viridiplantae; phylum Streptophyta; class Polypodiopsida; order Cyatheales; family Cibotiaceae; genus Cibotium; species Cibotium barometz. The sequence goes on along the minus strand of NC_141062.1, from coordinate 40,549,447 downwards.
AAGGGCAGCAACAGAGGAGGTAGCAAGGGTGGGTGCAGGTGGGTGGTGAGACCAGCGGTATATTTTTTTAATTTATTTTTTTAAATGAAAAAGAGTGATATAAAAAGAAAGAAATAATCTCTTTTTTGGATGATGCAAGAGAGAGAAAGACGCGCGTGTGTGTGTGTGTGTGTTTCTATCAAGAACAATAAAACACTTCTTATTTAAAGAGTTTCAAAAGTAATTCATTGTTTTTTCAAGATAGAAGAAAAATGAGAAGAAGGGGAGGGGTCTTGTTTTTGGAAAATGAAGAGGTGAGAGGTTCGCCCATTACATGTGCCAAACGTTATCACCCCTCTTTAAGTCTTATAACAAATTCTTCCCTTCCCTTGGATGTTGTCCATCTTTTTCTCACTTCAATTCTCTTGGCCTCTAATGGATTGTGGAAAAATATGATTAAGGAATTTTTTTAAAAAAATCTAACAACATCTTGGAACTTACAACATCTAACTGTTTATCCCTCTCTTGCTCTAGAAAACCCCTATCTCTTCTTCCCTTGGATGTTGTTGTATTATGCTTATCTTCAATAATAGTATATGCCCATTTGATAGATGAATCTATGGTCTTTTTGTGGTATAAAAATCATCAATTTGGATGTTGTATTATGCTTATCTTCAATAATAGTATATGCCCATTTGATAGATGAATCTATGGTCTTTTTGTGGTATAAAAATCATCAATTTTAATAATCAAGCTATTTCCACTTGGAATCTTAAAATTATGAGTCCAAATTTTGAATCTGTTCATGATTTTACCCAAATAAAGGATTTTATAGCACTCAAAACGAACATCGGATTAAGCCTATACACAAAGTTTTAGTTATTTTCATTAAAAATGCGTTAAACTTTAAACCTTAATAAATGCACGTTCGGGTGTTTGATTGATTAACAAACTGCACCCTACTACCAAACCCCAGACATTTTTACTGAAAAACATTTTTGCATCCACCGCCCGAGAGCTCTGATACGCATATCGAGGTCGGCATCCTAAAATTAGGGATCCTCGCCCCAAAAAGAAGGCGTTCACACACCCGAGCACCCACACAACAGCTGCGTAAGGACCAAAGGCTGACCACCCCAATGTACGGTCCACACTGGCCAACTCGTGGATGCCCATGCTGCACAGGTACCATCCCTTTCCCCAAGCTCATGCAGAACAGGCCGACGTACTTTCACCGTAGATTGTCCTTTGTACCCCACTTTGTTTGCCCTTTCCCTACACTCGTACCTTGTATGAGTCCCTATATAAACCCCCCAGCACTTCCATGGTCGATACCCGCAACACCTTGTGCTGCCCGTACCCGACACTTTGCTCGACAGTTTGCACCCGACACTCTCTGTTGGACTCTACATGACATCCCTTTGTAGCCACTCTCCTAGCAAGCCTTTTTAGCCCATCTCCAAGTAAGCTCTACATAGAATTTTTCACCATCTCACCCTTGTGTTGAGTAGAGGATGTCCTTAGCTGCTCTTCTCTCTCTCTCTCTCTCTCTCTCTCTCTCTCTCTCTCTCTCTCTCTCTCTCCGATGTGAATAGACTTAAGGGAGAACTCCCCCCTCTCTCCCTATAAGTGCAACCTTTTGCCCCAAAATCAAGTTTAACGACACCTTCCTCCCCATTTGCGATAGTAAGGGCTCTTTGTCTCTTAGAAGTGGTTCCCACCTAGGAGTTTTATGCTCATTGAGAGAGCAAACAAGCTCTAATTTGTGATCCGCCTGAAGCATTGCACTCAAAGCAATGTGGGCTACGAGAAGGAAAGTGGGAGTATAGAATGCCACCCTGACGACACCATCCTATGCACGAGTGGACCCGATTAGTCGGGTAGCTTTCCAACAGATTAATTAGAGGTTCTACGTTAGGTAAGTAGGTTCCCAGGCAACTCTACTCTAGAGGCGTAGAGCAGCGGATGTGCCTTGCATAGATGAGGAAAAAAGCATTGTTTATAGAAATCAAAATATAGGTTGCCCATTTAAGGTCAGTCACTCTATGAGTGATATGATTTTAAGAGTCATTTAGAAGACCACGCTCCTCCTACGGGATAGAACTAGGTCTTACCTACGAATCGTATCCTTGTATCTTTACATGGTCAACGTTGATGGCACGGAAGCGGTAAAGCTGTTTACGCCCTTATAGCATGCCACACTTCCACACACGCATGCAAACACACCAGAGCACCAGACCAGAGAGCATGAACAAGACTTATATTTCAGAAAGGACCTTGACCTTTACAGAGGTGGATATCCCAATATATCCCAGACACCAGCTTTACCAAGCACCCGCTCGCAATCAGCCCTCTCCAGCTCCTGGTCGCTCCGAATCCCTTTGTTCCTCGCTCCTCTGCAGCCATCCTCTTTCCTTCTCTGCTCTGCACCTCAGCTGAAGGTCTCTCTCTCCTGCCAGCACTCTGTCTCGCACAAGCCTGCAGCAACAGCTGCTTCCAGTGCAGCTATCACCAGCCCGTCTCAAACCACAAGACGTCAACTTGCAAGAGCACCTCACCCGTGCTTCCTTCTTAGGTCTCTCTCCAGCAGTTGTGCACCTACAGCTGCGCTCCAGCCTTGTCCACAAGGCGGCCACCTCCTTTATATCTGGTCACGCTTCTGTTCTCCCATCAGCCCACGCATCAGCTTCCACTTACATGTGGTTTCCACACTTACCAGCCACTCTGTTGTTGCAGCTCGTCAGCCCGCTTACCAACTTTGGCGCCTCATGCGCTGCCTACTGTAGCTGCGCTCCACACTTGCAGCCCGTCACCATCGACCAACAACTCCGCTTCTGTCCTCAGTCAATGGCTCCTCTAGCCGCTACTCTTCTGCGACCTTCCAGCCCTTATCGTTGGCACGCTCCAATGGTTGCGCACACACCAGCACCTCGGCGGCTCTTCACACGGCGGTCCTCTTTCAGCTCACCCAGCGAACTCCCTTCGCTCCAGCTCCTGTAGCTACGCCAACCACCCAAACACACACGGGTCTCCACACCTCTTCGTTCAACGAGACCCCCTCTCCATTGCAACCACACCCGCGGCTGCACACCCCCCTCTACTTCTCTCCAGAATCCCTTACTCCACGCAATCCTCCTCGCCAGCTGGATCTTCTCGAAGATGCGCTGGCAGCCCTCTCAAAGCTCCACGCCCTTACTGCCAGCTGGCCACATCATCCTTTTTATTTTATTTATTATGAAGAAAAAGACCACCATGTTCCTTTCACACCCAAGCAAAGGCAACCTTGGCCCCTCTTTCCTAATTGCCCGTGCCTTCCATACAACTTCTATTTCAACCGCAAGTGCCCACTTCATTTGGATGCGCACACAATATCCAGACATCGGAGCAGCTGACATCTTCTCCATCATCTGACCTCGCACCCAACAAGCCTGCACAAGCTCAAAGCCAATACCGTCCACCCTGTACACCTGGCAGCGCCCTCAAAAGTAAAACTTCACACACGCCATGTACACGTATGTACACATTATCAGCCTCTATTTTTAGCCACACATATTTAGCAACCCCCTTTTTTCTGCTGAGACATTTATGTCCAGCAGAAGCTGCACAAATAGAAACCATTTATCCCCCTGGATCAAACAGAAACCTTGGTGCATCTACCTTCCAATCCCTCAAGCATTTTTCTCCATCAAACAACCGTTGATACACCCTGCCATAGCCTTCCACTTTCAGCAACCCCCTTGGCTCTTCATGTATGGCCTCATGACCATCTACTGTAGCACTTCCTCCTCCATACCAGCTCACATAACCTTGTGAGGGAAATAACCATTCCTCACCTTTACTCCCCTCGGACACATCTGACTCCCACCCATAGTCAAATACCGAAATAACACTCATCTCATCATCAACCCCCATCTCATGGTCGCTCAGTTTGCCACCCACATCACTGGCTTCCAACCCTTCCTCTGGGCAATCTGCCAGACTCGAACTATAACCAAACCGCTCATCCATACGCTGAGCATCCACATGCGGTGTGTCCACCATACACTCACTTCCTTTCAGCCCATCAACATCACACACATCAACTTCATGCACTGCAGACTCATCATTGTCGCTTTCCTGCAGTTTCTCCAGCTTCAAGACCATTGGCGATCCTACAAGATTCTCCACATCTTGCACAGGCATCCCTACCAAGTCCAAGCTCCCCAAACCCCCAGGCAAAGCATCTTGGTCCCCCTGACCAACAACAATAGTCTCACACGCATCCTCACCACTCACAACCGACTCATTCTCTTGGGCATGACAAGGAACACACACCTTATGATCAGCAACCACACCTGCGAAATCTATCGCAGCAGCATCCAAAGTAGCATCCAGCTCACTATCAGTCACACCATCACTCCCTTCCTGCTGCACAACTGGCATGCAAGTATCTGTTTCCTTCTCCAAGGAAGCCAACTTCAACAGATCATCCAGTGCACTATCAAGTACACTGTCCAACTCACCATCCACACTCTCACAAGCTGCAGTATCCAACTCATTACCCGAATCATCCATACGGACTCCATCCATAGCATCTTCATTAGTAACACCTTGATCATCACACTCCACCTTGACTGGCACCTGCAAGTCATTACTCTTTTCTAAATCAAAGAGGTCATCCAAGCCATATCCATACTCAAACTCATCAGGCTCCACAGCACTAGCATCACTTTCACAATCCACAGCATCATCAATAACCTCATCCTTCTCCTCCTCACTTTCTGAAAGCTCTTCAGGGCTGATTCCAGAAACCTCACCCTTCTTCATTTCCAACAGGCTAATCTGTCCCATACCCTGCTCTACAAATGTGACCTTATGGACCTCACAAACACTGGGCTGAATTGCATCCTTCACCTGCATACTAGGACCACTCACCCTATCATTCATTCCCAAAGGCAATTGATATATGCCACCATTAGCTTTGGCTGGTCTCTCACATTGCGGACTCATATGACCCCACTCACCACAATTCCGGCATTGCACATCACACAGATATCCTCTCCCTCTTCCTATATCTGCTGACTTTCTTTCAAAACCAGATGATGCATCGGTGTTCTTCCCCATATCACCTATGCCTCGTCCTCTTCCTGCAGACTCTATCCAATACACGCTTAAAGACTTCATGAGCTCCACTGCATCATGAACCTCCCTCTTCAAAGAATCCTCCTGTTTAGGAACAACAGCAGCTCTTCTTCCAGGATGCATACTCCCAATCTCTGGCACCTTCACAAACCTTCTTGGCTCTTCCTGCATCCCCATCTGCCTCAGACGTCTCACCTTCCACTCCTTCTCACGAGCAACTTTGACAGCCTCCTCAAAGCTATCCAGGTTCTTCAGCTCCACCTTCAGACGGATCGTTGGCTCCAGACCAGCCACAAATCGCTCCCTCTTTATCATTTGCGGGGGTACTTCAGGAATCAGAGCCTCACACCATAGACTCCACAGTCTACCAAACTCTATCAAATACTGATCCACATCCTGACCGTCTTTCTGCTGAATGTTACACAACTCTTTCCACACTTCATTCGGACTCTTCACATGGACAAACTGTGCCAAAAATGCAGCTCTGACTACACGGTACTCAGGATCCTGTTGTTGATGAATGTTCCTGTGTGTAGTCACAATCATCTGTAACCATGTTTTTGCATCACCCTGCAAGCAATAAGTCAAAATCTGAGAAAGGATCTCCGGGGTTGCCCTGTCTTTCATCAAAGCTGTAAACTCCAGCTTCTCCAAAAACCTGGTTGCATTCTCCTGTGGCAATCCCCAATACTCCGGAAAATCCTGAGCCATTTCCAAAACCTTCTTCACACAGCCCTGTTCTCTTTCACAAACCAGAGGAAATCTGATCCTCTGTGGAGGCCCCAAAAAGTGATGGCACGGAAGCGGTAAAGCTGTTTACACCCTTATAGCATGCCACACTTCCACACACGCATGCAAACACACCAGAACACCAGACCAGAGAGCATGAACAAGACTTATATTTCAGAAAGGACCTTGACCTTTACGGAGGTGGATATCCCAAAATATCCCAGACACCAGCTTTACCAAGCACCCGCTCGCAATCAGCCCTCTCCAGCTCCTGGTCGCTCCGAATCCCTTTGTTCCTCGCTCCTCTGCAGCCGTCCTCTTTCCTTCTCTGCTCTGCACCTCAGCTGAAGGTCTCTCTCTCCTGCCAGCACTCTATCTCGCACAAGCCTGCTTCCAGTGCAGCTATCACCAACCACAAGATGTCAACTTGCAAGAGCACCTCACCCGTGCTTCCTTCTTAGGTCTCTCTCCAGCAGTTGTGCACCTACAGCTGCGCTCCAGCCTTGTCCATAAGGCGGCCACCTCCTTTATATCTGGTCACGCTTCTGTTCTCCCATCAGCCCACGCATCAGCTTCCACTTACATGTGGTTTCCACACTTACCAGCCACTCTGTTGTTGCAGCTCGTCAGCCCGCTTACCAACTTTGGCGCCTCATGCGCTGCCTATTGCAGCTGCGCTCCACACTTGCAGCCCGTCACCATCGACCAACAACTCCGCTTCTGTCCTAAGTCACGGCTCCTCTAGCCGCTACTCTTCTGCGACCTTCCAGCCCTCATCGCTGGCATGCTCCAATGGTTGCGCACACACCAGCACCTCGGCGGCTCTTCACACGACGGTCCTCTGTCAGCTCACCCAGCGAACTCCCTTCGCTCCAGCTCCTGTAGCTACGCCAACCACCCAAACACACACGGGCCTCCACACCTCTTCGTTCAACGAGACCCCCTCTCCATTGCAACCACACCCCGTGGGGCTGCACACCCCCCTCTACTTCTCTCCAGAATCCCTTACTCCACGCAATCCTCCTCGCCAGCTTCTGGATCTTCTCGAAGATGCGCTGGCAGCCCTCTCAAAGCTCCACGCCCTTACTGCCAACTGGCCACATCATCCTTTTTATTTTATTTATTATGAAGAAAAAGACCACCATGTTCCTTTCACACCCAAGCAAAGGCAACCTTGGCCCCTCTTTCCTAATTGCCCGTGCCTTACATACAACTTCTATTTCAACCGCAAGTGCCCACTTCATTTGGACGCGCACACAATATCCAGACATCCGAGCAGCTGACATCTTCTCCATCATCTGACCTCGCACCCGACAAGCCTGCACAAGCTCAAAGCCAATACCGTCCACCCTGTACACCTGGCAACGCCCTCAAAAGTAAAACTTCACACACGCCATGTACACGTATGTACACATTATCAGCCTCTATTTTTAGCCACACAACGTGTCAAAGAGTAGGAAATTTTCAATTTAGACTTAGTAGACTATCTTAAGGTTTTTCCCTGTTTCTTTAAGGGGGGAACCTTACAACTAGTATCAGAGCCGATCTTAGTTCCTAGGACTTGTTATTTAAGGTTGTTTTGGAATGTATGTTCTACTTAACATAATGTTGATTCGTAAAATACCTTACTAGAACAATTTCATTTGGTGATTAAATGATTGTAGGAAGAGGAAGACACATACTTGAGATTCCTAGTCTTCAAGTGCATCTTCTAGAAGGTTTTTCACTCCTCAAATTTCAAATTCCATTATACGATGGTGTAGATACTACTAGATATTAGGGAAAATTTGGGCTCAGTTTTGGGTCCTCTATGGGATTTTTTGCCATCTTTGCCTTGAAAATGGGGGCCACGGTGAACATTTCTTACCTTATGTTATAACCCCATCATATGAAATATCTTTAGAAAGATCATGAAAAGTAGATAGGGATTTCACTGATGTAAACGAGAACATGTGAACATGTTAATAACACAAAAAATCTTGTGATCACATGTTATATTCACAAAGCTTTCACAAGGGCCTAAAAAAATTATCTTTGTCGAGCATAAAAAATCTTCTTAGGTGGCCACTGACCTGCTATTGTGTGAAGATGGTAACATGAGAACATGTGAATAGCTTATTCCCATGTGTAGCCAAGCTTTTAAGGGGTTCCCAAATGGTAAGTGACCTGTTATTTTGTGAACAGTAACATGAGAACATGTGAATAACTTGTTCACATGTGTTATTATCACAAAAAATCTTGTGATCACGTGAATATTAAATCCCTGAAAGTAGATCTTATAATTTCAAGCTCCGAAAAATTTGGAGTTGCTAAGCTCAAGATATACCATTTTCCTCAAAATAAAGTTTAAAGGCTACCGTAAACGGTCCACATCATCACTTTTGAACCTACTTTTTGTACATCTTCCATGGGTCATGTCCAAACCCCATCATGTTATAATGGAAAGATCTTGAAGAGTAGATTCTATATATGCAACCTCCGAAAAAATTGGAGTTGATTTACAAAAAATTTACCATGGCCCTTTTTTATGATGTGGCATTCCTTAGAGGACCCAAAAAAAAGACTAAATTTTCCCTAATGGAGGTTGTCCCTCCCCCATCCCTCTTGTCAAAGAGGGTGGGGTAGAGATCACTTTTGGAATCGTGGACTGAGATAATTTTTCATCCGAGTGGACCAAATTGGGGACCTCACCACTGATTTAAAGTAGATTTGTTGGATCGAAAATGTCAGTTTATTTTGGTTTGTGGGTACTCCCAGACCCGACAGCTCTATGACCATAGATGGGAATCGTATACCACAAGACCGATGTGTATATGACCAAGTAATGCAGGTCTTACCTTGCTGATAGAGTAGCCGGTGTATGGGACACAACCCAATCTAGAGTCTACCTCCCCTACCATTAGTTTTTCGTGTCTTAGAAACCACAGCGGAACCATATTTCACCTCTGTTGACCGCTCTAGTCTTATGTATTAGGTGAGCTTAGAATTTTCTTTTATGATGAATTTAAGACTAATGATATTAGTCCTAAATCTTTTAATGAATGAGACTAATGATATTAGTCTCAAATCTTTGTAATAAAACTTTCCCTTGTAAATATTTGAGAAATAAAATGATTTTAAATTTTTACTTTTAAAAACATGAGCGTAGTGCAATGTATAAATCTTGTAAACCACAATATTGCGATGATGGCCAGGATGATCAGCCTCCACTCCCCAATGCGCTATACACAGATACCTAAGAGAAGAAAGTCCTACCCAAGCAGATGTAACCTCCCTCCTTTAAGGGGGAAGGCTCAAAAAATGAGAAGGATGCAGAGGTTTGGATCGAAGCAATGAATGATTATTTCTCAGTTGCCAATACTGGAGTAGCAAACCAATCCATGCTTGTATGATTTTCTCTCACCAGAGATGCTAAATGCTGGTGGGAGCAACGGTGCCGTGGTGACAAGGGGGTCATCGAATACTCCCAAACATGGGATGACATCAAGCGAGTTGTGAAGGAGCGGTATCTTCCCCCATCTCATGAATCTATCAATATGAATGAGTTCTTTAGCCTCAAATAGCTCAGTTTAACCCTAGAATAATATTACACCAAGTTCATCACACTAGAAGTATGTCCCAACCCCAGGACTACCTCCTAGCAAGTAGCCCATTTTTGCCAAGGTCTGAATGAACCTTTGCACTCTCGCCTCAAAGCAATGAGGCCAAGCACATTGCAAGATGCTCTCATATGAGCAAAACATCTTGTGAAAAAGCTAAAGTCTGGCAAAGGTAAGCCTGAGAAGAGGTCTTACATCCCCCCTGAAGGAAACCTTAAAGATCAATCTTACAAGAAGCCCTAGCAAAATTCTCCCTACCACAATCAGGGCGACAAACCAACTCTTTTGTTCCCCGTTCGTATGCTACTGCTTCTAGAGAGGCCCCTCTTTGTTTCGAATGCAATGTGCTGGGACACTTTAGTAGCATCATCTTTTTCTCAAGGTGGTTGAGCAAATCAGGGCCATGGAACCTCGTGGAACCCCCATCCACCAAGGTGTAAGAGGTGGTGGACATGCCAGAGGTCACGGAGTAGTTGCTCGCATAGCTTGTTCTATAAATGAAGAACCAACTTTGGAGGTAGCTGAAGAAGAGCGTGCCACCGTCCATGTGGCGATAGAACATCAAGGTCCAAATCAATAGTTTGGTGTAATTCAAACCCTAGCCACTCATCACGGTAAGGCATTCCAGCTTTTTATTAATTGTGGGAGTTCCCATTTATTTCTTTCTCCTAGGTGCTTACAGAAATTAAACTTGGGTCAAAAACCAGCCTGGATAATGGTTGTAGAACTAGCTAGTGGGATGGAAGTAGTATCTCACCACCACTCTATAGGAAACCGTGATTTTAAGTTGGGTAGTGAGCAAATTCATGGCCATTTTAGAATCTTACCATTAGGTATTTATGATGGGATCATTACAATGGATTGGTTAATTGTGCAAATAATGCTATTATTCATTATAGCTAAGGGAGTATCACTTTAAAAAATGAGCATGTCCAAGTAGTATCAGTTCAAGGGAAGACAAGTAAACCCAAGTCTAGGGTAGTCAAATAGAAACATCTTCTTAAGGGAGAACCTAAGGGACAACAAGTTTTCCTAGTTAAACTCAAAAAAGTTGTTAAACCTAGTAAGGAGTCAGAACCCTCTTGGTTCCAAGAATTCTCCGACATCTTTCCTAACGAGCTTACAGGGATACCTCCTCCTCGAGAAGTAAATCAAGGCATGGAGTTAGTCCTTGGTGCTTAACCTATTTCAAAAAAATCCTATAAGAGGTCTCTCCTTGAAGCCATTAAACTCAAGGAGAAACTTTCCCAACATATTGAGCAAGGATTTGCATGCCCCAGTAGCTCTCCTTGGGGAGAACCCATTGTTTTCCAAAAGAAGAAGGACGTCACACTTCATCTCTCAATAGATTATTGGGGGCTACTATCAGAATAGAATAATCAAAGAAGCAGAATAGAATCAAAGAAGCAGATATACCCAAGACAGTTTTCAATAACTGTTATGGCCACTATGAGTTTACTGTAATTAACCAATTCCTTTTAACTACCTAATGAAAGATATATTCTGTCCCTACTTGGATGAATTTGTTCTTGTCTTCTCTTTGATGACATCTTAGTCTACTCCAAGTTGGTAGAAGAGCATAAGGAGCATGTGCCCATCGTTCTTTGCTACGCAAAAATAAACTCTATTCTAAGACGAGAAAATGTACCTTCTTTACTCATTAGATTGAGTACCTTGGATTCATTGTCTCCCTAGATGGTATCTCAGTAGATCCCAACAAGGTTAAGGATATACTAGAATGGCCACTCCTAAATCCATCTGTGAAGTTCATGGATTTTTAGGAATCATAGGATGATACAGGATTTTCATTAAAGATTATGCCCTGGTAGCTACACCCTTGACAGATCTTCTTAAGAAGGATTCCAAAATATTGTGGTTGTGCCAATCCATCAAGTCAGCTTTGATCAACTCAAATCCATCATTACGTTAGCTCTAGTCTTGAAACTTCCTAATTTCACCAGAGAATTTGAGGTGGTTTTTACTGATGCTAGTAGTCTAGCACTTGGTGGTGTCTTAGGCCAAGAAGGGAGACTAGTAGCTTATACTTCTCGTAAGCTAAAGTAACATGAAGCAAATAAAACCACCCATGATTTGGAACTCTTAGCTATTGTGCATTGCCTCAAGTTATGGAGGAATTATCTCTTGGGGTGCAAATTTCAGCTTGTTTACTGACCACAAGAGTCTGAAGTGGATCTTCACCCAGCCTAACCTCAACATGAGGCAGAGAAGATGGATTAAAGTTCTACAAGAATATGACCCTTACATCAAATTTTACCCTGGGAAGGATAATGTGGTAGTTGATGCACTTAGCCATCGCAAATCTTTCTTGAGTGCAATTTCTATGCCAAATGATCCCATTCTTATCAAGGTGAAAGAAGTGTGAATCCATGATCCCGATTACCAAAAGATGGTGAACCTAGTCAAAGAAGGTGGAACCTCAAAAAGAGAAAAATCTAGTCAAAGGTTACTCCACTCATGATGGGTACCTCTACTTTAATCATAGGCTATGTATTCCAAAAAATCCTTCCCTAAAAAAGTTAATCCTCCATGAAGCTCATGATAGCCCTGCTACACCTATGCTATGCAAAACCTTGAATGCTGTAAGAAGAAGCTATCATTGGTTGGGCTTGAAAAATTATATACTTTAGTACTTGAAGTAGTGTCTCTCATATCAAAGGATCAAAGCTGAAAGAGTCAAAATGCCTGGGAAACTTCAGCCCTTGGATATCCCCCAAATAAAGAGGGAATGCATTAGTATGGAATTTGTCTCATGAGTCTCCCCACCGTACAAGAAGGATATGATTCCATTCTAGTGGTGGTGGACTTGCTTACCAAAGTAGTTCATCTTATACCAGCAACAAAGAAAACCTTCAAAGCTTCTGATGTTGCCTAGTTATTCATCAAGGAGATCTTCAAGCTGTTGATAGCCCAAGCTCATCTTCTTCATATATGGCTATACATCATGAGAGTGAGAGGGGCTGTTGAGATTACAAGCTCGATGACAGCTAGAGCTAGGCACAATATGTGCTGGCATGGTAGATAGCAGCATGTGTGTGACAATAAATGGCTATTTCATTGAGCATCGCCCTGGCCACATCACAAATGACTCTATTCTTTCTCTCAGCAACACCATTTTGCTGAGGTGTATACGTGCAAGTTAATTGTCTTCTTATGCCATGCTTTCTCAAGAAATGCTCAAAAGCATGTGAGGTGTATTCACCACCTCCATCTGTCCTCAAAATTTTTATCCAAGAGCCATATTGCTTCTCTGCGAAAGCTCTGAAGTCCATAAACTTTCCCAACACTTCACTTTTCTCTCTGAGAAAGTAAATCCAAGTCATTCTGCTGAAATCATCAATGAATGTCACATAATATAAGCTACCTTAATGGATGGGTTTTGTGCAGGACCCCATACATCGCTATGAACTATCTCAAGTGGCCTGCTACTCATGTTGCCTTCTCTAGGAAACGGCAACCTCGCCTGCTTTCCAAACTGACAGGCAGCATCACAAACATGCATATTTCCATCATACTTGAATCTAGGTAGCCCACTAACAATGCCTCTTGCGTGCATGTTCTTTAACCTTTGTATATTCACATGTCCAATCCTCTTATGCACAACCACACAAGTGGAATTTGGACTCCACTTATCAAAAAATATGAAAAAGTGCTCTGTTTTCTCTGTATGATCTGCGCTGCCTGCTGTAGAGGCAAATTGAGAGCCTTGTAGTAGTAATTGAAAGCATATACTGTTGCCTAACTCTCCAAGGCATGTGTACAACCCATCAATTAAGTAATTTTTGTAAAAACTAGCTCTAATTTCATCCACCAAGTGACTCTTTTTCTTTGTTTTTATGAGGGCTTCAAACCAATAATTTTTCTCTCACATAAATACATTAACTTGGCTCCAAATTCAAATTAGGGCTTGCACATGAGTTTCCAATACATTAGTCCTTGTCACATACATGTTCATTTGCCAGATTGCATCTATTTCCACAATACATCACCGCTTCCAAGCTCCAATGGAAAGCTTGCAAAAAACTAGAATTTTCTTTTGCTTTGGGCAACCCTAATTTGCCTTGTTTGTGCTTGAATCACCTGCAATCTGCTCAAGGGTGTTTAGTAGTCCTTACCCAGTAAGGCTCCAAGCTTCACAGCATCAATGGCAAGCTTCACAGCTTTTCTTCTTCCTCTTCTCTCACTCACTCATAAACCCTACCAGGCTCTGATACCATGATGAAAAATAGGTAGAGGGAGAGGAGACACACACACATGAGCAAACCCTAATGTATATTATAAACCCTAACCATAGAGGGAAGCCATCTCCCTTCTCACACAATGCATAAAGCCATAATCCATAATACACAACACACACTATGTGTTGTGTCCACACACTACTAACCCTAGCTAGTGTCCACACACTATGACCACCTGGACGCGGTCATTTATGTCTCACACATGCTGCTACCTAACATGCCAGCACATAGCACAACTGGCACACGCTGACATCGAGCTTGAATCTCAACAGCCCCTCTCAAGCTCATGATGTACTGCCATAAATGAAGATGTAGATGAGCTTGGTCTATCAAAGCTCTCAACAGGAGTGACAAAATAAGAAAGTATCGTATGAGCATTGGTTTTCATGTGGGAAACTCAGATTCTTCACTTTATGTGAAGAATACACAGAATGGATTGGTTGTGATAGTCATTTATGTGGATGACTTGATTGTGATGGGTGATCATGGGAAAGACATTGAGGATGTGATAGGTGATCATGGGAAAGACATTGAGGATGTGAAGACATCTTTAAGCACGCAATTTGATATGAAGGATTTGGGTGAACTCAGATTCTTTCTTGGTATTGAGGTGATCAAGACATCTCATGGTATATGACTGGTGCAAAGGTAGTATGCCTTTAGACATGTTATGGAATGACAGGTTGTAAGCCTATGATGACACCTTTGGAGTAGAATATGAAGCTTATGGCTGATATTTGGGTGATGAACTAGAAGATGTCACCATGTACAAGAAAATGGTTGGCTACTTGACTGTTTACGAGGGCTTATGTTATGCTATGGGACTAGTGAGTCAGTTTTTATGGAGAGTCCCAGGAAGCCTCGTTTGGATGCTGTTAGGAGGATTATGAGATATGTGAAGACCACTGCCCATTATGGTCTATTTTATGAGTCAGGGAAAGAGTTGAATGTGTATGGTTACACAGATGCAAATTGGGTAGGAAGTTCATATGATAGGACATCTACTAGTTAGTGGGTATGCATTCAGCATTGGGAGTGCTGCAGTGAGTTGGAGTAGCAAGAAGCAACCCATAGTTGCCTTGTCTAGTATAGATGCAGAGCATAAAGGTGCGACTATGGCCGCATGTGAGGTGATGTGGCTAAAAAAGCTACTTGGTGATTTGGGTCAACATTGTGATGATGGGGTTGTCATACACTGTAATAACATGAATAATATACAGTTGGCTAGTAACCCTGTCTATCATGAGAGGACCAAACACATAGAGGTCCAATATCATTTCATCACAGGGAGAAAGTGTTGTATGGACATATTGATTTGTCTTATGTGAAGACAGATGAGCAAGTGACTGACATATTTACTAAGTCACTTGGGAAGGTCAAGTTTGAGTACTTGCTACACAGGCTTGGAGTACACGAGATGGATATGAACAACTTTATAATCACTCACCCTAGAATTTTAGAAATTATTGCCGTATTTTTAGACTTCTTAGCTGCTTTACTCCCAAGAGAAGGATTACAGCACCATTATTAGTGATGAATCGTGTTTATCATAGCATGTCTCCATCACAGTATCGCCTTTTTATGCGTACACGATTGAGGCAGTGACTTTTGGAGCCGAGACGCTCTATGTATATATCAAAAACTTTTGATAATAAATGATGTTTTGCATAAGATTCCAAATTGTTTTCGTGGTTGTGAATATTAGTTAATAAAATTATCATAGTGAATCTTGTTTTCAAGAATGATGATGGAATATTTATTTGTTTAAGAAATAAATCTCAAAAATTAAATAGTCATGAATCTGATGATGAGAAAGTTAAGTTGACAAAAATATTGTTTTATCAGAATCATGAGACGCACGGCCCATGGTAGGTAGCCGGATCCTCTTTCCGATGAAGAGTTAGATCCGAACGTTCGTAAAGCCCTGCACCGATCCCAACCTGGTCCTTTCAAGGGTGAAGGGGAACAATTTTAGGAGAAGTAGTTGAAAAATGGATCGAGGCAATGGAAGAGTATTTTGATGTACGAGAAGAGCAAGATGGCTCTCGCCATATTGAAAATTGTGTAAACAACCAAGGTCGCATGGAGGAACCATTGCGAGATGAACCGTCTCGACCAAAATACCCAGACCTAGTCAGATCTTAAAGCTTACCTCAGGAAGAGGTTCTGTCCTCCGGGCTTCTTGGAAACCAAAATGAATGAGTTCTTAGAACTGAAGTGGGATAGCCGGATGATTGAACAAGAATACCATCAGGCATTTGCCCTTCTCCTCAAATATTCTCCACTTTTGGATGAAGAGCAGCTGATGGCCAGATTCATTCGAGGGATGAACGAGCCATTGGTCACTTTAGTGAAAAATGCCAAACCAGTCTCAATGGCAGAAGCTATAAGAATGGCAAAGGACTTTGTTAAGGCATTTGTTGTTAAGGTCCCGCCAAAGCCTGCACCCTCAAACTTTAAAAGGTTCCAAACCCCGGGAAGTGCTTCAAACTTTCCACCCCCCAAAGAGGCAGCAAGGCCCTAATCAGAATCAAGATGCTTGGGAAATTCAGAAGTGAAGGAAGACGTTTCCCTCAGAACACTTTCTCGAGAGCCCCACCTCTTTCAAGGATTCAGAGGGATGAGCTTAGAAGTGAGAACATGTGTTTTGGGTGTCAGGGTTTTGGTCACTAGCTTAAAGACTGCCCGACTCCTTCCATGTCAAGAGGACAAGGAAGTCAAGGACCCAGAGTGCAAAGACGAGCCCCTTCGTATATTAGTCAAATCAGGGTCCCAAATTAGGGTCTGTCTTGCCAAAATCATGGCGACAATCCTAAGAGGACTCCAAATCAACCATCTGCCTTTGTTCAGAGTAATCTCAAAACTCCCTCCCAGAACTCAAGTAACCAAAGAGAAAGAGTTCCGCCCCAATCTATAGCAGCCAGAGCAGTTACAATAGCAGAAGTAGTGGAAGAGGAAAGAGATCAGATTTATGCCGCGATTGAAAACCAAGGGCCAAATCGTCAATTCTCTATCATCCATACTTCAGAGCAGCTGAAGCATGAGCAGCTGAGTATAAGGGTAAGCCATTTAAGCTTTTGATTGATTCAGGCAGTACTCATTCTTATTTATTTCCCCAGGATGCTTGTGTAAGCTAGTCTTAGAACAGAAATCAGAGAAACCTATGCAAGTTGAATTGGCTAGTGAGGAGACTCTTTTCACTCACCACCATGAGATAGATCGTATTCAGTTTAATCTAGATGGGAATGTAAGTGACTGCCAGTTCAGAGTCTTACCTTTGGGATCCTTGGAATGGATTGGCTCCACAAATATCAAGCTGACATTCACTGGGTCACAATGGAACCGTGAACTTCACGGGAACAAAGTTCAAGGAACTGGAATTTTTGGATCCCTAGATCTGCAATTAGTAAAAGCTTCTAGGTTACTGAAAGGACTTAGAAAGAAGCAGCTCATATATGTTGTCAAAATGAATCTGGTAGACACAAAGTTAAAGGTTAAAGAACCAGAATGGTTAAGTGAGTATGATGATTTATTTCCAACTGAGATGCCTTCGATTCGGGAAGTACATCATGAGATAGAATTGACCCCCCGGAGCTCAGCCAATAGCCCAGCGCACGTACAAAATGCCAGTCCCTGAAGCCAATGAACTCAAGGAATAGCTTAGGCAACTGTTAGAACAAGGGTTTGTAAGACCTAGTGTTTTACCTTGGGGAGCACCAATTCTATTTCAGAAAAAGAAGGATGGAACGTTAAGACTCTGTGTGGATTACAGAGGTCTGCTGAGTGTGAGGTGAAAAAAAGAAGGAAAGACCTGCCTCTATAGCCCTTCCACCTCGCAAACTTGGAATAACACACACGAACGGGGGCACCACCAGCCACCGGCTGGAACAATTCTCGCACTTCACCACCCAACCCACACAGACAGACAGCAAAAACAGGGGCACCATAGACCAAAGAAACACCCAGCAATATATTCCCAGATCAAAACATTTTACAAGCTTCTCCCGACACAGAAGCCTTACTCACACAACTCACAAACAAAACACTCAGGCCTGTCAGCCGAGGATACACCACATCCCCAATCACCACATAACTTGCCTGTCTGCTGTACCAATACACACCAGAATGAACCCGGCCACTCTCACTCCAGAAGGCGCCCACACTAGCCAGCCTGTCACCTGCAGCTTATCTGCTCCCCTTTTGTCTTCGCCAGCAGCTCCCTTTGATGCCAGCACCCACTTCTTTCCCACACGCAGCGCCCCACCAGCCTCTGCCTTCTCCAACACGCAAGCCCTCCTACTCCTTGCGCTTCTCTTCTTCCTCTATCAACCACGCTGTCACCTTAACGGCAGCCACCTCCACTTAGCCAAGCCCATACGCCTGCCACCAGTGCTTCCACGGTTCCCATATGGCCCTGTCCCTCTATCTCTCACAAGGCTTCACAACAAGCCCAATCATCACGAGGCGACCAGCTCAACAATTGCCAACCTTCAATCCTCTCCTCGTGCGCTGGTAGCCCGTCACCCCACACGTCATACACTCCACACCTGCAGCTATGCCCACCAGTCCTCGCTGCTTTTCACAAGGGAGGCCCACCACCAGCCCTCGTTGCATGGCGTAGCCCAGTCGCCTGCTTCCTCTGCACCTTCTCTTCACAGAGCGCCCGACTGCTCTTTACACGGAGGCCCCCCGCCGTTTGTCCTCGCCAGCCTGCTCCTGGCCAACAACTTCCCTTGGCTTGTCTTGCAGAGCTATGCCTGAGAGCCTCCGTTGAACAATACGGCCTCTCGCCTTTTCTTCTGCAGGCACTCGCCAGCTCGACACCATGCCAACCTTCTGGAATATACCCGCTGGCGGCAGCTCAAAGCTCCACGCCTTCTTTTCTTTTTTGGCCATTTAATATTATATATTTTTCATTTTACCTAAGAGACGGCCACCCAAAATACCTTTACACACAAATTGCTAATGGTTGCATTGGGCCATCAATCATTAAAAAAACTCTACGCTTTCCACACACCTCTTTCTCAAGGTAACACCGGCCCTCTCAGTGTTTAATGCCCATGCCTCCGTACACATTCCAAATACAGCCTTTCGATGCCCATTCTTTTTCTTGGACGCGCACACACTTCAAGCGGCCAGACGGCTGATATTACCTCTAGAAGACCTCGTTCTAGATAGGCTTCAAAACAAAACCATCCACAAAATCACTCTGCCAATGCATTCACAGGCAAAACCTTCACACACGCCACGCATCCATATGTACATTGACCAAAAAGACCTCTCAAAAAAACGCCTGACATACTTTGCCACCCCCCCATGTGCTAGAGCATTCATGCTCAGCAGCATTAAAGAAACTCAGTTGCTATCCAACAGGATCAAAAGGGAACATCTGCTCACCATCCCATTCCCCAGCATCTCTCAAACACCATGGCTGCATCACTACATACCAAACATCCACCATATGCATAAAACCATTTCCATTCATCATCGGATCAGCATTCATAGACTCTGACCACACAGCATCATCTTCAAGCCGTTGCTCTTTACCCACAACCATCCTTGGACTTTGCCTTCAACATCTCAGCAATCCACAAAGAAGCCTTAGCCACACTCTCGATCATACCTGCATCCATCTCTATCTTTGGCTCCTGTTCATCCAGGCTAGCAACTTCCCAGATATCATCCTCAGGCACGATACTCTCATCACAATGTTCTTCATCAGCCAAATCAACATGCATACCTTCTTCAGTGTTGCCAACCCCCTTGGTATCATCGTCCAAAGACTCCCCAGCACATAATGCATCAAATGGAATAACATCCACTTCATCCATTGCAGGTATCATATCACCATTAAGCTGTCCAAGAAAATCCATAATGATGGGATCTTCCTCCATGCTCTCCACATCTGCATCACAAACCGTCTTCACTTCATCAGAAGTCTCTACCCCATCCTCCTCCCTCATAGAATCTGACAAAGAATCATCCTCGAAGCATCCTGTATCCAGCTCCTCTTCCTTCTTATCATCAGCCAATCCCAAGGCATCATCCTCTTTAGTTTCCTATGCATGCATGTCATTCAGATCACTGTCATGTACAGCCACGACCTCCAAATCCAAAGAAGAATCCACTGGCAAGTCCTCATCTTCACTTTGCTCCTTCCTTGACCCAGATTCCTCATCTTGCTTTACTTGCTTTTCATCCACCTGCACATGCTTCAAAAACTTTGGAAAAAAATCAGAAGGCATATAAAACATACCCCTTTGCACCTTTATTGGCCTTTGAGGCTCTTGTCTAATCAAACTTTGCATAGGACTCTTACCCACCTCAACCAAATTCACCTGCATATCCCTTGCAGACACAACACCTTTATACGGATAAATACCCATCTCCATTTGCTTCAAAATCTTGCCTTCCTTTTCCCTAGCAAGCCTGACTGCATCATCAAATGACCTGGGATTCTTCAACTCAACCTTGACCCTCAGATGGGGTAGCAAACCATCAATAAACAAGCTTTTTTTTAGAAACATTGGAGGAACTTCCTGCTTCAATGTCACACACCACTTACCCCACAAACATGTAAATACCTTCACAAAATCGTCCAGTGATTGCCCATGTACCTACTTCAAGATGCTCAGCTCCTGCCAAATCACACTAGAATCCTCCACTTGCTGAAAACGCTCCAAAAGGCCTTCTTTCAACCTGTCCAAGGTCAAGACACCAGCATCTTGTGCTTCAAAACCCTTAAGCCAGCTTCGGGCATCTCCCTTCAAGAAAATCTTTATCAGTCTCAGAACCTGCTCTTCATCTGTCACATGATTGCTAATGCATGCCAGCTCCATCTGCTCCAAGAAATCAACCACATCTTCACCCTTCTTGCCATGAAATTCCGGATAGGACCACATCATGACAACCTAGACCAATCCCTGAGCTCTCCTCAGCGGAACACACGCCCTTCTAGGCAAAGAACAACACCAGAGCTACTCCTCAGTCACACAATGCCAGAGCAACTCCTCAGTGGAACAATCCTTGAGCAATCCTCAGTGGGGGCACCAGAAGGATGTGAGGTGAAAAAAAGAAGAAAAGACTTGCCTCTATAGCCCTTCCACCTCGCAAACTTGGAATAACACACACGAACGGGGGCACCACCAGCCACCACCGGCTGGAACAATTCTCGCACTTCACCACCCAACCCACGCCAGACAGACAGCAAAAACAGGGGCACCATAGACCAAAGAAACACCCAGCAATATATTCCCAGATCAAAACATTTTACAAGCTTCTCTCGACACAGAAGCCTTACTCACACAACTCACAAACAAAACACTCAGGCCTGTCAGCCCGAGGATACACCACATCCCCAATCACCACATAACTTGCTTGTCTGCTGTACCAATACACACCAGAATGAACCCGGCCACTCTCACTCCAGAAGGCGCCCACACCAGCCAGCCTGTCACCTGTAGCTTATCTGCTCCCCTTTTGTCTTCGCCAGCAGCTCCCTTTGATGCCAGCACCCACTTCTTTCCCACAGGCAGCGCCCCACCAGCCTCTGCCTTCTCCAACACGCAAGCCCTCCTACTCCTTGCACTTCTCTTCTTCCTCTATCAACCACGCTGTCACCTTAGCGGCAGCCACCTCCACTTAGCCAAGCCCATACGCCTGCCACCAGTGCTTCCACGGTTCCCATATGGCCCTGTCCCTCTATCTCTCACAAGGCTTCACAACAAGCCCAATCATCACGAGGCGGCCAGCTCAACAATTGCCAACCTTCAATCCTCTCCTCGTGCGCTGGTAGCCCGTCACCCCACACGTCATACACTCCACACCTGCAGCTACGCCCACCAGTCCTCGCTGCTTTTCACAAGGGAGGCCCACCACCAGCCCTCGTTGCATGGCGTAGCCCAGTCGCCTGCTTCCTCTGCACCTTCTCTTCACAGAGCGCCCGACTGCTCTTTACACGGAGGCCCCCCGTTTGTCCTCGCCAGCCTGCTCCTGGCCAACAACTTCCCTTGGCTTGTCTTGCAGAGCTGCGCCTGAGAGCCTTCGTTGAACAATACGGCCTCTCGCCTTTTCTTCTGCAGCACTCGCCAGCTCGACACCATGCCAACCTTCTGGAATATACCCGCTGGCGGCAGCTCAAAGCTCCACGCCTTCTTTTCTTTTTTGGCCATTTAATATTATATATTTTTCATTTTACCTAAGAGACGGCCACCCAAAATACCTTTACACACAAATTGCTAATGGTTGCATTGGGCCATCAATCATTAAAAAAACTCTACGCTTTCCACACACCTCTTTCTCAAGGTAACACCGGCCCTCTCAGTGTTTAATGCCCATGCCTCCGTACACATTCCAAATATAGCCTTTCAATGCCCATTCTTTTTCTTGGACGCGCACACACTTCAAGCGGCCAGACGGCTGATATTACCTCCAGAAGACCTCGTTCCAGATAGGCTTCAAAACAAAACCATCCACAAAATCACTCTGCCAATGCATTCACAGGCAAAACCTTCACACACGACACGCATCCATATGTACATTGACCAAAAAGACCTCTCAAAAAAATGCCTGACACTGACAGTTAAGAATAAGTATCCTATCCCCAGAATTGATGAGCTTATAGACAGGCTAAATGGAGCCGAGATCTTCACAAAGATAGATCTCAAATCAAGGTATCACCAGATCAGGATTAATGATGAAGATTTATACCTAAGTATGCTCTCATAGCTTTCCCCCTCACTAATCTTCTCAAGAAGAATACCCCGTTTCAATGGTCTGCCAGGTGTTAGAGAACTTTTGATGATAAGTTGAAGACCACCTTGGTAACCAATCCCATTCTAAAGTTGCCAAATTTCTCTATACCCTTTGAGGTAGTAAACTGATGCCAGTGGTTTTGCCCAAGGAAGTGCGCTCATGCAGGAAGGTCATGCAGTGGCCTATGAATCTCGAAAACTTATCTAGAACGCATGAGAGAAATTATGTTGTCCACAACCTAGAGCTACTTTCAGTAGTCTATGCTCTGAAGTTGTGGAGACATTACCTACTCGGTCAAAGATTCACTTTGATGAGACAGATCATCAGAGCTTAAAGTGGATCTTCACTCAGAAGGATCTCAAGATGCACCAAAGAAAGTGGATGCAGACCCTGCAGGAATTTGATTTTGAAATCAAGTACCGCCCAGGCAAAGAAAATGTGGTAGCAAATGCCCTCAGTAGAAAAGCCTCCTTGCTTGCAATCACAGTGGTGTCAAATCCATTGATTAATGAAGCAAGAGAGAAGATCATGCAGGATAGATTCTTTGGCCCTATTTCTACCCTACTTATGCAAGAAAGCAAAACTCCTCAGGTGTTGAACCGAGTTCAAGGGTACAGCCTAGATGAAGGAATTATGTATTATAATAGTAGGCTATATATTCCCAATGATGAGGGAACTAAGGGTCAAATTCTAAATGAAGCCCATGATAGCCTTATAGCAGGACATTGAGGTTTCATCAAGACCTACATGTCTATAAAGAAAAGCTTCTTTTGGCCTAGACTAAAAAAGGATGTACTTAATCATGTACGTCAATGCCGGATATGTGACAAAGTCAAAGCAGAGAGAGTAAAAATGCATGGAAAGTTACATCCATTAGATGAAGTGGGAATGTATCAGTATGGATTTTATTATTGGACTACCTTCAATGCAATCAGGTTACAACTCTATCTTCGTGGTAGACTAACCAAAGTTGCCCATTTGATTCCAGTAAAAAAAACCTACACTGCAGTGGATGTGGCCAGAGTGTTCCTCAAGGAAATCTTCAGATTGCATGGCCTACCCAGGAGAATAGTAAGTGATCGAGATCCCAAATTCACGTCAAGATTCTGGACTACATTCTTCGAAGCAGTAGGAACTTTCTTGGATCTCAGCATAGCTTACCACCCTAAGACCGATGGTCAAACACAAAGGGTGAAACAAGTAATCGAAGATATACTTCGGTCATGCTGTGGGCAGGTAACCCAAGAAGTGGCTAAGCTATCTGCACCTAGTCGAATTCCCCTACAATGCTTCTTATCATCGAAGTATCATGATGAGCCCTTTCAAAGCTCTATATGGACAAGACTGCCTAACACCATTAGCTTGGTCCGACCCATTGATTAGGGTTGAGATGTCCACATAGATGCTTGACGACATGGAGCAGCAGATGCAGTCAATCCTTAATGATATAAAAGCTCCCTACTAGGATAGATAGAAGTAGTATGCAGATAAGAAGAGGTTAGGCAAAAAATTCAAAGAAGCAGATATGGTCTTCATTTAGGTGCGCCCCAAAAGAAGTTCTCTATCTCTTTGGAAGTACAGGAAGTTATCCCCCAGATACTGTGGGCCATATCTGATTACAAAGAAAGTAGGTGACTTAGCCTATGAACTTCTTCTGCCTCCTCATCTCAAAGTACATAATGTATTTCATGTCAGCCTACTTAAGAAGTATGTACCGAGCCCGAATCATGTGCTTAAATGAATGAACTATACTTCTTCAACCCAAGGGCAATTCTCTTAAATTTTTTGTTTAAATTCTATGAGTATTTGATAAATGAATTATTAAATACTCAGAGAGAAATTTCTATCGTTTTATATTCACACAGATTGTAAAAAGAAAATTCAGGAAATCTATCGATCAGATAAATGATGAATTTATTTCTCATTGGAATTCATAACTAATTTAGAAATTAGTTAAGTGAATATTTAAAGAAATAAATTTTGTAAAATAGTAAGTGAATTATCAAACCTTTTCAAGAAAGATAGTTCAAGAAAAATCTTATCCGACTCGAACCTTGAATCAGACTATGACCAAGACCAAACTCTTTCGTCAGTTTTGAGGAAAGAAGGTGCGACCAGTTTAGAAAAACTCCTGCCAAATCTGAAACTAAGTTTGAGACCCTTCGAATTGATCTGTGGATCAAGGTTATAGAATTCGAGGAATTCTGGTATGAAATTCAGAATTCTGATCAAGAAGTTTTGGGGATACTGATTCAATAAGTTTGGATCAAGGTTATAGAATTCGAGGAATTCTGGTATGAAATTTAGAATTCCAATCAAGAAGTTTTGGGGATACTGATTCAAGAAATACTCCTTGTATTCAAAAGAAAATCAAACTAAAAACTTGCATAGAAACCCTGTTTTCTTAAAGGACTGTCTTACGCTTTAGTATATGTTTTTCTAAGGGAAGTTTGGTTGCAACAGCTACTAGCGGGGAGTGTTCACGTGACAATGGTTGAAAAATGGTGTGCTTCCAGTATGATGGGCAAGGGCCAATGAAGCAGTCCTTGAGTGAAGTGCCAGGACACCTAAGGAGGATCCTGGAGGGTTCAGACCAAGAGATGCATAGGCTCGCGGTGCCTATGACACCCATGCGCATGTCGTGGAAGATATGTATAATGGACGAAATGATTATTGTAATCTGTTACAGAATCTCGTTGTTTGTTGACTAGTTGGTCTCAACAGAGAGTCCAGAGTGATACTATTTTTTGAGAAACAACGAACTGGATGGAATTTTTGAGTTATGACATCTGTAACCAATAACTGTTTGTCAATGGATTATTTTATATGTTGAAGTTTTAAAGAGGAGTGTGTGCGTATCTGTATTCAAAAGCAAAAGTTAAGAAAGGCATTCAATTATGGGTGGGTGAGTAATTGTCTAGTTCTACCAATTCGAGTGGTTGGGTGGTGGCTAACCCATGGGCCAGATTTTTGGAATCAGTGGAGTTTTAATAATTAAATTGAAATAATAGGAATACGCTTAGAATTCAAGTAGTTAAATAAAAACTTGAAGAATTTCTCAAATGAGTAGATCAATGGTTGTGCCTGACTTCGGTTAGGAAAAAAGCGTTGATTTTCTCAAATGATTAGATCAACGGCTGTGCTTGATTTTGGTTAGGAAAAAAGCATTGATTTCTTCAAACTAAGTCAGTGATAGTTTTTCTTCTATATAGTTTAATCAGGTGAAGGATAGTTTAATCTCTTGACCCCGTTAGAAAATTCGTTAAGAAAATAAAAAAGGTGGAATCGTCCCCGTTTTTTGAGCAAGGAAAATTTTCCCGGTTTTGGTTTCGGAATGACCACCAGATTAGTCTCGTGTCTGGACATTCAAGGGCAAGGCCTCGAGTGGGAAACCCTACCCTGCGTAAGAGGAAGCTACTTCCGCTGCTAGCAATCGAGAATCCGGTGCACGGAGGGGACAGAGGGGTCTCACAAATTAATTTGTCTTATGTGAAGACAGATGAGCAAGTGGCTCTGACATATTCACTAAGTCACTTGGGAAGGATAAGTTTGAGTACTTCCGACACAGGCTTGGGAAGGATAAGTTTGAGTACTTCCGACACAGGCTTGGGAAGGATAAGTTTGAGTACTTCCGACACAGGCTTGGAGTATAAGAGATGGATATGATGAGCTTGAGGGGGAGTGTTGATAGCCCAAGTTCATCTTCTTCATCTATGGCTGTACATCATGAGCTTGAGAGGGGCTGTTGAAATTACAAACTCGATGATAACTAGAGCTAGGCACGATATATGCTGGCATGGTAGATAGCAGCATGTATGTTACAATAAATGGCCGTGTCCAACTGGCCACAATGTGTGGACATTAGACAGGGTTATTTGGTGTGTTTACACAACACATTTAGTGTGTGGTGTGTAGTTCTCTTCTATTATGCATTGTGTGAGAGTGGATATGGCTTCTCTCTTTGCTTAGGGTTACACTAATGATTAGGTTTTTCTCTCTTGACCAACGCTTTTTTCCTCATTGAGAGGCACAGTCATTGATTCTTTTCCATAGAATAATTTTTATCCGGGATTTACTTCATCTATCGTACCATAACCAAATTGAGTTTCATTTTAGGGATCCATCATTCCAGCCTAGCCCATCCAGTCCCATGGTTTAGCAAACCGCCTAACAACTGTAGTGATGGGACCCAATTAAGAATTTGGTTAGGTTTTGTCCCGGGTACTAGAGAAAAGAGTTCCCAAGCCCCCTAGCCGGATATTCATGCAAATTTAAAACTAGTCACACCACAAATTGCCTTTTTCACAGAATCAACTATCTTTAAAAATAATCATTTAATGAAACCATTATGTCACTGATCATAATCCTCAAAATCTCTGGTTAAATCCTTATTTCCAATCATTCCTTCATCGGAGTACCTATGGCATCATTGGTAACCAGAACGCTCACCACCTGTCCACTCAGGGGCCTTTTCGATAGTTCCTAGCTCATAGTAACCGGCAATATATTCACACATCAAAATGGAATCTCTGTTGAAGATCAGCAAGATCAACCAACGGATCCATATAAAAGAGCCATGGACTTGTGTGTTGAGGACCAGCAAGGTCAATTAACCAGATCCATGCTAGAATTCAGAAAACAACTCTTACTCCTTGTTCCAATATCTTCCACGACGCATGCGTGGGTATCGTCGGTGACCCAGAGCCCGAGCACTGTATGGTCAACACCCTCAAGGATCCTTCGAGCGCTTCTTTCATAGGCCGCTTCCTTGGTCCCTCATCCATTGTACCGGTGGAAGCTCACCATTGGTCAAGACCTCGGTCGACTTTTCTACACGAGACGTCCTCCATTGACTCTGCGTTAGCTATTGCAACTATCAAATTAGGTCTCCACCCACGACCTCATTCACAAGATGTCAAAATGCTTCTCTAGCATTCTTGACATAAAATAGTCATTTAAAAATAGTTCAAAAATATAGTTTCTATAACGAACTCTCATCTTTCCACACTGCTCCACATCAATCCACATTATTTAATTCCACAACCATTTCATAAGGATTCCTATTCTCATTCAATCACATCATTTTTCATCTCATCACATCTTTTCTCAATTTATCCTCATCAGATCTCATCCACTCGCATCTACCCATATCCACATCTCATCACATCACATTCATTCACATCTCATCCATTCAGACCACATCACATTCACTCACATCTCATTCATTCAGACCACAAATCATTAATTCACATCTCATTCATTCAGACCACATCACATTCATTCAGACCACATCACATTCATTCATATCCATCACATTCACATTCATTCATATCCATCACATTCATTCTCATCACTAAATCACCTCACTTCTATCCACATCATATCTTTTTCATACACATCTCATCTCATTCTCCCACATCCATCCAATCGTTCACATGTACGACTACTCACATCTCTCCATACATTCATATCTATCACTTCACATCCACATATATTCATGTCACATCTCATCTCTTTACATCGCATCACATTCTTTCACATACACATCTATATCCATTCTTTCACATACATCCACATCCATTCTTTACATCGCATCACATTCTTTCACATACACATCTATATCCATTCTTTCACATACATCCACATCCATTCTTTCACATATTTATTCACATCCATTATTCACATACACATTCACATCCATTCCTCACATACACATTCACATCCTTTATCATCACATACATTCACTCACATCTCATATCATTCATTTACATTTTGATTCACATGACATGACATCTCATCCATTCATTCACATTTACTTGATTCGCATCACATCCCATCACATCTATTCATCTCATATTCTCATATTCTCATCACTTCTATTCATCTCATATTCTCATCACTTCTATTCACATCACATCTATCCAATCATCTATCTGATTCACATCACATCCCATCACATCTATTCATCTCATATTCTCATCACTTCAATTCACATCACATCTATCCAATCATCTATCTGATTCACATCACATCTCATCACATCTATTCATCTCATATTCTTATCACTTCTATTCACATCACATCTATCCAATCATCTATCTGATTCACATCACATCTCATCACATCTATTCATCTCATATTCTCATAACTTCTATTCACATCACATTTATCCAATCATCTATCTGATTTGCATCACATCTATTCATCTCATATTCTCATCACATCTATCCAATCATTTATCTGATTCACATCTTATCTCATCACATCTATCCACCTCACATCTCATCACCTCTATTTACAGAATTTAAACATAGAATTTAAGAGGATCCTAATTTTTTTTATAAAGATTCTGTACGCATCTATTTATGCATGATTCAAATTTAAGGAAAATAACACTTTTGAAATAAAATTAAATCCTTTATGCATCTTTCTATACATAAACTTGATTTTAATGAGAATAACACTTTTGAAATAAAAATAAATTCCTTTGTGTTTCTCTGCATAAAATCAAAATTAATGAGAATAACTCTTTTGAAATAAAAATAAATTCCTTTATGCATCTTTCTATGCATAAAATCAAAATTAATGAGAATAACTCTTTTGAAATAAAAATAAATTCCTTTATGCATCTTTCTATGCATAAAATCAAAATTGATGAGAATAACTCTTTTGAAATAAAAATAAATTCCTTTATGCATCTTTCTATGCATAAATTCAATTTTACTTGGAATAACAATTTTGAAAAAAACATTATTTCCTTTAGGCATCGTTCTATGCATAAAATCAAAATTAATGACAATAATTCTTTTGAAATAAAAATAAATTTCTTTATGCATCTTTCCATGCATAAAATCAAAATTAATGAGAATAACTTTTTTGAAATAAAAATAAATTCCTTTATGCATCTTTGTATGCATAAAATCAAAATTAATGAGAATAACTCTTTTGAAATAAAAATAAATTCCTTTATGTATCTTTCTATACAAAAATTAAATTTTAATGGGAATAACACTTTTGAAATAAAAATAATTCTTTTATGCATCTTTCTATGCATAAAATCAAAATTAATGAGAATAACTTCTTTGAAATAAAAATAATTCTTTTATGCATCTTTCTATGCATAAAATCAAAATTAATGAGAATAACTCTTTTGAAATAAAAATAAATTCCTTTGTGCATATTTCTATGAATAAGTTCAATTTTAATGGGAATAACACTTTTGAAATAAAACTAATTCTTTTATGCATCTTTTTATGCATAAATTCAATTTTAATGAGAATGACACTTTTGAAATAAAATAAATCTTTTAGAATACACAAACGGAAGGAATTACTCTTTTAGAATAACCTAATGATAAACTTTAGCTCCACAAAATTTAAGAAAATTTTGCCATAACCTTCTTTGTATGGCTGACCATTTGTCAATTTTAACATTCAATTTATGACTTGAATTAATCCAATTTGAATTCTAATATCTCTAATCCACTCCATTTTTTAAAAATTAAGAGAGTAAAAAATGAAAAGAGTTTAATCAATCATTTAATTAAACTTTCTAGGATTAAGAAGGGCTGAATTGTAAAGAAGAGAAGGGGGTGGCCTTTCCATCAAGGCATAGCATCAGATTTTAATTCAAACATTTTCAAAGCATAAAATTTAAGAAAGCCATAGATTTATAATTCACAATAAGTAAGAATTAAGCTTACATGGAGTTTTTCAGCTTTCCTTTGGCTTAAGGGATTGAGGATTCTACTCTTGTTTGCAGCAAGAGTGGCCACCAATTCTTTTGGAGAGGATTTAGTAAAAAACAATTGAATTATCAAGTGAATTCAATGTATTTGACTCTGTGGAGGAGTAGAGTAACATTGCATAAACACTATTAACCTTTTACAAGGGGGAGGATTCTATTTATAGGAAAAAGTGAGCCTCTAACCAAGCAAACTCATTCTAGAATTTTCTAGATCCGTTTGGTCACTATTTTTAGGTTAGTTTAGCTTACTTTTTGGTTCTAGTTGAAACAGGAGAGAGGAGAGATGAAAATATCTCATTATTTGTGAGTATAAAACTCATCCACACATGTAAAATAGGTGCCTACTTCATGAGGGAAATTCTACACACTGAGGTGTCAAAAATACATCATTTCCTCTAAATATCTTCTTTTTTAGTCAACTCTTCATCTTATGTGAGTATTTACTCGTTTTTGGGGTATTTTTCTTATATTCTTCAATTTATCTCCTCCCTACATTTGGATTAATCTTATTGGTCCATAGGAACCTTAATCCAAAATTTTCAAAAAATCTGGACCCTCAGGCGCTAAGGTCCTTTTTACCTATTTTCAATTTATTCCAATTGCACACTGCAAAGTTCTTTTTGAATTTCTGTTTCAAGGGAAGTCATTTTAATAAGAAGGGATATTTTTCCATTCAAAGATATCTAGAAACTGAATTATCTCTCTCTAGAATATTTTCTCTCTCTAGGCCAAAACAGCAGATAGAAACAAGATCTGTTACTATTCTGAAAAGGGGATTGATTACAAGGGGAGAAACTGGACATCTTGAGGGGCTGGGGGGGAATAATCTTACATCCTACCCCACTTAAAAAATGTGAGAGGTCCTCATCTCGCAGGTGGAGTATGATCTCTTTCATCTTCTTCTTCTTCTTCAATCACTTCCGGCATTACTACCTTGGAAGTGGATGGGTGATTTGGAAACAACTCTCTTTGACTTCCCCTATTCTGAGGCAGAGGTCTTGCATTACTTTGGTTTGAAACTGCAATTCGGTTAGAGGGTCTACCTCTAGGATTTCCCTAATTTTGGCGGATAGAAACCTGATTACTCTCGAAGGAAGGAGCTCGAGTCTGGAATCTTGATCCCTAATTTCCCTACCTTGAAAACCTTGATTCAAAAGGAGTTGGACAATCCATATTACGATGTCCAAATCCTTGACAGTTATAGCATTTCACTCCCTTGTTCAAGGGTGAAACTTCTGAAGTTGAATTCCAGGGGATTGAGTTTCAAGAAAAGGACATTTCTTCCATTCTGGAACTTCCCATATCTTGGGCTTGACCTTGATATCTCTTAGGCGGTGGAAGGTTGAAATCACCTTCTAGAACTAAAAACCTTTTGAAAGGTGATGGTGCTGGCTTTGGTGGGACCTTGACATCAAAGGCCTTGGAGAAATGCTTCGCAATCTGCACTGCTTTGGCCATGGAAACTAGCTTGGCATTCTTCACCAAAATATTCAAAGGTTTGTTCAGTCCCCGAATGAACCTGGCCATCAGCTGTTCTTCATTTAGCTGTGGTGAGTATTTGAGAAGAAGAGCGAGCGGTTGGTGATATACTTCAATAGTTCTGCTCCCCTGGGTTAGCTCTAAGAATTTGTTCATCTTTGTTTCAAAAAAGCCGAGAGGTAGACGGAACCTCGTCTTTAGGTATTTTGAGATCATTCCATGTTTGGATATTCCAATCCAGATGGTTTGTCTCTTGCAGTGGTTTCTCCATGCCACTCTAGTTGTTTCTACTATCTTCAGCCTTGCTCTTCTCGTTGTACCTGGTGACATCAAAGTACTCTTCCATTGCTTCGATCCACTTCTCCACAGCCTCGCCCAAGTTTTCCCCTTCACCCTTGAAAGGCCCAGGCTGCGAACTATGAAGAGTTTTACGAACATCCAAGTCAAGCTCTTCCTCATTGAGTTGGGGGTTATCATTTCTACCACGACGACCTTGATCCATGTTCCTATCAATACAAAAAATCTTGTTAAGTCCCTTTATTTATGATTTACATCCGATTTTTGATTCATCTGATTTTCGGGTTCTTTAGCAGCTGTTGCAACTATCAGATTAGGTCTCCACGACCTCATTCACAAGACAGTCAAAATGCTTCTCCAGCACTCTTGACATAAAATAGTCATTTAAAAACAGTTCAAAAATACAGTTTCCATAGCGAACTCTCGTCTTTCCACACTGCTCCACATCAACTCACATTATTTAATTCCATGACCATTTCATAAGGATTCCTATTCTCATTCAATCACATCATTTTTCATCTCATCACATCTTTCCTCAATTTATCCTCATCAGATCTCATCCACTCGCATCTACCCATATTCACATCTAACTCAAATTTCAAAATTTTGGGAAATATGCACAATTTTGGGACAATTCTTTGTTAGATCCAATACAATGTTTACTGTGCGATATGCAAGATTTATTATTGGATGTTCTCAACAAGCATTTGAATAATGCGATATGATTTATGTACTATTGTACATTTGTAACAAGTATATATGATGTTGGTGGGATGTAAATTTGCCTGCACACACACACACATGCACACCAAGAATTAAGTTTGTTTATATCACATAGCCTCCAGTTGACCATCAAACACAGAAACTTTAACAAAGAAAGGATATTCAATGTAACTTTAAGTTGTAAGAAAGACTAGGTGATAGAATTAAAAAGATCACCATCTGTATTGAATCAAAATTCTTGAACAATGGGTGAACCATAAATCTAAAAGCTTAAGAAAGCCTTACAATTTGAATAATGATTGAACTATGAGTTTCGTAGCTTTATACAACATTGCTAAAAGATTATGAAGCTAGTTGCCCATGTGCTAAAACAAATCATTCTTGCTCAACTGCACTGACGTGTGATGGTGCCTCACTTTCATGTTGATTCAATTGATTCTGTTTGGCCTTGAGTATTATAGCCTTTGGAATCTTGATTTTCTCTGGAAGTCGTCCACCCTTGGGCTTCCATGCCCAAATGATGCAGTTAGGGTCTTCCCAGCCCTGAGGATCATTTCTGTTCTCTCGCTAATACTTGTTCCAGCAATCCTTTATAAACCTCCACATCACTTGCATTCTTCTTCTTTGAAATTGGTGCCCAATATTGTATCTGAACTTGTAGGTAGTATATCAAGTTGTTGTTTTGATCAACATGACTTGTCACTCCCAACCATATTGGGTAATTTGCATCACAAGGTTGTACAAGCACAAAATCTCCTTTAGATACATCAAGAGTCGGGTTGAACTCTTCAGTAGGTCTGTTGCGCATTGGACCACAATAATGGTCCTCATTTACATCAAACCTTTCATCTACATCATCCTCCATTTGAAGGTTAAGAGGCTCAGCTTTTTTGCATACACTCCTTGGCCAAAAGTCATGAAATCCAATGTCTTCCCTTGCACTAGGGGTTTGCATGTTTAGCATAAGATTCTCCCAATAGGCAAGGACCAAATTGATCCACTTAGCATAATCACTTTGGTCTCCTTTCTCTTGCAAGTGCTCTTTCCACCAATTGACATGTTTTTTTAAGCCCTCCATAACCTTCTGATTTTCCTTAACATACTCAAAGGGTGGCAATACTTTTGGAAAACCTTCAGAAAGCTTGGGTCCTCCCTGGTCATTTCTCTTCTATAACTGTATCCGCTTTCTTGTAACCAATCAACATTTTTGGGGTGTACTTTGTATTGCATCAAAGGTATTCCATCACTCATATAAAACCTGAATTGCAATGGCTTTGAATGTCCAATCAAGCTATCGGCTCCATCATGTAAGCATCCCTTGACATAGCCTTTGAAGTCTGCCACCTTTTGTAGGAGAAAGGGTGCTGTGGATGCATGCTAACACACTCATTAAAGATCTTCATCAAATGTGGAAATGTGAAAATGGTTTGTTTCCTTAACTTCTTAGAGAAGCGACTAAACAATGCATCAATATCTTCATGAGTATGACCAACCATAAGAAAACCAAGCTGCACCATGTCAAACACTCCTCGTGCAACCAATAGGGATAGATAGGCAAATACATAACGATTCTTATTTTCTAAACCACAATTGTCAAGTTGCAAAAACAATGTCCTTGGCAATCTCTTGAAAAATGTCCTTGAATTTGATGGCATTAAACTTGAGGCATTGACATTGCCCCTATCCTGCACATGTGTGTTAGTATGAAAGACTGACTGCATATGTGAAGAACGATTTCCCTCTGTATCCACATTTGTTTCTACATGTGTCTCTGCATCTGCATACTCAATGCTCTGCTTGCAATACGCTTTTCTCTCCTTTAGCACTTCCATATGAAAGACTGACTGCATATGTGAAGAACAAATTCCCTCTGTATCCACATTTGTTTCTACATGTGTCTCTGCATCTGCATCCTCAATGCTCTGCTTGCAATATGCGTTTCTCTCCTTTAGCACTTCCATATGTTGATACAGGGCCATAGTAGACAAAACACAATCAAAAAGATCTATTTATGGTTCTGCATCTTAGTTTTGTGAGAAAAAGTCACCATACATGTGTTGCTTTCCT
Organism: Cibotium barometz; assembly: GCF_041138505.1. Classification (NCBI taxonomy): domain Eukaryota; kingdom Viridiplantae; phylum Streptophyta; class Polypodiopsida; order Cyatheales; family Cibotiaceae; genus Cibotium; species Cibotium barometz. The sequence goes on along the minus strand of NC_141062.1, from coordinate 40,514,697 downwards.
CTTTCTAAGTTTCTTAAACATTTTGAGAGAGATGAAATTGTGAAGTTGGGATCACTTGGCCATAACCCCAAGGCAAAGTGACCATAAGCTGTTTGTCCATGTCCATGAGTGAGTATTCCTGTTAAGGATACTGGAAGCCTCTCAACCCCATTGAGAGATTTAGGGATTGGTTTAATTTGTGGTATGGCAGTCTTGGTCTGCTCCATCTTATATGTATAATACACAAATACCTATTTGGCTTCATTTCGGACGAGATTCTCTAAGAATAGTATAGATTTCTACAACTCATTTGTTGTAACATGTGTGCCCTTCTTTGTGCCATGTATCTGGCACGCTCCTCTTGATTTTTTGTTGATTCCAACTTGACCTTGATTGCTGTACAAATGTCGCATTTTGAGAAGGTGCTGGTTTTTGATAAACTAACTGTCTTGAACTCTGTGTTCCACAATCTTGAGAATGATGGTTGTGACAGTGGCTGGTATTCGAATCAGACAAGTGTGTCATTCACTTCATGCAATATGTCCACTTGTTTGTACATTGCTAGTAGAACACGTTGGGTCTCACGGGCTCCATGCATAGTTGTCCTTGACCTATGTGGCATTTGATCGGCATTATTATCTATGAAGCCCTGTATGATTGATTTTGCCATCTCAACATGTGTCATGCCCTTCCGTATTATCCCACTATTGCCATGACTGACATTACATGCACCATTCAAGAACTTATTTCTGAGCCTATAGAACGTTGACTACCAATGCCATGCATTACATGCCATGCTTTACCTACAAACCTTCTTCCCATCAAATGTGAACTCAAAGCACTCGTCATCTTGACCTTGTCTATAAGCCATGCCCATGCAATCCAGTACAAATATGTATCGTGTACTATAGCTCTGTCCCCCAAAGTGTACCCTAGCTTGCATGATTTTGGATCTATCTCCAAATTGACAACATCGCTTCTCGCAACAATCAATGGTTGCAACGTTGTGAATGTTTGCAACATCACATTTTTTGCTAGCTCCATGGGTTTTATCATAATTTTTCATTACCCTTACCCTATGGACATAGCTCTTTTTCTTATTTGTCCCTTCAATGATATCATAGTCAGTGATCATGGCATCATGGTGTCTGCCATCATTGCCCTCTACATCATCATCCTCTTTTTCATCACTTAAATTATTTAGGCTATCAATATTTTTTTGCATGAAGTGATCTTGAATACCCTCATCAATAGAAGAAGATTCGGTGTCCTTCACTAATGGTTCACCATTCTCAAATGTGAGTTGCCTGATCGGCCAACTAACCAAATTCAGACCTAAAACACAAGTTGAACTTGGATGCAAAGATCCTTCTATAATGACACCCAAGCTATTCTCCCCTAGTTCTCTACAATTTATAGCCTCGTATGGGTGGACCAGCAATATTACTCCATTGCCAAGTTTTGTAGATCTGTTGCCATCCCAGAGGATGACACTTTTCTCTTTCCAGCTCTCCCTATCTATAAAGTGATCTTCTTGATCAACAAGAAGTTTCGCAAAATTATCCTCTTTGGTATTAGTAATGTCTTTGTCCATAACAAGGTTGACCAATGGCCATTTGATGATGCTTCACTGCTTGAGACATTGTTCTTGCATCCATTGTGGCAAATGGAATGAGAAATGTGTCATCAAAGCTTTGTTGAACATGTATTGCTGCACATGTCTCACCAATGAATTGAAAACCACATGTTTTGAGATGCATCAAATGGAATGAGAAATGTGTCATCAAAGCTTTGTTGAACATGTATTGCTGCACATGTCTCACCAATGAATTGAAAACCACATGTTTGAGATGCATCAATGGAATGAATAACCCCACGTGCCTTCCTTGCACATAACGATCAATGAGAAACACTGAAGCACCTTGTTTTAGACCCTGCAATCCCTGAGAAAATCAAGATCTCAATAAGAAAGATTGAAGCCATGTTTTTACGGTAGTACACAAAACTATAAATGTAATTCAATCTCAACATGAGTTTAGGCTCTAGCCAAAGTTTGAATCTCACATACCAATGTTAGTTTGCTAGGAGGCTAGGCTCCATCTAAAGCTTGAGCCTTGCCTGCATATGCTAGCTTGTTAGGAGGCTCCATGAGCCTCACCATCATATGTTAGTTTGCTAGGAGGCTCCAGTTAAAGTTATCATCCTCACTTGCATAATATATTAGTTTGCATTTATTAGCTAGAAAGGTAGGCTCCTCCAACAAAAGTTTGAGCCTCACCCGCGGATGCTAGTTCGCTTCTAGGAAGCTGAAAGTAAAGTTGTAGGAAGCTGAAAGTATATTTGGGTGTATGGGGAAAGAGGGAAGAAAAGAAGAAATCTCAAGCTCAAGCTCAAGACTCAAACTTGAGTTTGAGCCTTGTCTATTACACAAGCAAGTAGGAATAGAGAGGGAAGCTAGGATAATCCCAGAGAACTGTGGGTGAAGAAGGCTATATAAACAAAAGTGAAACTAACTATAATCAAAAGACCTGGGACTTGGGGCCTGGGCTTGGGCTTGGGACCTGGGGCCTGGGCGGCCTAGGCTTGGGGAATGAAATTGAAATTACTTTCTGCATGATGACACCTGCGCCCGCTCCCTCTCCCTCTCTCTAGCAGCCATTGCCAGCCCCCCTCTCCCTCTCTCTCGCAGCCATTGCCCATCGCCTCCCTCTCTCGCCAACCCCCTCTCCTTCTCCTCTCTTGCAGCCATCGCCATCCCCCCTCTCCCTCGCAGCCATCGCCCATCGCCCCCCTCTCTCTCTCTCCTCTCTCGTCCATCGCCAGCCCCCCTCTCCCTCTCCATCGCCCATCACCCCCCTCTCCCTCTCTCTCGCAGCCATCACCCCCTCTCCCTCTCTCTCTCGCAGCAGCCATCGCCCATCGCCCCTCTCCCTCTCCTCTCTCATAGCCATCGCCCCCCTCTCCCTCTCTCTCGCAGCCATCGCCCCCCTCTCTCGCCATCGCCAGCCCCCCCTCTCCCTCTCTCTCGCAACCATCGCCCCCTCTCTCCCTCTCGTGCACAGAAGCGCCCCACCGCCCCTCTCTCCCTCTACAGCACCCCGCCGCCCACCTCTCGTGCAGCCGCAGCGCCGCCCGTGCCCTCGTGTAGCCGCGCCCGCCCCGCTCTCGTGCAGCCGCCGCAGCGCCGCCCGTGCCCTCGTGCGCCCGCCCCGCCCCGAATTTGAATTTGAATTTCAAATTTTCCCCCAACTACTTGCTCCACGCCTGCGCCTCAAATTTCAAATTTTTCCCAAGAACAACACTTTTATAATAAAAATTTCCATTATGCATCTTTCTATGCATAGAAATTAAATTCAATGAAAATAACACTTTTATAATAAAAAATTTTCCAATATGAATCTTTCTATGTATAGAAATTAAGTTCAATGAAAATAACACTTTTATAATAATGAAAATTTCCATTCTGCATCGTTCTATGCATAGAAATGATATTCAATAAAAACAACACTTTTATAATAAAAATTTCCATTATGCATCTTTCTATGCATAGAAATTAAATTCAATAAAATAACACTTTTATAATAAAAAAATTTTCAATATGCATCTTTCTATACATAGAAATTAAATTCAATGAAAACAACACTTTTATAATAAAAATTTTCAATATGCATCTTTCTATGCAGAGAAATTATATTCAATGAAAACAACACTTTTATAATAAAAATTTTCATTATGCATCTTTCTATTGCATAGAAATTAAATTCAATGAAAACAACACTTTTATAATAAAAATTTTCATTATGCATCTTTCGATGCATAGAAATCAAATTCAATGAAAACAACACTTTTATAATAAAAAAATTTCCAATATGCATCTTTCTATGCATAGAAATTAAATTCAATGAAAATAACACTTTTATAATAAAATAATTTCCAATATGCATCTTTTATAATTCAATGAAAATAACACTTTTAAGGCTCGAACTTGAGTTTGAGCCTTTGCTCTCCATGCTAATGCACCCCGGGCCTTAAGGCTCGAACTTCAGATTGAGCCTTTGTTCTCCATGCTAGTGTACCCCGGCCTTAAGGCTCAAACTTGAGTTGGAGCCTTTGCTCTCGATGCTAGTGTACACACCAGCCTTAAGGCTCGAGCTTCAGATTGAACCTCCCCTACATGGAACTTATGTGTTAAGGCTCATTCTCCATGTTTAACTTTACATGGAACTTGGCCTTAAGGCTCCTCGAGACTTGCCTATCTATGCTAGCGCATCCCTAGCATATGAGTGCATAGCTTGGATTTAGGCTCCAGCTTAAGTTCGAGCCTCTCCTACATAAAACTTGGCCTAAAGGCTTGAACTTAAGCTTGAGCCTTGTCTCTATATTCTGGTGTACCCGTGTCATATGAGTGCACAACTTGGATCTAGGCTCTAGCTTAAGTTCGGGTTTCCCCTATATGGAACTTGGCCTTAAGGCTCCAATATACTAGTGTACCCCTGGCATATGAGTGCACAACTTGGATCTAGACTCCAGCTTAAGTTCAAGCCTCCCATACATGGAACTTTGCCTTAAGGCTCAAACTTGAGTTTGAGCCTTGCCTCTCTATGCTAGCGTACCCCTAGCATATGAGTGCACAACTTGGATCTAGGCTCTAGCTTAAGTCGAGCTTCTGTATGGATTAAGTAAATGCAAGTGAGGCCCCTGCTATTTAAGAAAACGAAGTGAAGCATCAATAATTGTAGCATGCATTAAGTTTCTTAAGTTTGATAGGTTTTGATTTGATATGTAGCATTTAAATCCATTTTTTTCTAAGGTTTTGAAACTTTTTTTGTGCTTCACACGAATGGAAGCTAGCAGAGCGCCCGCTACCTCGCAACCACATGGTACACCAATCTTTACCCTGGATGCTCTCCAAACAACAACTCAAGCTAAAAGTGTCACTCCTAGAATTAAGGTGGATAAAACCTTCAAATTGAGTAACCAAGAAGGAGTAAAATGGTTTGTGGATAGCTACGATGCTAGTGCAAACTTCAAAGGAGTCCTCCATTTGTTTCTGTCTCAAGGTGATACATCATATGGAGATATGGGAATTGTGGTAGGCACTAGGATGCAAGAGCAAACCCATGCTTCACATGCAATGTATTGCCAGAAGGAAAAACTACAAAAGCAAATAAGTTTTGCTTATCATTGGAAACTTTTCACCTAGCAGACATGATTGGCAGTAAACTAGGAAAGGATAATTCTATTATAAAGCTAGGATTGAAGATCATTGAATTTTCCAATCAAGAAGACTCAGGGGTGGATTTCACCTAGCAGACATGATTGGCAGTAAACTAGGAAAGGATAATTCTATTATAAAGCTAGGATTGAAGATCATTGACTTTTCCAATCAAGAAGACTCAGGGGTGGATAATGTGGAGGACCTGGTGAAAAGCGGTGAGGCATGCAAAGAAGGCTTTGCATTCACAAAAAAAGTCCATACCTGAAAAGGAGACAACAACCACTCAAGTTAGGAAAATTATGGAGAAAAAAGGCTGGGCCATAGTGAAGAGTGCACTTGAAGCATCTAGAAATGCTGGTGCAACTTCTTCAAAACATAAAAGAGAGGGGCTCTCAGGTGCAAGAAGAGGAGTAGGCACTTGCAAAGAAGAGAAAGGCAAAGCACTCTACAAAGGTTCAAGAAATCTCCTCAAAGAGGCAAAGGACAAAACCAGCAAGTGGTTCAAAGGAGATAGATGCGTCCAATGACGAGCTAATGGAGGTTGAGAATGGAGGTTGAGACTCCAAACAAGGGCAGCAAAGCAATGATCTCATTAGAAATAAAGAAGGGATATTATCTCTTTGGTCTAAATTAGGTCTTTAGCATTGATGTGATGAAATGTTATCCTGCTCGTTCAAACTATGTGTATAGAAGGTTAAATAAGGATTAGGTTCGTATTTTGACCCAAGACTTTATTGAGGACCCAAAGCAAGAGGAGATACTTGCAATTTTGATGCCCTGTAATCGTGCTACGAAACAACCCCTTGAAAAACTGGCAAAAGAAGATATTCATAAACTTGAATATTGGATTATCTCTGGTCAACACTCCATTAGTGTTGCAAAAAGCTTGTAGACTCTAAATATGGCTAAAGTGACCCCTCAACTGCGTCAGCAATTTAGGTTCAGGAGATCAAAGATAATTGTAAACTGCCCGCCCAAGATTTCTCGTGACATTTCCAAGGATGCAAATTTATTTGTTGCAAAGTCAATGCAAAAGGAGCCATTCCTCGATCAACTTCTACAAGCTCGAGCACAATGGCATGCAAACGGTCGTCCTAGTAAACCTTTGCCTGGTGTCTATCAACCCAAGATGGACGAGTCTTGGAAGGTACTCTTTTGATTCTTTGCTATATCTTGGTAAATCATAGACATACATTACTTCTTCTTTACTTTTCATAATATCTTTTATGAATCTATAGTTTCAAGTGTAGCAGTAGCATAAGAAAGATGCATGTGAGGCTTCTTCTCAAAGTGCAAAAACTTAATAGTTTGGTTTGAAATTAAACTTCAAGCCTCACCTCTCTGTGATGGTGTAGCACTTGCATATCTAATTGTGGCTCGAACTTAAGTTGGAGCCTCACTTGCAAGTGCTAGATTTGCATACGGAGGTGACGCTCATTATATACTAGTTTAGCATTGGCAAGTGAGGCTCAAACTCAAGTTTGAGCATAAGCTCCAAATGATTGAAAATCCATAGATGCATGATTCCTCCTAATATTTTGTGATATCTATATTAATGGGGCTAACTTCTTAATTTGCAACTTTGCAGCCCTTTGTGGAGACCACGGAGCACACACTACATAAGAATTTATCAAAAATGATTTACACTTGCTTCTATGTGATGATGATGCATGGCAGAATTGGGTTAAGATCATGAGGCTATATGCAAAAGGCTTGCTACCAAATACAAAGGGCGAAACTCAAACTAAAGGTCTTGATCAAAATCCCAAACTTCCAACTTTAAAGAGTTGGCAAATTCAGCAGGCACCAGGAAAATAGTCACGCTAGGCCCAACGTTGCTTAGGTGCATTTTAGGCCTTCAAAAGAGTGAAGTTTTGGACATTCAAATATCACTTCTTGACAATAGAATATTTCTTAAGAAGGGAAAGCAAACCCATCAAAGAATGGATATGGAGGAGATGGCTTGGAAGCTAAAAACAGATCGAGTGCTCAATGATGCAATAACCGCCTTCTATTTTGATCTGACAAGGGAAAAGATGACTTGGGAACAGGTGTGTGAGACATATAATCTAGGGGAATATGAGTATAATCAATTGAGAAGCTACAGCTAGTCCTTTGTTAGGGACGCTCTCAATCGTTCAAAAGTCCTTCACTTCCAAAAAGTGTAGTAACTTTACTGAATCACCTATATAGACCATCTATGGGTATTGTATCTCAACAAGAGTCTATTCCTTGGACAATTAGGGGGTTGGGTTTTGATATGACAAAGATTATAGCCTTCTGTAGTGAAGAGCATGTACCATTTCAACTGGCAATCATGGACCTACATGGTACAAAGGAGCAGCTCTCGTCAGAATTTTTCTCCAAGTTGGCACTTGCTTTGAACACTCATCTCATTCATCCACATCCATCCAATCGTTCACATGCACGACTACTCGCATCTATCCATACATTCATATCTATCACTTCACATGCACATATATTCATGTCACATCTCATCTCTTTACATCGCATCACATTCTTTCACATACACATCTATATCCATTCTTTCACATACATCCACATCCATTCTTTCACATATTCATTCACATCCATTCTTCGCATACATATTCACATCCATTCCTCTCACATACATATTCACATCCATTCCTCTCACATACACATTCACATCCTTTATCATCACATACATTCACTCGCATCTCATATCATTCATTTACATTCATTCACATCACATCTATCCAATTCATTTATCTTATTCACATCTTATCTCACATACACATTCACATCCTTTATCATCACATACATTCACTCACATCTCATATCATTCATTTACATTCATTCATATCACATCTATCCAATCATTTATCTTATTCACATCTTATCTCATCACATCTATTCACCTCACATCTCATCACCTCTATTCACAGAATTTAAACATAGAATTTAAAAGGATCCTAATTTTTTTATAAAGATTTTTTTTACACATTTATTTATGCATAATTCAAATTTAGGAAAAATAACACTTTTGAAATAAAATTAAATCCTTTATGCATATTTCTATACATAAATTCGATTTTAATGAGAATAACACTTTTTAAATAACTCTTTTGAAATAAAAATAAATTCCTTTATGCATCTTTCTATGCATAAAATCAAAATTAATGAGAATAACTCTTTTGAAATAAAAAAAATTCCTTTATCCATACTTTTATGCATAAAATAAAAATTAATGAGAATAACTCTTTTGAAATTAAAAAAATTCCTTTATGCATCTTTCTATGCATAAAATCAAATTCAATCAGAATAACTCTTTTGAAATAAAAATAATTTCCTTTATGCATCTTTCTATGCATAAAATCAAAATAAATGAGAATAAATCTTTTGAAATAAAAATAAATTTCTTTTTGTATCTTTCTATGTAAAAATTAAATTTTAATGGGAATAACACTTTTGAAATAAAAATAATTTCCTTTAAGCATCTTTCCATGCATAAAATCAAAATTAATGAGAATAACTCTTTTGAAATTAAAATAAATTTCTTTATGCATCTTTCTATGCATAAAATCAGAATTAATGAGAATAACTCTTTTGAAATAAAAATAAATTCCTTAATGCATCTTTCTATCCATAAAATCAAAATTAATGGGAATAACACTTTTGAAATAAAATTAAATTCCTTTATGCATCTTTCTATGCATAAAATCAAAATTAATGAAAATAACTCTTTTGAAATAAAAATAAATTCCTTTATGCATCTTTCTATGCATAAATTCAATTTTAATGGGAATAACACTTTTGAATAAAAATAATTCTTTTATGCATCTTTCTATGCATAAAATCAAAATTAATGAGAATAACTCTTATGAAATAAAAATAATTCTTTTATGCATCTTTCTATGCATAAAATCAAAATTAATGAGAATGACTCTTTTGAAATAAAAATAAATTCCTTTATGCATCTTTCAACGCATAAATTCGATTTTAATAAGAATAACACTTTTGAAATAAAGCTAATTCTTTTATGCATTTTTCTATGCATAAATTCAATTTTAATGAGAATGACACTTTTGAAATAAAATAAATCTTTTAGAATGCACAAACAGACGAAAATACTCTTTTAGAATAACCTAATGATAAACTTTAGTTCCGTAAAATTTAAGAAAATTTTGCAATAACCTCCTTTGTATGGCTGACCTTTCTCAATTTTAACATTCAATTTATGACTTGAATTAATCCAATTCGAATTCTAATATCTCTAATCTACTCCATCCTTTATACATCTTTCTATGCATAAAATCAAAATTAATGAGAATAACTCTTTTGAAATAAAAATAAATTCCTTTATGCATCTTTCTAAGCATAAAATTAAATTTAATGACAATAACTCTTTTGAAATAAAAACAAATTCCTTTATGCATCTTTCTATACATAGAATCAAAATTAATGAGAATAACTCTTTTGAAATAAAAATAAATTCCTTTATGCATCTTTCTTTGCATAAAATCAAAATTATTGAGAATAACTCTTTTGAAATATAAATAAATTTCTTTATGCATGTTTCTATGCATAAAATCAAAATTAATGAGAATAACTCTTTAAAAAAAATAAATTCCTTTATGCATCTTTCTTTGCATAAAGTCAAAATTATTGAGAATAACTCTTTTGAAATAAAAATAAATTCCTTTGTGCATCTTTCTATGCATAAAATCAAAATTAATGAGAATAACTCTTTTGAATTAAAAAAAATTCTTTTGTACAAATTTGTATGCATATAATCAAAATTAATGGGAATAACACTTTTAAAATAAAATTAAATTCCTTTATGCATCTTTCTATGCATAAAATCAGAATTAATGAGAATAACTCTTTTGAAATCAAAATAAATTCTTTTATGCATCTTTCTATGCATAAATTTATTTTTAATAGGAATACCACTTTTGAAATAAAATTAAATTCCTTTATGCATCTTTCTATGCATAAAATCAAGATTAATGAGATTAACTCTTTTGAAATAAAAATAAATTCCTTTATGCATCTTCCTATGTATAAAATCAAATTTAATGAGAATAACTCTTTTGAAATAAAAATAAATTCCTTTATGCATCTTTCTATGCATAAAATTAAAATTAATGAGAATAACTCTTTTGAAATAAAAATAAATTTCTTTATGCATCTTTCTGTGCCTAAAATCAAAATTATTGAGAATAACTCTTTTGAAATATAAATAAATTTCTTTATGCATCTTTCTATGCATAAAATCAAAATTAATGAGAATAACTTTTTGAAATTAAAAATAAATTCCTTTATGCATCTTTCTTTGCATAAAATCAAAATTATTGAGAATAACTCTTTTGAAATATAAATAAATTCCTTTATACATCTTTCTATCCATAAAATTAAAATTAATGAGAATAACTCTTTTGAAATAAAAATAAATTTCTTAATGCATCTTTCCATGCATAAAATCAAAATTAATGAGAATAACTCTTTTGAAATAAAAAAAATCCTTTATGCATCTTTCTATGCATAAATTTAATTCTAATAGGAATAACACTTTTGAAATAAAAATAATTCTTTTATGCATCTTTCTATGCATAAAATCAAAATTAATGAGAATAACTCTATTGAAATAAAAATCCACTACACGTGAAATAGGTGCCTCCTTCATGAGGGGGGAATTCCCATTATGAGGTGTCAAAAATCTATTTTTTTAGTATTTCCTTTGGTCCTTAGTCCACTCTTCATCTTATGTGAGTATTTACTCAATTTTGGGGGGGATTTTCTTTATTTCTTCTATTTGTCTTCTCCACACATTTGGATGAATCTGATTGGTCCCTCAAAACCTTAATTTAAAATTTTCAAAAAATCTAGATTCGTAGGATAAGGTCTCTTGAACAGATTATACTTGATTTCTAATGCACCTTCTGAAAATCTTTTTGAACTTTTGTTTTGGGGGAAACTTATTTTCCATCCAAAAATATCCTAAATCTGAATAATCTCTCTCTAAAATATTTTCTCTCTCTAGGTAGAAGCAAGATCATTTATATTTCTGAAGAGGGGATTGATTACAGGGGAAGATACTGGAAATCTTGAGAGGGTAGCGAGGAATCTTACAGTTTTGGCCTAGAGAGAGAAAATGTCTAGCGGGAGGTAGTCCAAAATTGAGATAGTTTTAGATATAAAAATCCTCCTAGTGTCTAAAATGGTTTTCCCTAAAACAAAAATTCCAAAAGAACTTTCCAATGTGCAATTGGAATTAATTGAAAATATGTATAAAGGAACTTAGCCTAAGGGTCTACATTTTGAGAAATTTTTGGATTATGGTCCAATTAAGGTTCCTATGGGCCAATAGGATCAATCCAAGTGTGGGGAGGAGATAAATCCAATTTATAAAGGAAAATTACCCAAAAATGAGTAAATGTTCACATAAGATGAAGAGTTGAGTAAGTACAAGGTTTATTTTAGTATAAAACTATGAATATTACTAAAAAAATGAGATATTTTGGATATAATGATACATTTTGACACCTTGGTAAGGAGAAGGGGGCACTTCAAGGAGGCACCTATTTCAATGCGTGGAGTTTTAAACTAAAAAATAATAAGATATTTTTATCAAACACTATATTCGTGAGTTTGGAAATTTTCCAATTCCCATTTTTTGAATACTAAAAAGGTGGGACCTAGATAACATGCCTATAAGTTTCTCAAAACCATATCATATTACCTATTGTTGGAAAGCGCTTGGAAAATGGAATCTAGTGAGCTATAGAGCGCTCAATTTGGAGTAACGGTGTTCAAGTTATGATTAATCCAAAGATTTGACCACGTGTCCCAAACTACTGGGAAATTCCCATATTCCCCAATATGGTGTTATCTCTCCTCTCTCCCGGATCAAACCAAATCAAAAGGGAGCCAAACTAGGTCCAAATCTTGTCCAATTTTAGCCAAACTGAACCTAGAAAATTCTAGAAACTAGTCCGACTTGGCTAGAGGCCTCCCTCACCTATAAATAGACCCTCATTCTTTTGTATTCTCATATGTGAACTATATCATGCCAATATTATACTAAAATAATGATATTTTCTATTATCCTCTAAAAATCCTCTATAATTTGGAGATATTAGAGTTTCTCTCTCTCTTCAACCTTCTTTGGAGCCTTCCTCAACATACTAACCAATTGATTGGTTGGGGGCCTCTCCAATGACTAAAGAATCAAGCAAAACAAGAGGTAAACTGTGATTTTATGGCCTTTTTCTTAATCTCTAAATGTTTCTCACTTCTCAACTCCTCTCACGCTTGAGAAGTATTCAATTGTTAATGCAATTGAAGCTCTCTAATGAATTTTAGTAATTAAACACATAAAGTTTACATTTATGCTTAATTTAAAATATTTTTTTAAAGCATATCTCTCTCTCTCTCTCCCAAAGAATGGTCATTCCTATGACCTATTCTATATTCAAATGATGCTTCTCATGAAGCAATTCTCAAATCAAAAAGTAAATTCTATGCTTGTCAAATTAGAGGCCAAAGAAGTGGCTTTTTAATGCTTTTATGCTATTTAAATTATGAAAACTTAGGAATCAAGTCCATAATTGGATATTGATCCAAATGATAGTTATTCTATCATATTGTATTACTAAAACTTTATGCTTTCAAAATTATTAAAAATTATCAGTAATAGCAGCGGAGCTATGGCAAAATTTTTGAAAAACTAACACATAAATCAAATTCATGCATAATATGAAAAGAGGACTTCCTACCATATTCTAGGATTAATCATTCTAGGTTAATTGAATAATTCTCATCATAACCATGGAAAATTTATTTTTTATATTTATGCATAAATAGTTAATTAGAAAAAAGGAAAATTTCTAGTAATTCATTTTTATGAGATAAAAGAGAAATTCCCATGACAAAAGAGATCCATGTATTCCAATGAGGAAAGAGAAAATTTTGGAATACTAAAATAATGGATATTTTATTTAAAAATTAAAGAAGAATTTTAGTTAAATTTATCTTTTTGCACAGATAAGTTTAAATGATGAAAGAGAAATTCCCACCATATTTGGAATTCAATCATTTAAATGGGAAAAGAGAAATTCCTAGCATATTGGAATTAATGGATATTTTATTTAAACTCAAAGATGAATTTTAGATAAACTTATTTTATCTATGAGAAATATTTAAATGATAAAAGAGAAATTCTTATGACATTTGGAATTCAATCATTTAAATGGAAAAAGAGAAATTCCTATCATATTGGAATTAATGGATATTTTATTTAAATTCAAAGATGAATTTTAGATAAACTTATTTTATCTATAAGAAATATTTAAATGATAAAAAAGGAGTTCCTATGACATTTGGAATTCAATCATTTAGATGGGAAAAAAGAAATTTCTAGCGTATTGGAATTATTGGATATTTTATTCAAAGATAAATTTTAGATAAATTTATTATATCTATGAGAAATATTTGATGATAAAAGAGGAATTCCCATGATATTGGAATGCAAATAATCAAATGCAAAAAGAGGAATATCTCTGATATTTGAGGTCCAAGAAATTAAATGAGAAAAAGAGAAATTTTTAGTATAAATCAATTTATCATTATTTATCAAAAGTGGAAATATGGATAGAATTGATTTCTGTAAACTCCATGAATTCTTCTATTCCAAAAGAGTAATATTAAATATAATTTATTTGAGGAATTGAGAAAGAATTTGAAAACAGTCGTCGAGAAAAAGAACCTTTTTCTAGGCCAAGCAATTGGTAAAAATCTAGAAAAAGTTCCATTATCAGTATTTAAGTAGTAAAAACTACTAAATGGGAATAGGATGTGGAACGGATGTGATAAGATGTAAATGGGATGTGATAGGATGTGAATGGATGTGATAAGATGAAAATGGGATGTGATAAGATGTAAAAAGAATGTGATAAGATGTGATGTAATGAAAATGGATGTGGATGTGAATGATGAGATGAGAAGATATGTTGAAGGGTGAGATGAGAAGCACATGGATGTGGATGTGTATGTGAAAGAATGTGATGTAAATGGATGTGGATGTGTATGTGAAAGAATGTATGTGGATGTGGATGTGGATGTGTATGTGAAAGAATGTATGTGGATGTATATGTGTATGTGAAAGAATGGATGTAGATGTGTATGTGAAAGAATGGATGTGGATGTGTATGTGAAATAAGGGATGTGGATGTGTGAAAGAATGGATGTGGATGTGTATGTGAAAGAATGTGATGTGATGTAAAGGGATGTGGATGTGTATGTGAAAGAATGTGATGTGATGTAAAGAGATGTGATGTGATATGAATATACGTGGATGTGAAGTGATAGATATGAATGAATGAATGAGATGTGAGGTGAAATGGATGTGAAGTGATGTGGATATGGGTAGATGCGAGTGGATGAGATGTGATGTGGATATGGGTAGATGTGAGTGGATGAGGATAAATGAGGAAAGATGTGAAGAGATGGAAAATGATATAAGAATGGGAATACATATGAATTGGATATAGATTAAGCAATATGGATTGATGTGGAACAATGTGGAAAGACGAGAGTTCGTTATAGAAACTATATTTATGACCTGTTTTCTCCCTCTAGCTTTTGAGGTGTACTGGTGTAAGAACCTCCCCTCCTGATCTTGTAATTATTCCCCTCTCTGAAATAAAAGAAAGATCCTGTTTTATCTTGTTTTGGCCTGGAGAGAGAAAATGTCTAGAGGGAGGTAGTCCAGAATTGAGATATTTTTGGATATAAAAATCCTCCTAGTGTCTAAAATGGTCTCCCCTGAAACAGAAATTCAAAAAGAACTTTCCAATGTGCAATTGGAATTAATTGAAAATATGTATAAAGGAGCTTAGCCTAAGGGTCTAGATTTTTAAAAAAATTTGGATTATGGTCCAATTAAGGTTCCTATGGATCAATCCAAGTGCAGGGAGGATATAAATCCAATTTATAAAAGAAAAATACCCAAAAACGAGTAAATGCCCACATAAGATGAACAGTTGACTGAGTACAAGGTTTATTAGTATAAAACTATGAATATTACTAAAAAATGAGATATTTTGGGTATAATGATACATTTTTGTAAGCCATGGGACTAAGGCTGGACTGATGGATCCCTAAAATAAGACTCAATTCTGTTATGGTATGATAGATGAAGTAAATCTCGGATAGAAATTGTTCTATGGAAAATAATCAATGGCTGTGCCTCTCAATCAGGAAAAAAGTGTTGGTCTCTATGATCCAAGTGTAAGTCTTTTCCTTGATCTGACCATGGGACTTACGGGTTTGGTCAGATCAGTTCAGTTAGTTAAGGCTTTTGACTACGTTAGAGTAAAAATATCCTGGAGGAATTGCCTGTGCTTTCTGGGCGAGGGAAGTTTTTCTGTGTTTGGTTCTCTAAGAACCGAGGGATTAGTCTCTTGTTCGGATATCCGTGGGCGAGGCCCCGAGTGAGAAGCCCTGCGCAAGAAGTGCTACTTTCACTGCTAGCACCCCCGAATTCGTTGCGCAGAGGGGGCACGGATCTTTCAAGAGAGCCCTCAATAGCCCAAAGGGGATTGTATCCTTTTCATTATAAGAAACTTCCTTATATACAATTGGCTCTTATTCACACTTGGGCGCCCAAAACTTACTAACTAGGCCTTGGGTGGCCAATATCTCATAATGTACAACCTTTATAGTGCCTTTGCATGACACTTATTAATGTCCTCAATTGAGGATCATGTTGTTAATCCAAATGGGATTAACAAACTACAAGGCTTGGGTTGGTGCACTTGAATGTCGTACATTTACACAAATCCTTCCACAAGTCCAAGGACTTGGAGTTCTTTACTTTTTCTGGCCTCTCTAGAAAACATCTTGCCTTATATCCACTCATGGACACTTGCTGTGCCACTTCATGATCTATGCCATAGTTCTTCTTGTTAACAGTAATATGCCACCATGGAACCCAATTGAGTTGGTGAGTAGCTCCTCTACTTTTTGAAGAGCTTCATGTTGTCTTTCCTTACCTTGCATGGTAAATGTATAATCAATGTGACACTTGAGAAGACAATCAAACACACGCATGAATGCATGAAAAGTACAAAAATGGACATTCTTGAGTTTAAAGGGAATAATAAGATTCCATTCAGGGTCTCTGAAATGCCTATTTGTCTTAGCTAGCATGTTAGCACAGATAAGACACCACCAACCCAATTGCTAGCATCATCATCCAGTGTATCGTTCTCATCATCTTGATTCTCTAGCTTCCTCTTCCTTCTTACCTTCTTCTATTTCTTTTCTCTCACCATTCTCATGCACCATGGACAAGGATTTGGGGTGCTAGCACCTTGTGGACACCCAAGCAGACACTATCCTCAAGTCACTTCCTAAATGCAGAGTCTACTGTATAAGTGCCCTTACCCTCCTCTTCTAATTTTTCCCCCAGAATCCATACTTTGATGACATTGGTAATCTAGGGTATCCTATCAAACATCCAAGCTAGCACTTCATGTGTCTCTTTTAGTACTTAAATTCCCCCAAGCCACCATATCTCACTCTCATATTGGACTCTAAAAGAGGGAAAATTTGATTGGCAAACCCTCTCCCTATCGCTCGTCTGATTGTCTAGGTTTTCATTAGAACCTTCCAAAGGAAACTCAGTCTCCTCAGTCATGTTGATCTCACTCTTTGTATATGCCATTGCCTCATTCATAAGTGTGATACTCATTCGTTCTAACCTCTTACCTTTCACAATCTCACACTTATCCACTTTCAACACAAAACTTACCTTGTCACCTTGGGGGAGCCACTCATAAATATATAAGCGTAGCACGTGGGTTCAATAGAAGGGGTTTTTTAAATCCGATTTCTTACATATAGAAGGGTATAATTTCAAGGGGGTATTTGTAGATTGAATAAAAAAAGAGTGTGTTTTATTCATGAAAAATTTATAGATAGGGGGTTTTTAAATTAGGCCTTGAATGCATGCGATCTAGAGAGTTTACATAAAGTGAACCCCCCGAGCTTGTCACCTTACATGACAAACAAATGTAGATAAGTTTTGGTACTTGAAACATTTTTCTATTAGCTTTCAAAAGGAATGTAAAAAAGTACTTACATTGTTTAGAGACAGTCCATAGAATAAGATCATAGCTCTCTGAAGATGCTATAGATCAACAAATATATTGTTGAACTCATTGTAGGGATACATGATCTTACCATTTGTGGCTTGCTTTTTTCCCCAAGCTCTAATGGTTAATCTATCATTGATATAATAGTATTCACCAATTTTGCGTTGCACATCATGATTGCATGTCCTCTTTTCTAATCTTATCTTTTTGGGGACATGAAAAATATTTCTTGTGATCCCTTGTTTGTGGAGTATATCTTTTAGCACAATTGATGGAGAAATTGATATCCTTTTGTGCTAATTCTCACCTCATTGCATGCATTATGAGCCTCCTCAATGCTTAAAAAAATGGTAATATCATCCATTATCTCATTTGTGAGTACCTGATGTATCTTCTTGTGGCGCGGGTCTCGAATGATGGAAAGAATGTCATGCCTCCTCACACAACTACGTAATGTTTTTCCAAATCTTGAGTACCATTATCACCACATGTTTATTTCAAAAATTTCCTGTCATAAACCAATGAAGATTACCAAAAACACCTTAATCTATTACTTATAATAACCACCACAATAACAAAAAATACCTTAATCAAAATTACTTGCAACAATAATAGACAAAGAACAAAAAACAAACCTTGTTGCATGGATTCTTCGCTTGCGAGCACCACCACCAACTATGAGTCTTTGAATGTTATTGATTGTCCTCTTTCGCTTTGTTGCTCCCACGAGGATGCTCTTGATGCGAGAGATTGTGTCTTTTAGCTTCAAAACACGAGCCTCTTTCTCTTTGTATCTTTTCTCTAGCTATACAATATTATTTTGTGCATCTTATAGTGTATACTGCACACTACTCAAAGTGCTTTTTGTAAGCTTTATATTTGTGAGTGGAGGAATTGGACTCTCTCCATGCACTACTTATGCTTAATCTTTTACAATACCCAAGCAGCCCATTATCACTCTCTCCAATAAACTAAATAAATGAAGGGAGATTAGTGAAGGGTGGATCATTAGGATATAAATATCCATCAACCCAAAGATCCACATTAGTCCAACCTTGTTGTCTTCATGCATGCTTCTCCTATGCATTCAGATGTTCTTTTTTGATTGGTGCATATTCATTCAATATACGAAAATGCAAGTTCACCTTCCGCACTCTTGTTGAATCTAAAATTTCTCTATGTGCCATTCGAAAAATGGAAGAGACTATCTTGAAGTGACTTGGAGTCTTCCTATAGTATTCACAATAGGGCTATCCTATTGTAACACAATGGAAGAGAGAGAGAGAGAGAGAGAGAGAGAGAGAGAGAGAGAGAGAGAGCTATTGTATTTGCAATAGGAGAGGAGATCTTGGAAAAAAGAGAGAGAGAGAGAATCTTATTGCAGAGGTTGGTAGGAAACGTGATGAATAATAGTAATAATGAGTGAAAAAATTAATTTTGATGATGTGGAATATGGGAGGGAATTTCAAATACGACTATTAAAGTGGAGTAAATAAGATTGAAAGTATAGATATCAGTGATTATGCTAGTAGGGGGGGTTTTGATAGCTAGAAAGAGAATCTTAGTTCGAAAATTAGAGAGATCCCGTACTTTTAGGCCCAAAAGTAGGCTTTATTATGAGCTTTGTCTCCTTAAGCCTCAATAAAATTAGTCTTAATTCCTTATAATTTTATGGCCCTTTTTATGCTCAAATGCCCCCCTAATGGAAGCATTCAACAAAGCAAAGAAGGAGCTACCAACTACTACCTTAATGAAAATGATATGTTATAAAAGCCATCAAATGAGTACGCAAATTATATGCAAATGTAAAACACTTGACCACTAGTGAGTAGCCAAAGCATCACCCTAGAAGGGGAGTGAAAAATTAACCCGACCATCTCTAAAATAACCTCTAAGATAGAGAGTAACCAAGCCGATGAGGCTCTAAGTTACCAAGGTGAAAATTTGTTGTAAAACTCACATCTACCTAACCACCTTGAGTAGCCCAAAGATTTGGCACCAATGGGGGGTGTTGAGAAATGTGGTGCCAAAGAGCACAAGGAAGAGATAGGGAGTAAGTTGAGTAAGCCAAACAAGAGCAAAGTCTAGCATGAAGCCACATGAGAAAAGGGAATTATCCCACATTGATATGCAAGTCCAAAAGTATACCTCCTCATATTAAAGGGGAACATTTTAAGCAATGAATCACTTACACTTGTCTCAAGTTTCTCTATGTGTCCAAGTTAATCTATCTTGGAGTGTAATTAACTTGAGTTCAATTTAATTAGCACACAGTCATCCCTCATCATGAGTTCACTTCTAGGTATCACACACCTTAGATTAGTCATGTTAATTGTGTTTTCATTAAATTAAGATTAACATCTAATTAGGTATTTATCTTTAGGAGATCTTGATCTGTGTTTCTCAACGTGCTCTTGATTTGTTGTAGTGTTTTTTACACACGCAAGATAAATCAAAGACCTACACATCAAAGAAACACGTGTTATCAAAAAAATCATGCATAATAGGTCAAATGAGAGCTTATGCAGAGCTCATATGAGGGGTTGTGTAAGATCTCTCTCTTCATATATCTTTATGTATAGCATAGGAGATCATATGAGAGCTCATGAGACAGCTCATATGAGGAGATCATATGAGAGCTCATGAGACAGCTCATATGAGGAGATCTCTCTTTATACTTATCTTTATGTGAGCTTTATGTATAGCACAATGCGATCTCATGAATACATAACCCATGATATATTGTGCATAAAGAGAGCTCTCTTTATGCATAGCTTATGAAAGCTATGTATAGATCTCTCTTTATACTTATCTTTATGTGAGCTTTATGTATAGCACAATGCGATCTCATGAATACATAACCCATGATATATTGTGCATAAAGAGAGCTCTCTTTATGCATAGCTTATGAAAGCTATGTATAGATCTCATTTTGTATATGAGCTCTTCTCAGATGGTTACCCATAAGTGAGCCTTGCTTAATACACTTAAAACTCTCATTTAGAACCCACATTGGCCTAAAACGATTTACATTGCACTTCGGCACAAAAATATGGAAAAATTATGTGCGTCTTTATGTTCCCATGGCTACAATCCCGCTCTCTCGCATTAATTGCTTCCGGTCTCCTTCCATAATCCGTATTCCCATGAGTGTTCCCGTGGAACAATTGAGACAATTACTCATGTGGTGGTATAGGAGGATTGCAATTAGGATAGAGGATAAAGAATCCAAAGCCAATAGAACACATTGACTTCACGGGGATTAATACTTTGGTTATTGAAAATTATAAATCAATGATGACTTGAATAAAATTTTGATTTGTTTCAATTTATGCTTCTCTATATTCACCACCTCCCATGGGTACTTTAAAACTTTAAAACTTTAAGACATCAAAAACATGGATATAATAGAGCCAGATGAAAAAAAGACATACTCCAGAAATGTCATTATATTACATTAAAAACATGGATATAATAGAGCCAGATCAAAAAAAGCCATACTCCAGAAATGTCATTATATTACATTAAAAACCCAAATTTTTACAATGTATGGGAGTCTATTGTTACTCCTGACCTTGTATACTAGCATCCTTTGGTGTGTGAAGCTTTGCCCTCTTTGCACATGGCTTGGCATCATCCTTCAATCGTAAAATTGGCAAAACTCTTGGTCTCTTGAATATGAGAAGCTCCCTTTTTCCATATTCACTTAACATCATGTTAATCCATATGCATTGTAGGCTAAGTAATATTTTCTCCTTGGAGCATACACTCGAAGGCCCTGCCCGAAGGTTCACACCCCATTAACTTCTTCTCCAGATACATGATTTTGTCTACATTCCTCCTCACAAGGTATTTCCCAAGACATCTAGATAATGTTTTGATTGCAAACAATGGGAATTTAGTAGCTTTATCCTTTGAAAACTTTTTGTGAAATATAATGACCTCTAGAAATTTAAGCAAGTTAATGTACTCTCCGAGCGTTGAGTCCTTTTTGAGTCCTCCCACTTGTGATCTTGATGCGCGTGTAAGAAAATCATCATCATACACCACCAGCTATGAAACAAAGTAGTCAATAAGCCAACAAAAAAAAACAATATGAAGCTTCATCACGATATTCAAAATTATTTTATCAGACCTTCTGATTCTCATCATTAACAATTAAATCGTTTGTCCATAAGTTGATTGATGACTCAGCATCTTGGACAGTTGAAGACTCCTCTTCCCTTTGCTGACTATTGAGTCTTTGCTAAACATCTTGAAATTCCTCTTCAATGGAAACGTTGTCTTCATAGTGTGACGAGCATCCTTATACATCATTGATAATATCTGAGCAAGAGTATGGTACTCATTTTCCTTGACGTTTGAATCTGGTTTAGAAAGTACTTATCCACACTTGGATTGACAAAATCATCACCTTCTTCAAGATTTTGTGCAATGATGGCGAGACAGTAGTCCTCCTTCATGTCAAACAATGCTTGAATATCTGTTAAGAGGACATACAAGTGGTCACCTCTATCGGAAACATAGGGAGGCCTAAGGTTGGAATGTGCTCTGTTCCCTCTACCACAGCGAGCTCCTTGTCGTCACAGAGCTGTAACAATAACTTGGGTGTCTTGTCTTTTGAGGGCATCAATATTAAACTGCTCATTGAGTTCCCTCTCCACCACAAGCCCAAGTTTATCTCCTCTGCAATCTCGTGAACCTCATCATTGTTGAAATTAGAGCATTGTGCTATGGTGGATCAAACACTAGAATCAACATCATTAACAAAGTGATTAGCAAATAATTAAGATGTAGGTAATTAACAAATAGATTAATGTAGGCATGGATACTCAAAAACCAGCAAATTCTCATTAGGGCAATGCCTCAATTTATAGAGTTTACATCAAGCATCAAATCCCATTGATTTCTCCATGATTCACTCCACCTCTTTTCCCTGATTCTCTCCACCTTTTCTCTTTTCCTAGAATATCTCCCAGAATATCTCCACACTTTCTAGAATATCTCCACACTTCCTAAATCTTCTCATGCTACCCTTTATTCTCTCCCAGTAGATTCTTCTCACCTTTTCAAGTTCTTTCACATTTGCACATTCTCTTTTACAGCCTCTAACCAAGGGCTTGTTCCCGCACACACCCTATTCACTTGTATTTTCAACACCTCCCCTCAAGTGAATACTCCTAGTACACCTACACCCTATACCAAGTTTGCCTTCCCTTACTTGATAGTCCGCGAGACGACTAGTGTCTAGCATACCTCCCCTCAAGTTATCTTAGCACACCCAGACCCTATATCAAGTTTTTCTCTTACTTGATAGCGTGCGACCAATGCCTCGAGTCCCTAAACTCATAGTCCTTGACACTCTCTCTCTCTATGTGTCCAAGGCTTACTATAGTTGCCCGCGACCTTGACTAAAGTGCTCACACATACATCTATCTACCACGTGGCCTACATCATCGGCTCAGAGGTGGTTCTTTCACATTTACACATTCTTCTCACCTTTTTGCAGGTTCTTTCACATTTACACATTCTTATTTACTGCCTCTAACCAAGGGCTTGTTCCTGCAAACACCCTATTCAATTGTATTTTCAACACCTCCCCTCAAGTGAATATTCCTAGTACACCTAGACCCTATACAAAGTTTGCCTCCCTTACTTGATAGTCCGCGATGACTAGTGTCTAGCATACCTCCCCTCAAGTTATCTTAGCACACCTGGACCCTATATCAAGTTTCTCTCTTACTTGATAGCCTGAGACCAGTGCCTCGAGTCCCTAAACTCATAGTCCTTGACACTCTCTCTCTCTATGTGTCCAAGGCTTACTATAGTTGCCTGCAACCTTGACTAAAGTGCTTACACATACATCTATCTACCACGTGGCCTACATCATCGGTGGGTGGGTGGCACAGAGGTGGTTTTACTTTGTTGGGGAAGGTTACATTGGGTTGTGGGGTCTCTCTCTCTCTCTCTCTCTCTCTCTCTCTCTCTCTCTCTGAGATTTTCACATGGCTCCTCACTCTTTTTTGGAGCCTCACATCTTCTCTTGTCTTCAGTCTTCTTGTCGTGGCAGCTTCTCTCCACGTGTCCTTCTCTTCTTTCAGTCTTCTTGGGGTAGCTTCTCTTCTCGTGTTCATGTCTTTCTTTAGATCTTCTTGGTGTGGATCTTCCTCTTGGAAAGAGATATTCTTCTTCTTTCATGGCTGGGGCCATGAGCTTGTCCGTCAGGTCTTTTTGCTCCATGTGAGCAACATGTTTCAATGTTTTGCTGACAGTTCCTTTGGGCTTTTTATGTTTATCTTGTGTCATTATGCAATGCAAACCCAAATTTATGCAAGAGGTCTTACCTCTTGCCTTATTCTGGACAAGGGCAGTGTCTGATCCCATATTTACAGTGATGTAATGTGCCCAATACATAATGTGTATAGCATCCATTCTTATGCACATTCCCAAATGCAACTCTGGCTGTGAATAATCTTGAATTTGAGTGTAATTTGGCATTAACCAAGGGTTAAATGCAAAATGATGATTTTCATAAATTTATCAGTACAATTTTACCAGAAATTACATTAAATCAAGGGTAACCAATTTGTAAGGGATGGTTGGAGTATCAAACCAACTCCGAATTGCAATCTGAAGTTATAGGGATCTGTATCAGATACCTAATGGTTGATTTGAACCCTCAATTGCACCAAAATATATTGATTAGCATTGATTAATCATTGATTAGCAAATTAATCCACTGTTTTGTGTGCAAAAAATAGAGTATGTGGGGAGTTCAGATTTGATGCCTTAGACTTCAAATGAGCTCAAATTCTTTCAAAGCCATCAATAGCAATGAGTCTAGTAGAGGATTAAGCCAAGAAACACAAGATTTGACCAAATATTGAAAGCTTAATCTCTGTTTTACCAAAGTCACTTGCAGATTTGATGAAGAGCTTGGATCTCACTGTAGACTTGATGAAATTGAATTCTATCTTCACCAACTTATAGAGCATGCTTGAAAACACCTTGGTCTAAGAGGAATTAGAGTGATTCACCCTGAGTGAGTGTAGATCTGAGATCTTCTGTTGAAAAATAGAGGCTGCTAAAATAGCGATTTCTCCTTCATCCGACGGCGACGGTCTGGATGAGCTTGAAGAGCTATGATATACCTATCATGTGCTAGAAGGGTTTGGCCTAATTTTATGTGTGCAAGGAGAGGGAGCTTCTCCACTGGCTGGGGGTACATAGGTGAGTTGAAAAAAGAGAGAAAATTATAATTTTATACTAATCCTAATTAGCAAAATAATTAGCAATATAATGGACTCACAAATTAGCATGGCTCTGATACCATGTTGAAATTAGAGCATTGTGATGAGCTATGGTGGATCAAACACTAGAATCAATATCATTAACAAAGTGATTAGCAAATAATTAAGATGTAGTGGGTAATTAACAAATAGATTAATGTAGGCATGGATACTCAAGAACCAGCAAATTCTCATTAGGGCAATGCCTCAATTTATAGAGTTTACATCAAGCATCCAATCCCGCTGATTTCTCCATGATTCACTCCACCTCTTTTCCCTGATTCTCTCCACCTCTTCACTTTTCCCAGAATATCTCCCAAAATATCTCCACACTTCCCAAAATATCTCCACTTCCTAAATCTTCTCATGCTACCCTTTATTCTCTCTCCCAGTAGATTCTTCTCACCTTTTCACAGGTTCTTTCACATTTGCACATTCTCTTTTAGAGCCTCTAACCAAGGGCTTGTTCCCGCACACACCCTATTCACTTGTATTTTCAACAATCATCTATTTCTCTAGAAGGTTTCTCTGACCTTTGCTCAGCTCCTTCTATTAAACCTTTCTCATCCTTAAGAAGTAGATGCAAATAGAAACTAAACCCGTAGTGGTAGTCAACAAGCTGACATTTATGCTCTCATGTTGTTGACTACCACTATGGGTTTATTTTTGTCTATTTGCATCCATTTTCTCTTGAAGGTTCCTCTGACCTTTCGTCATCTCCTTATATTAAACCTTTTTCATCCTTAAGAAGTAGATGTAAATAGAACATAAACCTGTAGTGGTAGTCAATGCGATGTAGGGATTCACTTGAAACATCCATTTACAAAGACGTCCATTCACAAGATGTCAACGATGACATTTATGCTTGTGTACTGGGCACTTATTGTGTGTCTTCTTCTTATCCCCTGGCACCTTTGAAATATCTCTATTTACCTTATCTCTTAAGGATGTGGCACAAACAATATCGTCATTATCTAGGATGACTACATCATTCAAAGTTGTCCCCTAGTATTGCTTCTCTTTCTCTTGGAGATATGTGCGTCCAGACAAGATCACACTCTCGATGAAGATATTGCACAAAAACATACGTGCAATTTGAGGTTGGAGATGGTGCTGCTAACTTTGTGAAGGAAATCTAACAATTTCTCATTAGGCGTTTCTTTAAACCTAGTATCGGGTTTGACCTCAATCTCAAAAGGATGCATCTACAAAAAGAAAAAAGTTGGCAAAATGATTGTTAACTACACAACAATGAGAGAATAATGGAGATCTATACTTACAGTGCAAACATCATTACAATGCGATTCACAGTGGATGTTGGTGGTGGGCGAGTGTGTCTTGATATCCCGTTATGCTAAACCAAAATATACATGGTCTACATTGCATGAATATGCATGAGAAGCTAACGATACTACAACTTTTCGTGACAACACAGCTATAGGGGTTCCGAATTCAAGCTATACTAAGTTTGTGTTGCTAAAATTTCAGCAAACACCACTATGAGATAGAGATATGCAAAAGGGTTCCATACGAGCTAAAAAGACCTTCTATATTGAAAGTTAGTACAACGTCATTTACATTAGACATTAACAAGAGCAAGCCTTATATTATGTTGTACTAACTTGCATCATGATACAAGGTTTATATTGTACTAATATGTAACAAACGGGCCTCTAAAGCTCACGATACTTAGTTTTTCATTGTATACAATGATCTTATGGTTTATTGTTGCACAAGTATGCAACGTAGACGATCGGATGTAGGCTTCCATATTCATGCTATCCTCACTACGTATATTGCAAGTCAGTACAACATATATTGCAAGTCAGTACAACGCGATATAGGGGGGATGTTGGTGAGTGAAGACTTTTATCACGCTGTACTGAATTATAATATACTAGGTATATATTGCGCACAAATATGTAGAAAACACTAAAAAGTGGCTTCTAAAAACGAGAGTATGGGCCAATGATCACCCATAGCACTACAAGGAAAAGCGACCATAGGCGCATTTATAGACGCGTTTTGACAATGTGCTTTAAAATGTTTATGGGCGCGTTTATAATCGCGTCTAAACTCGCGCGTCTATGGACATGTGTCTATGAGTGCGTCTATATATGTGCATCTATAAGCACGTCTATAATGATATAAATACGCTTATAGATGCGCCTATAGATTGTTATAGACGCACTTATAGATGCGCTTATAGATTGTTATAGACGCGCTTATAGACACGCTCTGGAATTTTAAAAAAATCCAGAGAGCTGCCTGTGCAAATGTAGAGTTACATTTTCTACACATGCAGCTGCATTTTCTGCACAAGCAGCTCTCTAGTTTAAGGTTTTGCTTACTTGTACATAGACGAATCAAGATCAGCAAAGATATCAACATAAAATCTAAATTAAAGATATATATGCACAAAAAGATTTGTGAACACACTTCGAATATTGATTAAAGAAGATGAGAAATTATATTTTATATCCAAAATTTCTCCATACATGATCGTAGCCACATAAGGCTTGAATAAAAACATAGATACATAAAGAAGATGAAAATTTTTATCTTATATCCAAGAAATTGTCCATACATGATGGTAGCCACATGAGGCTTGAAAAAGAAACATAGTTGCATAAACCAAAACTATACATGAAGAAAAACTACAAGGAAAAGTACTTGGAGGAGTCATCACTCTCGGAGTCATCTTGTCCTCTTTCTGTCCACCTTGTGCCTACACAAAGCGAAGATATATATAAGTAAAAATAGGAAGTATTATAAAGGTCAAAACAAGTTTTGTAAATAAAAATAAAATGTATTAACTGCATTGGTGTTCTCCTTGCTCGATTGTATTGTTCGTCGAAGATGATCCCTTCATCGATGAAGGTAATCCCGTGTATCTCCTCTACTGTGGGGTGACGATGGTAGCTAGTCTCTGCTGGGGTAGGATCTCTACCCACAATGTCACGCTACATCTCCTCTACTGTGGGGTGACGATGGTAGCTAGTCTCTGCTGGGGTAGGATCTCTACCCACAATGTCACGCTACATCACAAGATAAACATTATAACACAACTCAAATAGAGAGAATACAAAGAAAAGACATGAAGTTGCACTATATATACAAACTCGGCCTCCCATGATGCACGACCTCGAGATCCGAAGTGTGATGATCCATATCACTCCATTTGTATTTGCCACGCTTCTCTTCATTGCTAGCTCACTACTCCTTCTAGGACCTCCTTCTTGGCTTTCTTCCACTCACCTTATGAGTAGTAGATGGCTTGCCGTGTCCATTTTGATTGGCCTCTATTTGGGCTTTCTCCTCCTTTGCATGTCTCCTTACTAGAGACCTCCTATTCTTAAGTATGTCTTTGATTTTGTGTTACGCCCATCTACTATATTAAACCTTTGGTTGTGAGGATTATGATACGTCTTGTGGATAGCTTTAATGCAATCATCCACTAGGCTCTCCCTTTGCTACTTAAAATGTATAAAGCAGTCTTTATAGTGTGCAAAAACTACTTGGCGCAAGTAGTTTACCACCTCCCTTCCACAAGAGTCATCAACTATGCCACCCACATCTGTGATATCATAATATGATATATTACCATGATGTGGTGGTGACTCTGAAGAACTATCCCCACCCCCAAAGCACTGCCCTAGGCATCCTCTATCTCCTCTACCTCCACTCTCAGTGCTAGTGCGGTCTGAGGTACAACTGCCACTATCTCCACGACTACCCTCCCTACGATGACGGTTGCCACTCTCATGAGAGCCATGATGACTGTGAGGTGTCACAGCTTTCCTTAGCATATTTTTCCCTACAAATATGCTTTCTAGAGATTCATTTGTATATAAATGCACCAAAAAATCATGCATATTATCAAAATCTTGTACACATAGTTCAACAAATGATATTTTTGGGGATTGAAGATTCTGTTTTTCTTTGCAAGGTCCACAATTGCAACTGCATAGGAAATTGTTGCAGATTGTGTCTATAAGTGCCTCTATGCTCGCGTCTAATTTCAAAGGAACTAGACGTGCTTATAGACGTGTTTATAGATGCGAGTATAGACGCAGACGTAACTAACGCGTCTATAAGAGCGTCTAGTTTCAATTGAAGTAGACGCACTTATAGACGCGTTTATAGACGCGAGTATAGAGGCCCTCCTAACTTGCGTGTCTATGCAGTGTGCCTATGCCTGCTTTATGTTATAGTGTAGGGTTCCAAATTCACGCTATATATTAACTTTGTATAACACAAGTTAGTACAACATGATTTAGGGTTGACGTTCTCAAGTGAAGCCCTACATCGCGTTGTACTAAAGCTCAAAATCATTTCTAAAAAAGGAGAGTATGTATTGGCGATCACCCATAGGGTTTTGAATTCATGCTATATTGACCTTGAATAACACGAGTCAGTATACAACGTGATTTAGGGTGGACATTCTCAAGTGAAGCCCTACATCGTGTTGTACTGAAGCTCAAAATCATTTTTATAAAAAATGAGAGTATCGACCAGAGATCGCCCATAGGGTTACAAATTTGTGCTATACTCACCTTGTATAATGCAAGTCAATACAACGTGATTTAGGGTGGACGTTCTTGAGTGAATCCCTACATCGCGTTGTAGTGAATCTCAAAATCATTTTTCAATTATACATGATAAATGCATACAAAAAGAAGGAATGACACTCACAATTATATGAAAATGAACATTTTAAGACCAACAAGGCTTGAGAACTCACCTTAAAATTCACTTAGGGTTGGAGACTGTCAACGGATGAGTGTCATGAAGATTAGGAGAATTGCCACCCAATACCAGTTGCATCGTCAGAGAGGAGCAAGCAAGAGCGAGAAAATAGTTGCATAGAAAAATAAGGAAAGAGTGTTTGAAAGTCACGCTATAAATAATGCATGTGGGAGTGCATGTGTCATCCCACGATCTTTACACATGGTAGGATTTCATTGGAGATCACCCACGTTCTTTCACACGAGTGATCAACAAATGTCACTCATGCATTCGATTGTCATCATTGCATGCCACGTGTACTAAATGCCATTACTGACGTCATCATGCGGTGGCATCACATCTACTTAAGGTGGGACCCCTTCTAATAAACACTTAAGCAACAAGCTCTCCATAAATAGCAACTTCTTTTCTTTGATTTTTATTTTGGTGTGATTTGCTCTCCGTCGTCTACACCATCTCATCCCTTCGTGGACGACGTCTTGTTGACAAGTGTCCATTTCTTAATCCAATGTTTATTAACTTGCACCATGTCTTCTTCTTCCTTTTCTATGTGGACTCTCGAGAGAATTTCTTTCATTATAAAGTCAATACAATGCGATATGGGGGTTTCAATGTGTTGGAACTCTTCCCATCGCCTTGTAGGGCATTCAATCCAAAATTATTCCCTTGTTGATCATTTGAGCCTATTGTGCATTTCTTTGATTGTGAATGTAACATAGCGTGATTTACCAGTTTGAATATGTTGTTTATTTGCATATCACATTGTATTTGAGCCTATTTTTTATGTTGGAGTTTCCGTCAATACAATGCAATATGGAACATTCAATGTGTTGGATGTCCTCTTATCTCGCATTGTCCTCTTATCTCGCATTGTCCTCTTATTGCATTGTAGTGAATTTTATCGAATATGTTTTCTTTGTTTGTCACTTGAGCCTATTTTGCGTGTTGGAGTTCCTTTGATTATGAATGTAGTATAACACAATATGGGGGATTCAATGTGTTGGAAGTTCTCTGATCGCGTTGTAGTGAGTTTTGTTCAAAACTTATCCTTATTTTGGTCCTTTGAGCCAATCTTTTGTGTTGTAGAGGAGCAGGGATGCCCAAGACGTGTGGTTTCCATAGAAATAAAAAAATGCAAAAAGAAGAAAGAAGTAACATTTATACAACAACATATGGACCAAAGATAACTCTTGAAATTTTATTATAGATGGAAAGGTTACAATCTCAAGGTGATTCCACAACCTCTAGGATATGTGGTTTGATACAAAATAGAGCAAGTTTTGGAAGCTTCACTCCTCCTTCCGATTTTCCTACCATTTAACTTAAAATAGAAATCCCTCAGTGCATCACTACACATCAATTGGATCTCTTGTCTAAGAAAGGCCAATGGCTTTCTAGATTGACCACTAGTGGGTCTCGACCTTGTAATTGGATTACAACATTGATGGTGGAAGAGTTAGTTCCATCACGTATGTCTTGATCCAAGCTTTACAAGACGGCTCTCCATAATTTGCATCTTCTGTAATAAAATGGCATGCATAATGTTTGCCTCCCAATGAAATATCTGGTCATAAAAATAATCAATGCTTAAAAGTAAGGGATGTCACCCTAACCAAATTTGCTACAAACACAAACAAACGTTATGTTTTGATTTTACCTTAATGTAACATTTGACATTGTTGCTTTGCATTGAATGGCATCTTCTACAGAGGTCCTCTTTACATCCCCATACCTCCCCCAAAAAGTGGTTCATCAAATCATTATCAAGGGACCTGACTTGATATGTCAACTTTGTTTTCTTGACACCCTCACATGATGCAAACATTTGTGCAAAGGCGCTAAATGGTATAAACTAACACAAATGGACGTTCTTAGAACCTGTTGATGGTTTCATTGTTGCATGCATATTTGTTCTTATCTTATTCTTGTATGATAGAATGATGTTTTTGCAAGAACAAACCCATTCTTCAGACAAGACAATGGTGGTAGTGGAATAGACTCTAGCCTACCAAAATTATCATTTGCATTAGCCAAAACATACATGGAATTACAAAAGAAGATTCCCTATGCTGCTAAATGGCTAGGTGGGTTATCATGTAGCAATGTGTCTATCTCTATATGGAAGACATTGATTCTTCCACAGTGATGCACTCTACATTCTGCCACTCCTCCACATTAGATGGATATAAAGATACAAGAAAATTTTTAATGCTTAACTCTATAGAGCACAAAAAAAATAGGTATTGAATAGAGAAAACAAAGACTACTTATTGAATCTTACTATTTATCTTAGATCTTGTACTTTCATCGTGGTGATGTAGCATTATGTCCATGTGCATATAAGCATGCTACACAAGGACCTTGATTCCACCATTTGGCTGCCATACCAATGTATTTTTGTTTTACCTAGAATGCTCCTCGAGTGCTAGGTCTTGTGATCCATTTAGACTTCTTGAATCGTTGAGGGATCCAGCTACCATCAGCATCCTTCTTGTTGAAAAGCTCCACACTTTCAATGCCACAAATGTGTTTTCTCCTCGATCTCATCTACAAAGGGAAAACATAACATTATTACCATTTTGTTGAGCTCAATAATTTAAATAACGAAAATAAAACTTTAAAGAAATGTTGTAAACCTTGCACTCTGTTTTCCTTGTAGTGGAGTTGACAAATAACCCTATAAGTTTTCACAAATTACATCATGGTAAAGAAGATTAACGAGCATAACAAACAAAATAGAAATCATGATTAGCAGACATAGCTTAATGAAGTTTCGCAGACTATTAATAGGAAGGATGCCATCAGCATCCTTTTCCGGTTGAAAAGCTCGACACTTTCAACGTTGCAGATGGGTTTTCTCCTAGATCTCATCTACAAAGGGAAAACATAACATTATTACCATTTCGTTGAGCTCAACAATTTAAAAAGTGAAGATAAAACTTTAAAGAAATGTTGTGAACCTTGCACTCCGTTTTCCTTGTAGTCGAGCTGACAAATAACCCTATAAGTTTTCACAAATGACATCATGGTCAGGAAGATTAAAGAACATAACAAACAAAATCGAAATCATGATTAGCAGACATAGCTTAATGAAGTCTTGCAGACTATGAAGATGGAATAAAAAAGAGGCTAAGAGAAGAAGGAGAAAAGATGAAGCAGATGTGGTGGAAATAAGTGACGCTCTAAGAGAGATGGGAAACAAAGAAAACCAAGTTCAAATTATGGAGCAAGTCTTCAATTAGACTAGATTTCAATCATTCTAGCCTCTTTTCGTGATATTCCTTCTGATATATGTTTTGGTAGGTGGTATTTAGGCTTGACATTCTTCTATTTTTGAGTTTTATGCCAATA
This sequence comes from Cibotium barometz, assembly GCF_041138505.1. Taxonomy (NCBI): domain Eukaryota; kingdom Viridiplantae; phylum Streptophyta; class Polypodiopsida; order Cyatheales; family Cibotiaceae; genus Cibotium; species Cibotium barometz. Next base: position 40,481,971 of record NC_141062.1, on the reverse strand, counting down.
TATTTTATTCCATTTTTTTGAGCTCGAAATTGTGGGGGTCACTCAGAAAAAAAAGATCCAAGTTACATGGATCTAGATTCAAAGCATTCTCATTGGTTGGCCTTATATTATTTTAATGGGCTCTAAAAAGGGCCCATTTGGAGCTTGAATTTTCCCTAATGAAAGGGATGGCTGATCGGAATCTTCATCAAAATCCTCCGGCTTGTCTTCATCTTCACTTGCTTCGCCTACTTCATGTTCATAGTTCAGATCTTCCTCTTCCTCTTCATCCTACATGCATGCAGATAAGAGTAAGGTAACTCTAAAATCATAAAACACATCATATAGAAAAGATAAGGGCTTATGTGTTACTTACCTCGTCATCTTGAGTCCCCAAAAAGTATTCATTCAAACGCACACCTCACATACACATCCAAACCCAAAATTGAGGATGGAAGGCTCTATAACCATAAGCACACTCTTGTTTTGTTGGGTCACACCCAACAACCTCCAGCAAAACAAAAATAATGAAAAAAAGATACAATTAGATTAAAGGGAACAATAAAGTTTAAAACCAAATTAGATTAAATAAAGGAGAATAGTAAAATAGACACTTATAAAGCGAGCAATAAAGGATGATTTTTTTCTAGAGCCAAAGTGTGATGTTCCTCACTTCCATAGCCTTGAAGCACTTATTACCGCAAAGCTCTACGCATTCCTCCACTCCTCTTGCAAGTAAACACTTAGCTTTCTCCCCGTTGTTCTTGGCCAGTCTCTTTATGTTTGCTCTCCTATTACAAAGTAGAAGCTTCATCCTATTCTTCATCTAGTCATCCGAGAAGTTGAGGGGGGCAGGATGTGGAACATGAAACTCAGTTTTGAGCACATCAAGAACATATTGTTTTGATAGCTCATCTTGTGCTTTCTATTTCCTAAACGAGTTTGTGAACTCCAAGTTCACAAGTATATACATTCTATTGATGACTTGCTTCCCTCTTCCATCCATCATGAGTGCCCCATTAATATTTATGTTATACGGTAGCTCATGTGGATCAAATTGTAGCATGGCTCTCCTTGGTGGTGGCTCAAAATGAGCAAATGATGAGTCCCCCCCATTGTGAGGATATCTCTCAAGATACTTAGTGCTAGTTTTTCCAAAGAAAAATCACTCTTCTCCCCCCACTACTACGCCTAGAAGACCCCCCAAACTCCCTATAACGTCATGGTTAAGCTAGACCTGAGGGAGCAGGGGTGGGTTAAGTCGACATTTGTGGTGTAGGCTCATCCTCGCAACAATAGTGCGATGGGCCTATACCACTTGGACCTTGACCTATTAATGGAGTAGACTTTCTATATGGAGTAGACTGGCCATATAGAGTAGATTGGCCATATGGAGTAGTAGACTGGCACATGATGGTATGTTGGCTTGCATATAAGGATGCATGAGTGTATTAAATGCATGAGTGTATTAAATGCATAAAGGGGGTGTAAAATATACAAAGGCTAAATTTTGTGTATGTGAAAAGGGGTCATAAAACATACCTATGTTTGTAAAAATTACGTCCATGCCTATTGCTTATAATATTTTTTTAATAACTATCATCATTTTCTATATGTATGTGACATGTATAACCTAATATCAATCTTCAATAACTCTTTAATTGTTTTAAATAGTATAGCAATGTTATTTCACTGCTATTACCAGTGTCCTGTAGTAAAATTTTAGAGTTGAGTAGTGAAATTAAAAGCGAAATAATATTGTTCCAGTAGTAAAATTTGACTGTGCTGCTATTTTCGCTGCCTAGCAGCAAAATTTCACTACTAAATAACACTATTTTTCCACTGAGCACCGACAAAAAGCCTCGACATCTTTAAGGCCTCAACACTACTATGCCCCCGAAGTGTTATAGTGATTATGCATAAGAGCTTATAGGATCTCTCTTTTATGCATAGCTCATGCATAAAAAGAGTTATCTTTATACACTATTCATGCATTATAATATATGCATACCAAACCGGAGAACATAATACTTATAGAGTATTATGTATAGAGCTCATACATAAAGATAAAGAATTAAACACAAGTAGGGTATAGCGAGAGATTACCTTAAGAGTGTACAGTGAGGGAGAATAGAGGCCATGTAAGAGAGAGACAATATCTACACATCAAAGAAACACATGCATAGGAGAGCTTATGAGAGCTCATGCATAACTCATGAGAGACTATGAAAGAGAGATCTCCTTATGAAAGAGAGATCTCCTTTATGCGAGCTAATGAGAGACCATGCATAACTCATGAGAGGCTATGAAAGAGAGCGCTCTTTATGGATAGATTAGGAGAGCACATGCATAATTTATCAGAGGTTATGCATAAAGAGAGCTCATGTATAGCTCTCATTATGCATAAGAGAGCTCTCTTTATGCATAGGTCATGTGAGCTCATGCGTAGCTCTCATGACCATGCATAACTCTTGTAAGATTCCTCTCTCTAGCTTTTGAGGTGTAAAGGTGTATGAACCTCCCCTTCTGTTCTTGTAATTATTCCCCTCTCTGAAATAGAAGAAAGATCTTGTTTTACCTTGTTTTGGCCTAGAGAGAGAAAATATCTAGAGAGAGATAATCCAAAATTGAAATATCTTTGGATATAAAAATCCTCCTAGTGTCTAAAATGGATTCCCTTGAAACAGAAGTTCAAAATGAACTTTCCAATGTGCATTAGGAGTTAATTGAAAATGGTTTAAGGGACCTTAGCCTAAGGGTCTACATTTTCAAAAAAAATAGATTATGATCTAATTAAGGTTCCAATGGGCCAATTGGATTAATCCAAGTGTTGCGATGAGATAAATCCAAAGAACAAAAGAAATTACCCAAAAATGAGTAAATGCTCACATAAGATGAAGAGTTGACTGAGTACAAGGTTTATTAGTTAAAAATTATGAGATATTACTAAAAAAATGAGATATTATAGAATAATGATGCATTTTTGACACCTTGGTAAGGAAAGGGAGAATCTTGAGATATGCACCTCTTTCACATGTGTGGAAGGGTTTTTAATTCAAAAAATTTATGTTAGTTTTATCTCTCCTCTCTCCTGGCTCAAACTTAATAAAAAAGGGAGCCAAACTAGTCCAATTGGAGTCAAATTGAACCTGGAAAATTATAGAACTCGGTTAGACTTGGTTAGTGGCCTCCCTCACCTATAAATATACCCTCAGCCATTTGTAATAAAATATTGGAGCTATGCCATGTCAGTATTATATTAAAATAATTATATTTTCTATTATCTCTTAAATTTCTCTCTCTTGGGAGCTTGGAGTTCTCTCTCTACAACAACTCTTGGAGTTGATTGTCTCCTCTTGGGGGACCAATTGATTGGTTAAGGGGCTTCACTGCAATTAGAGAATCAAGCCAAACTTGGAGGTAAAATCACTGCAATTAGAGAATCAAGCCAAACTTGGAGGTAAAATCAAATTTTATGGTTTTTTTCAATTTTCTCAATGACTTTCTTCTTCTCAACCCCTCTCAAGCTTGAGAAGCTTTCAAAATGATTGTTTTAATTCAAATCAAGCTTTTCCTAAAAATCTTAATGTTTAATTAAGAGAAAGTTAATCTTTATGCTTAATCGTAATGCTTTGTTTAAGTAAATCTCTCTCTCTAAAAGAATAGCCATCTTTATGGCTAAATCCTTTGGAAAAGGATGCTTCTCAATGATAGTCTCTTCATTCAAAGCTAAACTCTAGGCTTGATCAGTTAGAGATTAAGAAAATGATATTTTCATGATTTTGTGCTATTAAAATAATGGTGAATTCTTTTAGAGTACTTAGGAGTAGTTAAAAACTACTCTAATTCATTATAAATGAGAAATGGATTATCTTAACAAATTGGGAAGAGAGGAATGTTGAAATTAGAGCAATCTAGTGGCATAATCATAGTTATGTTTAATTTTATGGTTAAAATTATGATTTAAATTCATAGTTTGATTTTAAACATAAAAGAGGAACTACTATTATATTTTCATTACAAGCTTTTATTCTTTAGAAAAAATATTAAAAATTATCAGTAATAGGAGCAAAGCTATGGCAAAACTTTCAGAAAAAAAGTACATATCTTATTTTTATGCATAATGCTAAAAGAGGACTTCCTACCATATTCTAGGATTGGACATCCTATGCAAAAGGAATGATTTTTTTATAATTATGCATAATTAATTGATTATGAGAAAAGAGTAAATTTTGGTAAATTTATTTTTATGCAAAAAGAGGAATTCCCATGATATTGAGATCCAAGTAATTAAATGGTAAAAGAGAAGTTTTTGGCATAATGCAAATTATGAATATTTATCAAAAGTAGATATTTGAGCATTATTAATTTTATTGCAAAATATGGGTGGAATTGATTTTTGTAAATCCCATGAATCTTTTACTCAAAAGAAGAATATTGAATATATTTCACTTGAGAAATTTGAGAAAGAATACAAAAATATCCATCGAGAAAAGTGCCTTGAACTAGGCCAAGCAATTGGCAGAAACTTAAAAAAGCCCCATCGGTATCGAAAGTAGAAAATAGTACTAAAAGTGGATGTGATAAGATGTGATGTAGAGCCGAATTAATGTAAATGAATATGACGGGATGTAAATGGATGCGATGTGATTAGATGAGATGTGAATGTGATAAGAGGAGATGTAAACATGATGTGATAAGATGTAATTATGATGTGATCAGATATGAATGCGATGTGATAAGGTGTGAATGCGATGTGATAAGGTGTGAATAAGATGTGATGAGATGTGAGTAGATGTGGATGTGATAAGATGTGATAAGATGTGAGTAGATGTGGATGAGATGTGATGTGATGTAAATGGATGTGGATGTGGATGTGATGAGATGTGGATGAGATGTGATGTGATATAAATGGATGTGAATGAGATGTGATGATATGTGAATGGATGTAAATGTGATGATATGTAAATGGATGTGGATATGGATGTGAATGGATGTGATGAGATATGTATAGATGTGGATGTGATGTGATATGGATGGAATGAATGTGATGTGATAAGGATAGATGTGGATGGAATGTATGTGATGTGATGTGGATGCAATGAATGTGATAGATGTGAATGGGTGTGATGGATGTGAATGGGTGTGATGAGATATGAATGGATGTGTTGAGATGTGAGTGGATGTGATGAGATGTGAATGGATGCGATGAGATGTGAATGGATGTGATGAGATGTGATAGATGTGAATGGGTGTGATGGATGTGAATGGGTGTGATGAGATATGAATGGATGCATTGAGATGTGAGTGGATGTGATGAGATGTGAATGGATGCGATGAGATGTGAATGGATGCGATGAGATGTGAATGTGATGTGTTGATATCTGAATGGATGTGATGTGATGTGAATATGATATGATGAGATATGAATGGATGTGTTGAGATGTGAATGAATGCGATGAGATATGAATGGATGTGATGTGATGTGAATATGATATGATGAGATATGAACGAATGTGATGGATGTGAATGGGTGTGATAGATGTGAATGGGTGTGATGGATGTGAATGGGTGTGATGAGATATGAATGGATGTATTGAGATGTGAGTGGATGTGATGAGATGTGAATGGATGCGATGAGATGTGAATGGATGTGAATGGGTGTGATAGATGTGAATGGGTGTGATGGATGTGAATGGGTGTGATGAGATATGAATGGATGTGTTGAGATGTGAGTGGATGCGATGAGATGTGAATGGATGCGATGAGATGTGAATGGATGTGAATGTGATGTGATGATATCTGAATGGATGCGATGAGATGTGAATGTGATGTGATGATATCTGAACGGATGTGATGTGATGTGAATATGATATGATGAGATGTAAATGGATGTGAACATGATGTGATGTGAATATGATATGATGACATGTAAATGGATGTGAATATGATGTGATGAGACGTGAATGGATTAGATGTGATGTGGAGTGATGTGATGAGATGTGGATTTGAATGAATATAAATGGATGTGATGTAATGTGAATGGATGGATGAGATGTAAGGTGGATGAATGTGGTGATGTGGATCGGGGTAGATGTGAATGGATGAGATGTGATGTGGATATGGGTAGATGTGAATGGATGAGATGTGATGAGGATGGATGTGACGTGATGTGATGAGGATAGATGTGATGAGAGGTAATATGATGTGATTAGATGAGAATGGATGAAGACAATGGGAATACATATGACTGGATGTGGAATAAGCAATGTGATTGGATGAGAATGGATGAAGCCAATGGGAATACATATGACTGGATGTGGAATAAGCAATGTGATTTGATGTAGAAGAATGTGGAATAACGAGAAATCATGTGAAAACAATGTGGAAAAATGAGAGTTCGTTTAGAAACTGTATTTATGAAACCTATTTTTAAATGATTGTTTTATGTCAAGAAAGCATTTTGACCATCTTGTGAATGAGGTCGTGGAGACTTAAGTGATAAAGTTGCAATAGCTAAGACGGAGAGTCAACGCAGGACGTCTCGCGTTAGCAAGGTCGGCCGAGGTCTTGACCAGCCTCGGTTCGATTTAAATGGTGAGCTTCCGGTACAGTGGATGAGGGATCAACGAAGCGGCCTATGAGTGAAGTGCTAGGTGACCTGCAAAAAGGAGCCTAGAGTGTGCTGACCATACGGTGCTTGGGCTCAAGGTCATCGAAGATACCCACGCATGCGTCGAGGAAGAAAATGGAACAAGGAGTTAGGGTTTTTTTCTGAACTCGGGCATGGATCTGGTTGATTAGCCTTGATCTTTCTTATGTGATTATATTTCTAGGTACTATGAGCTAGGATCTATCGAAAAGGCCCCTGAGTGAATAGGTGGTGAGCGTTCTGGTTGCTAACGATGCCATAGGTATATCGGGGAAGAAATGAATGTAATACTTGATTATATTTCCAGGTACTATGAGCTAAGAACTATTGAAAAGGACCCTGAGTGAGCAGGTGGTGAGTGTTCTAGTCCCAATGATGCCATAGGTACACCGATGAAGGAATGATTGGAAATTAGATTTCAAGCTAAATATTTTGGAGGATTATGATCAGTGATACTATGGTTTTATTAAAATATTGTTTTAAAGACAGCTAAATCTGTGAAAAAGGCAATTTCATATTGGGTGTGTCAGTGGTATAACTATCTTGAAATTTATTTGAAACGCCAGCTAGGGGGCTTGGGAACTCTTTTCCCTGGTACCAAGGGCAAAACATAACCAAATTCCTAAATGTATCCTATCACTAAAGTGGCTGGGTGGTTGGCTAACCCATAGGATTGGATGTTAGGCTGGACTGACGGATCCCTAAAATGAGACTCAATTTTGTTAACTTACGATAGTTGAAGTAAATCTCGGATATCCCTTGTTCTATGGAAAAGAATCAATGGTTTTGCCTCTTGATGAGAGGAAAAAAGTGTTGGACTCTATGATCCAAGTGTAAGTCTCTTCCTTGATCTGACCATGAGACTTACGATTAGTTTGGTTAGTGAAGACCTTGACAACGTTAGAATAAAATATTCTAAAGGAATCACCTATGTCTACTGGGCGAGGAAAATTTTTCTGGGTTCTGTTTTGAAAGAACTGAGGGATTAGTCTTTTGTCCAGATATCCATGGGCGAGGCCCCGAGTGAGAGGCTCTGCCCGGCGCAAGAAGTGCTACTTCCACTGCTAGCACCCTGGAATTGGATGCGCGGAGGGGGAAGGGATCTTTCAACTCTCATGCATAGCTCTCATTATGCATGAGAGAGCTTATAAGAGCTCTATTTTTATGCATGGCTCATGCATAAAAGTTCTCTCTTCACACTCATCCTCTATGCATGAAGTATACCTTATGCATGCTCAATGAGCATAATACTCTATGCATAGAGGATAGAGTAGATAGCTCATAAAGACAAAGAATTACACACAAGTAGGGTATGCGAAGAGCTGATCTTAAGAGTGTATGGAGAAAGATAATGGTTGCACAAGATAGATGGAAGACATACACATGGAAAAAACATGAGTTATATCAAAAACTTTATGGTAATAGAGCTTATTAGAGCTCATGCATGGCTCATGAGGGGTTATGCACATAAAGAGCTCCCCTTATGTATAGCTTATAAGAGTTCATGCATAGCCACTGTGCAAAGATTCACAAATGGGGTGCACAATGAATCTTATCAATCTTTTGTCAAAACCCCCTCATGTGATATATAATTGGAAAGCTCTTGATGTGTAGGCTCTAAATATAAAATCTTTGACACATTTAGAGTTTATATTCTAAAGATACTCAATAAGTGGATTCAAAAGTGCCACCATTTAGAATTTCCAAAGTATGGGGATTTTCCCAAACTCTCTTTTATGCATAGCTCTCTCATCATGCATAGTTCTCATTATGCATAAGACAACTTATAGGTGTTGCAAATGGAAGCAAGATGAGACATATAAAACCACATAAATCATGGAAACATACATACAAAGAATACCATGAAAGCTCCAACACGAGAGAGAGAGAGAGAAGAATAGGCTCAATCGGCCCTGCAACTGAGTGCCATGAATGGTCTCCTCAGTGGGTATTCATATTTTTTATTAAGATAAATTTGGCAAAATCCAATTACAATGCTTTTTTCTCCCAATTTATAACTTTTGATACAAGAGGGTGTTCTCACGTGAAGAGTGTATGTATACAAATAGTGTGCACATAATAGTGCATGGCCATATATGAATAAAGGGGTTTCCACATAAATCTTCATGGTAGAGAGTTTTCACATAAATCATTTTTTCGATTTCAACATTCTTCCCCATTGAAAATGAAATTGTCTTCAGTTGCATAAAGAGTTGGCTGAAAATTTTCACTTGTGATGTAGGACCTGTACTCATAGAGAAGTAAAACTAGAAAGTAGATTGTTAAATAAAGTAAAATCATAATACATATTGCTTGAAAGAAATCCAATGGCTCATACACACTAACTTTGCCATTGATCGATTGTTTCCCACCAAACAACTCATAAATGCATTGAGTTAGAGGTGATCAAGCTCGCTCGCGCATGATAATCCATCAATAATTCATCAATAATGCTAGCATTTCCATCATTCCCATTGCTTAAAAACCTTGTGCAATACCTCAACTCGATGACCTTTGCATGGAATAAATTTAACTGTAAAATATCATACCTCGTGCAATACCTCAATTTGGTGACCTTTGCATGCAAAAAATCCGATTGTATAATATTGAACCTCGTGCAATATCTCAGCTCGGTGACCTTTGCGCGAAAAAGTATAAATTTTAATCGTGTGAGACCTCCATCAAACCCTCACACAAATGCATTGGTAACACCTCAACCGGTACCCCTACACAAATGCATCAAGAAATTCGTGTGATACCTCAATTCGGTGACCTTCACATGCCTGCATTAGCCCTTACACCAAATGCAATATTAAATGAAATTGTTTATGAGATAAGTCGATCAAGGCAAGGTGTGTGTGGCCCTAGTGTGTTCTAGAATTGCAATGAAGTGAACACTTATCCATATTGAAAAAAAAATACCATAGAAAGGGAACTCATCTAGTGTTGAGCCATGACATCAGATTTGATGATTTTTATAGTGTTGCACGAATTTGACGAGATAAAGGGAGTGAGGTAAGAAAGTAAAAGGTTTCAGAAGAAGCTTATAGGGTACGATGAGTATACACCTGTAAAAGGATTAGAGCCAAACAAACATGGCCTATAAAATTATATATATATATATATATATATATATATATATATATATATGCTAATAAAATCATAAAATTCAACTAAATATACAATTTGGAGAGAAAAACTGTGTATGTGCATCTCAATTTGACAAAGCTTCATATCAAAGAATATACAATATCTACATCGAAGTGTTGATTTGGGAGACTCAAAGATTCAATTAAAATAAAGAAAATTTCTTGATGTATGATGCCTTGAAAACTCATGAAATCCATATAAAGTATTAATAGGTTAGTTCTTTACAAAAACAAAACAAAAAACAAAAAATCAGTGAATATACAAACTTTAAATGATTTGATGGAAACATACCTGCCACCACCATAGTGTGATTCTCACAGCTCATGATGGTTTGTTTGATAAAGCATGCAAAAAAAAAACTAATAATCTCAAAAGAACATGATATCCATATAAATAGACTTGCCTTTTTTTTTTGTTTCTAATTTTAGAGACATATAAATTTATCACACTATAGATAAACATAGATCCCTAATTATTACTTTTTTTCTATTTTTAGAAAAGACTTACAAATATGTTCCATACCAGAGAGAGAGAGAGAGAGAGAGAGAGAGAGAGAGAGAGAGAGAGAGAGAGAGAGAGAGAGAGAGCAATAGAAAAAGAGATTAAGCATTCTCAACGGAGGAAAGAAGCGGTAGAGAGAAACAAAGAGATGATTAAAACTTAGCTTTTCATTCTTCTTCCTTCACTTGATCTGCTTTTTTTCTTCTTCAACATAAAAGCACAAAATAAAGAAGAGAGTAGAAAAAGGTATAAAATTAGAAACATGCTTATTAATCATTACTTAATTATGTAGATATTAACAAAAATCATACCAGGTAAGAGAAATCACTTCTCTCTCGAGTCGCTACTTTTTTCTTTAAAAAATAGCAGTCACTGTTTTTATCATAACTTTTGATCCCAAATTTGGGTTAAGGAACTTTTTAGTGTGTTGAAAAGCTTGATTTTCATTCTATAACTTTGTAGAAGAGGCCGAAATTTGAATCTATGACTTATTAGGTCGAAAATTTTATTTACGCAACTTGTCAAAAAAAACAACACAAAAAAGTAACCCCAAATAGTAGTCCACTAATCTAGTCATAACTTTTGCTAGAGAACTCCGATTGAGGATATTTTTAGTGCATTGTAAAGCTGATAATTATCTCTAAAACTTCGTAGTAGAAGTAAAAAACTAAATCTATGACTTATCAGGTTGAAAACGTGATTTACCTAACCTGATAAAAAAATAACACAAAAAAACAACCTGTAGAGCGTAACCAAGCTCTGATACCACTGTTGCAAACAGAAGCAAGAAGATGAGACATATAAAACCACATAAATCATGGAAACATATCTACCAATAATACCATGAAAGCTCCAACACGTAGGGAGAGGGAGAGAGACAAAAGCATTGCCTCAATCGGCCCCACAACTGAGTGGCATGAATGGTCCTCTCAGTGGGTATTTATAGTTTTTATTAAGATAAATGTGGCAAAAGCCAGTTACAATGCTTTTTCACTCAATTTAGAACTTTTGATACAAGAGGGAATTCTCACATGAAGAGTGTGTGTATACAAATAGTGTACACATAATAGTGCATGGTCATACATGAATATAAGGTGTCCACATAAATATTCATGGTTTGAGAGTGTTCACATAAATCATTTTGTTGATTCCAACAACAGGAGCTACATGAGAGCTTGTATGAGATCTCTTTTATGCATAGCTCATGCATAGATAAGCGCGCTCTATAATGTGCATAAAAGAGCTCTATTTATACTCTATGCATACCAAACAAAAGAAATAAAGCGTAATACTTTGTGCATCATAGAGAGTAGAAATTTTAGAGCTCATATATAAATCAGTGGATATAGGGTTGGATCTTACCTTAAGAGCTGAAGATAGCATTACCTATCAGTCTTTACATTAACATAAAAAAGAACAATAAATCAATAAAGAGAGGGATTGCATAGGAGGAGTGGAGAAGAATATAGAAAATACAAACATTTTGATTGAAAGCACTTTTTTTATGGAAGAGAGCACTTTGTTATTGAAAACAAAGAATGGAAGGAGATTAAAAAAGAGCAACGAAGGTAGTTAGGTCATGTAGCCATGAGAGATAGCTAGGTTATTGCATTTGAAAAAGACAATGCATCACCCCGTAGGCAAGAGAATCCGGTTTTTTTCCTAGTCAATGTGGCTATCTGCATGGCTATACATGTAGCAACATTCTAGAGTCATGGCTATCTGCATGGCTATACATGTAGCAACATTCTAGAGTCATGCAGATATCCATGTCATAGTCGGTGCCTCCTCTATCACTTGTATCTCTCTCACACTACTTTTTCTCTCACCATTATGGAACTATCTTGCACGACTATGTTTGCTTGCATAACTCTCACTATCGCTATTATGGGACTATCTTCTTGCATGTCTATGCCTTTATAATCTTATAGTATTGTTTCAATGCAAGCCACATCTTATGAACCTTTTGCAATGTGTCAATGTGTCACATAATCCCAAATTAGTGCTTACATCACTCTCACTACTTTTTGTCTCACCATTATGGGACTATCTTGTGTGACTATGCTTGCTTGCATAACTCACTATTTTGTGACTATCTTCTTGCGTGTCTATTTTGTGACTATCTTCTTGTGTGTCTATGCCTTCATAATCTTTGTGTTTCAATGCAACTCTTATCTTAATATGAGCCTTGTTGGAATGTGTCACATAATCCCAAATGGTTAAGGCTCCTATAAAAGTTCATGGTGGGTAAAGTTACGAAAGAGACATAAAGATTCAAGTTTATAATCACTAATTTCTTAATTATTAATCATAATTCCTTAATTATTGATGATGATGACATTAGAGCAAGTTGTGTGGTTGGACAAGAAAATCTATGTCATCATAGACATAGAAGGATTAGATTTGTAATCACACAAAAAATAAAGCTAGACTTGGTTTAAACTCTCTCTCTATCTCTCTCTCTCTCTCTCCTCCTCTCACACACACACACACATCCATAATCTTGAGTACCACACTCAAGGACCTCTCTCTCTCTCTCTCTCTCTCTGACACACACACACACACACACACACACGTTGGACACATTAACACACATTCCAGTACTAGAATCACTAGAACAAAATGAGGGTGTATCAGCAAAAGTAGTAGAGCCTTTATAACTAGAAGAGTGGGGAGATATCGGGTCCATTTCATTACTAAAAACGTTGCTATTTTTGGCGTGGATTGCTGCTTAGCAACGAAAATAGCAATAAAATTTTACCAACTGTGAGCAATTAAATTTCGCTACTATTTTCGCTTGTTGAGCAACGATAGAACTTCATAAAAACAACTAGGACAAACTAGGGAGTCATCATAGGACTCCCCTATCTATCCTAGGTTTTTTTTTAAATACAAATACAGTAAAACTAACACAAGTTCATGTCCTACTCATCGTCATGGATGTATAACTTTTCAAATATTTAAAAAAAAAGACAATTGCAATTCACGGTTGGAAAATGTCATAATTCTATTACAATAGTCGGCAAAATTACATATAAATGTATAAGTCCAAAAAGGTCATATATGAAATAAATCATAATGAAAATCTATGGAGTTAGGGGCTACATTAAGGGGCTCTATATCTCATGCATTTTGATTATTATTGTCCCTCACAGCTCCACCCTCTTCTCACATTTCCATTACTTCTTACTTGCACATTTGCACCACCGCTTATAGTGACATCGTTTCTAGTAATATGATCCTAAAACACAATAAAACTAACACAAGTAAAAATTAGTTTTGTAAAAACAGAGGTTATAGTTTTAGGATATACTTACTTTCCATTCTCTTTGCGAAGCATGTCCTCTAGTAATAACAATCGATCCTTCGTCTTGCATCTTTTCAAAGAGAGCTTCCAAACCCCGTTGTTGTAATGCAAAATCATATTCATCTTGCATAAGGGGATGGTCCATTGCTTTAAGATATAGATATACAAACAAATAAATATTGATTTAATGTTATTCTTTTCTTAAACGATAAGATATAGTTTGAGGCTAAGATATCCTTACAAAGATTGTTTGGATATCTACTCCTCCCTCATGTATGTAACATCATGCCGCAAGTTATTTGCCTATCCAAGAAGAAACATAAGTACTTGAAACTATTATGTACTCTTAGGCACATCGGTAGCACCCGGCATGCATTGGAAGCTACTAGCATGCCTAGGTAGCACACTCGACATGGATTGGAAGCTACCGGCATGCATTGGAAGCACCCAAGATACATTTAAAGTTACGGACATATCTTGGAATCTACCGACATGCATTGGAAGCTACGGGCATGCTTAGGTAGCACCCAACATGCATTGGAAGCGAACCCAGCATGCTAATGTATAGACCTGATGCATGAGGCCTCATGCATATGGCCACCTGTTGAGATACATAGCTCTCTAAAGACTATGCAATAGAGGCTTATGACTAATGCATAAGCCTCATGCAGAAGCTTTATACATGAGGCTTTGTGCACAAGTCTCATGCATGTGGCTTATGTATAAGCCTCTTGCATATGGTCTTATGCATATGACTATTGCATAATGCATGAGGCTTATGCACTAGCCTCATGGATAAGCTTTATGTCTTAGCCTTATGCATGAGGCTAAGGCATATGGCCACCTCTTGAGAGAAGCATAGCTCTAAAAAGGGTATCCATAGAGCATGGAAAAAATAACAAACCCTAATCTTAAAATCCCTAAAAACATGTAAAAGCATAAGAGAAGAAGCATACCAGACTTGTGAGGCTTGTATGTGTTAAACCTATAAAAACAAACCAAATTAAGAAAAAAAAAGTATTAATAGCAAACTCTAATCTTAAAATCCCTAAAACTAACAAACCCTATAAACATGTAAAAGCATAAGAGAAGAAACATACAAGAAAGAGATCTCTTATCTTGTGAGGCTTGAATGTGTTGCAAACCGACAAAAACAAACTAGACTATGGAAAAAAGTATTAATAGTAAAACTTACAAACCCTATAAACATGTAAAAGCACAAAAGAAGAAACATACAAGAAAGAGATCTCTTACCTTATGAGGCTTGTATGTGTTGAAAACCTACAAAATCAAACCAAATTAAGAAAAAAAGTATTAAGAAAAATCAAGATCTCGTACCGTGTGAGGCTTTAATGGAGTGCTCTTAGTTAGGGTTTCTATGTAAAATCTAGGGTTAGGGTTAAGCTTCAATAGAAAAAATAAGATTTTTTTTTTTAAAAGAGCGAAAAGAGAAGGAAAATACTCACAAGAAAGCTTTCATGGAGAGCTTGTTTGCATAGGAAATGAAGAAAAAGAGAAGACATACCTTGCTTGAGCTTGAGGAGGATAGGGTAGGAGGAGGATAGGGTAAGAGAGGTAGAACTGATAGATTAGACATAAACCTATAAAAAAACTTAAGTATCAAGTTTACTGTACTCAAAAGATAAAAACAACGTGACGGAAAAAGAAGCAGATATTTTTACAATATAGCAATGTTTTCTCCCTATTAAGAACGCTGCTTAACAGAGTTTTATCACTACTAAGAACACTACTCAGCAACGTTTTTTCACTATAAAAATGTTGCTAAGCAGCAAAAAACGCCACTAATCAGCATTGATACCCTCGACCTTTCCCTTCTTAAAACGCTACTAAAAAACACTATTGTGCTCCCGATGTATTGTAGTGACTCCTACAACACCTCTATTCAAACATTAAGGCATTTAGATTTCAATTAATAAATAAAATGTATGCCTTTTTCTTGCTAGTCACGATTTCTACAATATATGATTACTTAAAGACACGGCACTATATATTTTTGCATCATCTCTAAATCGATTCAAATGTTTTCATCGACATATTTCCTTCCTCTCAAACTTAAAGTAAGCAAACTATTAGGCTCCTTTTCTAAAATTATAATTATGAAGAGTCTCAAGCTCCAATAAACGTTGTGAAGAACCATAGATAATCTCATGATCCAATAGAAAAAAAGAAGTAACTAGGAGGATATGCCACTTGGACTCCCACAAACATTACCAAATGTATCTTAGGGTTAGGGGGTTCATAGATATTCCTTGGCCCCCAAAATTTACCAAAGAGTGGCACTTTTTTTTATAAATGGATCTACTTTTTTTATAAATGTATCTTAGGCGTAAGGGGTTTATAGACATTCCAAAAATTTACCAAAAACGTGGCTCTCCTGCCCAAACTCGAGGTTGCTTGTGATTGATAGGGAGTCCCCTTCGTCAATTTTGGTGGTAGACTCGCCTCCCCTTCCATCTCGTTAGACATGGGAGAGGATTTTACTGTAAAGCGCATAAGCTTGTTTAAGACAGCGGTAATGCTTGTTTAAGACAGCGGTAATGCAGCCTGCACAAATATTAAGGTTAAAAAAACACAAAGGCAATGGTATTGTTCCAGAAGGGTGCATCATGCACGCGGAGCAAAATGACTGGTGATGCTCGAAATCCATAGAGTGCATCTAATAAAACCGACCTTTCTTTCATTTACGTCAATAGAGGGAGAAGAGAATACCCACATTTATTAATTAAAAAAAAAGCTTTCATAAACTATATTATGGGTCGGGTGGAACGACTGTTGAATCCGCCAGCGTCAGCACCAGAGGAGAGAAAGCACAGCCTTCATATCCCTCCAAAAGTAATCAAATAATAATAATAATAGATTATGCTGCAGTTTGTGAGGCGAGGGCTGTGCTCTCTCTCTTCTGCTTCTGGCGCAGGTCGTTACTTGATCATACACACAACATGACTCAATTAACAAAATACTGATGCCTGCTGATACCGTCACATTGCATCACGGCGCAGCTTGCAGCATTGCATTATCAAACAACAGGCAGCTCTGGTCTCTACTGCGGAAGGCGGTGATGAGCGCAAGGTGGTGCTGGCGAGACCGTATGATCGTACGCGGAGCTCCAGCAGAAGCTACCGGGGTTGGGGTGGCGGAGATACCCTTACGAGCAGCCCGGTGCCATCCCCTTAGCCAGTCATACAATCTATGAGGATCTCCTCCACTCGCCATCTATATATATATAGAGAGAGAGAGAGGGAAAAAGAGCGCTCGCAGGCCCCCACCGGCAGCCCAGAACAGTGCGCCACCACAACCTTTCATTGTGCATTCTTTACCCAAAGAGGGAAGAAATGATACAATAGCAAAACGATACAAAATGGATCGTAGCTTTCTGCATGCGGACACCTTTCGGCATGCGACACCCTTCCCCTAGTCGGCGCCGCACCTTTCTTTATTTCTTTAAAAAAAAATTAAGCCTTTTAGAAAGAGCTTTAATATTTTAAAAACCGTCATTTCACTGCCTTTTCCACTACCACATCCACATACGTGTGCTCATCCCTAGAATAAAGCATCAACATTTTGAGGTCCCCTTTAAACTTGGACCCTTGCTACAATATTTTAATACCCCAAGCTCAAACCCCAATTTTTTTTTGAACAATAGTTATATATATTAATATTAACAAAAGTTTCCCTTTACAAAAAGTCCTTTTCTCCTACTAACACATCCCAATTTCTAAATGCCTCTCCATATAACACATTTGGTTCCATTTGTCTATGCCTATGTACATGTGCATGATTGCCAATTGAAACAACGAACTACATTTCCCATTGATTTCATTGCCTTCTTGCTTCCAATGGACTTGAGAATTTTCAACAAAAGCAAAGAACAATTTCAAAATCCTGATTGTGAAGAGACAGCATAACTCTATTCACTGGTTATTTCCTAGACCCATCTCCACTCTCACAACAATGTAGATAATGATCACAATAAACACATGTTGTTCAATTTACCTACACTTTATAACTTCCATTACATCGATGTAACAATCTTACTTGAATGTTCTTTGATATCCTAAACAAATACTTGAAAACAAAACATCATAATCTTTTTGCTAGATCAAATATATATTTTCTTCCTCACATTCTTTTGAAATTTTGAATGGAGGGTAAATAAGAATAGGTATAACCTAAATGTTTTTGTGAATATACAAATCAACACATGTAACTCCTATTGTAAATTGAAAGCTATTCAATACTAATACCTTATGCAGATGTAAAAAGGTAAAAATTAATCAAATAAACGATTTATTTTATGTGAATTTAAGGGACATTATACATGTTTGTGATGCCCTTTAATTCCAAATTAATATTGTTATTTTATGGCATCATAACTTAATTTCCTTTTTTGACCATTCTCATATGCTTTATAAAGTCTTTGTATTTTATGTTTCCTTTTGAAAACCATCATCATTACATCAAACTAATTTTACAAATCAACCCAAAAGGTTGGCTAAAGCTCGTGGCAACAACAAATAATAAAGAGTAGATTCTAACTTTGTAAGAGATTTTTCCAAATTGTCTTGAAAGAAAACATGCTTTAAATTTTGGCATTCAATAATCATATAATTCATTATTTTGAATGATTAGATCCTTTTCAAATGTTATTTAGATGGGTATTCAAGTTGAAGCTAATGGAAAAGTTATTGAAAAATATAACATTCAATATGTACGTGGCTTGGTCATGGATAAAGTTGATGCTTGCTCCATCCATTCTTATCACAAGTGATAAGTTCATTGTCATCATGTATGAAGGAATATATTTATACACTCAAGTTTAAATATTCCTTCTTGTGCTTCTCCAGGTTTGATTTGTTAGAATGTCCTTTCTATGTTAAAACATAAATATGTGCGGTGTATTTTACATATGAATTATTTGATGGTGTACATACCTATTCTAGTTTCAACAGTACAAGAAGTTGTGTGTTGCCTTAACAAAAGTTTTATATAATTAGATGGTAATAAATGTCTCAAATGTCAGTACATCAGAAGTGTCTCAAATGTCATTACATCAATATAAATGGTAATGTTTATATAAATGGTAATGAATATTACATGAGTAAATGACAAGGTTTGTATAAATGGTTACAAATAATAGTTAGCTAAATTTCCATTATTTTTCAACTATGTTTTTTCTCCCTCTTTAATAATTTTGTATGAAATTAATGTAAGATCTTACAACCTACCAAATAAAGAGAAATTTGACATTGAAAATAAGTAAGATGTCATAGTGGTTTCCTTCACATTGCTTATTTTCAAATTAAAATTGTGAAGACATTAATTTCACTTTAGACCTATAAAACTTCTTAAAACAAGAATTATATTCTCATAAGATGGTACATCTCAATAATTCTTATTCTTTAACAAGATAATGATCTTGAAAATAAACCCATGTGCGAGGGAAGAAGTCACACTGATGAGGGAATCATGTGCAACATTTTTTCCACATAAATATGATTGTTTCTGCCACTACACACCTTACAACACTTTACTCTTTTTAAAAAAAAGGTGATGTGTAGGGAAGAAGTCTCATTAAGGTGTCATATGCAACACTCTTTCTACATGAATATGATTGCGCATGCCACTAACTATTTTTTTAAAATTAAATAATGTCATAATTTTTTTCCTCTAAAACAACAAGGCTAATAGTTTCTATGTTGATTAACTTAATTCTATAAGAGACATTTTTTCACAAGATATCATAATTATCATGATTTAAAAACGAGATAATGTAATACTAGTTCTATGTTTTTTTAAAGTAATTAAAATCTCTATGTAATTAAATCTCTCTCTCTCTCTCTCTCTCTCTCTCTCTATCTATCTATCTATCTATCTCCCTCCCTCCCTCCCTCCATCCCTCCCTCCCTTCCATGTGCACCTATGAAGGGAGCTTCAAGACGGTTGATTCAAAATTAATTGATAAGTCGAAGGTTGTATACTTATAGAAGATAGGGAATAAACTCAAAGTGATGATTGATCAATTGCATGGAGAAGAGGATTGCCAGGTTTCTATATAGGTTGTATACACATAGGGTGGCCAAGCAACCATGAGTAGGTCGATGTTCATAGGTCGATGCCAATAAATTTAATTGCATGAGTAGGTCGATGTTCATAGGTCGATGCCAATAAATTTAATTGCATGGAGAAGAGGATTGCCAGGTTTCTATATAGGTTGTATACACATAGGGTGGCCAAGCAACCATGAGTAGGTCGATGTTCATAGGTCGATGCCAATGAATTTAATCTAACCCATCGCCCATACCATTTGTCATCCCAAGCTTAGTACCATCCTTTGTGAATACCTGGATATTGGGTGCTTTAGCTAATCAACCATGGCTGCTCATTATATAATGGTGTCATAAAATATAATATGAGGGTGAAGCATTGATATCCAACAACACATACATATGCGAGTGCATACATGTATGGACAAAATGGTATAGTAAAATAGGGTCTTGTGATTTATAGATCAAGCAATTTTATACAATTACATGTTAGTTGATGTTAGTGCATCTTAGTACCACCTCCTAGATATGGGGGAGCACTTATGAAACCACAAGTGAATCAATATGTACACTATAGTTTGCATAATAATAAAAACCACATCATAATGTGTTATATATATATATATATATATATATATATATATATATATATATATATATATAGAGAGAGAGAGAGAGAGAGAGAGAACTCACAATAACTTAGAAGGACCCAACATCAAGTACCAACACAACTCTCCAAACTGAAAGCACCTGTCAAATTGTACTGTGTGTTTCTTACAATAACTTATAAGTCCCTAATATCAAATTATAAACATGACATGCATATATTTATATTCCCATAGATGTCTTGCCAAATTACTCATCAAATGCCAACACACCCTCGTGGGTTATACTATCAAGAAATCCTATGTATCACGTGTGTTCATATTTAAAAAAAACCCTTACACTTACATACTTTTGTGAATAAAATGACCCCTTTTTCTCCGTAAACTTACAACTGTTTTTTAATTGATTAAAAAATTCCCTCCTGTAAATGTAATTCTTTTACTTTTTTAAATTAATATACCCCTTTCGATGAACTCACATGCTACACTTACATATTTTCACATGAAGCCCCTATGAACACCTCTCCCAAAAAAAAGCACCTATTAAATGTGTTTCGTATAGTAATTTAGAAGTTCCTAATATCAAATTATAAACACGAAATTTATATTCACATTGATATCTAGCCAAACTACTCATAAAAATAATCTTAAATGTTTGGTTACCATATAGAAAAATCAAGTGAAAAATCCCATGTGATCGTCTCCCCTTTTGTCTAGTGTAGTATTACATAAGAAGATAAGATCTTGAGGGGTTCACCTATAAATATGTAAGTATACCATGTGAGTTCAAATGAAGGGGTTTTTAAATTTAACATTTTAAGGCAAATTTACAAAAATACATTTACAAAAGGGGTTTTTACAATCATTTTTGAAGAAAAACCCGTATGTCCATAAAGAAAAAGGGATCGTTTTATTCATGAAAAATTCATAGGTAAGGGTTTTTTAAATACCCCTTGAACACATGTGATACAGAGGATTTCTTATTAGTGCACTCCCCGCGGACAAGACGAGCAACTAGTTTCCTGTATAAGGACTCATCCAACAGACAATTTTAGATAAACTGCCATTAGGACACCATCTACCTTACGTTTGGTCATACCAAATACCTTGTGTAATCTCACCTAAAATTTTTTTCTAAGGGAGTTGAAAATGTTATCTGGCTTTTGCCAGACCTCAATCCCAATAGACTAACCCTCTTGCATTCCCAATGTAAGAGTGGTGTGGATTGTGGTTAATCTAGCTATAGGAGAGCAATTTTCCTGTAAGTCAAAACCTTTGGCAACCAACTATTCCTTATAATTTTCCAAAGTACCATCATATTTGTATTTTGCTTTGTAAACCCACCTAGTGCCAATTAGCTTATGAGGTACAATGTGCATGAGCCCTATACCTAATATAGACCAAGGCTCCCAAAAGCACACATGTGAATGACCCTAAGCCCCAAGTGCCTAAGCCCCATCACCCATGTGAATGTGCATACCAAATCTACTTCATTACATTGTGGCAACAATAGAAGAAATATATGTAAAAGAAGTGTTGGAGCTATATATAGCTAGCCCTACCTCACTCTAGGTCTTGCCTATATATATGTGACTTGTGACTAATATGATTCATTCTTGTGGAGCGTATGTGGTGTCTCTTGTCTCGTCTCTCTCCCTCTCTCAACATGTCATTAGAGCGATTCTAATCATAAGGGAAGCATCTACATCTTGTTCAATTTATGATTATGATTTCATGTCTTACAAGATTGATCTTTGGTAACAGTTTTGTGTAGGGTTGCAACCGGAATCTTATTCTAGGAATTGATTGTGGAAGAGTAGAGAATCAATTCAATCATAAAAACCATTGCTTGTAAGCTTCAAATAAATCAAATCAATTGAAATTTAAACACTTAAAAAAAATTAAAAATACTTAGCTCATAGACCATATTGGGTGCAATCTTCCCCCCTCTTGTGCATGGCCTCTCCCCACACAAGAGTATTTCTTTATTAGCTTTCTTTTTCACCAAAATTAGGCCATAGCCCCCAAAATATACAAGATGTGCTTTTTAGAGAGCACGGCACTCCTTTTTTAACAAAAATAGAGTGTCAAATTGGGACTAGGGTAAAGCCATAGGCTTTAATAAATTCCACATAAATAAATGTATCTTTCCTAAAGTTCAAAATGGAAAAATCATTTGATAAGGTTGCAAGCTACTATGCTTGCCAAAAATGAAATGTGATGAGCCAAGACCTTTCTTCCAAAGTAAACTCTTCAATTCCCATAGTCTTCATCACCTGAAAATATAAGCCCAATTAATTATTAAATTAATCCCACAAATATTAAACAGGTACAAATCATCACCAACTCATGACTACCAGGCGTAAGTACCCCAGGAATCACTCTGCCATACAAACCTAACTGAAATAATCATAGGTGGCCTCAAGCATACGTCATATACCGCACGTATTAATATTTATAGTGGTATCACCCACGATATTAACCTAGCCGGCATGATGCAAGAGTAATCTAGGCATCCCCAAATTACTCAAGACGGGATAAATAATATTTTTCTAGAGGACTTAAAATATATTCTCATGACATCCCTCTTGCTTGAGTTTGCAATTGTCCTCAATTGTGGATTTGCTAGGTTTGAAAAGAATGAAGAATTTCAGGGGTAAACTCGGAAAAATTTCTCAGGCATCCATTTAGCAACGTCTTGTGGATGATTCTTAAAAGTCAAAAGATACTTGAAGTATTGATTACCTATTCTTGTTGTTGTTATCTCTTGGTCAATGATAGCATCAGGTACTAAGACTTCTTCCTCTCCTTCAATAAGAGGTGGTTCCTCATATGTTGGGTGAGTAGGAAGTGTTCCTCGAAAAGGTTTCAAGAGATGGATATGAAAAGAATTGTGGATATTCTAATTAGATGGAAGCTCTAATCTATAGGCCACATCATTAATCTTTTGAAGGATTTTAAATGGCCCATAATATCTAGGCGCTAGCTTCATTGCAGGGAATTTTTCCATACTCTTTAATCGACATTTTTCAATTCTCAAAAGTACATAGTCACCTTCTTGAAATGAAAAATCTTTGCGCTTCCTATTTTCTTGAGATGTATACTTCTCTTGAGCTCTTGCAATACAATCACGCACTTCAGATAGAATGCGATCAAAGTCTCTAACATATTGATCGGCAGCTTCAATCTTATGAGAGAGTCTAGTAGCCAGAATAGGCAATGCTCTACCATAGATGATCTCAAATGGTGCTCGACCAGTAGCAGTATGAGGAGTATTATTATAAGCAAATTGGAGTAGGTGTATGTACTTATCCCATGCACTAGGTTGCTGGGAAACATAGGGTCTAAGCATATCTAAGATAGTGCTATTTGTAACTTCGGTTTGTCCATTCGATTCCGGATGGAAAGCTGTGGAAAAATCTAACTTAGTGCCTAAGTTTGAGAAAAGAGCAACCCAAAAGTGACTATAAAATTTAGAATCTCTATCAGAAACTATCACTTTGGGTAGTCCATGATGAACAAAAATTTGCTTAACAAATATGTTCGCGGCTTGCTGAGAAGTTAGTGTCTTTTTACATGGAATAAAATAGGCTTGCTTACTAAATCTGTCCACTATTGTCCAAATCATGTCATGGTGACTGGAAGTAGTAGGAAAGCCAGTAATGAAGTCCATAGACACTTGTTCCCATGGTCTATCAGGAATAGGTAGAGGCATAAGCAATCCTGGTGAATCCTATCAAAATGGTTTGTCAAATCGGAGTTTTGAGTAAAAAGTTAGGACACTTCAGGCAAACTGCATCTAAAACAGTAGAACAGGTTCTTTGTGAGAACAAACAGGTAGTTGTCTCTGACTGCTAAGTAGGATTTGATCGTCAAAGCTTTCCGTGAAAGCTTCAGATGGATGCTTGCTCTACAAGCTACAATTAGATACAAAACTTGCCGTGCAAGTTG
This sequence comes from Cibotium barometz, assembly GCF_041138505.1. Classification (NCBI taxonomy): domain Eukaryota; kingdom Viridiplantae; phylum Streptophyta; class Polypodiopsida; order Cyatheales; family Cibotiaceae; genus Cibotium; species Cibotium barometz. The sequence goes on along the minus strand of NC_141062.1, from coordinate 40,457,761 downwards.
CATCATAACGGGGTGTAGATACAAAACTTGCCGTGCAAGTTGCATCATAACATGGTGCTTTTTCTTAACGCGGTGCTTTTTCTTATTATTATTTTTATCTTTTATGGACCTCTAAGTTTGCTTACGTGCATGAGACACAGGTCTCCACTTTTAGAGTTCTAATTTTGGTTCACATTCTATTCTTTACACAATCACTTTATGCTCGTCGTCTGGTGCATGCCTATTTTTGGCTATATTTCTCATATCTCGTACATGGTCTGCAAGTTTTACGGTCTTATCTTGTACGTGTTCTCAGAACCCAACATGGCAAACACCATACTTGTTAACGGATTTCCTTCTGGGCAGTGTTCTGTTCCTCTTTTCCAAGGCCAAGGATTTCCAAGGATTTCCTGGTTTATCCGTTATCCACGTCATATGCTATATGGGACTATCTTATCACTTTGTTTGAGAAGAAAACTATTACAGAGATTTTGTATCTTCGTAATCGTCTGGGCAAGCTTTAATTCAAGGCAGGTACATCCATGCCTAGTCACATTGAATCATTCAAAGTTATTATGAATCAACTTTCTGCCGCCCGCCGCAGGGGATCCTATTCCTCGAACTCAATTGGTTACACACCTTCTTGATATGGTGAAGGATCCTTTGTATGATAATATTGTCACTATATTATCTAACAAGGATCCTTTGTATGATAATATTGTCACTACATTATCTAACAAGGATGGAATTGACTTTGAGCATACATGTATTTCTTTGATTGAATATTCTCGTCATGATCGTCAAATGTCGGTAACTCATGAAAAAACGGTCATGAATGAATATTCTCAATGTCATGATCGTCAAACGTCGGTAACTCATGAAAAAACGGTCATGATTGTTCAAGTACACAAAAACAGAGACAACCTTTGTTGTCTGGAGATGTCCATTTCAGCAACACCCTTCTTCCTCCTCCCAATTTACATCTCGTGTGGCTTCCAAAGAGGAAGTAATTCTTCCTCCTCCCAATTTACATCTCGTGTGGCTTCCAAAGAGGAAGTAATTCTTCTCGTTTAAGATTTCTTCAAAAGCATTGTTCTTATTGTGGCAAAACTGGTCACTTGGTATCTGAATGTTGGGTAGGAGAGTACGAAGAAGAACACGGTATTACAAATAAGCAACCTCGTTTATCAAGGGGTTCTTCCTCTTCTGCAACCTATGAATATTGTGGGAGCACAAGGCATTCATGCAGTTGATGCTTCAAGAGGCGTAAGCTTATGCTACTCAACAAAATCCTCATAATGAAGACAATGTTCATCAAGAGACTAATTTGGTTCATTATAATATCTCTGTAGAAAAGGTACTACATGTTCGTGATGGTTCTCTCTTTATTGTTGATTCTGGTGCTACTAGCAACATGACATATTAATTGCAATGGTTACACAATTATCATCCAATTCCTATCAAGAAAGTAGTTTATCTTGCTGATAGTACAACTTGACAAGTAATGGATATTGGTGGCGACTTGTATTTGGGAACTTCTTCCCCAACCAAAATACTACGTGAGGAGTTTTATATGTTCGTGATTTACAAAGAAACTTACTTTATGTTGTGCGGCTTGTGGATCTTGGTCTATTTGTTGGATTTGATAATACAAAGTGTCACATCAAAAAGGATGGCACCACTATTGCGGTTGCTCCTCCTTGACATGGTAATCTCTTTGAACTTTCATTATTGAATGAGGATGTTGCAAATGTTGTTACAGCTCTGGAAGATCTGGATTGTAAGCTATGGCATCATCGGTTTGCTCACTCAAATTTCTCAAAGCTTCTTGATATTCATCGTCATGAGCTTGTAAGAGGTATGGACCTCAAATCTCACCCGCATATGGGGTTATGTAGAAGCTATGTCCTCTCCAGAAAAGGAACAATGGCAGGAAGCCATGGAAGCGGAGACAACCAAAGTGCTATTAGTCTAGCCAAGGACTACGTGCAACATAGCAAGTCCAAGCATATTGCAATTCATTATCACTATGTTCGACATGAAGTAAGGAAAGGAGCAATAATGGTAGAACATTGTCCAACTGATCAAATGATTGCAGACATTCTCACCAAAGGACTCCATGAAGCTCGGTTTACACTTTTATGATCAGAACTTGGAGTTGCTACGGACTCTCTTTTTGGAGATTAGCACATCTCACGTCATGTCAATTTTGTCTAGACTTGTACATAGCCTATAGACTTTAGGACACTTCACACATTACTTCACATCATGCACATTTATTCTTTGTACTTTGTATATAGAAGCACATTGCACATGGACTTTAAGGTGGCATTGTACATTTATATGTAGGAGCTCGGGTTTTTCCCTGGTGCTCCTAAGGGTTTTTTTTATTCGTAGCTAGAGACCTTTATTTGAGTGGGGGTGTTGGAGCTATATATAGCTAGCCCTAACTCACTCTAGGTCTTGCCTATATATATGTGACTTGTGACTAATATGATTCATTCTTGTGGAGCGTATGTGGTGTCTCTTGTCTCGTCTCTCTCCCTCTCTCAACAAGAAGAACATTCATCAGTATTATCCAATGGTTCATAAATCATTGATAGTGGAGCATATCCCGATATGTGACCATTCAAAAGGGCTATATACCTCCCTCAATCATGTGGGGGATTCAATCTCTTGATAGCAGGTTGAGAATGACACGAAATGCCTGGCCATGTTTCAAGTGCCATTTTTTTTGTTTCTAGCAATGATGATACTAAAAAGTTATCTGATGTCCTTTATGGTCTAGACATCAAGAGGAATCTTTTATCTATTGTGATAAAACCTAACTGTGACTTGAAGTTCCTCTTTAAAAAGGCTGGTGTAGTCATCACAAGTGCTAGGCATGCAATGTTGTTTTGGAAGGAATCCAGTGCAACAACTTGTTTGGCGATGTCAAGACAAGTAAGTTATGGCATGAGAGATTTGGGCATATGAGTTTTATAGTCTTAAAAGAGATAGAAAGGTCTGGGTGTGTGGCACATCTACTAGCATTTTCAGAGATGTCAGGTATGTGTGAAGCTTGTATCCACATCGACATGCGTTTCCATAGAAAATCAAGAATCATGCAAAGGCTTCTCTAGAGCTTGTACATGTGTAGATCTATGGTAAAATTCCAACCACTATATTGGGTGGTTCTTCCTATTTCTTGTTTCTGATCCATGACTTTAGTAGGAAGATGTGGATGTATTTTGTTTGGGATAAGGCTGAAGCTTTTATAAAGTTTAAAATATGGCATAACTTGATAGAGAATAAGATAGAAAAGAGGCTAAAGTAGTTTTAAGTAGAGAATAAATCAAGGAGAAGAATTCACATCAAGTGAGTTCAATGCCTACTGTATGGAAAATGGGATCAAGGAAGGTTTGACAATTGCTCACTTCTCCATAATAAGATGGTGTTACAAAGCATAATAATTGCACAATTATAGAGATGGTGCGGAGTATGCACAAAGTCAAAGGATTACAAAATTAGTTTTTGATCAAGGTAGTTAACACTACAACACATATCTTGAATAGGCAGTTGTTATGGCTCACCCTAACACTCCTTGAAACACATCCAAAAAGAGATTACCTGGTGAACTGCAACTATCATGAGGATCCTTCCAATGGCTAAGCTCGTAACCATTGAGGTCTCCAAGCTCTAAAACTCCTTGAGAAACGATTCCACTGCGTCTCCCACCATGAGCGTTGTCACTCCGTCGCCTTGCACGTCGCCTTGCAAGCACTACGGGTACTCGTCGCTCCTCTCACCTCACTTCCCTCACACACACTCACTAGCATGCATTAGGGAGAGAGATTAGCAAGAGCAAGACTCAATTGCACAATGGGAGAGTTTGTTGTAGTATGAGATAAATTCACTTATATACATGGACATAAGTGTTCACACTCACTTAAATTATCGCCGGTCGGGCACTTTAGGCTCATAAGAGGCCTAATGCTATTACAATGACTACTCTCATAATATATCCATGAAGTACATCACTTAGAGCTTCATCCTAGCTTGCTATCACACGCTCTTGAAGCGGGAATTGCCCATAAATACTCCATCACACCATTATGGGCACCCTTCCAAGTTGTAGCTTTGGACACTATTGCTTCATATCTTGAATGTATGACCCTTTGGTGTATCAACCATGACTCCTTGATGTAAGATAACGGCGGTAGCTCTTGTTAATCCTAGAATTGGATTAACATTAGTTCACACTGTAAAAAATATCCTTATTAGGAGTTACACAAAGTTAGTGAAGATCATGATACCTCAAGAAGCTTATTTAGGTAAGAAATCCTCAATTGCATATTTTAAGACATTTCTATGTGATTGTTTTGTACATGTTCTAGCCTTCATCCAGAACTAAGTGAGCTTCCAAGCCTAAGAACACGTAGAGATATAGAAAAGAGAAAACAAAAAAGATTTGAAGCTTTTAAAAACTCAAGTGCTATCCAAGCAGCACAAAACAAATGGAGAGAAACAAAGATTTATGTAAGTCACCCGCCGTTGGATTAATAGAATGTAATGATACAAGAAATTTTTGAATACAATCTCAGGATTCTCTGTCCTCCCTGAGTAATTTATTGCTAACACAGTGTGCTGGTTTCATGAAAGACCATCCGGTGCTTCTACAAGCAATGAATCAAAGTGGATAAAGTGTACAATTGTTGGTCTTTTGCATGGATTTGGATGATGATATGAAGGATGCCATTGCTGTAAATTTACTTGTATTCAATACAAATAGCCCAAGGAGCTAATAATAGTTGTGCATACAATTTGGGCTTGCTTTTTCACTTTTTGGGTTTGCTTTACATATTAATAATCATATCAAGGTTTCTAAGGTTTGTACATATCAAAACCTTTGCCCAATGATATGAAGCATCTTAGACGACTTTAAGGTTTCTTTCTTGTATAGTTGTTGGAGTATTCTGTGGTCGAACCATTGGAATACTTCATGTATGCTATTTGCTTTTCTCCTTCCGCCACCATGTTGTGTATGCCTGAAACATGCATTTCGTGCCATATAGTGTGACTTTTCCATCCCTTGAGTGTTCCAAGAACTAGGGTTTCCATATTTTTGAATAAAAAATGGCATATGGTTGTAGAGAATATGTTGCATATCAACAACAAAGAGAGAGTGCATATCAACTAAAAGAACAAAATCATGAACCTTACCAGGTAGTGTGTTATGTTGGAATCTGTCCAAGCTATCTTCATGACTCTTTTGAAAGTTTGCAGGTTGTCTTGAAAGTTCTTTTTATCTTGTAGTGTCCAGTTAACTTTGTCACACATTCTGAAAAGAACATCAATTGATCGCCAAACCTCTACCTTGGCATTATTTGATTCACTCTCTTGATCTTTCAAGATTTTTCTGTTGTTCGTACTTGATTCTTCTAATGTAGTTAGATTTATATACTTTTCTTGTCTTGGTGCTTTTGTGTTTCTGGCTATGGAGGGGTTTTGATAGAAATCTTCTTGCTTTAACACCTCCAATTGATGGTTTCATTGGTACATCCTTCGCATTGGTTGACTTCTCAGTGTGTTTTAAAATACGAACATTCCCTCCATGTAGTCCCCAATCTCAGAGAATACCTTTTCCAATGAACAAAGGGCTTCTTTTCTCTCTGGCACCTTCTTTATCTTCCAAGCAAAGACAATGTTGTACATATATATGTACATATACATATATATGTACATATACATATATATACATGTACACATATGTACATATACATATATATACATGTACATACATACATACATATATATATATATATATATATATGTATACATGTATATATATGTATACAAAAGAGGACTTCCTATCATATTCTAGGATTGGACATCCTATGCAAAAAGAATGGTTTTCATCATATTCATGAGAAATTATTTTTTTGTAATTATGCATAATTAATTTATTATGAGAAAAGAGTAAATTTGGTAAATTTATTTTTATGCAAAAAGAGGAATTCGGTTGATATTTGAGATCAAAGTAATGAAATGGTAAAAGAAGAATTTTTGGTATTATAATGCAAAAAGATGAATTCCGATGATATTTGAGATCCAAGTAATTAAATGCTAAAAGGTGAATTTTTGGTAAAAAAAAAATTTAATGCAAAAAGAGGAATTCCTATGATATTTTATATCCAAGTAATTACATGGTAAAAGAGTAATTTTTGGCATAATTCAAATTACGAGTATTTATCAAAAGTGGAATTTTGAGCAATATTAACTTTATTAGGAAATATGGGTAGAATTGATTTTTGTAAATCCCATGAATCTTTTACTCAAAAGAAGAATATTGAATATATTTCACTTGAGAAATTTGAGAAAGAATATGAAAATATCCATGGAGGAAAATAACCTTTAACTAGGCCAAGCAATTGGCAGAAACTTAGAAAAATCCCACTAGTATCGAAAGTAGAAAACAGTACTTAAAGAGGAGGTGATAAGATGTGATGTAGAGCCGAATGAATGTAAATGAATGTGGAGGGATGTAAATGGATGCGATGTGATTAGATGAGATGTGAATGTGATAAGAGGAGATGTAAACATCATGTGATAAGATATAAATGTGATGTGATAAGATGTGAATGCGATGTGATAAGATGTGGATGAGATGTAAATGGATGTGGTTGTGGATGTGATGTGATGAGATGTGAATGGGTGTGATGTGATGTAAATGGATGATAATGAGATGTGAAGTGATAGATATGCATGTGAATGGATGGATGGATGTGGATAGCTGTGCATATGAACGAATGGATGGATGTGGATAGATGTGCATGTGAATGAATGGATGGATGTGGATAGATGTGAATGTGAATGAATGTATGGATGTGGATGAATGTGATGAGATGTGAGTGGATGTGATGAGATATGGGGATAGATGTGGATGTGATGTAATGTGGATGGAATGAATGAGATGTGATGTGGATAGATGTGGACGTGATGTAATGTGGATGGAATGAATGAGATGTGATGTGGATAGTGAACTAATAGTTGAAATTAAACTTTCATATTATTTCTCATTTAAAAGTGAAAATTCTTTAGTTTAGAATGCTTAAAACCAATGGAGGTTATAAGTAAAAATAAGTAAGAAAATTTGAAAAATGGTCGGCCATATAAAGGAGGTTATGGCGAAAGTTTTCAAAAAATTAGAAATAAGTATTATCTTTTATTATTTGAAAAGAGTAATCCCTATCGTTTCTATATTCTAAAAGTGTCATTTTCATGCATAGAAGATGCATATTGATTATTTTGTTTTATGCATAAAAGAATAATTTTTTTATTAATGAAAGTGTTACTTTCATAAAAATGGATTTTTATGCAGAAAAGAATAAATTTTTTTTATTATGAAAGTGTTACTTTCATCAAAATGGATTTTTATGCATAAAAGAATAATTTTTTATTATTATGAAAGTGTTACTTTCATCAAAATGGATTTTTATGCATAAAAGAATAATTTTTTTAATTATGAATGTGTTACTTTCATCGAAATGGATTTTTATGCATAAAAGAATAAATTTTTTATTATGAAAGTGTTACTTTCATCAAAATGGATTTTTATGCAAAAAAAGAACAATTTTTTCATTATGAAAGTGTCACTTTCATCAAAATGGATTTTTATGCATAAAAGAATATTTTTTTTATGAAAGTGTTACTTTCATCAAAATGGATTTTTATGCATAAAAGAATAATATTTTTATTATGAAAGTGTTACTTTCATCAAAATGGATTTTTATGCATAAAAGAATAATATTTTTATTATGAAATTGTTACTTTCATCAAAATGGATTTTTATGCATAAAAGAATATTTTTTTTAATTATGAAAGTGTTACTTTCATCAAAATGGATTTTTTATGCATAAAAGATTTTTTTAATTATAAAAGTGTTACTTTCATTTTATTATTTATTTTTATGCATAAAATAATGCATAAAAGAATTTTTTAATTATAAAAGTGTTACTTTCATCATTATTGATTTTTGTACATAAAATAATGCATAAAAAGATTATTATTTTTTAATTATAAAAGTGTTACTTTAACTAATATCAATTTTTATGCATAAAAGGATGCATAAAAGAATTTTAATTTTTATATCAAAATAACAGTTCTCTTTAATCCTATGTCTAATTTCCATGAATATTGGTAAATGATTAAGTAAATACTCTGTGAAAGAAAATCCTACCGTTTCATATTCTTTAAGATGACAAGGAGAAAATTCAGTGAAGCTATTAGATAAATGATTCCTCATAGGAATTCGTGATTTGTTTTAAATTCAGTAAAGTAGTATTTAAAATATTTTCCTTTGATAAAGATAGTTTAAGAAGAACCTTTCCATACTCAAAACCTGAATCAAACTATAACCAAGACATAACTCTTTCGTCAGTTTCAAGAAATGACGATGTGACCAGTTCCATAATCTACACTCAAATCACCCACCGAATCTCAAACTAAGTTGAGACCTTTGATTTTGATATGAGGATTAAGAATTCAGAATTCGAGGAATTCTGCTTGGGAATCTAGATTGTGATCTAGAAGTTTTGGGATACGGAATTAAGATATACTCATTGTATTCAAAAGAAAATCAAAACTGAAAACTTACATAGAAACCTTGTTTTCTTAAAAGACTGTCTTACGCCAGAATGCTGGTGGAGGGAGCATTTGGTATATGTGTTTTCTAAGGGAAGTTCGGTCGCAACAGCTGGCGGGGAGTGTTCAAAGGATAGCTCACGCAACAACTCATGCGGCAAAGCAGGTCATCTTGACCAGCCTCGGTATGGTTAAAATGACGCGCTTCCAGTACGATGGACGAGGGCCAATGAAGCGGTCCCTGAGTGAAGTGCCAGGACACCTAAGAAGGGTTCTAACTAGGTGATGCACGGGCTCGCGGTGTCGAGGACACCCATGCGTATGTCGAGGAAGATGTTGTATGATGGACCAATGTTTATTGTAATCTATTACTAGATCTCGTTGTTGACCCGCTAGTTTCAACGGAGAGTCCACAGTGATACTGTTTTGTGAGAAACAAATTCAATGGGAATTTTGAGTTATGACATGTGTAACCAGTAATTGTTTGTCGATGGATTGTTTTATAAGTTAAAGTTTAAAGAGGAGTGTGTGTGTATCTGTATTCTAAAGCAAAAGTTAAGAAAGGCATTCAATTATAGGTGGGTGAGTACTTGTCTGGTTCTACTATTCCAGTGGTTGGGCGGTGGCTAACCCATGGGCCGGATGGGGTTAGGCTAGAATCTGTAGAGTTTAAATAATAAAATTGATAGATAGGAATACGCTTAGAACTTGAGTAGTTAATTAGAATCCTGAAGACTTCTCTAAAGAATAAATCAACGGCTGTGCTTGATTCAATCAGGAAAAAAGCATTGATTCATTCAAGTTAAGTCTGTAATAGTTTCCCTTCTATCTGGTATATTCAGATAAAGATTAGTCAGTATCTTGACCTCGTTAGAAAAATTCGTTAAGAAAATAAAAAATGGTGGAATCGTCCCCGCTTTTTGAGCATGGAAAATTTTCCCGATTTTCATTTTCGGAATGACCACCAGCCTAGTCTTGTGCCCGGACATTTGAGGGCGAGGCCCTGAGTGTGAGAAACCCTACCCCGCACAAGAGGAAGTTACTTCCGCTGTTACCATCCGGGAATCCGGTGCGCACGCATCCCATCTCATCACATCTATTTACCTCTCATTCTCATCACTTCTATTCTTATCACATCTATTCTCTATTCATTCTCATCTATCTGATTCATATCACATCGTATCACATCTATTTATAGAATGTAAGAAAATTCTTATTTTTATATAAAGATTCTTTACGCATCTATTTATGCATAAGAACAACTTTTGTGGAAAATAACACTTTCTTTATGCATCTTTCAATGCATAAAATCAAAATTATTGAGAATAACTCTTTTGAAATAAAAAATAAATTTCTTTATGCATCTTTGTATGCAAAAAATCAAAATTCATGAGAGTAACTATTTTGAAATAAAAATAAATTTCTTTATGCACCTTTCTATACATAAAATCAAAACTAATGAGAGTAACTCTTTTGAAATAAAAAAAAATTCTTTATGCATTTTTCTATGCATAAAATCAAAATTACTGAGAGTAACTCTTTTGAAAAAAAAAATCTTTATGCATCTTTCTATGCATAAAATCAAAATTAATGAGAGTTACTCTTTTGAAATTAAAAAAATTCTTTATGCATCTTTCTATGCATAAAATCAAAATTAATGAGAGTTACTCTTTTGTAATCAAAATATTCCCAATATGCATCTTTCTATGCATAGAAATTAATTCTAATGAAAATAACACTTTTATAATAAAAATATTTATAATATGCATTTTTCTATGCATATAATAAAAATAACACTTTTAGAATACACAAGTGGTGGGGATTACTCTTTTTGAATAATAAAAAGATAAAACTTGCTTCACAAAATTTAAAATTTTTTTGCTATAACCTCCTTTGTATGGCTGGTCATTTTTTAAAATTTTTTCATTCTCAAGTTGCTTAGAAATTATCCCAAATGGTTTAAAGCATTCTAAACTAATCAAATTCCACTTTTTAAAGGGAAACAGTATGAAAAGTATAATTCTAACAATTTGATTACACATCTAGGATAAAGAAAGGTTGAATTCAAGAATTAAGAGAGGGGCGAAGGCATAGCATCATTTTTTATTTTAAAGAAAATAAAAATTAGAAAACCATTAAATAAAATAAAGAAAAAGTAAGATTTCTAGCTTACATGATTTTTTGTGAGCTTTCCTTTGGCTTGATGGTTTGAGGGATCTACTCTTGTTTGCAATAAGAGTGGCCACCAATTCTTTTGACTCTGGGGAGGAGTAGAGTAACAGTGCATAAAACACTATTAACCATTTACAAAGGGGGAGGCTTCATTTATAGGAAAAAGTGAGCCTCTAACCAACAAACTAATTCTAGAATTTTCCAGATCAGTTTGGTCAATTTTTAGGTCACTTTAGCTTACTTTTTGGATCTAGTTGAAGCAGGAGAGAGGAGAGATGAAAATATCTCATTATTTGTGAGTTTAAAACTCAACCACACGTGAAATAGGCACCTTCTTCATGAGGGGAATTCCCCACACTGAGATGTAAAAAATGCATCATTTCTTCTAAATATCTTCTCTTTTTTTACTAATAACCTTGTCCTTAGTCAAATCTTCATCTTATGTGAGTATTTACTCATTTTTGGGGGATTTTCTTTTATTCTTCCATTTATCTCCTCCCTACATTTGGATTAATCTAATTGGTCCATAGGAGCCTTAATTCAAAAATTTTAGAAAATCTGGACCCTTAGGCTAAGGTCCTTTTTACCTGATTTCAATTTATTCCAATTGCACATTGGAAATTTCTTTTTGAATATCTGTAAGATCCCTGTTCCCACCGAGCAACGGATTCGGGGTACTGGCAGCGGAAGTAGCGCTTCTCGCGCGGGACAGGGGTCCCACACTCGGGGCCTCGCCCACGGATATTCGGATAAGAGACTAATCCGTCGGTTGTTCCAAAACCGAACCCGGAAAAACTTTCTTAATCGGAAGCACGGGCGATTCCACCAGGATAACTTTTTACTCTAACGTAGTCAAGATCATTTCTGATCGAGATGATCCAATTACATCTATAAGATACTTAGTCAGTTCAAGGAAGAAACTTGCACTTGGATCATTGGGATCAACGCTTTTTTCCCCATTCAAGAGGCACAGCCGTTGATTCCTATCCATAGAACAGTTACTGTCCGGGATTTTTTTTTCTATCGTAAAAACAAAAGTTTGAGTCTCGATTTACGGATCCATCAGTCCAGCCTAACCCCATCCGATCCCATGGATTAGCCAACCGCCCAACCACTGTAGTGATGGGATTCAATTAAGAATTTGGTTAGGTTTTGTCCCGGGTACCAAGGAAAAGAGTTCCAAGGCCCCCTAGCCGGATGTTCATGCAAAAATAAAACTAGTCACACCACTTACACACCCAATATGAAATTGCCTTTTCACAGATTCAATCAGTTTAAAACAATCCTTTAATAAAACCATAGTATCACTGATCACCATCTTCCAATTTATCCAGTTGATTCTTAATTTTTCCATCATTCCTTCATCAGAGTATCTATGGCATCATTGGCAACTAGGACGCTCACCACCTGTCCACTCAGGGGCCGTTTCCTAATTCCTAGCCCATAATACTCGGCAATATAATCACTTATCAAGATGGACTCTCGTTGAAGATCAGCAAGATCAACCAACAGATCCATATAAGCAGCCATGGACTCATCCATTGAAGACCAGCAAGGTCATTCAATCAGATCCATGCCCGATTTCAGAAAACAACTCCAACTCTGTTCCAATATCTTCCTCGACGCACGCATGGGTATCCTAGGCGACCCAGAGCCCGAGCACCGTATGGTCAGCACCCTCTAGGATCCTTCGCAGGTGACCTAGCGCTTCACTCATAGGCCGCTTCCTTGGCCCCTCATCCACCGTACCGGAAGCTCACCATTTTAATCGCACCCAGGCTGCTCAAGACCTCGGCCGACCTTGCTACGCGAAACGTCCTTCATTGACTCTCCGTCAGCAGTTGCAACATTATCAGTTAGGTCTCCACGACCTTAATCACAAGATAGTCACAATGCTTTCCCAGCAATCTTGACATAAAACAGTCATTTACAAACAGCATTTACAAACAATCACAAAATATAGTTTCTATATTAACTCTCATTTTTCGACATTATCCCTCATCAATCCACATTGCTTATTCCACATTCCAGTTATATGTGTACTCATCCCATCACATCATTTTCCATCTCATCACTTCAGATTCCTTCACATCACATATCGTATATTCACATCCATACATATATCCACATCCACATCCACATTCACATCCATACATCCACATCTACATCCATACATCTATTTTCACATCTACATCTACATGCACATTCATGCATCCATATCCATACATCTACATCTACATGCACATTCACATCCATACATCCATCTATATGCGTACATTCACATCTACATGCATACATCCACATCTCTATGCATACATCCACATCCACATTCTCCTCCATACATCTACATCTACATGCATACATCCACCTCCACATTCACATCCACATCTATACATCTACATCTACATGCACATTCACATCCATACATCCACATCTATATGCGTACATTCACATCTACATGCATACATCCACATCTCTATGCATACAGCCACATCCACATTCTCCTCCATACATCTACATCTACATGCATACATCCACCTCCACATTCACATCCACATCTATACATCTACATCTACATGCATACATCCACATCTCTATTTACATCCTCATCTATGCATCTACTTCTACAGGCATACATCCACATCACCATTCACATCTACATCTATACATCTACATCTACATGCATACATCCACATCCACATCTATACCTCTACATCTACATGCATACATCTACATCTCCATTCACATCCACATCTATACATCTATATCTACATGCATCCATCCACATCTCTATTTACATCCTCATCTATACATCTACTTCTACATGCATACATCCACCTCCACATTCACACTCACATCCATACATCTACATCTACATGCAAACATCCACATCTCCATGCATAATAAATTCTTTTAATTAATCTAGGATGATAGTTCCTAGAATATGGTAGGAAGTCCTCTTTTTATGCTTTGAATGAAATTATTTTATGCGTAATTTCTATAAAAATTTTGCCATAGCTCCGCTACTATGACTGATAAATCTCAATTTTTTCTAAGGGATAAAGCTTATCATTAAGGAAATAATTAGAATGGTCTCTAATTGGATCATCAATCCATAATGGATTGAATCATCAATATGCATAAACTAAAAGCATAGAAAAAAGCCATTAATTTGGCCTCAAGCATAGCTTAATCTTGGATTAAGGAAAAGCTTTATGAAAAGCTTCGTTTGGATTGAGAATGGGTCATGAGTTTGACCATTTCTTGAGTGAGAGAGAGAAATTACATAAAAACCATTAGAATTTAAACATAAATAGAAATTAACTTCAATAGCATTTATTAAATTATGTAACTCTTCACTACTATTCAACCTCAATAGCATTTAAAAAACCATACCAATTAAGCTTCTCAAGCTTGAGAGGGGTTGAGAAGAGAGAAACATTGAGAAATTATAGAAAAGATCAAAATTCACTATACTTATCTTATAATTTGCTTGATTCTTTGTTCACGGGTAGAGGCCCCCAACCAATCAATTGGTTTAGTATGTTGGTGGAGCCACCATGGGGATTGAAGAAAGAGAGAAGTATCAAAAACTAGTGAATTATTAAAGAATTCACAGTTCTTGGCTTAGGTGGAGTAGAGTAACAATGCATAAGACACTATATCTGCATAAAGAATTCATAGTTCTTGGCTTAGGTGGAGTAGAGTAACAATGCATAAGACACTATATCTATATAAAGAATTCATAGTTCTTGGCTTAGGTGGAGTAGAGTAACAATGCATAAGACATTATATCTACATAAAGAATTCATAGTTCTTGGCTTAGGTGGAGTAGAGTAACAATGCATAAGACACTATATTTTCTTGGCTTAGGTGGAGTAGAGTAACAAGGCATAAGACTCTATATCTTTTTCAACAAGGGGAGGCTTCTATTTATAGGAAAATTTGAGCTCCTAACCAAACAAACTGATTCTAGAATTTTCCAAGTCAGTTTGGTCACTTTTTGACCATTTTTAGGTCAGTTAAGCTAACTTTTTGGAACTAGACTTGAATGAGGAGAGAGGAGAGATAAAATATCTCAATTTTTATGAGTTTAAAACTCATTCAAGCATGTGAAATATGCACCTCCTTTAAAGAACTCTCCTTCCTTACATATATGTCATAGTTTTTTTATTAATAACCTTGTACATTTTCAACTCTTCATCTTATGTGAAATATGCACCTCCTTTAAAGAACTCCCCTTCCTTACATATGTGTTTTTTTACTAATAAACCTTGTACATTTTCAACTCTCCATCTTATGTGAGCATTTACTCCTTTTTGGATACCCAAAATATCTCATATTTTTAATATTGCTCATAGTTTTTTACTAATAAACCTTGTACATTTTCAACTCTTCATCTTATGTGAAATATGCACCTCCTTTAAAGAACTCCTCTTCCTTACATATGTGTCATAGTTTTTTTTTTTACTAATAAACCTTGTACATTTTCAACTCTTCATCTTATGTGAAATATGCACCTCCTTTAAAGAACTCCTCTTCCTTACATATGTGTCATAATGGAATCATTTTAATATTGCTCATAGTTTTTTACTAATAAACCTTGTACATTTTCAACTCTTCCTCTTATGTGAGCATTTACTCATTTTTGGGTATCTTCTTTTACAAATTGGATTTATCTCCTCCCTACACATGGATTGATGCTATTGGGCCATAGGAACCTTAATTGGACCATAGTCTAAAAATTTCTGAAATCTAGACCCTTAGACTAAGGTTCTTTATACCTATTTCCAATTAATTCCAATTGCACATTGGAAAATTCTTTCTGAATTTCTGTTTCAGGGGGATTCATTTTAATAAGGTGAGATATTTTTCTATCCAAAAATATTCAAAATCTGAATATTCTCTCTCTAGAATATTTTCTCTCTCTAGGTTAAAACAGTTAGAAACAAGGTCTTTATATTTTTGAAGAGAGATTGATTACAGGGGAAGATACTAGACATCAAAAAGGGGGTTGGGGGAGGAATCTTACATTCTACCCCACTTAAAAAAACGCGAGATGTCCTCATCTCGCAACTTGGGATAATTTCGCAAGATGCACGAATATGAGACTTAGAGAAAAATTTAATCAAGATTAACCACCAAGAAAAGTCTTAAAGAGAGCAAGATTTAAACTTTATTCATTCTGGGAACTTATACAGTAAAGATAGAAGAACTCTTTACACTTCCATAAGCCCGTCCATCATATGGTCACAAAAGCAGTCCTCACAAGCTGCACAAGTATAGGGTAACTCATCTATGGGAATGATTCTGTTGGTTATTGCCGCACCTATCTCAGTGGTATGAGGTGATCTAAAAAAAGGACCTCTGAGAGGCAAGCCAAAAACGGGGTAAAGGCATATCTTCTCATGAGGAAGAAAACACGCCAGTAAGAAGACCCTCTCAGAAAACCCAAGATGCCTTGATCTCATGACGCAGTAGTATCGGGGACCCAAACCCAAAGCTTCAATAACCATGGCCAAGCGGACATTGTTACGAAAGTGCTGCTGATCCCAGGGTGTTACGTTTTGATAGGTCCGCCATTTGGTCTGAGCTACAGAAGTTCCTAGGTGAGGAAAAAGTGAGCGCTCATACTGTTCTATAAAGTCTTTCTTCACAGACTCACTTGCGTCTTGAAGGTGAGAAATCATCATAGATAAAACTAGTTCTTGTTGCCAAGCCATGAAGGAGATTAAGAAGAAAGGAGATTGATGGGAGTAAGATTACTGTGAGCGACAGTTAAAGGTTACGACTTATATAAAGGAAGGAGCTAGCGTAACCTAGAAGCCAACGGTAACTTGCCACTGAAGTTTTATCGTCTTTCCATGATTTGAGTTTGACACATTTTTCTATAGAAGGCATTAAGAATTTTAAGATGAGGAGATAAAAGAAGCTTGTAGGCTAAGTCACCTACTTTCATTGAATTCAGATATAAGGGTCACAATATCTGGGGGATAACTTCTTATACTCCCCAAGAGATAAAGAACTTCTTTTGGGCCGTACTCGAATGAAAACCAAAACCTTGGTATCCAAAACACCGATTCTCACTTCTGAACTCATTGTTCTAAATCCTTAAAATAGGTGGGACTCCTGAGAAGTATTCTAGGGAAAGGGTCTTCCTTTTTTAAACAGAAACTTTCTTTTATTTTAGAGAGGGAATAATTATAAGATCAGAAAGGGAGATTCTTACTCCTGTATACCTCGAAGGCTGGGGAGAAATCTTACATTCTACCCCACTTAAAAAGTGCGAGATGTCCTCATCTCGCAAGGTAGAGGACAGCTCTTTTTCTTAAGATCCAATTTTATTCTGGGGTTCCTTATATTCTGGTCAACCTAACAGAACACTGGGATAAATATCCCTTATATAGAACTCATCATTAAATAACAATTCATTCAGATCATATCATTCATATCTTTAACATGATAATGGTCCATTAGACCGAAAAGTCTCCTTCGGAACATTCCTCCATGGAAATTTCGGTCAAGCAAGTTCTCAATTTGACATCCCTTAACTTGATCTACCGGTCAAGTATTAATAGCAGCAATCTGACAGCACAACCCACTAATCTCATAGTGATTTGCTGAATTCATTATCATCATTCTAGTTATGAATATCATCACAGGGACTCGTCCCATTCCCCCTCATTGTGGTTTCATCATTATATTTCAACTAAATTTTAAAAATCATCATTTTTCAATCAGAATTTTCAACAAGAATCCAAATCAATTCATCAATTCTCAAACAGAATTAAAAATCATATCAATCACATTTGAAATCATCATCTGGATAGCATTAACGCTTATAATTTCAAGTCTTAGATTTACTCGTATATACTGTCAGTAAAGACCTGCAGTATACTCTCTGTATATACGGGTAGTCACGGCCCTTGGAATTATAAGGTAAATACCATCATGTCTAGGCCTCAAGCAAGTCAGGGATTTTATATAATTGCGGTACTTCCCTTTGAAGACCCAATTACCAAATTACGAGTTTCAGTTTGAATATCAAATTGTATGAATTATATCACACAATTATAACCTTTTTGTCTTTCTAGATAAATTTTTGACATATTTGTCTTCTCAGTTGATCTTTATTAACCAAATGCTCTGATACCAACTGTAAGATCCCTGTTCCCACCAAGCAACGCATTCGGGGTACTGGCAGCGGAAGTAGCGCTTCTCGCGCGGGACAGGGGTCCCACACTCGCGGCCTCGCCCACGGATATCCGGATAAGAGACTAATCCGTCAGTTGTTCCAAAACTGAACCCGGAAAAAC
This sequence comes from Cibotium barometz, assembly GCF_041138505.1. Taxonomy (NCBI): domain Eukaryota; kingdom Viridiplantae; phylum Streptophyta; class Polypodiopsida; order Cyatheales; family Cibotiaceae; genus Cibotium; species Cibotium barometz. The sequence continues at coordinate 40,439,672 of NC_141062.1, read as the reverse complement.
TTTCTTAACTGGAAGCACGGGCGATTCCACTAGGATAACTTTTTACTCTAACGTAGTCAAGATCATTTCTGATCGAGATGATCCAATTACATCTATAAGATACTTAGTCAGTTCAAGGAAGAAACTTGCACTTGGATCATTGGGATCAACGCTTTTTTCCCCATTCAAGAGGCACAGCCGTTGATTCCTATCCATAGAACAGTTACTGTCCGGGATTTTTTTTTCTATCGTAAAAACAAAAGTTTGAGTCTCGATTTACGGATCCATCAGTCCAGCCTAACCCCATCCGATCCCATGGATTAGCCAACCGCCCAACCACTGTAGTGATGGGATCCAATTAAGAATTTGGTTAGGTTTTGTCCCGGGTACCAAGGAAAAGAGTTCCAAGGCCCCCTAGCCGGATGTTCATGCAAAAATAAAACTAGTCACACCACTTACACACCCAATATGAAATTGCCTTTTCACAGATTCAACTAGTTTAAAATAATCCTTTAATAAAACCATAGTATCACTGATCACCATCTTCCAATTTATCCAGTTGATTCTTAATTTTTCCATCATTCCTTCATCAGAGTATCTATGGCATCATTGGCAACTAGGACGCTCACCACCTGTCCACTCAGGGGCCGTTTCCTAATTCCTAGCCCATAATACTCGGCAATATAATCACTTATCAAGATGGACTCTCGTTGAAGATCAGCAAGATCAACCAACAGATCCATATAAGCAGCCATGGACTCATCCATTGAAGACCAGCAAGGTCATTCAATCAGATCCATGCCCGATTTCAGAAAACAACTCCAACTCTGTTCCAATATCTTCCTCGACGCACGCATGGGTATCCTAGGCGACCCAGAGCCCGAGCACCGTATGGTCAGCACCCTCTAGGATCCTTCGCAGGTGACCTAGCGCTTCACTCATAGGCCGCTTCCTTGGCCCCTCATCCACCGTACCGGAAGCTCACCATTTTAATCGCACCCAGGCTGCTCAAGACCTCGGCCGACCTTGCTACGCGAGACGTCCTTCATTGACTCTCCGTCAGCAGTTGCAACATTATCAGTTAGGTCTCCACGACCTTAATCACAAGATAGTCACAATGCTTTCCCAGCAATCTTGACATAAAACAGTCATTTACAAACAGCATTTACAAACAATCACAAAATATAGTTTCTATATTAACTCTCATTTTTCGACATTATCCCTCATCAATCCACATTGCTTATTCCACATTCCAGTTATATGTGTACTCATCCCATCACATCATTTTCCATCTCATCACTTCAGATTCCTTCACATCACATATCGTATATTCACATCCATACATATATCCACATCCACATCCACATTCACATCCATACATCCACATCTACATCCATACATCTATTTTCACATCTACATCTATATGCACATTCATGCATCCACATCCATACATCTACATCTACATGCACATTCACATCCATACATCCATCTATATGCGTACATTCACATCTACATGCATACATCCACATCTCTATGCATACATCCACCTCCACATTCACATCCACATCTATACATCTACATCTACATGCACATTCACATCCATACATCCACATCTATATGCGTACATTCACATCTACATGCATACATCCACATCTCTATGCATACATCCACATCCACATTCTCCTCCATACATCTACATCTACATGCATACATCCACCTCCACATTCACATCCACATCTATACATCTACATCTACATGCATACATCCACATCTCTATTTACATCCTCATCTATGCATCTACTTCTACAGGCATACATCCACATCACCATTCACATCTACATCTATACATCTACATCTACATGCATACATCCACATCCACATCTATACCTCTACATCTACATGCATACATCTACATCTCCATTCACATCCACATCTATACATCTATATCTACATGCATCCATCCACATCTCTATTTACATCCTCATCTATACATCTACTTCTACATGCATACATCCACCTCCACATTCACACTCACATCCATACATCTACATCTACATGCAAACATCCACATCTCCATGCATAATAAATTCTTTTAATTAATCTAGGACGATAGTTCCTAGAATATGGTAGGAAGTCCTCTTTTTATGCTTTGAATGAAATTATTTTATGCGTAATTTCTATAAAAATTTTGCCATAGCTCCGCTACTATGACTGATAAATCTCAATTTTTTCTAAGGGATAAAGCTTATCATTAAGGAAATAATTAGAATGGTCTCTAATTGGATCATCAATCCATAATGGATTGAATCATCAATATGCATAAACTAAAAGCATAGAAAAAAGCCATTAATTTGGCCTCAAGCATAGCTTAATCTTGGATGAAGGAAAAGCTTTATGAAAAGCTTCGTTTGGATTGAGAATGGGTCATGAGTATGACCATTTCTTGAGTGAGAGAGAGAAATTACATAAAAACCATTAGAATTTAAACATAAATAGAAATTAACTTCAATAGCATTTATTAAATTATGTAACTCTTCACTACTATTCAACCTCAATAGCATTTAAAAAACCATACCAATTAAGCTTCTCAAGCTTGAGAGGGGTTGAGAAGAGAGAAACATTGAGAAATTATAGAAAAGATCAAAATTCACTATACTTATCTTATAATTTGCTTGATTCTTTGTTCACGGGTAGAGGCCCCCAACCAATCAATTGGTTTAGTATGTTGATGGAGCCACCAATGGGGATTGAAGAAAGAGAGAAGTATCAAAAACTAGTGAATTATTAAAGAATTCACAGTTCTTGGCTTAGGTGGAGTAGAGTAACAATGCATAAGACACTATATCTGCACAAAGAATTCATAGTTCTTGGCTTAGGTGGAGTAGAGTAACAATGCATAAGACACTATATCTACATAAAGAATTCATAGTTCTTGGCTTAGGTGGAGTAGAGTAACAATGCATAAGACACTATATTTTCTTGGCTTAGGTGGAGTAGAGTAACAAGGCATAAGACTCTATATCTTTTCCAACAAGGGGAGGCTTCTATTTATAGGAAAATTTGAGCTCCTAACCAAACAAACTGATTCTAGAATTTTCCAAGTCAGTTTGGTCACTTTTTGACCATTTTTAGGTCAGTTAAGCTAACTTTTTGGAACTAGACTTGAATGAGGAGAGAGGAGAGATAAAATATCTCAATTTTTATGAGTTTAAAACTCATTCAAGCATGTGAAATATGCACCTCCTTTAAAGAACTCTCCTTCCTTACATATATGTCATAGTTTTTTTATTAATAACCTTGTACATTTTCAACTCTTCATCTTATGTGAAATATGCATCTCCTTTAAAGAACTCCCCTTCCTTACATATGTGTTTTTTTACTAATAAACCTTGTACATTTTCAACTCTGTATCTTATGTGAGCATTTACTCCTTTTTGGATACCCAAAATATCTCATATTTTTTATATTGCTCATAGTTTTTTACTAATAAACCTTGTACATTTTCAACTCTTCATCTTATGTGAAATATGCACCTCCTTTAAAGAACTCCTCTTCCTTACATATGTGTCATAGTTTTTTTTTTACTAATAAACCTTGTACATTTTCAACTCTTCATCTTATGTGAAATATGCACCTCCTTTAAAGAACTCCTCTTCCTTACATATGTGTCATAATGGAATCATTTTAATATTGCTCATAGTTTTTTACTAATAAACCTTGTACATTTTCAACTCTTCCTCTTATGTGAGCATTTACTCATTTTTGGGTATCTTCTTTTACAAATTGGATTTATCTCCTCCCTACACATGGATTGATGCTATTGGTCCATAGGAACCTTAATTGGACCATAGTCTAAAAATTTCTGAAAATCTAGACCCTTAGACTAAGGTTCTTTATACCTATTTCCAATTAATTCCAATTGCACATTGAAAAATTCTTTCTGAAATCTGTTTCAGGGGGATTCATTTTAATAAGGTGAGATATTTTTCTATCCAAAAATATTCAAAATCTGAATATTCTCTCTCTAGAATATTTTCTCTCTCTAGGTTAAAACAGTTAGAAACAAGGTCTTTATATTTCTGAAGAGAGATTGATTACAGGGAAAGATACTAGACATCAAAAAGGGGGTTGGGGGAGGAATCTTACAATATCTATTTTAGGGAAAACCATTTTAGACACTAGGAGGATTTTTATATCCAAAAATATCTCAATTTTGAATTATCTCTCTCTAGACATTTTCTCTCTCTAGGCCAAAATAGGGTAAAAAAGGATATTTCTTCTATTTCAGAGAGGGGAATAATTATAAGATCATAAGGGGAGGTTTTTACACCTGCACACCTCAAAAGCTGGAGGGAGGAATCTTACAATTTTGATGCAGCCTGCCACTCCATGGTCTATCAACTGAACCACTAGATGAGGACTCTTCTGGTCCACTCAAAGACTGTGATTGTTGACTTGCATTCTGTGCAACCACATTTCCACTCACATCAGCCCTAACAGCTTCTTTTTCAGCAATATACCAGCTGATCGTCTCATCAAAAACAACATCCCTCCTACCCTCAACTCATGTGTAGCACGGTTATAACACCTGTATCCCTTTTGCTCAAGAAAATACCCAATAAACACACATTTTTTAGCTTTTGAATTTATCTTAGTTCTCAGCTCATCTGGCACATGCACATATGCAATGCATCCAAAAACTTTCAAATGAGACAAATCAGGTTTTCTGCCCCAGTAAACCTCTCCTCTGGAGTTACATCATGTATGGTCTACAGTTGGAGTCCTGTTCATGATGTAAACTACTGTAGAAATAGCCTCAACCTAATAGCTATGTGGCATATTCTTCTCTCCCATCAATGCTTGTGCAATCTCAGCAATGTGCTTGTTTTTTTGCTTAGCAACTCCATTTTTGTGCGGAGTGTATCTGCATGCTGAATACCATTCTTTTGCAAAAAAAGAACTCATTGGAGAAGTACTCTCCTCGTCCATCTGACCTTAGGCACTTTACATGTTTCCTTGTTTGCTTTTCAACCATAACTCTGAAATTTTGAAAATGAGTGAACACCTCACTCTTCTCCTTCACATGAAGTATACCCACACTTTCCTTGTGTGGTCATCAATAAATGTCACGTATGTAATACCTGTAGCCTCCCATAGACATGGTCTTTGTAGGACCCCATACATCTGAATGCACACCATCTAGTGCATTTCTGCTCACATTTCTCTCACGTGGAAATACATGCTTTGTTTGCTTTCCAAATTGGCATGCTTTCCATATTTTTTGCATACCTTCAACTTTAAACTTTGGCAGCCCTATCACAATTCCTTTAGTCTGCATAGACTTCATTCTCTGCACATTCACATGTCCAACTCTTTTATGCCAAATGTGTGTGTCTGCAACAATTCCTGTACAATTTGCAAACATCGTAGCACTCACTTCAGGCATGTTTACATTCAATGTAAACATTCTGCCCACTCTGTTGCCTTTTGCAACCAACCTGCACTTGTCTTTAAACTCTTCAACATAACAACCATCAAGGTTAAATCGAACTTGCAAACCTTGCTCAGTGATCTGGCCAACTGAAACCAGATTCTTGTTATGTTTGGATCATGAAGTATATCTGCAAGGTACTTCACTTTGCTATCCTGCATAGACAATGGCACATCTCCAACATGGGCAATTGGATGAGCAGTGTCATCCCTTGTTTCCACAAAACCTCGTCTTTCAAGGTTTTTCATCTCCTTGAACCTCTCCCCCCATGACTTGTCATGTGGTTCGAAGCACGTGAATCAACATACCATACATCATCTTTATGTGCTGCTTCAACATTTTCATACATGGCATTAACGACATGCTACATAACAAACAACCTTTTATTATCCTCATTGTTTTTGCTCAAGGATGCATAGTTGTGTAATTTTTCATTTTTCATATCAGCGTGCTTCTTATGACAATGTGCGTGCACATGTCCAGGCTTACCACAATAAAATCATCCATGTGTATCATTATACTGCCATTGCCAATTTCCATGACCTCTTTGACTCCCCCTGCCTCTGAATTGGCCTCTTCCACTTGCGTGTTGTTGTTGTTGTTTGTGAATTCTGGGACTGTTGTTGTTACTGTTTGCTGGACATAATTTTGATTACCTGTTTGGCCACCTCCTTGGTCGTGTCCATGGCCTCCTCTTCCTTGTCCTCTTCCTAAACTTGTGTAGAAGGCCTGTTCCTCTGAACTGTTTTTGTTTTGTGAAGACTGTTGTCCTTCACCCAAGCTCTTCTCTTCTATAATCAACATAGACACCAAATCTGTGAAATTGGAAATGTGTTTCCGAGTCTGAATAAACGTCTTGAATGCCTTGTATTGTGGTCCGAGACCATGTAGATAGACTTCCACCTTATCATCACTCATCATCTACTGAAACAACATCTACTGAAACACCAAAAAATGCAAGGGATTCCACAATACCCTTGATCTTCAATGCATAGTCATTAACAGACATACTCTTTTTCTCCACAGTATGAAGTTCATTCTTCAACTATATCTTTTGTGCCTTGGTATTCGTTTCATAGAGTTTTGCCAAGGTGTCCCACGCCTCCTTGGGGGACTGGCATCCTGTATGTGCCCAATCATGGTGTCCTGTATACTGATAGAGAGAAAATACATAACTTTTCTGGCTCTTTGGTTCCAATCCTTGAACTCTTTCACATCTGCAGGCAGTCAGATTGATCTTCGGTATCTCCAGTGCCTCTTCATGTGCTCACCTTCTATGTAGTACCAGTAACCCTTTCCCATCAGGAAATTTGTCAACCTGAACCTCCAAGCATGGAAGTTGTTCTTGTCAAGATTCTAAGCAACAATCTGGTTTATGTCATCATTTGACATCTTGCCAGGCACACAGATTTACCAGAAACAACACTCTGGTTTGTCCCGCACAAACTGCTGTATTTTCTATAGTGGTACTGTACTATACTCAAATGTCACAACCAATGACCTCAATGTGAATACATACACCCAATGGCAACTGTTTTACCTCCTTGCAGCACACACAATGTCTGCACAACCAATCTGTCTTCTTGCAGTTCTTAAAACAGAGTTCTGCATAGAATCGATGACTTACCCGCAGTGCTCTAAATCGTCTGCTTTTCGAAAAACGAAGGTCATCACGTGCCCGAAAAATGAAGGTCATCATGTGCCCGAAACGCATTTTCGGCCTGGAAAAGATTGTCTGATAGTTCGATAGGACAGAATAGTTCCCTAGAGCTTTACTCCCAAAGAAAGCTCCTCAATGAGAGATCGTTTGCCGGTGCCTCCCGTAGAGCTCCCACAAGGGTGTAGTCGCCAACACAAATAGGGAAGAGTAGATGAAGCTCTTACCCTCGTACCGCTTCCTCTGCTTCGCTTGCTTGTAGCTCAACTCCCTTAGCATGAACCAGGCTCTAATACCATGAAAAGATGTAGGGGAGAAGAGAGTTTGAGCTCTTGCAAGCATACACACACTCACAAAACCCTAAAAGAGAACACACAAGGTGAGAGGTTGAAAATCTTCTTCTTCTTCACACAACACTCAACACACCATATACAAAGATAAGAGTACACACAATATGAAGAGGTACTCAACCAAATACATACAGTAACTAGGGTTCTCTATTGTGTGAACCCATCTAAAATGAGTTGGCGCTATAACTATGCCAGTCTCTAGAATGCCTGTCACACAGCCTGTCATCCCACTAGCCACATATCATCCATGATCTCACCAACCATGCCAGTGGGTGTAAGTGTGGGGCCTATTCCCTAGGCGGGTCATAAGTGTCCACCACCTCACTAAATGAGCTCTATATCTCAACATAGAGTACATCTTTTCTTGTTCCATGCATGTGGGATAATCTAGTTTTGCCATATGGCTTCATGCTCACCTGCTTACTCCCTACCTCTACATGTGCTCTATGGCACCACACTTCCCAAAAATAGAGAAACTCAATGAAATTAATGTAAAATTGCAACAAATAGAAGAGAAATTCAAAGCCATCAAGAAACAAGCCGCCGATCAACTAACCACGTTACAAAAGACTGAAAAATTTCATAATGAGTTTCCAAGTAGCACACTTGGAAAGTGTGAGCACAAGGAAATCAATAAATCTCATACATAAGAAACTCAATAAATCTCATACACAAGGAACTCAATAAATCTCATACACCTTTCTCTTTTCATCCATTAACACTCACTTTCCTATAGTATGATGTAGATACTAGTGAAGATCTAACAATGGGAAGATATAGGCCTAGTATTTCAAATTTAGATATTCCCAATATAATCATGGTTATATTCCATAATGAGATTTATCTTAATAACTACATATCCATGTTGTATAATTATGCCCTATATCGCTAATGGTCCTTAACTTTAGATATTAGTATAAATTTCTCATGAAATCCATCTATTAACCATTGGACACCTCTCCAATGTCAATGCCATCCATTCAAATAACCATCACTTAATTTGTCCGTTGACATATTAAAAATGGTAATATTGTATATTTTACGTGTGCGATCATCGCTTGTCTATGAAAGGCACACCACATGATTAAATATGGAGATTGGATTCTTAGATTAAGTGTTTGCACAAGACATGGACCTATATTTTAAGTATGGTCGGCCAAGGTGTGAAGGGTAGGGGGCCAAGATAAGGGTCAATTTGTGTTCTCACCATTCATACTCTTATGCAACTAATATAGTGCTATTTTTCTCTACTTTCTTGCTCTCTTGAGCATCTTGCCTAATTTATTTAGAGCCATTATATGCTTATTTTGTATATGTGAGAGAGAGAGAGAGAGAGAGATTGAGTGAGAGGAGGGTCGAGTTTCCTTTGGAGTGCGGCGGTGGTGTTGGTGTGGAGCTTTGGAGTGTGGCTACATGGCAACATCATCTCCTACAAGAATCCGAGCACAAGTATTCACGAGGAGGTGAGTGACATAGCTTGCCCATGATGCAATTGTGAGGTGAGGTGAGTGACATAGCTTGCCCATGATGCAATTGTGAGCTAGGTTATGGAAGATTAGCTTCTTTGTTGAGTTTTTTTATGCTCCTGAGTGTAGTTGGGAAAATTCACCTGACCTTGGTTAGTTCTTGCACTCTTTCTATGGGGCAAGGGATTTGCACCATCATACTCGATAGTGGGAGGAGATGTTACAAATTTTTATGCCTCTTAACCTGCTCTCTATGCTTGCTAATTTTGAATCAATAGTAATGATTTTGTCTGCTTTCAAGGACAAGGTTGGCTTGAGGCATATGACACTTATAAGTACCTTATTTTACTAAAGTATCCTATATTATGTATATGTTATTCTTAAGCTTTATCAAAAAATATGTAAACATCTAGAGAAAATCCTCATGTCTGTAGTATATGATTTTATTATTTAGAATATTGAATATTCATCACTAATAACCCTTGAAGAGATTATAGATATTGATATGTTCCTTATTATAACTAAACCCCTACCAACAATACAAATATTATGGACCCCGCACCCATATTTCACATGGAACATTTGTAAGCTTCAATCGTGATGTAATCACTAACTACAAGTTTATGATTGGCAACAAAGACTTTAGGCACTAATAAAGTTTCGAGGATAGAACCTACAAGTAGGGGGAGGTTAACCTATTTCAGGGTTAACAAAGGAAATCCCTACCACATACGGGAGTAGAAATAAGTGTCATGAAAAAGCACTATAAAAGTGGTAATTATTATGTGAAACGTTGGACATAACCAAAATTTATTTTAGTTAGTTCTTTAGGTTTTGAACACCCAAATGTATAAGAAATTTTATCATAGTGCAAAGACACAATTATCCCTTTGTGCTAAACTGAGCTCTTGCATTTTTCTTGCTCTTTCTCTTCTTTATGTGTGAGAAAGAGACAATTCATAGGATATACTTATTTTCTCTTAGTAGATATGCCTATTTATGCCTTGTGTAAGAGAGTGTATGTAAGATTTCTCTTTAGCTTGAATAATGAAAAAGCTTTTACCTCAATCCCTTATAATCATTCCCTATTTCAGAATGCAAGAAAATATTGTTTTTTCTTGTTTTTTCCTAGAGAGGAAAAATTCTAGAGAGAAGTAATTCAATATTGAGATATTTTTAGATATAAAAATTCTCCTAATATCTAGAATATATTTCCTTGAAACAGAAGTTCAAAGTAAATTCTCTAATGTACATTAGGAATCAATTAAAAATGATATAAGGGACCTTAGCCTAAGGGTTTAGATTTTTAAAAATTTCTGGATTATGGTTCAATTAAGGTTCCTATGGGCCAATAGGATTAATCCAAGTGTTGGGATGAGATAAATACAAAGAATAAAAGAAAATACCAAAAAATGAGTAAATGCTCATGTAAGATGAAGAGTTGACTGAGTACAAGGTTTATTAGTTAAAAATTAAGAGATATTACTAAAAAAAATGAGATATTTTAGAGAAATGATGAATTTTTGACACCTTGGTAAGGAGAGGGGGACCTTTGAGGTAGGCGCCTCCTTCACATGTGTGGAAGGGTTTTTTAATTTAAAAAAATTGTGATATTTTTATCTCTCCTCTCTCCTAGATCAAATTGGATCAAAAGGGGACCCAAACTGGTCCAAATCTTGTCCAAATTGAGTCAAGCTGGAGAATTCTAGAAGCCAATTGGAATTAGTTAGTGGCCTTCCTCACCTATAAGTAGACCCTTATTCTTTTTTATTCTCATCTCTGAGCTATACCATGCAAGTATTACATTAAAATAATCATATTTTCTATTACCCCTTAAAAATCGTCTACTTTTGGGGAGCTTGGAGCTTCTCTCTCTTCAACAACTCTTGGAGATCTCTTCTCTACTTGCTGAACCAATTGATTGGTTGGGGGATTCACTTCTAGAAAAAGAAGCAAGCTAATTCTTGAGGTAAGAATGAATTTTATTGTTTTTTGTTAATATTCTCAAATGACCTCTTCTCAACCCCTCTCAAGCTTGAGAAGTTTCTAATTGGTTGTTTTAAATTCAAATCAAGCTTTCCCTAAGAATTTTAATATGTAATCAAGAAAAAGTTAATCTTTATGCTTAATTAGAATGCTTTCTTATGTATATCTCTCTCTCCAAAAAGAATAGTCATTCCTATGGCTAATCGTTAGCAAAAGAATGCTTCTCATTGATAAATTCTTAATTCAAAAACAAACTCTAAGCTTGTTAAGCTAGAGAATAAGAAAATGGTATTTTTATGCTTTTATGGTTAATTCTTTTAAATTAATTATAAGTAGTTAAAAACTACTTTAATTGATTCTAAATGGGAAAGAGATAATTCTATCAATTTTGGAAAAGAGGAATAATGGAAATAGCTTAATCTAGTAGAAAAATCATACTTAAATTTATAATTATGGATTAAAATTATGATCTAATTTCATAGTTTATATTTAAGCTTAAGAATAGATCTTCTATCATATTTGCATTTCAATGTTTTATTATTTTAGAAAAAATTAAAAATTATCAGTAATAGCAGCAAAGCTATGATAAAATTTTCAGAAAATAATATATATTTTACTTTATGCATAATGCTAAAAGAGTACTTCCTACCATATTCTAGGATTGGACATCCTATGTAAAAAGAATGATTTTCATCATGTTCATGTGAAATAAATTTTAGTATTTATGCATACATATTTAATTAAAAGAAAAGAGGAATTTTGGTAAAATTATTTTATGATGCCAAAACATTACTCACTTCTTTTCCTTTTCTACTTTTGGTTTGCATGATGACAACACTCTTTTGATGGATATTGGAGACAAGTCTATTGACGTTCATCCTACGGTTTCAAAGGAGACTTCTACAGATCTTGATATCTATGTTGATCTTCCTATTGTGAACTTGAGCATGGTGCACTGTCATGTATGATGATCTTGAAACCTTTAATCACGTCTTGGCTGTTTGTGAAGATCCTTCAACTTATGTAGAAGCTATGTTCTTTCCATAAAAGGAACAATGGAAGGAAGCCATAGAAGCTAAATATGAGTCTTTAACTCGAAAGGTACATGGGTTCTTACCAATCTACCTTCTGATTGTACTCCTATCAAATGTAAGTGGGTTTACAAGACTAAAACAAAAGCAAATGGATCCTTTGATAAATTCAAAGCTTGTTTAATTGCAAAGGGATACAAATTGCACGGATTGACTATTATGGCACTTTTTCACCTTAGTTCATAGTACAAGCATTCGAGTACTACTAGCTTTTGCAACTCAGTTTGATTTGGAAATACATCAAATGGATGTTAAGACGGCTTTTCTTAATGGAGACTTAAAGGAGGAAATATATGTGGAGCAACTTGAAGGATTTACAATTCCCGGAAAGGAACATCTTGTATGCCAACTCCACCGTTCTTTCTATGGACTAAAACAAGCTTCACAATCATGGTACATCAAGATTGATCAATTTCTCACATCTCAGGGGTTTGTTTCTTGCTTCTCTGATCCAAATATTTATGTCAAGCGCAATGTGGATAACCATTTTGTGATATTAGCCCTTTGTGGTAATGACACTATACTTGTGTCTAAGAATCTATCTTTCATGCAACAAGTAAAAAAAGTTTTATCCACAGCCTTTGATATGGTGGATCTCGGTGACATCCATTCATGCCTTGGTATTCAAGTTCAAAGGTATCATCACAATGGTATTTTGCTTCTTCGTCAAACAAAGTTTGTCCAAGATATTGTTCAAAAGTTTGGATTGGCTACTACACATTCCGCAAACACTCCTTGTCTTGCAAGTTCTACTAGGAGTGCTTTTGCAAATATTGAGGCTGAATCATTAGCTTTAAATCAACCCTATTCTAATCTTGTTGGTTGTCTTTAATTTGTGGGCATGGGCACTCGTCCTGATATTCTATTTGCAACAGCAAATCTATTAGGACAATACTTGTCCTCTCCATCTAGAAGACGTTGGTCTCAAGCTAAACATGTTTTGAAGTACTTGAAGGGCACTGCACATTTTGGACTTGTATATCGCCGTCCAGAAGACATATCTTCATCAACTTCTCTTAATCTTTTGGGTACTGCAGATTTCGAACTTGTATATCGCCATCAAGAAGACATATCTTCATCAACTTCTCTTAATCTTTTGGGTTATTCAGCCTGCTGATTGGGCAAGCTCTAACTTGTCCATGCTATCCACTAGTGGTAATTGCTTCTTTATCAATGGCTGTTTGGTATCTTGGGCTAGCAAGAAACAACACTGTATTGCAGTTTCTACTATTACAGAGTCTAAATATGTAGCTGCATCTTTAGCAGCTCGGAGAATTGGTTTGGCTTAACCAATTGCTTGCTAATATTGGTCATTCTCCTTGCTCAAGCACTCCTCTTACCAAAGTGCTATTAGTCTAGCCAAGGACTATGTGCAACATAGCAAGTCCAAGCATATTGCAGTTCATTATCACTATGTTCGACATGAAGTAAGGAAAGGAGAAATAATGGTAGAACATTGTCTAACTGATCAAATGATTGCAGACATTCTCACCAAAGGACTCCATGAAGCTCGGTTTACACTTTTGCGATCAGAACTTGGAGTTGCGGCGAGCTCTCTTTTTGGAGATTAGCACATCTCACGTCATGTCAATTTTGTCTAGACTTGTACATAGCCTATAGACTTTAGGACACTTCACACATTACTTCACATCATGCACATTTATTCTTTGTACTTTGTATTTAGAAGCACATTGCACATGGACTTTAAGGTGGCATTGTACATTTATATGTAGGAGCTCGGGTTTTTCCCTTGCTCCCAAGGGTTTTTTTACTCGCAGCTGGAGACCTTTATTTGAGTGGGGGTGTTGGAGCTATATATAGCTAGCCCTAACTCACTCTAGGTATTGCCTATATATATGTGACTTGTGACTAATATGATTCATTCTTGTGGAGTGTATGTGGTGTCTCTTGTCTCGTCTGTCTCCCTCTCTCAAGAGTCAAAAACAGGTTTTCTAAATCTCCCTGACCTGCGTAGTCCTACGTGGTATTTTGTAGCTTCTCTTGCCTTTCTTACACCAGGTATTCTAATAGCTAGAATCCCAATCTCATCAATCAAGGCTTTGCTCCGAGCCACTAGACTCTCCATCAACATAATAATTCCATGCAAAAATGTTGGGCATACCAAGAGGCTCACGAACATTCTCTTTGCCTTTCCATGATATATTAATTGCATTCTCAGGACTGGTATTTTGAGGCAGCTTGCCACTCCATTGTCTGTCATCACATACCCAATACAAGAACTCTCTAGGTTTACTTAATGATTGTGATTGGCTGACTTGCATTCTATGCAATCACATTTCCAGTTACACATCAACCCCAACATCTTTTTCAGTAGAGCATAACCACTACTCATTTCAACAAATGTAACATCTCTGCTTACCCTCAACTCACGTGTAGTAGGGTTATAACATATATATCCCTTTTGCCCAAGGGAATATCCAATAAACACACATTTTTATTCCTTTGGATCCAGCTTCATACACAGCTCATTTGGCACATGCACATAAGCTATCCATCCAAAAACTTTCAAGTGAGACGAATCAGGTTTCTTGCCACTGAACTTCTCCTCTAGCATCACATCATGTATGTTTGTAGTAGGAATCATGTTCATGATTTATAAACTATTGTAGAAATAGCTTCAATCCAATATCTATGCGGCATATTCTTCTCTGTCACATCAATGCTCGTGCTATCTTTGCAATGTGCCCGTTTTTTCACCCCCAGTGACTCCAGTTTGCTGTAGAGTGTATCTACATGTAAATTGTCTATGAATGTCTTCATAAAAAATCAAAGAACTCATTAGAGAAGTACTCTTCCCCTCCATATGACTTTAGACACTTCACATGCTTCCCTGTTTACTTTTCAGCCCCATCACTCTCAAATTCTGAAAGTGAGTGAAAACTTCACTCTTCTCCTTCATGAAATACACCCACAATTTGCTCGTGTGATCATCAATGAATGCTACATAATACTTGCAACCACCCATAGACGTAGTTTTTGCAAGACCCTATACATCTGAATGCACCACATCTAGCACATTCCTTCTCACATTTCTATCATGTGGAAACACATGCTTTGTTTGCTATATCAAAATTGATATGCTGCATACTTTCTGCATATCATCAACTTTAAATTTAGGTAGCCTTGTCACAATTTCTTTAGTCTGCATAACTTCATTCTTTGCACATTTACATGCCCAATTCTCTTATGCCAAATGTATCTACAACAACTCTTGAACCCTTTGCAAACATTGCAGGTTCCACTTCAAGCATATTTACATCTAGTGTAAACATTATGCCCACTATATTGCCTTTTTCAACCAGCATGCACTTGTCTTTAAAGTCTTTGACATAACAACAATCAGGGTTAAAGCGCACATGCAAACCTTGCTTAATCATCTTGCCAACAGAAACCAAATTCTTTGTAATATTTGGAATGTGAAGTACATCTGCAAGATACTTCAACTTACCATTTTGCATAGACAATGGCACATTTCCAACATGGAAAATTGGATGAGTAATATCATCCCCTGTTTCAACAAAACTTGGCTTCTCAAGATTTTCATATCCTTGAACCACTCGCCATGACTGGTCATGTGGTTTGAAGCACTTGAATCCATATACCATATATCATCATTGCATGTGGATACATCATTTTTCGACACCACATTAAGTACATGTCGCATAACAAACAACCTTTCATTGTCCTCATTACTTTGGCTAGAGGACGCATAATTGTTTGCGGCATTTTTCCACTTCTCATGTCATTTTCCTTCTTATAGCAATCTTCGTGCACATGCTTAGATTTGCCACATTAAAAAAACTCTCATGTATCATTTTGCTACCTTTGCCAATTTCCACGACCTCTTTGACTCCCCCTACCTCTAAACTGGCCTCTTCCACCTATGTTGTTGTTCTAATTTATGGGATTGTTGTTGATGACCATAATCTTGATTACCTGTTTGGCCACAGTCTCGTCCTCTACCTGCACTTGTGTAAAAGGCTTGTTGCTCCGAGCTGCCTTTGTTTTGTGAAGACTAGTCTTCACCCAAACTCTTTTCTTCAATGATCAACATTTGAAAGACCCCTGCCCCCTTTGCGCAACGAATTCCCGAGGTGCTAGTAGCGGAAGTATAACTTCTTGCACAGGGCAGAACCTCTCACTCGGGGCCTCATCCACGGATATCCAGACAAGAGACTAATCCCTCAGTTCTTCCAAAACCAAACCCGGAAAAACTTCCCTTGCCTAGCAGACATAGGCGATTCCTCCAGGATATTTTTTATTCTAAGATAGTCAAGAGCTTTAACTAACCAAACTAATCTGACCAAACTCGTAAGTCACATGGTCAGATCAAGGAAAAGACTTACACTTGGATCAGAGAGTCCAATGCTTTTTTCCTCATCAAGAGTCACATCTATTGATTCTTTTCCATAGAACAAGGGTTATCTAGGATTTACTTTAACTATCGTAACTTAATAGAATTAAGTTTCAATTTTAGGAATCCATCAGTCCAGCCTAACCCCATCCAATCCCAACCACTGTAGTGATAGGACCCATTTTAGGAATCCATCAGTCCAGTCTAACCCCATCCAATCCCATGGGTTAGCCAACCGCCCAACCACTGTAGTGATACGATCCATTTAGGAATTCGGATATGTTTTGCCCCTAGTACCACTGTAGTGATAGGATCCATTTTAGGAATTCGGATATGTTTTTCCCCTGGTACCACTGTAGTGATAGGATCCATTTTAGGAATCCATCAGTCCAGCCTAACCCCATCCAATCCCATGGGTTACCACTGTAGTGATAGGATCCATTTAGGAATTCGGATATGTTTTGCCCTTTGTACCACTGTAGTGATACGATCCATTTTAGGAATCCATCAGTCCAGCCTAACCCCATCCAATCCCATGGGTTAGCCAACCACCCAACCACTGTAGTGATAGGATCCATTTAGGAATTCGGATATGTTTTGCCCCTGGTACCAGGGAAAAGAGTTCCCAGGCCCCCTAGCCGACGCTTTAAGCAAAATTCAAGATAGTCACACCACATACACACCCAATGTGAAATTTTCTATTTCACAGATTCATGTGTCTTTAAAACAATCTTTTAATGAAACCATAGTATCACTGATCATAATCCTCTAAAATATCCAGCTTGAATTCTTATTTCCAATCATTCCCTCATTGGTGTACCTATGACGTCACTGGCAACCAGAATGCTCACCACCTGTTCACTCAAGGACCTTTTTGATAGTTTCTAGCTCATAGTACCTGGCAATAGAATCACATAAGAAAATCGAGATGGACTCTCTGTTGTTGAAGATCAGTAAGATAAATCAACATATCCATATATAACAGAGCCATGGACTCATCCGTTAAGGACCACCATGGACAATCAACCAAATCCATGCCCAATTTCAGAAAACAACTTTAACACCTTGTTCCATTTTTCTTCCTCGATGCATGCGTGGGTATCTTCGGCGACACAGAGCCCGAGCACCGTATGGTGAGCACTGTCTAGGCTTCTTCGTAGGTCACCTAGGGCTTCACTCATAGGCCGCTTCCTTGGTCCCTCATCCACCGTATCGGAAGCTCACCATTTAAATCGAATCGAGGCTGGTCAAGACCTCGACCAACCTTGCTATGCGAGACGTCCTTTGTTGACTCTCCGTCAGCTATTGCAACTTTATCACTTAGGTCTCCATGACCTCATTCACAAGAACATCAAAATGCTTCCCCAGCATTCTTGACATAAAACAATCATTTAAAAATAGGTCATAAATACAGTTTCTAACGAACTCTCATCTTTCCACATTATTCTGCATCATATCGCATTATTCCACATTCTTCTAAATCAATTCCCTTTGCTTATTCCACATCTAGGCATATCTATTCCCATCATCCTTCATCCGTTCTCATCCAATCATATCATATTACATCTCATCACATCCATCCACATCACATCACATTCATCCACATCTCATTTAATTACATCTAGAATATGGTAGGAAGTTCTCTTTTAGCATTATGCGGCACAAAAATAAGATATGTATTATTTTCAAAAAAGTTTGCCATAGCTTCGCTGCTATTACTGATAATTATCAATTTTTTCTAAAGAATACAAACTTGTAATGGAAATATGATAGTAGTTCCTCTTTTATGCTTAAAATCAAATTATGAATTTAAATCATAATTTTAACCATAATCATAAACTTAATTATGATTATCCCACTAGATTAAGCTAATTCCATTATTTCTCTTTTCCCAAATTGTTAGGATAATCTATTTCTTGTTTAGAATCAATCAAAGTAGTTTTTAACTAATAAATAATCTAAAAGAAATAACCATTATTTTGGTAACACAAAATCATAAAAAATACCATTTTCTTAATCTCTAGCTTATCAAGCCTAGACTTTAGCTCTGAATTAAGAGACTCATTGAGAAGCATCCTTTTTTCAAAGGATTTAGCCATAAAGATTTATCTTTCTTTTAATTAAGCATTAAGACTTTTAGAGAGAGAGATTTACTTAAAGAAAGCATTACAAATAAGCATAAAGACTAACTTTCTTTTAATTAAGCATTAAGACTTTAAGGGAAATCTTGATTTGAACTAAAAATTTATTTAGAAAGCTTCTCAAGCTTGAGAGGGGTTGAGAAGAAGAAAGTCATTGTTGAGATAAATTAGAAAAAACCATAAAATTTGATTTTACCTCTAAGTTCGGCTTGATTCTCTATTAGCACAGTGAAGACCCCGACCAATCAATTGGTCCACCAAGAGGAGAAGAGAAACTCCAAGAGTTGTTGTAGAGAGAGAGAGATCCAAGCTCCCAAGAGAGGAAAATTTAAGGGATAATAGAAAATATGATTATTTTAATATAATACTGGCATGGTATAGCTCTAATATTTTTTTACAAAAGACTAAGGGTCTATTTATAGGTAAAGGAGGACACAAACCAAGTCTATAGAATTTTATAGGTTCAGTTTGACTCAATTTGGACAAGATTTAGACCAGCGTGGCTCCCTTTTTGATTTGGTTTGATCTAGGAGAGAGGAGACATAAAAATATAACAACGTTTTCAAATTAAAAACCCTTCCACACATGTGAAATAGGTGCCTACCTCAAGAGTCCCCCTCTCCTTACCAAGGTGTCAAAAATGCATCATTATTCCAAAATATCTCTTTTTTTAGTAATATCTTATAATTTTTAACTAATAAATCTTGTACTCAGTCAACTCGTCATCTTATGTGAGTAGTTACTCATTTTTGGGTTTTTTTTTTATTCTTTGGATTTATCTCATCCCAACACTTTGATTAATCCAATTGGCCCATTGGAACCTTAATTGGACCATAATCCAAAAATTTCTGAAAATGTAGACCCTTAGGCTAAGGTCCCTTGTACATTTTTCAATTAATTCCTAATGCACATTGGAAAGTTCATTTTGAACTTCTGCTTCAGGGGAATCCATTTTAGACACTAGTTCTAGGAGGATTTTTATATCGGAAGATATCTAAATTTTAGATTATCTCTCTCTAGATATTTTCTTTCTCTAGGCCAAAACAGGGTAAAACAAGATCTTTCTCCTATTTAAGAGAGGGGAATAATTCCAAGAATAGAAGGGGAGGTCCTTACACCTTTACACCTCAAAAGATGGAGGGAGGAATCTTACATCCTATCCCACTTAAAAACGCGAGATGTCCTCATCTTGTAGAGCAGGAGGATAAACTCTTTCACCTTAAGATCCAACTGATTCTGGGGTTCCTTATAGTCTGGTCAACCCATGCAAAATCCTGGGATAAAGATCCCGTCTACAAGAAGAACATACCAAACTTATTACGAGCAGAGAACAATTCATTCAGAACATATCATTCATACCCTTAACACAATAATGGTCCATCAAACCGAAAATTTTATCTGAACATTTCTCCACGAGAATTTCAGTTATGCGGGTTCTCAATTTGTCATCCCTTAATTAGATCCACTAGGTCAAAGGTTAACAGCAGCAATCTCTCAACACAATCCACTAATCTCATAGTGATTTGGTGAAGTTATACACTACAAGACAGTACTGCCATACACGCGTTCAATACACGCGATAAGTTACGGGCGCGTGTATGATCGCGCATGTATATGAGTAGTATCGGGCGCGTGTATATTGGCATCTAAATTTGCGTGTATTGAAGTTTCAGAAACGCGTCTACCAGCGCGTGTATATTGGCATCTAAATTCGCATGTATACTGGTTTCAGAAATGCGTGTATCAGCGCGTGTATATACACGCATTATTACACGCGAGAACTTTATTAAGAAAAACTGCATTCCTTTACAAAATTAAAAACTATTTTCTTTAAACCATCTCATAGTACATTACAGTATATATCATTACACAATCCCACTACATGCATTTACAACAATGAAATATATTCAAAAATAAATCATGAGATGATAATTAAAAGACAACATATATAATAGAAATGTCATCAATTTAGAACGATACAGTGATGGATTGGTTAGGGTTTGATCTCATCTTCAATAAGATCCATCCTTGCCAAACGATCAACATCAATATCCATTTGATCAATTTGTAAGGCTACGATTAAATTTATTCCACTATCGATATTCTGTCCCACCATTAATAATGGTATCGATGAACTGATCATCCTCATCAACATCACCATCATCCTTAATGGTAGGGTCATTCTCATGATCATGAGAAATGTCACGCTCATCCTCATTATCATGATCATCTCTTATTTCTTGATCATCGCTCATAACATCTTCATTGGCATGTTCGACATCATCTTCATTGCGGCTTGTTACATCCTCCATATGCTCCATATCAGTGAATGTATTATACATCACTTTGGAACGTGGTGCAATAGGGATGACGTACCACCATTTAATGTCATGCACCATTGGCAGATAGATAACCTACTCAAATACACATACTGCAGTAATTAATCAGCATATCAAAAGTCAAGGGGTACGTGAGCTTAGATATATATGTACATGAAACACATTAGTAAAAAAATGCATACCTGCTCACATTGTTGTAGCAATACGAGCCTATCTTTCTTTGTTTGCCAAAACTTTGTAGAGTCAATAGTTACATAGCCACTTGCATGGCATTTTATCGTTGCATTAGGCCCTTTTTCCACCACGTTCATTTGCCATTTGACGTCCAAAACATACACAAAGAAGCGACAAAAGTCAAGCCTAAATATGTCTTGGATTGTGCCACAATAATCATCCATTTTTCCATTAGCTCCCTCAAAGCTACTAATGACACTGCAATCTTGTGTTTTCCTCTTTTCATCAATTCTTTGTGTTCGAAAATGCTTGCCTTCACACCATATAGCATTGAACATAGTGCACTGGACCAAAATAGAAGCAATATTTGTGAATAAATAGTTAGAATAATAAAGTCAATAGTTATAATTAATATAGCTAATAGTATTAGAGTAGGGAGTAATTAGAATTCTTACCAGAACAATCACTGTATCCTGGAAAGTCATGCATTGTCCACATCAACATTGCTTTTAAGTCGAAGTGTCAAGAGAAGGGAGGCCTACTAATGTCCACCACCGCAACACCTCTCCATAGTTCCTCCAACTCATCAATCAACGGTTCGAGATAAACATCCATATGCTTGACTTTATGTTTCCCTGGAATTAGAAGGGATAACATAAGATGTCCCTTCTTGATCTCCATTGATGGTGGAAGGTTGTAATTCACCAACACATCTGGCCAACGCTATATGTGGTGCTTTTGAAACCAAATGGATTAATGCAATCATTGACGCATGCATGTATGCGATCATAATCCAATCCTCCAAGAGATGTCACATAGCGCCTCGCTATGTCTCTTAAGGTGGGTAGTCTATTCCCCTTTGGAAGCATGTTTGATAATAGCCTGCATCCAATATCATCAATTAGTCCTAAGCCCTAAACCCTAAACCCTAAACCACTAATTCAAATTTGCAAGTTAGAATGCTTACTTCAATATTGCGTCAAGACTTGCATTGCTCCATCCATAAACTGTTTGTATATTGAGTAGTTCAAGTGAAGCACGTAAAATAGAGAATGTGCACCCTTCAAAAATCGGTGTCGACGATGAAGCCTTGTAAAGATGCTCTTTTTCCATATCATCGTTGTCCATACCTTTGAGATCATCCCTAAAAAGATACCGCACCATATCATCAAACACTTCCTTTTCCACAACTTCGTGGGGTGCAAGGCTATTGTCATCTCTCACTCATCTCTGACAATAGATCCTGAAGCTCCAGCATCATCTCGTCGATGCTTTGTGTGCTCTCGCCGCGCATAGGGCACCATGTTAGGGTGTGGTACTGCATCCTGCTTCAATTAGAGTATATATATTACAACTCCATTAATTTAATTTGGATACCATGAGTCATTTGAATACTATCAGTTTACATCTACTCACCTCTAAACCTGTTTGATTCCATTCTCCATACATGGAGATGTGATTCAAGGTAATTCGACGCACTCGTACAATGCATCCTTGACATCGATTACACATACACTTGATCCTTTGTCCCAACCACACATCGCGATTATGATGACGCATTGTCTCATCCTCACTAGAACTGCTTGAGGAGGTTGATGACATCATATGTACAAAAGGGCAAACACAAAATCATAATCAATTTTTAATGAAAGTATAAAAATTTCTATAAATCGCGTGTAACAGCGCGTCTATATCCTTAAAATTGCATGTATCAGCGCGTCTACATCCTGAAAATCGTGTGTATAAACGCGGCTACATCCTTAAAATCACATGTATATACGAGGCTACATCCTTAGAATCGCGTTTATAAACGCGGCTGCTTTATTATACACGCAAAAATACACGCGCTGTTACACGCGACGACCTGTCTATACCTAAAATAACCCGTCGCCTTCTCCAAATAAACATTTTCAAACTAAGATTTTCTCTCCTTCGTCGCCGCCTCTTCCAACAGAGCACTAAACCAAAGTGCAAGGAGCAGACAAGGAGGAGACACGGGTGAAGGAAACTAGCCAAAAAGAAGACTCACTTTTTCAGAGGTGAGTCAGTTTGTCCTTTGTCCTGTCTCTTTCCTTCCATTTGTTTATGCCATTGTCTCTTTTCTTTATGCGATTGTCTCCATCCTTCTCTGGTAGTACTTTTGTGAACAATTGTGGCAGTGGGCTTTTTTTATAAGGACGATTTGTCGGAGGTCGCGTGTATGTTTGTGTGTATCCTGTTTGCACAGACGTTCACGCGCATATACACGCGTTTTTGGACGGGTGTATACACGCGAGTGTGTTTCACCCATGCTTGCGATCCAGGTTCTTCAGAGAGATGATCCCATCTGCATATGGCTTGCCTTCACAAAATCATATGTGCTAGCTTGCATTTGTGCTTTGATGTAATCATGTATATACTTTTAGTTTAGTTTTGCAGATTCTTCATGGATCCAGGTTCTTCATCCGATCCATTTGTGTACGGCACTTGGATGATGGAGATGCTAAATCATTTTGGGCACCATCCTGGTCCAGTTGAGCTTACAGGTACATGTATGCCCATCCCCCTCCTGGATTGCCTGGTATCTATACCCCGCCCCCGAGTATCCAAGTCACTCCACTATCGTCTATGCATGTGAGTCCGACGAGATGGCATGCAGCTTCTCCTCTTCCACGCCCATCGAGGAGACATACCCCGTCCCAGACACACTCACGCACACCCTCCCAGGCACCGTCACATTAGGGCTCACAGCCACCATCACGTACTCCCTCATAGCCACAGTCATGTAGATAATCCCCCAGTCGTGACTCCACCCACAGTACAGAGGAGAGCAAACGCCACAGTAGGAAGAGTGGGAGTGGAGGATGCGGCGGGTGCTTTGGTGGGGGAGGTAGTAGGGCACGCGGTGAGAGAGGAGATAGAGGGAGAAGAGTTAGAGGAGACAGTGAGCATGAGGAGGAGGTGAGAGAGGTGGAGGGAGTGATCTGCTATGATGTGAGACGGATAGGGGCGGGGTAGTGATGTGGATGTGAGGGGGAAAGAGGTAATGGAGTACATGCGTGGGGTAGTTTCAAACTTGTATAGAAATTGTTTTTTTAGATTTAAAGATCAAAATAGCCGATTAGTTGGGGAGGTGATAGATGTTGTACATAGTCGGTACCCCAATCCCCCACTGCGACATTCTCGGATGTATGGGGAAGGACACGAATAAGGGAGATCTTAAGTAATAAAAGATCTCACCTTAAGAAACTCGCGTACGATGATGGGCTAAATGTAGCTACGGGTGGCTATCCTGCCGAGAAACCTGCCACTACTGCGCACAAACGCGAGTGGAAGGAGGCAAAGAAACGAGCAGAGGGTGGCGTGAAGAGCAGGCAGCATGTGGAGGCACGACGGATCCAGATGGAGACCATTGGATCTTCGCATTTTGGATCTGGCGGCGTCGAGTCATGGGAGGTAGAGTTCGTAAGTATCTTGCCACTTTATTTGATTGTTTACTTAATTCATTGATTCTATGATTGTTTTAATCTTACAAATTGTGTTGATTATGATACAGCGACGAGTTATGGAGAGGAAGCCCACAGCCCACAATACTGGGTATGCTCGTCGGCATAGTAGACGTGACACGTGGGCCCTCTTCAGAGCCGAGGGACGTATTATGGATGCGCAGTTTGAGATGGCCATGAGACCATACGGTCGAAAACTCTAAACGAATGATTTTGGTTTATTGAATTACATATATATATACTTATATACTATATATTACTTGAACAGGCACAAGCTGCGCTGCTGCACCTGTGCTGATGATCCACCCGCCACTACAGAGGGTGGACATGAGTACTACTCATCGGACATTCGGACCGATGTGAGCTCATCTGATCATGGAGGGAGCAGTGATTCATCATCTGGGTCTGAGTAGTACTCAGACTTATAGTATCACATTCCATATTGAGGATGTGGTTGTATATATATTTTTTTAACTGAAGCCATGGGCTACTTCGACATATGGACTCCCTTGTATATATGTGTACACATAAAATTTTGATAGTAAATATTGAATCGTGAATTGATAGTATTGCATTCATGTCTGTCTTGAATCATGAATTGATAGTATTGCATTCATGTCTGTCTTGAATCGTGTATTGACAATGTATGCATTCATGTCGTTCTTGTCTTAAATCTTCCTCGTGGATGGTGCAATGCACCCAAAAAAAAATCCAGAAAGTGCTATTGGGTGCTGGAATGCTGGAGTAGCATTCCAGCACCCAATAGCACTCTCTCGATTTTGTTTTTTGCTCTCTGTTCGCGTGTATAGACGCGTCAACTCTACAAAAGTCACATGTATATACGCGGATACTCTGTGAAATGCGTGTGTATAAGCGCAGCTAAACTGACAAACGCGTGTATACACCCTCGAATCAGCGCATCTAAGTGTAGCAAAACTGACAAAACGTGTGTATATGCCCTCGTATCATCAGCGCGGTTAACTGCTCTATACACGCGCTTTTACACGCATGTCTGGCCGCGATGATACACGCGCTGATACACGGGCTCGTTACTTTTTTTCCACAAGTCATTTTTAGCGGCTAGGAGCGCGAGTATGAGCCCAATCCCTTGTAGTGATAATCATCATTCCAGTTACTAACATCATCACTGGGACTTGTCCCATTCATTCTTTTTGTGGCTTTGTTCAACTTATCTTCCTTCAACCAGAATTCAAGAATCATTATCTTTCAATCAGAATCCAAATAACCTCATCGATTCTCAACCAGATTTCTAAAATCATATCAACTACATTCGAATTCATCCTCTGGATAGCATTTTTGCTTATAACTTCGATTTACTCATATATATTGTCAGTAATAAGAGCTGCAGATATACCCATAGTATATACGAGTAGTCACGATCCTTGGAGCTATAAGGTAAAAACCATCATCTCTACACCTCAAGCAAGTGAGGCATTCCATACAATTGCGGTACTTCCATCTGAAGTCCCAATTTCTAATTTATGAATCTTCATTCTGAATATTAATTTGTATGAATTTCATCATGCAATTACAATCTTTTACTGGTACTTCATAAATTTTTGACATTTTTGGCTTCTCGGTTGTTCCACTTTAGCCAATTTTCTCTAATACCAGCTAAAAGATCCCTACCCCTCCGTGCAATGAATTTTGGGAGTGCTAGCAGTCAGCAGAAGTAGCACTTCTTTGCGCAGGGTAGAACCTCTCACTCACGGCCTCACCCACAGATATCTAGACAAGAGACTAATCCCCCGGTTTTTCCAAAACTAAACTGGGAGAAACTTCCCTCGCCCAGCATACATAGGCAATTCCTTCATGATATTTTTATTCTAATGTAGTCAAGAGCTTTAACTAACCAAACTGATCCAATCGAACCCGTAAGTAACATGGTCACATCAAAGAAAAGACTTGCACTCGGATCATAGAGTCCAACGCTTTATTCCTCATCAAGAGGCACAACCATTGATTCTTTTCCATAGAACAAGGGTTATCCGGGATTTACTTCAACTATCATAACTTAACAGAATTGATTCTTATATTTAGGGATCCATCAGTCCAGCCTAACCCCATCTAGTCCCATGGGTTAGCCAACCGCCCAACTGCTATAGTGATAGGATCCATTTAGGAGTTTGGTTATGTTTTACCCCGGGTACCAGGGAAAAGAGTTCCCAGGCCCCCTAGCCGGTGCTTCAAGCAAACATCAAGATAGTCACACCACTTACACACCCAATATGAAATTGCCTGTTTCACAGATTCAACTGTCTTTAAAACAATCTTTTAATGAAACCATATGATCACTGATCATAATCCTCTAAAATATCCAGCTTGAATTCTAATTTTCAATCATGTCTTCATCGATGTACCTATGTCATCACTTGCAACCAGAATGCTCACCACCTGCTCACTCAGGGGCCTTTTCAATAGTTCTTAGCTCATAGTACCCGATATAGAATCACATAAGAAAATCCCAATGGACTGTCCATTGAAGATCATAAAGATCAACTAACAGATCCATATAAAAGAGCCATGGACTCATCCGTTGAACAAGGACAATCAACCAGATCCATGCCCGAGTTCAGAAAACAACTCTAACACCCTGTTCCATTTTTCTTCCTCGATGCACACGTGGGTATTTTTGGCGACCAAGAGCCCAAGCACCGTATGGTTAGCACTCTCTAGGCTCCTTCGCACAGGTCACCTAGCGCTTCACTCATAGGCCGCTTCCTTGGTCCCTCATCCACTGTATCGGAAGCTGACCATTTAAATCGAACCGAGGCTGGTGACCTTGACCGACCTTGCTACGCGAGACATCCTCTGTTGACTCTCCATCCGCTGTTGCAACTTTATCACTTAGGTCTCCATAACCTCATTCACAAGATGGTCAAAATGCTTCCCCAACATTCTTGACATAAAACAGTCATTTAAAAATAGGTCATAAATACAGTTTCTAACGAACTCTCATCTTTCCACATTGTTCCGCATCATTTCTCGTTATTCCATATTCTTCTAAATCAATTCACTTTGCTTATTCCACATCTAGTTATATCTATTCCCATCATCCTTCATCAATTCTCATCAATTCACTTTGCTTATTCCACATCCAATCATATCTATTCCCATCATCCTTCATCGATTCTCATCCAATCATATCATATTACATCTCATCACATCTATCCACATCACATCACATTCATCCACATCATATCTCATCCAATCATATCATTTTACATCTCATCACATCTATCCACATCACATCACATTCATCCACATCATATCTCATTACATCCAATTACACCTATTCAGATCCTCATCACATCACGTCACATCCATCCTCATCATATCTCATACATTCATATCTACCCATATCCACATCACATCACATCACATCCATTCACATCACATCTCATCCATTCACATCTACCCTGATCCACATCACATCACATCATATCCATTCACATCACATCTCATCCATTCACATCTACCTAGATCCACATCACATCACATCACATATATCCATTTACATTGCATCACATCCATTCAATTATCATCATATCACATTCACATCTCATTGCATCCATTCACATCTCATCACATCCACTCACATCTCATCACATCCATTCAATTATCATCATATCACATTCACATCTCATTGCATCCATTCACATCTCATTGCATCCATTCACATCTCATCACATCCACTCACATCTCATCACACCCATTCATATCTCATCACATCCATTCATATCTCATCACACCCATTTACATCCATCACACCCATTCACATCCATTGTAAGATTCCTCCCCAGCCCCTCAAGATGTCCAGTTTCTTCCCCTATAATCAATTCCTTTTTTAGAATAATAAAAGATCTTGTTTCTACCTGTTTTGGCCTAGAGAGAGAAAATGTTCTAAAGAGAGGTAACTCAGTTTTTAGATATCTTTGGATAGAAAAATATCCTTTCTTATTAAACTAAATTCTCCTGAAACAGAAGTTTAAAAAGAATTTCCTAAGGTGCATTAGAAATAAATTATAATATGCTCAAAAGGCCTTAGCCTAAGGGTCCAGATTTTTTGAAAATTTGAGAGTAAGGTTTTGAGGGTTTTTCTTTATTTCTTCAATTTATCTCCTCCATACATTTGGATAAGGCCACTCTACAAAGAATTGGTGGCCACTCTTGATCCAAACAAGATTAGAACCCTCAATCCCTCAACCCAAAGGAAAGCTCACAAAACTCCATGTAAGTTATTAATTCTACTTTTTTTTAATTTTAATATATGGTTTTCGCAATTCTTTGCTTTTTAATGTGAATATGGAGGTTAAGCCTTGATGAAAAGGCTTCCCCCTTTGCTTCATTAAGAATTTCAGCCTTTCTTTATCCTAAAATGAGTAACAAATAAATTGAGTTAAATTATTCCTATTGATTACTCTTTAGAAGTGAAAAATTGATTAGATTAGAGTGCTTTATTTCATCTTGCCATAAATGTTAAAGTAAATTTAGTGTAAAAATTGAGAAATGGTCAGCCATACAAAGGAGGTTATGGCAAAATCTTCTTAAATTTTGTGGAAATAAGTTTTATCTTTATGTTATTCAAAAAGAATAATCCCCACCGTTTGTGCATTCTAAAAGAAATTCTTTTTATTTTAAAAGTGTTATTCCTATTTTATGCATAAATAGATGTATAAAAGGATTTTCTTTTATTATAAAAGTGTTATTTTCATTAGATTCAATTTCTATGCATAGAAAGATGCATATTGGATATTTTTTTTATTATAAAAGCGTTAATTTCATTAGATTCAATTTCTATGCATGGAAAGATGCATATTGGATATTTTTTATTATAAAAATATTATTTTCACTAGATTCAATTTCTATGCATAGAAAGATGCATATTGGATATTTTTATTATAAAAGTGTTATTTCATTAGATTCAATTTCTATGCATAGAAAGATGCATATTGGATATTTTTTATTATAAAAGTGTTATTTCATTAGATTCAATTTCCATGCATAGAAAGATGCATATTGGATATTTTTTATTATAAAAGTGTTGTTTTCATTAGATTCAATTTCTATGCATAGAAAGATGCATATTGAAAATCTTTTTATTTTAAAAGTGTTATTCCTATTAAATTGATTTTATGCATAAATAGATGCATAAATAATTTTTATATCAAAATTAGATTCTCTTTAATTCTATTTTTAATTTCCATGAATATTTGATAAATGAATAAGTAAATACTCTAAGAGGAAAAAGTCTATCATTTGATACTCACTCGGTTTGTAAAGCGAAAATTCAAGAAATCTATCAAAGTCGAAATATTCAGATAAATGATTAATCTATTCCTCATCGAAATTCATGATTAATTTAGAAATCAACTAAGTGAATATTCAATGAATGAAATTCAATAAATTAGTAATTGAAATATCACCCCCTTTTTGAGAAAGATAATTCAGGAAGAAAAAGAGATGTGAGGTAAATAGAAGTGATTAGATGTGTGATGTGAATCAGATAGATGTATCATGTGAATGAAGGGATGGATAGATGTGATGAGAATAGAGGTGATGAGATGTGAGGTAAATAGATGTGATGAGATGTGTGATGCGAATCAGATAGATGTGAATGAAGGGATGAATAGATGCGATGTGAATAGAGCTAATGAGATGTGAGGTAAATAGAGGTAAATAGAGGTGATGAGATGTGAGGTAAATAGATGTGATGAGATGTGTGATGTGAATCAAATAGATGTGAATGAAGGGATGGATAGATGTGATGAGAATAGAGGTGATGCGATGTGAGGTGAATGGATGTGATGAGATGTGTGATGTGAATGAGATAGATGTGCATGAATGGATGGATGGATGTGATGTGAATAGGGGTGAAGGGTTGTGAGGTGAATAGATGTGATGAGATGTGATGTCATGTGAATCACGATGTAAATGAATGATATGGGATGTGAGGTATGTGATGATATGTGATGTGAATAGGGGTGAAGGGATGTGAGGTGAATAGATGTGATGAGATGTGAATCACGATGTAAATGAATGATATGGGATGTGAGTGGATGTATGTGAAAGAATGGATGTGAATGTATGTGAAAGAATGGATGTGAATGTATGTAAAAGAATGTGATGTGGAAGTGTATGCGAAGGAATGTGATGTGATTAAAAATGAAGTGATTGTTGAAACCCTAAGATCTCTCTAGATAATTGTTATGCATAAACATGCATAAATCAGGCATAAACTCAACCACCCAACCACCCCGAGCCCAAGGGATGCACACATGAATCATAAATGAATACATCATACCTCTACCTTGATGTCCCATACCATCAAGAGGTATAACTCCAATCCAATAGCATGTAGCTATAGTGTGAAATGGTAGATGAGTAGATATGAACCTCTACACAAGAGAGCATAACATAGCCTTGGCCTCATAAGCCTCCAAGCCCCCTTGAGTGTGCCCCATGCCCTCGGGGGGGTCACTATATGTAGAATACCCCTATCACGTGCGTTCAAGGCCTATATTTTAAATCCCTTATCTGTGAATTTTGTAATCTATAAAATATCCCCTTTTCTTTATGAATATGTAAAAAAAAAATTAAAAATTTTAAATCATACCCTTATGTAAATATATTTCTGTAAGTTTTATAAATTAAAAATATGCTTCTATTGAACACACGTGATATTCACATTTTTTTGTGAGTGACCCCCCCGAGCCCATGCCCCTATTATATAGGAGGACCCTCAAGTGACTCTTGACTTTCCATTCCTCATGTGTGACCCTTGCATGCCTAACCCTAACCTTAACCCTTAAGGTTAGTCCTAACCCATGCTCCACTAGAGCTTGTTCCCATGCTCCCATGCTCACAAGCCTAATGTGGGTTAGCCTCCTAGTATATGCACACATAATGTGTATATAACATAGCACACATAATGTACATATAACGTACTTCCCCTCTCTCAAAACATTGCACTCTTGCAATGAAAAGAAGGAGAACTGCGCTGAACAATCTCAACCGACTCCCAAGTCGAATTCTCAATTTTCCTATCTTTCCACCTAATTTTAACCTCAGGGATTAGTCAACTACAAAGTTTCCTTTCCCTGAATTCAAGTACCTTATCAGGTTCGTGTGGAACATAGGATAATTCATCGACTTCAACGAGTTCTTGAGGAGTAACAGTGTCATCCTTACCTCCCAGTTTCCCTTTCAATCTATCGATATGAAAGACTGGATGAACTCTAACAATTGGAGGTAGTTTTAGTTCATACGCAACCGTGCCAATCCGATATATAACTCGAAATGGACCACAATATCTAGGAGATAAATTTGAGCATTTTTCCATTGACAAAGTCTGAGAATCTTTAGGAACATTAAAATAAACCAACGCTCCTGGTTCAAAAGACCGAGATGAGCGTCCCCTATCAGCATGAAACCGTGCCCTATCATGAGCACTCCTGATAGAATCCCGAGCTTTGGTCATAATTTCCTGCATATCTCGCAAGAAATCCCTCGATGCATCAAGCTCGATGTCCTTAAGACTGACATCAATAGGTGCCCTGGGTTAATACCCATACATAAGTATGCACGGACTAAAAAATAATAGCCGTAAATTTAGAACTGTTATAGGCAAATTCCATCATTGGAAGATATTTCCCAATATGATGATTTTATAGAGACATATGCAGAAAGCATATACACTATAATCTGATTCATACACTCTGTTTGCCCATCAGACTACTACGGATGATCAGAACAATTCACATTCAAAGTAACTTCCTCGTTGTAAACCATTCGGAATAAAGTAGGAAAACATGGCATTATAACAGCAGAAACTAGGGATTCATCGGTGCCCCAACATATCCACATCTGCATATGGAATAATCAACGTCTTGAGTTATCCATATCAACATAGAGAATCATCAACGTCTCGATGAGTCACATATGTCCATCCGTAAGCCTATCAAGTTGATTGTATAAATCACCTAAAGTACGGAACTAGAGAAAGAAATGCCAACAAAGGAAGAATCCAAATTTCCTTATCCGAACACAACAAGATAAACTTGTTTGAACTCTAAAGAAAGAGATTTCAACAAGTGAAAATGCCGACGAGATTACCCTCATCAAAACATGTAGGCTATAGATAAAAGAAATTTATCTAGAGAATACCCACACTATAACTTCTAGTGAATTTAGAAAATAAGATTGTTTATGAATGTTGAGGTCAACATGCTAAGTGATGTAAGCAAAGCAACAATCTTGAGCCCAAATTATCCCATAAGATAATATATGTGAGGGATCCCTAGCGTCCCATACCACCATGATACCACCCATACATACCTTAACAATTTGAAACTCCCTAGTATGCCGTCTAGGAAAATATGAATAAAATCCTGTATAAAAGGAATAAGATGGCCTTATCCAGACTTTCACATACTAAACCTGTCTCTATATACTTGAGACTACATCAAGGAATAAATCCTTTTGAGTACATCATTAGAAAAGAAATTGAATTATTGGCGCCTTTCTAATGATAACTACCCAAAACACAATAAAGTTAGGGTAGACAAATAACTCACCTAGATATATAAGTAACTAGGTATCCGAGTTGGAATATACACAAGAGTACAATAAATATACTCCAAAATTATGTGCTAAAAAACGAAGGCAAATGCTACCTTCAAAGCACATGTAATTATTTAAAAGATCAAAAGATCCTTATAAAACCATGGATAAAAGCATAGAAGCTCCTTCAATCCATAAATAACATAGTTGATCATAAAAAACAATGCATACCATCTAATGGACATTTAATCATGCCAAAAGAAGCATTAAAATTGGTGGTGGCCAACTCATCAATCCGGAGTATATGAACATTGCGTTGTTCAAATAAAACTCCAAAGTAAGGAAGTGAAACACGTGTGTAACACTCAATGAAAAACCCCTAAAAACAAGTGATCTAGGCAGAACATGATGAGTCCATATAAAACTTGGAAAACATCCAAAATCCACCAAAACAAACCGATCAACTAACCCATGATAGAGGCTTAAGAAATTAAGCACAAGCCACACTTAAATAAGTGCAAAATAAATTATCATGGAAAAGTGTCAAAGGTGAAACACACTTTGAACGTAAATTATAGCCATCAAAAGAAATTAAGGAACATGTCCAAAAAGAATGGCTAAACAATGGTAAAAAATCATGAATACATCGTTTAGAATTAATCCAAACATAAATATCCATTAATACGAGGTATAATCGTATTAATAAAATATGTGAATAACTCGCATCTATCTAATGTCAGTACGAGAAAACATACTTCAACATTAAATAACCCTCGAAAATATTAAATTCTCGAGAAAAAGAATTATCATGATTTTTTTCTAATTTTTCCTAATTTTTAGGGCCTCAAAATATAATAATTTTGAATTCCACCAAACCTATCTCATGGCATTCCAAACCTATATTTTTCCAGAAAATTTTTAGCAATTTAATTTGCCAAAATACCATTGATATTTTAAAAATACCAATTTTTTAGGATTTCTAAAAATAATTTTAAAATATTCCTAATTTTTCCTGAGAATCCCATCGTTCACGAAATTTTCAATTCCGCCCGACAATTCTCAAATCCAATGAAAATTTTTAATTTTAATGGATTTTTCTAATTTTTTGGTTCAAAAAATATATTTTTAAAGGAATTTGAATGGTCACGGGCGCCCGAATGGACACACCACATGCCAAACACCAACCCCACATTTTCTCGAAATTTAAAATAACCTTTGTCTAATTTTCCACTAATTTTCAAGAATTTTTTGAAATTTTTAAATTGCCCCGAACGCATTTAGAATACGTCAAAAAATTTCAGAATTCCAACGGTTTTCCCGGAATACGGAAAGCCAAAAGTTTTGGGAAAATGAAAAGACAAAAAAAATCGGAATGTGAAAGGTCAAAGGTTTCCAGAATACGGAAGGTCAAAAGTTTTTCCGAAATTCGGAAAGCCCAAAGATTTCGGGAAAACGGAAAGCCAAAGGTTTTCCGGAAGATGAAAAGCCAAAATTTTTCAATAAGAAATTTCCAGGAATTTTCATGGATTTTTTTCCTCAAATCCCAAATTTTTCAGTAATTTTCAGGCTTTTTCCAAGCTTTTTCCTGAAATATATTCAAAAGCTTTTTTTGAAAATAAAAAACTCATTTTTTTAAAAAAAATGGAAATTAAAAAAAAAACCTTTATTGGGTTATGCCAATTTGATTTTTTTAAGGGGGGGGCGATTTTTTTCGCCCGGCTGCAGCGCATCCCCCCCCCCGGGTCGCCTGCGCGTGGTCATCTGAGAGAGATGGAGGGAGTTAAAAACTCCCTCCTCACCTTCTTCTCCCCTCTTTCCTCTCCTTCACCTCCTTTCCATTCTCTTTCTCCACCCTTCTCTGTTAATCAGAGATTAGCTTAATCTTTAATTAAGCTTTTTTAATTAAACTCATAATCATAATTAGACATTAATTATGATTAATGTTTAATTTAAAAAATTTCTTTTTAAGAGAAATTTCACAGAAAAATGAAGAAAATATCAGATTTGAGAGGCGGAGAGGACTCCACGCACACGGGAGAGCAATTTATGCATCAATACGCTGTCCCCTACTGAATTTCAGTAGCAAATTGACAGAAATTTGATCGCATTCCCGCGGAAAAAACCCGCAAAAATGTATAAAAATACATTTTTAATCATAAAAATGCTCAAATAATTCCTAAAAAATTAGGAAAAAATTTCTAAAAATTCTAGAAATTCAAAGAATCCATCCTACAAAAATATCCACCATAAACTTTATGGTATTTTTGTAAAAAAAAATCCATTAATGCTCGATTTTAACCATAAAAAATGGGAAAAAATAGCATTAACTCACGGTATTCTCCCGCAACGTCGATTCGTCCATTGAATTGTAGTTACACACATTCCAATCACCAAATCGATGATCCACGTGCAATTCATCAACACAAATCAACAACATAACATTTTTATTAGTAAATATTAAAATTTACTAAAAAAAATCAACAATTAAATAGAGATTGCTCTGATACCACTGTTAATACCCTAAGATCTCTCTAGATAATTGGTATGCATAAACATGCATAAATCAGGCATAAACTCAACCACCCAACCACCCCCGAGCCCAAGGGATGCACACATGAATCATAAATGAATACATCATACCTCTACCTTGATGTCCCATACCATCAAGAGGTATAACTCCAATCCAATAGCATGTAGCTATAGTGTGAAATGGTAGATGACACAAGAGAGCATAACATAGCCTTGGCCTCATAAGCCTCCAAGCCCCCTTGAGTGTGCCCCATGCCCCTATTATATAGGAGGACCCTCAAGTGACTCTTGACTTTCCATTCCTCATGTGTGACCCTTGGATGCCTGACCCTAACCTTAACCCTTAAGGTTAGTTCTAACCCATGCTCCACTAGAGCTTGTTCCCATGCTCCCATTCTCACAAGCCTAATGTGGGTTAGCCTCCTAGTATATGCACACATAATGTGTATATAACATAGCACACATAATGTACATATAACAGTGATGTGACATGAATATATGTGGATGTGAAGTGATAGATAGGATTGTATGAATAGATGTGGGTAGTCGTACAGGTGAACGATGGATGGATGTGTATGAATGAGATATGGTGTGGACAGAAGTGATGTGATATAATGTGGACAGAATGTATGTGATGGGGTGGTTATGAGAATGTATGTGGTGGTGTGAATTGATAAAAAACAGAAGAAGGAGGGAGCACACACAAGAGAAGCAAACCCTAATCCATATCCATCAATCATAAAGAAGGAGAGAAGCCATAGTCATCATCTCTCTCACACACACAAAAGAGAACACAACATAGTGTTATGTCCACACTACAAAGTAAACCTAATGTAATGTCCACACCACACATGACCAGCTGGACGCGGTCATAAACACACCATACGATATCCATCGACCATACTGTCACTCTGTCAGCACCCATGTGCTATCCTCCAGCTGTATACGAGCTTGACATTTCAACACTCCCCCTCAAGCTCGACATGTCCATCTCTAGGACTCCCAATCTAGTACGGAAATACTCAAACATATCCTTACCAAGTGCTTTGGTAAAGATATCTGCAACCTGCTCATCTGTCTTTACATATGTCAAATAAACATGCCCATCTAGCACTTTCTCTCTGATGAAATGATAGTGGACCTCAATATGTCTGGTCCTCGCACGATCAACTGGGTTGCTAGCAAGCTGAATACTACTCATGTTGTCACAATGTATGACAACTCTCATATCACTCGGTAACCTGACATCGTCTAGCAACTTCTTCAACCACATAGCCTCACATGCAGTTATGGCTGCTCCATGATACTCGGCCTCTGTGGTAGATAAAGCAACTGTAGGTTGCTTTTTACTGCTCCAACTCACAGCTCCACTACCAAGGCTAAAAACATAGCCACTGATAGACCTCCTGTCATATGCACTACCGGCCCAATCTGCATCTGTATATCCATAGACATGCATGTCTTTTCTTGCCTCATAGAAAAGACCATAATGCACGGTAGTTTTGACGTATCTCAGAATACGTCTCACAGCATCCAAGTGAGGTTTACGAGGACTCTGCATAAACTGACTTACCAAACCAACTGCATAGCTGAGATCTGGGGGTCATGTAGATAAGGCTACCAACCATTTTTCTGTACATGGTGATATCATCAAGCTCATCACCCAAATCAGCCCTAAGTTTCATGTTTTGCTCTAATGGTGTCAACATTGGTTTGCATGCTGTCATACCATACTTTGCCAGCATGTCAAGTGCATATTGCCTTTGCACCAGCCATATACCTTTGCTTGTTCTTATCACCTCAATGCCAAGAAAGAACCTTAAATCACCAAGGTCTTTCATATCAAACTCTTTGCATAAAGAGGCCTTAACCTCATCAATGCCTTTCCCACAATCACCTGTGATAATCAAATCATCAACATACATGACTATCATCACGATACCATCATGTGTCTTCTTCACATAAAGTGAAGAGTCTGCATTTCCAACCACAAATCCAATATTGACAAGATATCTGCTGATCTTGTCACTCCAAGCACGAGGTGCTTGCTTCAAACCATATATTGCTTTCTTTAACCTGCAAACAAAAGTAGGATATTCTGGATGTACATATCCTTCTGCCTGTTCCATGTACACCTCTTCTTGTAGTTCACCATTCAAGAAAGCATTTTTTACATCCATTTGATGTAAAGCCCAACCTTTTTGTGCTGCTAGTGCAATGATAGACCTCACAGTAGCCATCTTAGCCACTGGGCTGAAAGTTTCATCATAATCAAGGCCATAAGTTTGTGCATATCCTTTAGCGACCAGCCTTGCTTTATGTCTCTCTAGGCTACCATCTGACTTGCACTTTACCTTATACACCCATTTGCAACCAATTGCATTATTTCCTTGCGGTAACTCAACCAATTCTCATGTATCATTTTTGTCCAAAGCATCCATCTCTTCATCCATGGCTTTCTCCCATACATGCTCTCCAATAGCCTCTGTATAGCATGTAGGTTCCACATGCTTCACCATAGATGTCATGTATGCATAGTGCATAGCAAAATCTCAATATGTCAATCTTTCAACTGGATATCTGACTCTCTGGGATCTCCACAATGCATGCGGGTCACTCTGTACACCTGTAACTCTAGCATGTGGTGGCACATATCTGTCCTGCCTAGCACCAGGTGTGCGTAAAACAGGTATGCCAAGTTCCTCATCCAAACTCTCTGAAGAACTAGATGACTCATAACTTGTGATTCCAATTCCTTCGACCTTCTTCTTTCCTTTATCCATAGCACTACTCCCAGTGCTCACACTCTCATGCCTCAAACGTCCTAAACATGGATGTACACTGCTATTCTCAGCTTCTGCTGGCTGGCCCAGACATATAGTAGTAGAACTAGAACTTGCTTGTGGCAAGTTCACAGGCACATCTACCTCAAATGACTCAATGACTCCCTCATCTTTTGCTTTGTACCAACTACCAAGCTCATCAAACACCACATCTCGTGAAATGACCACTTGTCTAGTTTGAGGGTTATAACATTTGTATGCCTTTCGATCCTGTGCATTGTTGAAAGAACGGAAGAGGAGGAGGAGACACACACACAGGAGCAAACCCTAATGTATATTCCAAACCCTAACCATAGAGGGAAGCCATGTCCACTCTCACACAAAGCATAATGCACTAATCCATAATCCACACAACACACAATGAGTTGTGTCCACACTCTACTAACCCTAGCTAATGTCCACACACTATGACCAGCTGGACACGCGGTCATTTATGTCTCACACATGTTCCTACCTAATCTGCCAGCACATAGCATAGCTGGCTCACACTCACATCGAGCTTGAATATCTCAACAGCCCCTCTCAAGCTCATGATGTACTGCCGATGAATATGTAGATGAGCTTGGGATATCAAGACTCTCAACACTCCCCCTCAAGCTCATCCCATGTACTCCCAACATAGTCCGGAAGTACTCGAACTTCTCCCTGCTAAGTGGCTTCGTGAAGATGTCTGCCACCTGCTCATCAGTCTTCACATAGTGAAGATCAACTGTACCATCCAGCACCTTTTCTTTGACAAAGTGATAATGGACCTCTATGTGTTTGGTCCTCGCATGAAATACTGGATTCTTTGCCAACTGCATACTGCTCATGTTGTCACAATGTATGACAACTTTCCCATCAAGAGGCTCATATAAATCTGCCAAGAGACTCTTTAACCATATAGCCTCACAAGTAGCAATGGCTGCACCTCTGTACTCAGCCTCTGTACTGGATAAAGCAACTGTAGGTTGCTTTTTGCTACTCCAACTCACCACAGCACTGCCAAGTGTAAAAGCATATCCACTAGTAGACCTCCTGTCATATGCGCTACCTGCCCAATCAGCATCTGTGTAGCCATGTATGTCCAAGTTTTTACCACTCTCATAGAATAAACCATAATGTGTTGTGGTTTTCACATATCTCATGATGCGTCTCACTGCATCCAAATGTGGTTTCCTGGGGCTTTGCATAAACTGGCTGACTAGCCCCACGGCATAACTCAAATTCGGGCGTGTGATAGTCATATATATGAGACTACCAACCATCTTCCTGTACATGGAAGGATCATCCAATTCCTCGCCATAATCAGCCCGCAACTTCACATTTTGCTCCAATGGTGTACTCATAGGCTTACACCCTGTCATGCCATACTTTGCCAACATATCCAAGGCATATTGGCGCTGTACTAACCAAGTACCTGCATGATCTTTCACCACTTCAATGCCAAGGAAGTATCTCAACTCACCAAGATCTTTCATGTCAAATTGCCCACTCAAAGCTTTCTTGACATGCATCACATCTACACTATGATCACCTGTAATAATCAAGTCATCCACATAGATGACTAGTAAAACAATCCCATGCTGTGTCTTCTTCACATAGAGTGAAGAATCTGCTGTAGAAGTCTGAAAACCAAGTGAGATAAGATATCTGCTCATCTTATCACTCCAAGCACGTGGTGCTTGCTTCAGACCATACAATGCCTTTTTCAACCTGCATACGTGAGTGGGATATCTAGGGTGTACATACCCTTCTGGCTGTGCCATGTATACTTCCTCTTGTAGATCTCCATTCAGAAATGCATTCTTAACATCCATCTGATGCATTTCCCAGCCATTAGCTGCAGCCATAGCAATGACTGCTCTCACTGTGCCCATCTTAGCCACTGGGCTAAACGTCTCATCATAATCCAATCCATGGGTCTGTGCTTATGTCAACCTATCAACAGGATATCTGACCCTCTGGGATCTCCGCAATGCATGCGGGTCACTCTGTACACCTGTGACTCTAGCATGTGGTGGCACATATCTGTCCTGCCTCGCACCAGGTGTGCGTAAAACAGGTATGCCAAGCTCCTCATCCAAACTTTCAGAACTGGATGACTCATATCCTGTGATTCCAATTCCTTCGACTTTCTTTTTGCCTTTATCCATAGCACTACTCCCAGTGCTTACACTTTCATGCCTCAAACGTCCTGACCATGGACGTACACTGCTACTCTCAGCTTCTGCTGCTGGCCCAGACATAGTAGTAGAACTAGAACTTGCTTGTGATGGCAAGTTCACAGGCACATCTGCTTCCAGTGACTCAATAACACCTTCATCTTTTGCCTTATACCAACTAGCAAGCTCATCAAACCCCACATCACGTGAGATGACCACTTGTCTAGTTTGTGGATTATAACACTTGTAGGCTTTTCGATCCTGTGCATATCCAACAAATATACATTTCTCTGCCTTAGGATCCAACTTTCTTCTCCTTTCATCAGGCACATGCACATAGGCTATGCATCCAAAAACTTTAAGATGTCCAATGTCTGGCCTGTAACCTGTGAGCCGCATCTCTGGCGTGCTTCCATGAATGGCTGCTGTAGGTGTTTTGTTCAATATGTATACTGCAGTAGCACATGCTTCTGCCCAATAGTAATCTGGCATGCTCTTTTCATTAAGCATTGCCCTTGCCACTTCACATATAACTCTATTCTTCCTCTCAGCCACACCATTCTGCTGAGGTGTATACCTGCATGTCAATTGTCTTCTTATCCCATGCTTCCTCAAGAAATGCTCAAAGGCCTTTGAGGTGTATTCACCACCTCCATCTGTCCTCAGACATTTAATCCAACAGCCATACTGCTTTTCTGCAAAAGCTTTGAAATCCATGAATTTTTCCAATACTTCACTCTTCTCCCTGAGAAAATATATCCATGTCATCTTGCTAAAGTCATCAATGAATGTAACATAGTATAGACTGCCTTTGATAGATGGGTTTTGTGCAGGACCCCATACATCACTGTGCACGATCTCAAGTGGCCTGTTACTCATATTTCCTTCTCTAGGAAATCTCAATCTTGCCTGCTTACCAAACTGACAGGCTTCACAAACATGCATATGTCCATCATATTTGAACCTAGGCAATCCATTGACAATGCCTCTTGTTTGCATGTTCTTTAATCTCTGTATATTTACATGGCCAATCCTCTTGTGCCACATATCAATATCTTGTACTACATTCCTGCTCTTTGAGAACATGGCTGATTTTAGCTCAGGAATTCCAGCATCCAGCTTAAACAATCTTCCTTCTTTCTTGCCTTTAGCAATCACTCTACATCCATGTTTGAAATCTTCAACGAAGCATCCATGCTCATTGAAGCGAACCTGTAATCCCTGTTCTACCATTTGACCAACTGAGGCCAAGCTTTTAGTGATTGAAGGCACATACAGCACATCTGACATAGACTTTGTCTGACCATTATGCATGACCAAAGGTACACTACCAACATGTGTAATGACATGCTGAGTATCATCACCTGTTTCCACATAGCCCTTCACATCCATGGGCTTCATGTGCTCAAACCATTCTCCATGGCATGTCATATGATTTGATGCTCCTGAGTCCATGTACCATGTATCATCATTCTCAGCATTTGTTGTCATAGAACCCACAACATGCTTCATGGCAAACAAATGATTTGCAGTTCCATCATTGCTACTTGATGCATAGTTGCCACCATGTTGTGCATAGTTTCCACCATAATGACCACCACGTTGTGCTCTTCCCCCTCTCAAATCATTCTGTTTGCGAAAGCAATCTCTAGCCATATGACCATATTTGCCACAATAATGGCATTCCACATCTTGCATAGAATTTTGTTGGCCTTGCCAACGTCCTCGACCACGGGGGTTACCTCTGCCTCGCTGAGGTGCATAACCACGACCACCTCGAGCACCATAAGAAGGCTGAAAATTCTGTTGTGGAGACCTATCCTGCCATCCACGACCATTACCACCACGTCCACGTGATGTGAATCTCCCCCTGCCTCTAAAACCTCTCTGCGAGTAGAAAGCCTGATTTCTGCCATCATCATGGCTAGAAGATGCATCCAAAAATGAATCACTGAGCTTGATTTCCTCAACCAACAAGAGTAAAACCAACTCATCGAAGTCGGGTAGACCTGTACTCCTCACTGAGATAGATGTATCAAAAGATTTGTATTCCTTGCCAAGACCACGCAAGGTAATATCCACCAAATCATCATCAGGCATGGGGGCATTTATTGTGGCCAATGCATCTGCAAACTTCTTGATTTCTCGCACATAATCATGTATGCTCCTTTTATTCCTTTTCACATTGTGTATCTGCTGTCGCAATTGAGACTTGCGAGCACTCGTATCTGTATCAAACATCTTGACCAAAGTATCCCATGCATCTTTGGGATTCTCAGCATCCTGAATGTGTATGAGCATAGCATCAGATATACATATAGACAAATAATGCAGCACTTTGAATGCTCTCTCTGACCATTGCTTATGAGCAATAAGCTGCTGCTGTGTAGGTTGCCGAGGTAGCTCAGGCTCTGGCTCAGCACCTGTAATGAGATTCCAGAATCCTTTCCCTTTCAAGAAACTCTTTATCCTGTACTTCCATGCCTGGAAGTTCTTCCTATCCAGCTTCTCACCAACAATCTGAACTGGATTGTCAGACATGTTTGCTCAATGCATACACCTTCCGCACACTTCAAATCTGTAAATGAGACTTCCTCAGCTCAACCACACTCCAATTAATGTTCCAGATACTCCAAGATAGCCAACAAAATCCAAATTTGATGTAGAAAATCAACCTGTAATCATCCAAGACGAACTGTCTCACTCAGTGCGGGATACCCTGTATTGACACGCCTTCCAAGGCTCCAGATCGAAATGTAATGGTGCAATCAAGTATAGGCAACTTGCATTGACACCTAATGAACCTCAATGTTGAGTATCAACTCCATTTGACATGTGTAATTATCAATTTTTGAAAACCCCTTTCTCTGTTTTTGGAAAAACCAAAAAAACCAGTAGAAAATTTGCTCTAATTCCTTCAATATTTCACCAAATTGAGAAACCAGGCATTCATTGGCTTAGCAATAGTGTCCATCAACTCCATGTAAGAGGAATTTGTCCAATTGTAAAACACCAAAGATTAATTGCTCGATTAAAATGCTCTGTTTCTCTGCAACCAGTGGACAGCCTGTTTTAATCAGCTCATTCCCAGCTCAATTAGGCATCATTGACCAAACAAATCAC
This sequence comes from Cibotium barometz, assembly GCF_041138505.1. Lineage (NCBI taxonomy): Eukaryota > Viridiplantae > Streptophyta > Polypodiopsida > Cyatheales > Cibotiaceae > Cibotium > Cibotium barometz. The sequence continues at coordinate 40,395,916 of NC_141062.1, read as the reverse complement.
ATAGCCCTCTTCTCCAAGATGTAAAGCATCCAATTGCTAAGAAATTTGTGGAAGATGTCAAGTAACCAATGAGAAATCAAACTCCTCGTGGGCAAAATGATCAAAAAGTGCTCTGTTTCTCTGTTGCAGTCTGCGCCGCCTGCTGTAGGGCCCTTTGGGAAGCTTTAAGATGCTAATTGATTAGTGCTACAAGTGCCCAAGACACCTAGGCATGTGTGTAACCCATCAATGCTTGGATTTTTGTCAAATACATGCTCCAAATTGATCAATTTTTGGCTTCTTTTCTCTGTTTTGTGTGAGCTCAAAAAACCAAAGTTTTCCACTCAATTAAATACATCCAAATTGCTCCAAACTTTGTTCAAGGCTTGCACATGGGTTGCTAATACATCCCTCTTTGACAAATGCATATGTCTTTTGCCAGAATCACTTGTATTTTCACCATACATCAATGTTCCCCAAGCTTTAATGGAAAGCTTCAAAAACCAGAATTTTGCCTTGCTTTGATTTGCTCTAAAATGCTTTGCTTTTGCCTGTTTCACCTGCAATCCGCTCAAGGATGTTTAGAAGACCTTACCTGGTAGGCCAAGCTCTCAGATCTGATAAGATTCGGTGTGCTCCAAGCTTCACAGCTCCAATGGCAGCTTCACAGCTTCTTTTTCACAGCTTCTTCTTCCCTCTTCACTCACTCACTCATAAACCCTAATAAACAGCACAAGGCTCTGATACCATGTTGAAAGAACGGAAGAGGAGGAGGAGACACACACACAGGAGCAAACCCTAATGTATATTCCAAACCCTAACCATAGAGGGAAGCCATGTCCACTCTCACACAAAGCATAATGCACTAATCCATAATCCACACAACACACAATGAGTTGTGTCCACACTCTACTAACCCTAGCTAATGTCCACACACTATGACCAGCTGGACACGCGATCATTTATGTCTCACACATGTTCCTACCTAATCTGCCAGCACATAGCATAGCTGGCTCACACTCACATCGAGCTTGAATATCTCAACATGCATATCCAACAAATACACATTTCTCTGCCTTAGGATCCAACTTCCTTCTTCTATCGTCAGGCACATGTACATAAGCTACGCATCCAAAGACTTTGAGATGTCCAATGTCTAGCCTGTAACCTGTAAGCCGCATCTCTAGCGTGCTTCCATGAATGGCTGCTGTAGGTGTTTTGTTCAGTATATACACTGCAGTAGCACATGCTTCTGCCCAATAGTAATCTGGCATGCTCTTTTCATTGAGCATTGCCCTTGCCACTTCACATATGACTCTATTCTTTCTCTCAGCCACACCATTTTGCTGAGGTGTATACCTGCATGTCAACTGTCTTCTTATTCCATGCTTCCTCAAGAAATGCTCAAAAGCTTTTGAGGTGTATTCACCACCTCCATCTGTTCTCAAACATTTAATCCAACAGCCATATTGCTTTTCTACAAGAGCTTTGAAATCCATGAACTTTTCCAACACTTCACTCTTCTCTCTCAGAAAGTATATCCATGTCATCCTGCTGAAATCATCTATAAATGTCACATAGTATAAACTGCCTTTGATAGATGGTTTTTGTGTAGGACCCCATACATCACTGTGTACTATCTCAAGTGGCCTGTTACTCATATTTCCTTCTCTAGGAAACCTCAACCTTGCCTGCTTTCCAAACTGACAGGCTTCACAAACATGCATATGTCCATCATATTTGAATCTAGGCAAACCATTGACAATGCCTCTTGTTTGCATGTTCTTTAATCTCTGTATATTGACATGTCCAATCCTTTTGTGCCACATATCAATGTCTTGCACAATCCCATTGCTTTTAGAAAACATGGCTGAGCTCAATTCTGGTATGCCTGCATCCCAATTTGAACAACCTTCCTTCCTTCTTGCCCTTGGCAATCAATCTACAGCCATGCTTAAAGTCTTCCACAAAACAGCCATTCTCATTGAATCCTACTTGTAGTCCCTGCTCAACCATTTGGCCTACTGATGCCAAATTCTTTGTAATGGATGGTACATATAACACTTCTGACATATTCTTCACATTTCCATCATGCATCCTCAAAGGCACACTGCCAACATGTGTTATAAGATGCTGAGTATCATCTCCTGTGACCACATAACCATTTGTACCCAATGGTTGCATCTTCTCAAACCACTCACCATGACATGTCATGTGGTTTGAGGCACCTGAATCCATATACCATGACTCATCTCCAGCATTCTGAGAATCCATTGTCCCCATAATGTGCTTCATCGTAAAAAGATGATTTGAACTCCCATCATTGTTACTAGTAGATGCATAATTTCCATGTTGTGGTCTTCCATTCCTGACATCATTTTGCTTTTTGTAACAATCTTTTGCCATATGTCCAAGTTTGCCACAATAGTGACATTCAATCCCATTCAAATTTTGTTGAGGACCTTGCCATCGTCCTCTACCACGAGCACCTGTTCCAACTCTCCCCCTATGGGATTGAAATCCACGACCTCCACGTGATCCAAATGATGACTATGAATTCTGAAAATTCTGATTTGATTGTGGTTGACTAAACCTGTCATTCCAACCACGTCCTCCATGGCCTCGAGGGGCAAATCTCCCCCTGCCTCGAGAGCCTCTAGATGAGTAAAAAGCCTGATTCCTTGCATGCTCATCATTACTGGATGAGGATGCACCACCTATAATATTCATACCACCAAGTCCAAGCTTTAATTCTTCCACAATGAGCAATGACACAAGCTCATTAAAGTCTGGCATTCCTCCCAACCTTACTGAGATGGAAGTGTCAAAAGATTTGTATTCTTTGCCTAAACCACGCATTAGGGGAAGGTTGAGGTCTATAGGGGCCCTTTAAGATGCCATGTGATTAAAAGGTTATTAAGGAAAAGAGCCAATCGTGTGATGCCATGTATACAAAAATGTTGGGTGATTAAGGTGGTCAAAAGATTCTCTAGAAGATGCCTTTTTGTACTTTTCATTTCCAAAAAGGGGGGGAACGTTTTTGAAATTTTGGACGTCCATAACTTCTACATATGAGCTCAAAATTTGTCGGAGATTACAGATCCAAAATCTACTCGTCGAGCTCTTTCCATAGATATGTCACATGATATAGTTTTGCTCGCTCGATTTCAAATTCAATTTTGGCGGGAAACTTTGAAATTCAAACTTCTAGCCGTTTGAAGAACAAGAAGGTATCTAAACTCAAAGAAACTTAACATTTTAACAAAAGTCATTAAAATCATAATATGGCAGCTTACAGGGCCCCTATAGACCTCAACCTTCCCCTAATGCAATGTGAGGGAAACCAAATCATCATCATCCATTGGGGCATGGATTGATGACAAGGAATCTGCATAACCCTTGATTTCCTGAACATACTCATGTATACTCCTATTCCTTCGTGTTACACTGTGAATCTGTTGCTTTAGTTGTATCTTCCTTGCACCAGTGTCTGTCTCATACATTCGGCACAATATATCCCATGCTTCTTTCGGTGTGTCTGCATCTTGGATGTGAATAAGCAAGGCATCTGTTACACATATTCAAAAGTAATGCAACACTTTCGAAGACCGCTCTACCCATTGCTTGTGAGCCACCAACTGAGCATTATTTGGTTGAGGAGGTAGGAATGGCTCCGGGTCTTCATCCACCACGAGACTCCATAAACCTTTGCCTTTCAAAAAACTCTTCATTCGAAACTTCCACACTTGAAAGTTAGTTCTGTCAAGCTTCTCTCCAACAATTTGTATTGGACCATCTCCCATGTTTGCAAGGTAGTAGATGCACCCCTTTGATCACAATGTATGAAGTACCTGTAATGCTCCAAATCTCTCCAAATCACATCAAATTATTGCAATATATGTGCTTTTAGATCCCACAATGCTTCATCAACAATGTATACTCGATCAAGGTTGAAAACAAATGATACTTCTTCACAAAAAATTTTCTGGGTTTTTTTCTCGCCAGAGAACCAGTCAAAGATCTTGCTCTAATTCCTTCAAATCTTCTTCAAATTTGATGTTTATGCATTCATTGGCTTCATAACACATTGCTACAACATATCCTAGAAGGGTTTGATCAAATTCTTCAAGTTGAGTGAGAACCACCAAGTTTTGTAGCTCCCTGGTTTGCCTTTTTCTGCATATGTCAGGTGCCACCTCTCACTAAAAGTGCTCTATCTCCTTCAAATCTGATCTAAATTCAAAACTTTTTGAATCAAAAGTTTAGAAACTCATAGTCCATTTCTTGTACCAAAGGAATTTGTCCAATTTGACATAGACAAGGATTAATGTCTTGATTAGTGATGCTCTGTTTCTGGACAGAACTTCTGCAAACTTGCAAATCTCTGATAAATGACTTCAATGAGCTCCAAATACATCAAATGAGCTGCAACCAAGCTTCAAAATGCCTTAGCAATGCCTTTGCTCAACTCCCCAAGCTTTGAATGGCATCAAATGGTGTAGTAATGAGTGAATGGCATGATATCTATTGAAACTGTCTAGAATTCTGCTCAGAGATGCGCCGCCTGCTCCAGAGGGTTGTAGAAGAGGGTCATTTCACAATTGAGTTGATAGGGTTCTTAGCAATGACCTAATATACCTTGTGCTTGAAGGGTTTGGCTCAATTCTTCCTCTAGCTTCTGCAATCGATCCTCCACACGGGGGGTATGTTCACTGTTTTTGTGAAAAACCAAAAACTTTTGCATAAATTCACTTCCACTTGATTTTGCTCAAATCTGTATGCATCAATCTGCTTCAAGATTCTGTATGTTGCTTGTGCCCACTTTGCTAATACATGTGCAAGCTCAAATACACGTGCCTTTGTGTATACATTTGCAAAGAGTATATTCACTTCAAGCTTTCCATGAAAGCTTAGAGAAAAAACCAAAAATTTTCACTTGCTTTATGCACTTCAATCTTCACTGAACCTGCTCTTTGGCACCTGCAATCCGCTCAAGGGAGTTTTTCTACTCTTACTCGTTAGGCCAAGCTTCAGATCTGTAACCGAGGTGAGCTCCACAGCTTTCTTTTGCTCCACAGCTTCAATGGAAATCTTCACAGCTTCTTCTTCTTCTTCCCTCTTCTCTCACTCAATCTCACAACACAACTAATGAGCTCTAGGCTCTAATACCATGATAAAAAACAGAAGAAGGAGGGAGCACACACAAGAGAAGCAAACCCTTATCCATATCCATCAATCATAAAGAAGGAGAGAAGCCATAGTCATCATCTCTCTCACACACACAAAAGAGAACACAACATAGTGTTATGTCCACACTACAAAGTAAACCTAATGTAATGTCCACACCACACATGACCAGCTGGACGCGGTCATAAACACACCACATGATATCCATCTACCATAATGTCACTCTGTCAGCACCCATGTGCTATCCTCCAGCTGCATACGAGCTTGACATTTCAACATGAATGAACGAATGTGATGGATATAAATGAATGAGATGTGATGGGTGTAAATGGATGTGATGTAATATGTGATGGAGGAGAATTGATGTGGTGTCATGTGAATTGTGATGTGAATGATTATGATTGGATGGGAATAGGAATACTTATGAAATGGTTGAGGAATTAAATAATGTGGGTTGATGTGGAGCATTGTAGAAAGACAAGAGTTCGTTATAGAAACTCTATTTTTGAACTGTTTTTAAATGACTGTTTTATGTCAAGAATGCTAGAGAAGCATTTTGACCGTCTTGTGAATGAGGTCATGGAGACCTAATCTGATAAAGTTGCAATAGCTGATGGAGAGTAAATGGAGGACGTCTCGTGTAGTTGGGTCATGTGACCAGAGCCTCGGTTCGAATAAAATGGTGAGCTTCCAGTACGGTGGATGAGGGACGAAGGAAACGGCCTATGAGTGAAGTGCTAGGTCATCTGCGAAGGATCCTAGAGGGTGCTGACCATACGATGCGTCGCCGACGATACCCACGCATGGGTCGAGGAAGATATTAGAACAAGCAATAAGAGTTGTTTTCTGAATTCAGGCCTGGATCTGGTTGATTGACCTTGCTGGTCCTCAACGGATGAGTCCATGGCTCTTTTATATGGATCCGTTTTGGTTGATCTTTCTGATCTTCAACGGAGATTCTATTTTGATATGTGAATATATTGTTGAGTACTATGAGCTAGGAACCATCGAGCGAAAGTGGACAGGTGGTGAGCCTTCTGGTTGCCAACAATGATGCCATAGGTACACCGATGAAAGAATGTTTGAAAATAAGGATTCAACCGGAGATTTTGAGGATTATGATCAGTGACTTAAATGATTGTTTTTAAAGATAGCTGATTCTGTGAAAAAGGCAATAGTAAATCTCGGACAAAAAATGTTATATGGAAAAGAATCAATGGCTGTGCCAATCAATGAGGAAAAAAGCATTGGTCTCTATGATCCAAGTGCAATCTTTTCCTTGATCTGGCTATGGGACTTACAGATTTGGTCAGATTAGTTCAATGAGTTAAGACTTTTCACTATGTTAGAGAAAAATTATCCTGGTGGAATCGCCCGTGCTTTCTGGGCAATGGGAAGTTTTTCCGGGCTGGGTTTTGAAAGAACTGATGGATTAGTCTCTTGTCCGGACATCCTTGGGCAAGGCCCTGAGTGAGGGAGCCTGGCCCGTGCAAGAAGTGCTACTTCCGCTGCTAGTGACCCTGAATTCATTGCGCGGTGGGGATAGGAACTTTACATCCATCACATTTATTGCATCCACATCACATCACATACATTCTATCCTTATCACATCACATTCATTCCATCCACATTACAATTGGGATGTGAATGAATGAGATGTGATGTGAAATGGATGTGATAAGATGCGATGTAAATTGGATAAATATTAATGTATGTGAAGTGATGAGATGTATGGGTAGATGCAAGTAGATGTGATCTCATGAGGATAAATGAGGAAATAAGTGATGAGTTAGAAAAAGATGTGATTAGATGAGAATGGGAATACTTATGAAATGGATGTGGATTGATGTGTGGGTAGTGTGGATTGACGTGTGGATTGATATGGATGGATGAGTGGATAATGTGGATTGATGTGGATGATGTGGATGGATGTATGGATGATATGGATTGATGTGTAGGTAATGTGGATTGACGTGAATAGATGTATGGATGATGTGGATTGATGTGTGGATAATGTGGATTGATGTGGATGAATGTATGGATAATGTGGATTGATGTGTGGATTGATGTGGATGGATGTATGGAAGATATGGATGAATGTGTGGATAATGTGGATTGATGTGGATGGATGTATGGATGATGTGGATTGGTGTGGATGATGTGGATTGATGTGTGGATGATGCGATTGGATGTGATTTGATGTGGGAATGATATGACGTGGTAGGGATTGATGAAGAAAAAAAAATATAGGAAGATGAGAAAAGATGGGGAATAATGTGAAAGGATGTGGAGTGATGAGAAAAGATGGAAAGATTGTTGGAACTATATTTGTAGTGAAATCTGATTTTAAATGACTGTTTTATGACAAGAATGATGGGGAAGCATTTTGACCGTCTTGTGAGTGAGGTCGTATGGAGACCTATCTGTTAAAGTTGCAAACTACTGACGATAGAGGACATCTCGCATAGCAAGGTCGGTCGAGGTCTTGACCAGCCTCGGTTTGATTTAAATGGTGAGCTTCCAGTAGGGACCAAGGAAGCGGCCTATGAATGAAGCGCTAGGTGACCTGCGAAGGATCCTAGAGGGTGCTGACCATATGGTGCTTGGGATCTAGGTCACCGAAGATACCCACACGTACGTCGGAGAAGATATTGGAACAAAGAGTAAGAGTTGTTTTCTGAATTCGGGATGGATCTAGTTCATTGACCTTGCTGGTCCTTAATGGATGAGTCCATGGCTCTTTTATATGGATCTGTTGGTTGATCTTGCTGATCTTCAACGGAGACTCCATTTTTGTTAAAGTGAATACTTGCCGGTTACTATGAGCTAGGAACTATCAAAAAGGCCCCTGAGTGGACAGGGGGTGAGCGTTCTGGTTGTCAATGATGCCATAGGTACACCAATAAAGGAATGTTTTGAAATAAGGATTCAACTGGATAATTAGACGATTATGAAGGAATGAAGGAATGTTTGGAAATAAGGATTCAACTGGATAATTAGAGGATTATGATCAGTGACACTATGGTTTCATTAAATGATTGTTTTAAAGACTGTTGAATATGTGAAAAAGACAATTTCATATTAGTTTTAAGTTTGCATGAATATCCGGCTAGGGGACTTGGGAACTCTTTTCCCTAGTACCTGGGACAACCTAATCAAATTCTTAATTGGATCCCATCACTACAGTGGTTGGGCGGTTGGCTAACCCATGGGACTAGATGGGATTAGGCTGGACTGATGGATCCCTAAATTGAGACTCAATTGTGTTCTGGCTCGATAGATGAAGTAAATCCCAGACAAAAATTATTCTATGGAAAAGAATCAACGGCTCTGCCTCTCAATGAGGAAAAAAGCCGTGGTCTCTATGATCCAAGTACAATCTTTTCCCTGATCTGACTATGGGACTTACGGGTTCGATCAGATCAATTCCGTTAGTTAAGGCTTTTGACTATGTTTTGAGAAAAGTTATCCTGGAGGAATCGCTCGTGCTTTCCAGGCAAGGGAAGTTTTTTTGGGTTTGGTTTTGGAAGAACCGATGGATTCGTCTCTTATCCGAATATCCGTGGGTGAGGCCCTAAGTGTGGGACCTTGCCCCGCGCAAGAAGTGCTACTTTCACTCCTAGAACCCCTGAATTCCTTGCGTGGTGGGGATAGGGACCTCACAGCTGGTATCAGAGCGAATTGGCTAAGCAAATTGGCTAATGAGGATCAACCGAGAAGCCAAAAATGTCAAAAATTTATGAAGAAGCAGTAAAAGGTTGTAATTGTGTGATAAAATTCATACAATTTGATATTCAATCTGAAATTCGTAAATTGGTAATTCAGATGGAAGTACTGCAATTGTATGGAATCCCTGACTTGCTTGAGGCCTAGACATGTGATGGTATTTACCTTATAGTTCCAAGGACCATGACTACCCGTATATACCGAGGGTATAACTATAGCTCTTTACTGGCAGTATATACGAGTAAATCTAAGACTTGAAATTATAAGCATTAATACTATCCAGATGATGAATTTGAATGTGGTTAATATGATTTTAAGTTCTGGTTGATATGATTTTAAATTCTAGTTGAGAACTGATGAGTTGATTTGGATTCTGATTGAAAAATGAAGATTCATGAATGTTGGTTGAAATGTAATAAACTAAGTAAAACCACAATGAGGATGAATGGGACGAGTCCCTGTGATGATGTTCGTAGGCTGGAATGACGTTAATGACTTTAGCAAATCACTATAAGATTAGTGGATTGTGCTGGCAGATTGCTGCTGTTAACACTTCACCCAGTGGATCAAGTTAAGGGATGACAAATTAAAAATCTGTATAATTAAAAATTTCCATGAAGGACTCAGTCTGTTCAGATAGAAATTTTGATCTAATGGACCATTATTGTGATAAGGATTGAACGTTATGATCTGAGTGAATTATTATCTGATGATGAGTTTTATATAAGGGATCTTTATCCTAGGATTTTGTTGGGTTCACCAGACTATAAGGAACCCCAGAATCAGTTGGATCTTAAGGAAAAGAGTTCTCCTCTAATTTTGCGAGATGAGGACATCTCACATTTTTTAAGTGGGGTATAGCTTTTCTTTTAAAGAAAGAATAGTTTGCCATAGCCCTACCAAGAGAAGGCTATTTTGCCATAGACCTTTGAAAGAAAGAAAAGTTAGAGTACGAGTAAGAGGAGATAAATCTTGGGGATGATCGGATGATTTCAATCGTAAGAGAAGGTATTAGAAGACTCTTTATTCTCATATATCAAGTTTTGAAACTCTTATTAACGAGCAAAGACAACGATAAACGATAAATTTCTATAAGGTATATATATATATTATTTTTCAATTATATATCATTCTTAGGGGTTGAGGTATGGCCCCGACATCTCTACTACTATTAATTATTAATAGTAGTGATCTATCTGATTGATTTACTAGTTAAAGTTTGTATTCTTTTAAACAATAGCATATGCCTTAATAAAGAATGTCTTATCACAATCTCAGGTTGAAATGCTAAAATATTTGTGAAAAGGATTGTTTTCTTAAGAAGATAACGTGGATTCTAGTCCTATTGTTTAGTCGAGTAAACGGATTGTTATCTTGGTTAAATTAAGGTACAGGTACAACTTCTCTATGCCTTGACACTGCCCCGTTCTTGTAAGATTCCTCCGTCCAACTTTTGATGTGTGTAGGTATAAGAACCTCCCCTTATGATTTATAATTATTCCCCTCTCTGAAATAAAAGAAAGATCCTGTTTTGTCCTAGAGAGAGAAAATGTTCTAGAGAGAGATAATTCAGTTTTTAGATATCTTTGGAGGGAAAAATATCCCTTATTAAAACAAATTCCCCCGAAACAAAAGTTTAAAAAGAAATTCCTAAGGTGCATTAGAAATAAATTATAATGTGCACAAAAGACAGCCTAAGGGTCAATATTTTTTGAAAAATTTTTATTTTGGTCCAATTAAGGCTCCTATGGACCAATAAGATTAATCCAAATGTAGGGAGGAGATAAAATGAAGAATAAAAGAAAAACCCCAAAAATGAGTAAATGCTCACATAGGATAAAGAGTGGACTAAGGACCAAAGAAAAGAACTAAAAAACTGAATTTTGACACCTCAGAGTGGGAATCTCCCCTCATGAATTAGGCACCTTTTTCTCATCATTACCCCCAATAAAATGAGATATTTTCATCTCTCCTCTCTCCTATTTCAAAACTAGATCCAAAAAGTAAGCTAAACTGACCCAAAAATGGTCAAAAATTAATGACCAATCAAACCTGAAGGCAAGAAAGCCATTGGATACAAGTGGGTGTACAAAGTAAAACATAACAGTGAATGAAAGCATAAGTAGGTACAAGGCTAGATCGGTAGCCAAAGGATATGCACAGACATATGGCATTGATTATGAGGAAACTTTCAGCCCAGTTACCAAGATGGCAAGAGTGAGTGTTGTGATAGTAGTGGCTGCGTCAAAGAAATGGTCTTTACATTATATGGATATAAAGAATGCATTCTTGCATGGGGATTTGTAGGAAGAGGTGTATATGTTACAGCCACTTGGATGTGAGTCACCCCGAGCATGTTTGCAGGTTGAAGAAAGCCTTGTATGGCTTAAAACAAGCACCAAGAGCATGGTCAGACAAGATTTTTGAATATCTTGTCGCTATTTGCTTTCATGTAGCCAATGCATATTTCTCGTTGTATGTGAGACACAGTGATAGGGGGGTTGTGCTTGTTATCATCTATGTAGATGACATGATCATTATGGGGGACCATGATGTAGAGATCTTTGTTGTAAAGATCTTGCTTAGACAGAAGTTTGAGATGAAGGATCTGGGGGAGCTCAGATATTTCTTGGGCATTGAGGTGACTAGGTCACCACATGGTATTGGATTACTACAGAGATAGTATGGCTCGGACATGTTCAAGTATGGTATGATAGGCTGTAAGCCTATCCTAGTGCCATTGGATCAAAATGGCAAGTTGAGTGCAGATTCAGGAGAGATTTTGGAGGATCCTACAATGTATAGGTGCATAGTAGGAAGCTTGATCTACATGATGATCACCAGGCTAGATTTGAGCTATGCTGTTGGGTTGGTGAGTCAGTTTATGCAGGCTCCTCGGAAGCCATATTTGGATGCATTGAGATGCATACTGAGGTATGTGAGGTCTACTTTGCATTGTGGACTATTTTATGAAACAGGGACAGAGATATGTGTACAAGGGTACACAAATGCTGATTGGGGTGGTAGTATCTCAGATAGAAGATCTACTAGTGGCTTCATGTTTTCTTTGGGGAGTGCTGTTGTGACTTGGAGCAGCAAGAAGCAGCCTATGGTTGCTCTATCCAGTACAGAGGCCGAGTACACAGGTGCTGCTATGGCAGCATGTGAGGTAGCTTGGTTAAGAAAGCTACTTGCAGATTCAGGTCTATTAGTGGATAGACAAGTTGTCATTTTCTGTGACAACATTAGTAGTATACAGTTGGCGAGGAACCCACTTTTTCATGCTCGCATGAAACATATAGAGGTTCACTACCATTTTATCAGAGAGAAGGTTTTAGCAAGAGACATTGACCTTGTTTATGTCAGCACCACACAGGATCAGGTCATTGACATCTTCACCAAAGCATTGGGTACAGAGAAGCTCCGTAGATTCAGGGCTTCGCGTGGTGTACATGAGATAGAGTTGAGCTCAAGAGGAAGTGTTGAGATATCGAGCTCATCTAGTGAGGCGGTGGACACAGAAGACCCATGTGGGGGATAGGCCCAACACTTACACCACTGGCATGGTTGGTGAGATCATGGGTGATATGCGGCCAGTGGGATGACAGGCTATGTGAGAGCCATTCTAGAGACTGGCATAGTTATAGCACGAGCTCATTTAGTTGGGTTCACACTATAGAGAACCCTAGTATGTATTTGGTTGAGTACCTTTTCATATGGTGTGTACTCTTATCTTTGTATATGGTGTATTGAGTGTTGTGTGAAGAAGAAGATAAAGATTTTCAACCTCTCACCTTCTTTGTTCTCTTTTAGGGTTTTGTGAGTGTGTGCGTGCTTGGCAAGAGCTCAAGCTCTCTTCTCCCGTGCATCTTTTCACTATATAGTTCAAATCTAGCCTGGTGATCGTCATGTAAATCAAGCTACCCACTATCTTCCTATACATAGTGGGCTTCGCCAAAGTCTCACTTGTAATTGCACACAACCTGCCATTTGCATCTAATGGCATAGAGATTGGCTTACAGCCAGCCATACCATATTTGGATAGCATGTCCAATGTATACTACCTTTGTGATAGCCATATACCCTTGGTTGTCCTAATAACCTCAATGCCAAGGAAGTATCGTTGGTCACCCAAATCCTTCATTTTAAATTTTTACTTGAGGAGATGTTTCACACTCAATTTCCTCTCCACTATCACCCCCAACAATCAAGCAATCCTCATAGATTATGATGACCACAAGACCCTTATCACTCTTCCGCACATAGAGTGAATGATCAGCATCTGCCACATGAAAGCCAATGGTGATAAGATATTGTGCTATCTTATAATGCCATGCTCTCGGTGCCTGTTTAAAGCCATATAAGGCTTTACGTAACTTATATACAAAATCAGGGTGACCCACATCTTCTTAACCTAGTGGCTAATCCATATACACTTCTTCTTGCAAATTTCCATGCAAGAACACATTCTTAACATCATTTGCTACTATAAATTCCATCCTTTTCATGTAGTCACGAGGATAACATCTCTCACGGTTGCCATCTTGGCAATGGGGTTGAATGTCTCCTCATAATCAATGACGTAGGTTTGAGCATAACCTTTGGGAGCCAATCTTGCTTTATACCTGCTAATACTTTGATCTGAGTTGTGGTTAATTTTGTACACCCACTTGCATCCAATAGCCTTCTTGTCCTCAAGCAATGGCACTAATTCCCAAGTCTCATTTGTATCCAATGTAGCTATTTCTTCATCCATGGTTTCTCCCAATCTAGATTCCCATCATCTTCTTCAAAACATGTGGGTTCAACATCTTACATAAATTTAGCCATATATGCATAATGATGAGCGACATAACCATCATATATCAACCTATTAACAAGGACCTGTATGGGATCGTTTGGCATTAAAATTTCACTCAAGAAAGATTTTGCATCTACTATAACATTATCCTTTCCAAGGTGGAATTTGATATGTAAAAGTCATATTCTTGTAGGATTTCAACCCATCTTCGCTGCCTCATATTGAGGTTAGGCTGGGTGAAGATCCACTTTAGACTCTTGTGGTCGGTTATAAGCTGGAACTTGTGCCCTAGGAGATAATGTCTCCATAACTTGATGCAATGAACAACTGCTAAGAGTTCCAAATCATGGATGGCATAGTTGGCCTCATATTGCTTTAGCTTGCGAGAAGTATAAGACACCGGTCTTCCTTCTTAGGCCAAGATACCACCAAGTGCTACACTACTGGCATCAGTAAAACCTCTTTGAATTCCCTTGTGAAATCTTGAAGTTTCAAGACTAGTGTTGAGGTAATGATGTCTTTTAGTTGATCAAAGATGACTTGATGGATTGAAAACCACACTATTTTTCAATCTTTCTTAAGAAGATTGGTCAAGGGTGCAGCTTCCAAGGAGTAATCTTTGAAGAAAATCTCGTACCATCATGTGATTCCCAAAAACCCACGAACTTTGCGGACTGAATTAGGGGTGGTCATTCCAGTATATCCTTGACCTTGGCAAGATCTACTGAGATACCATCTTGGGAGAGAATGAATCCAAGATATTCAATCTGGTCAGTAAAGAAGGTACATTAACTTTTCTTAGCATAGAGTTTATGTCTATACAATAATTGCCAAACTCTATGCACATGCTCCTTATGCTCTTCCACCGACTTGGAGACTAAGATGTCATCAAAAAAGGCAAGCAAAAATTCATCTAAGTAGGGACAAAATATATCTTGTATTAGGCGGTTGAAAGTTGCAGAAGCATTGGTTAACCCGAATGACATTACAATAAACTCATAGTGGCCATAATGGGTATTGAAAGCTATCTTGGGTATATCTGCTTCCTTGACTCTGATTTGGTGGTAGCTAGACCTCCAGTCTATTTTTTAGAAAACCTTGGCTCCATGAAGCCTTTCAAGAAGTTCTTTGATATGAGAGGGATAGGATACTTGTTCTTAATAGAGTGACTTGATTTATCCCTTGATAATCAATGCCAAGACAAAGAGTGACTTCTTTTTTTTGAAAAGAACGAGTGGTCCCCAAGCAGAGCTGCTGAGGCGTACAAATCCTTGCTTAATGAGTTGGCAAAATTTCTCCTTGAGTTCAATAACTTCAGGGAGAGACATCTTATAGGATGTTTTTGAGACATGTTGAGCACCAGGAATTAGATCAACTTCAAGATTGACTTATTGAGGAGGTGGTAATCCTCTAAGTTTGTCCAGAAAGATGTCACAGAATTCTTGGAGCCAAGAGGGTTCTGATTCTTTACTAGGTTCAGCAGCTTTATTGAGCTTAACAAGGAAAACTTGTTGTTCCTTACATGGGCCCTTGAGAAGATGTTTGTTTTGACTACCCTAGACTTGGGTTTATTTGTTTTCCCCTAAACTAATACTACTTGGCTGTGCTCATTTTTAAAAGTGATACTCCTCTGGTTATAGTGAATACTAGCATTATTTGCAATTAACCAGTCCATCCCAAGGATCCCATCATAGATACCTAATGGTAAAACCCTAAAATGGTCATGAGCTTCTTCACTACCCAATTCAAAGTCAAGGTCTACTATAGAGTGGTGAGATACTACTTTCTTCCCACTAGCTAGATCTACAACCATTTTCCTAGAGCTGATTTTTGGCTAGGTTTAATTTTTGTAAACACCTTGGAGAAAGAAATGAATGGGTACTGCCCCGCAATCAATCAAAAGCTAGAATGGCTTACCATGATGAGTGGCTAGGGTTTTAATATCACCAAATTGTTGGTTAGTACCTTGGTGTTCTATTGCCACATGGATGGTGGTACACTCTTCATCACATTTCCAAAGTTGGTTCTTCGTTTATAGCACAAGTATTGCGGCCAACTTCTTTGCGACCTCTACCATGTTCACCATCTCTTGCACCTTGGTGGATGGGTGTTCCATGGCCCTGATTTTCTTGCCCAGTTTGAGGAAAGGATGTTGCTAGCTTAGGGCAATTGGCCTTAAAGTGTCCCAGCTCATTGCAATGAAAAAACACAAGGGTCTCTCTAAAAAAGCACCATATGAGTAGGGAACAAAGGAGTTGGTTTGCCAACCTCGATTATAGTAGGGAGCATTTTGTTGGGGCTTCTTGTAAGACTAATCCTTAGGGTTTGATTCAGGGTGAGATATCTTCTAGGGCCTAGCTTTGCCAAACTTTAGCTCCTTCACAAGAGGTTTGACTCGTATGAGAGCATCTGGCAATGTACTCAGTCTCATTGCTTTGAGGCAGGAATTTAAAGGTTCATTTAAGCCTTGGCAAAAGTGGGACACTTGCTGGGAGGTAGTTATGGATGGGGCATACTTCTGGAGAGTGATGCTTCTAGGGTTAAACTGAGCAGCTTGAGGTTAAAGAACTCATTCGTTTTGATAGATTCATGAGATGGAGGAAGATACCTCTCCTTCATAGCTTTTTTGATGTCATCCTAGTTTTGCGAGCTGTGTTTGGTGACTCCCTTATCGCAGAAGCATTGCTTCCATTAGAGTTTAGCATACTTAGTGAGGCGAAATTCATCCAGCTCATGGATTGGTTCGTAGCTCCAATACTTGTGCTGAGAGGTAATCATCCATTGCTTCAATCCATACTTCGGCATCCTTCTCAATTTTTGAACTGTGAGATCCCACTGCCCCCTCCACGCACCGGATTCCTGGTTGCTAGCAGCTGAAAAAGCTTCCTCTTGCGCGGGGCAGGGTTTCCCACTCGGGGCCTCGCCCTCAAATGTCCGGACATGAGACTGATCTGGTGGTCTTTCCGAAACCAAAACCGGGAAAATTTCCCTTGCCCAAAAAATGGAGACGATTCCACCTTTTTGATTTCCTTAAGGAATTTTCTAACGGGGTCAAGAGACTAAACTAGCCTTCACCTGATTAAACCAGATAGAAGGAAAACTATTACAGACTTAACTTGAAGAAATCAACGTTTTTTTCCTAACTGAATCAGGTAGAGCCGTTGATCTATTCATTTGAGAACTCTTCATGTTATTATTTAACTATTAGAGTTCTAAGGGTATTCCTATTATTCAATTTCATTATTAAAACTCTACTGATTCTAGCCTCATCCGGCCCATGGGTTAGCCACCGCCCAACCACTGGAATTGATAGAACCAGTCAATTACTCACCCACCCATAATTGAATGCCGTTCTTAACTTTTGCTTTCCAATACACATACGCACACACTGCTCTTTAAACTTAACTTATAAAACAATCCATTGACAAACAGTTATTGATTACAGATGTCATAACTCAAAATTTCCATCCAATCCTTGTTTCTAAAAAAAAATAGTATCACTCTCTAGACTCTCCATTGGAACCAGCTAGTCAGTAACAACAACGAGATCCAGTAATAGTTTACAATAATCATTGGTCCATCATACAATATCTTCCACGACATACACATGGGTGTCCTCGGCACCGCGAGCCCATGCATCGCCTGGTCAAAACCCTATACGATCCTCCTTAGGTGTCCTAGCACTTCACTTAAGGACCGCTTCGATGGCCCTCATTCATAGTACCGAAGGCGCACCATTTTAACCGTACCGAGGCTGGTCGAGACTTGGGCAGGTTTTGCCGCGTGAGCTGTCCTTTGAACACTCCCTGCCCAACTGTTACAACCGAACCTCCCTTAGAAAAACACATATACCAAATGCTCCCTCCAGCAATCTGGTGTAAGACAGTTCTTTAAGAAAACACGATTTCTATGCAAGTTTTCAATTTGATTTTCTTTTTAATACAATGAGTATATCTTAAATTAGTATTTCCAAAAACTTCTGATCATAATATTGAATTCCATAACAGAATTCCTTGAATTTCGTAACCTTGATCCTCAGATCAGTTCGAAGGGTCTTGTCTTAGTTTTAGTTAACACTTTTATGTAAAAGATAATCCTTCTACGTATCTATTTATGCATAAAATCAATTTAATAGAAATAACACTTTTAAAATAAAAAGAATTTCTATTATGCATCTTTCCATGCATAGAAATTGAATTCAATGAAAATAACACTTTTATAATAAAAAATTTCTATTATGCATATTTCCATGTATAGAAATTAAATCTAATGAAAGTAACACTTTTATAATAAAAAAATTTATACTATGCGACTTTCCATGCATAGAAATCAAATCTAATGAAAATAACACTTTTATAATAAAAAAATTTCCAATATGCATCTTTCTATGCATAGAGTTTAAATCTAATGAAAATAACACTTTTATAATTAAAAAAAATTTAATATGCATCTTTCTATGCACAGAATTTAAATCTAATGAAAATAACACTTTTATAATAATAAAAAATTTTCAACATGCATCTTTCTATGCATAGAATTTAAATCTAATGAAAATAACACTTTTATTAAAAAAATCAATATGCATCTTTCTATGCATAGAATTTAAATCTAATGAAAATAACATTTTTATAATAAAAAAATTTCCAACATGCATGTTTTTATGCATAGAATTTAAATCTAATGAAAATAACACTTTTATAATTAAAAAAAATTCCAACATGTATCTTTCCATGCATAGAATTTAAATCTAATGAAAATAACACTTTTATAATTAAAAAAATTCCAATATGCATCTTTCTATGCATAGAATTCAAATCTAATGAGAATAACACTTTTATACTAAATAAAATTTCAATATGCATCTTTCTATGCATAGAATTTAAATCTAATGAAAATAACACTTTTATGATAAAAACTTTTCCAATATGCATCTTTCTATGCATAGAATTTAAATCTAATGAAAATAACTTTTTTGTAATAATTTTTTTTTCAATATGCATCTTTTTATGCATAGAATTTAAATCTAATGAAAATAACACTTTTATAATAAAAAAAAATCAATATGCATCTTTCTATGCATAGAAATTAAATCTAATGAAAATAACACTTTTACAATAAAAATTTCCAATATGCATCTTTCTATGCATAGAAATTAATTTCAATAATTATATCAATGATATCCATGTACATATTCATAGATGAATATGTACATGGAGTGAATAAAAATATTTCTTTTAGAATGCACAAACGGTGGGGATTACTCTTTTAGAATAACATAAAGATAAACTTTATTTCCACAAAATTTAAGAAAATTTTATCATAACCTCTTTTGTATAGCTGACCATTTCTCATTCTTTACATTCTAATAACACTTTAAAATTAATCCCAATTTAAAGTAAAGTACTCTAATCTACTCAATTATCACTTTCTAAAGAGTAAACTGTTGAGAGAGGGAGAGAGACGAGACAAGAGACACCACATACACTCCACAAGAATGAATCATATTAGTCATGTCACACCACCATCTGTTATTATCCACCATTGGTTGATAGACAACCTATGTGAGATCCCTCTGCCCCCTCCGCGCATTGGACTCCCGATAGCTAGCAGCGTAAGTAGCCCCCTCATGTGCGGGGCAGGGTTTCTCACTCGGGGCGTCGCCCTCGAATATCCGGCCACAACGAGACTAGGTTGGTGGTCACTCCGAAAACCAAAACCGGGAAAATTTCCCATGCCCGGGAAGCGGGGACAATTCCACCTTTTTGAATTTTTCTTAACGAGTTTTCTAACGAGATCAATTCTAAACTATCCTTCAATGCATCTTCTCGTGAGGCAACAAGCGAAGGACCACAAACAAGACATGCATGGTAACCCGATGTTGTGAGACCTGAACAATAGACACAATTAAGAGTTGAAGGTGGGTTTAGGGTGCCACATCCTTTGCCTACTCATAATTAGAAGTGCAATGCTTACCTGAACACTCGCCATAGCCTGGGAAGTCATGCATCGTCCACATCAAGATTGCTTTGCAGTTGAAGTCTCGTGAGTGACGAGGCACGCCTGCTCACATGATGCACCTCGATACCTCTCCAAAGTATCTCTAGCTCGTCAATCAAAGGCTCCAAATAAACATCAGGATTTTTGACTATGTTTCCCTGAAATTAGAAGGGATAACATAACATGTCTTTTCTTAATCGCCATAGGGGGTGGAAGATTATAATTCCCCAATATCACTGGTCATACACTGTAAGAGGTTCTTTTGAGACCAAATGGGTTCACACCGTCCATACCCAATCCAAGTCTCAAGCTCCTAGGTTCTTCCTTGAAGCTTGGCCATGTGTCTTCAATATGCTTCCACGCAAGAGTGTCTGCGGGAGTTCTCCACTTGCCATCGGTTGATCGATGGGAGGAATGCCATGACATGAGCTCTGCAATGGATTTGCACTTGAACATATGTTGGATGCGAGGGATTATGGGAAAATGTCACAGAACCTTACGAGGCACGTCCAAAGTTTTGAGATCTTCTCTATATCTTGCCTCTCCACAAGTAGGACACTCTCTTGCATCCTTATGTAGTCCACGAAACAAAACACAATCGTTGACGCCATGCATGGATGCGCTTGTAATCTAATCCTCCAAGAGAGGTCACATGTTGCCTTGCCATATCTCTCAAGGTCGGTAATTTATTCTCCCTTGGAAGCATTTTACACAATAGCCTGCACGTGAAGACCATAAATGAGGAAAAGCATTTGAGTAATTGACCCACTAGCATAATTCACCATGTTTGCAAAATAGACTTTAAAGCTTACTTGAGTAATGCATTCAAACTTGCATTGCTCCATCCATAGATGGTTTGCAAGTTTAGTAACTCAAGGGAGGCACGTAGAACAAAGAATGTGCACCCCTCAAACAATGGAGTCGATGCTGCGGCGGTAAAAAGATCGTCCTGCTCCATGCTATCATCCCTCCCTTCAGATTGATGGACATATAAATCCCACACCATATCATCAAACACCTCCTCCTCCACGGCTTCATGAGGTAATGGCGGAGGGCTACTATCACCATCACTCCATGCATCCGTAACGGTCCCTCCTGAAGATCCCACCTCATATCGCCGACGCTTTGCCTCCTCACGATTTGATGAGCATAGGGCAACATATGCGGGTGTGGCACTGCATCCTGTATCAAATTAAAACAGAATCATAACTCAAACATATGAACACCCATAGGTATCTCAATCAACCTTAACTCTTTAACACTTACCATGTTTACGGCCGCATCCCATTCTCCATACTTTGAGATGTGATTGAGTGTAATCCTGCGTGCACGATACATGTTTCCTCGACATCGATCACACATACATTTGATTTTTTTCTCCAACCACATTTCGCGATGGTGGATATGGAGGGATTCAACCTCACTGGAGCTAGTTGTTGAAGATGAAGACATCCTACAAATAAACAACCCAAAAAAAATACTCTTGTATCAAATATTTAATTTAAAAACTCTGTGGCGCGTCTAATACCGCATCTAAAACCGCATCTGTTTTGTGTGGTACCCGTCTATAGGCGCGTCTAAATTGCTATAAACATGCAATTAAACACGGTTTTAGACGCGAAAGTAGACGCGACATTAGACGCTCTTGTAGATGCGATTTTCATTTTCAAACCTACTTTTAGCGCGCTTGCTTTTTTTCACATACTTTTAACGGGCTTGCTTTGCTATTAAAATAGATCCACAGCCTAGCATCCACACTTATCTTCAAGCACCCACACTTATCTACAGGCTTACACAATCATCTCCAAGCACACAAGAGAAGAGGGTGAACAAGGAAGAGAAGAAAGAGAAGCAGCTTTGAAGAAGGACAAGAAGCTTCCATACCTCTATCCAAGGTAAGTCTCTTTAGGGTTGATCTTCTTTGAAAGTTGCTCTCGTTTGATTTGTCCTTTGCTCTCTTTGAAATGAATGTTTTTGGTACAACAATTGTGTTTTTGTGTCGGGCATGTCGAGCGCAACGCATGTCCTTTTCGTCTTTTTGGAATAGTATGTCTGTCAGAGCGCGTCTATAGACGCATCTGAGAGAGAGTCTAACAGCGCATCTAAAAGCACGTCTATAGATGCGTCTACTATGTGTTACAAACATGAAGCTATTGAGATATCGAGCTCTAGTGAGGCGGTGGACACTGATGACCCGCCTGGGGGATAGGCTCCGCACTTACACCACTGGCATGGTTGGTGAGATCTTGGGTGATATGCGGCCAGTGGGATGACAGGCTGTGTGACAGCCACTCTAGAGACTGGCATCTTTATAGCGCCAGCTCATTTAGTCGGGTTCACACTATAGAGAACCTGTGTATGTATTGGTTGAGTACCTTTCATATTGTGTGTACTCTTATTCTTGTATATGGTGTGTTGAGTGTTGAGTAGAGAAGAAGAGAAGATTTTCAGCCTCTCACCTTGTGTGTTCTCTATTAGGGTTTTGTAAGTGTGTGTGTGTGCTTGCAAGAGCTCAAGCTCTCTTCCCCCCTGCATCTTTTCATGGTATCAGAGCCTGGTTCGTGCTAAGGGCTGAGCTGCAAGCAAAGGAACCACAGGAAGCTGTACAAGGGTAAGAGCTTCAACTACTCTTCCCTACTGTGTTGGTGACTACACCCTTGTCGGGAGTTCTACGGGAGGCACCGGCAAACGGTCTCTGATTGAGGAGCTTTCTTCGCGGGAGTAAAGCTACAGGGCAACTATACAGTCCTTTGAACTAAAATTTTTGGGCCGAAAACGCGTTTCGGGCGCGTTTGGACCTTCGTTTTTCAGAAAACAGGCGATTTTGAGTAATGCAGGTAAGTCATCGATTCTCTGCAGAACTCTGTTTTAAGAACTGCAGGAAGACAGATTGACTGTGCAGACACTGTGGGTGCAACAAAGAGGTCTACAGTTGCCATTGGGTGTATGTATGCACATTGAAGTCACTGGTTGTGACATTTGAGAGTACTACAGTACCGCTGTGCAGAAAATACAGCATTTGTGCAGAAAAACCAGAGTGCAGGTTCTGGTAAAATTGTGTGTTTGGCAAGATGTCTAATGATGGCATAACACAGATTCTGGCTGAGAAGCTGGATAAGAATAACTTCCATGCTTGGAGGTTTAGGTTGACGAATTTCCTGATGGGAAAAGGCTATTGGGACTACATAGAAGGTGAGCATGAAGAGGCACCAGAGATACCGGATATAAATCCGACTGCTGCAGATGTGAAAGAGTTTAAAGACTGGAACCAAGGAGCCAAGAAAGTAATGTATTGGCTTTCCATTAGTATACAGGACACCATGATTGGGCACATTCAGGATGCCAAGTCCCCCAAGGAGGTGTGGGACACCTTGGTAAAGCTTTATGAAACAAATACCAAGGCACGTAAGATACAGTTGAAGAATGAACTTCATACTGTGGAGAAAAAGAGCATGTCTGTGAATGACTATGCGTTGAAGATAAAGGGTATTGTGGAATCCCTTGCATCTATTGGTGTGTCAGTAGATGATGATGACAAGGTGGAAGTCTGCCTACGTGGTCTCGGGCCACAATACAAGGCGTTCAAGACGTCCATTCAGACTCGGGAAAACATTCCCAACTTTACAGATTTGGTGTCGAAGAGAAGAGCTTGGGTGAAGACCAACAGTCTTCACAAAGCAAAAACAGTTCAGAACAACAGGCCTTCTACACGAGTTTAGGAAGAGGACGAGGTAGAGGAGGTCGTGGACGCGGTCAAGGAGGTGGCCGAACAGGTAATCAGAATTATGGCCAGCAGCAGCAGCAACAACAACAGTCCGAGAATCAACAACAACAACAACAACACGCAGGTGGAAGAGGCAAATTTAGAGGCAGGGGGAGTCAAAGAGGCCGTGGAAATTGGCAAAGGCAATACAATGATGCACGTGAATGTTATTATTGTGGTAAGCCTGGACATGTGCAGGCAGAATTTTATAAGAAGCATGCTGACATGCAAAATGGGAAAGTGGAGCAAAACAACTATGCATCCTCAAGCAGAAATAATGAGGATAATGAAAGGTTGTTTGTTATGCAGCATGTTGTGAATGCCATGTCTGAAAATGTTGATGCAGCACAAAAAGATAATGTGTGGTATGTGGATTCAGGCGCTTCGAACCACATGACGAGTCATGGGGAGTGGTTCAAGGAGATGAAAAATCCAGAAAGACCAGGTTTTGTGGAAACAGGGGATGACACTGCTCATCCAATTGCCCACGTTGGAGATGTGCCATTGTCTATGCAGGATGGCAAAGTGAAGTACCTTGCAGATGTACTTCATGTACCGAACATAACAAAGAATCTGGTTTCAGTTGGCCAGATGATTGAGTAGGGTTTGCAGGTTAGGTTTAACCCTGATGGGTGTTATGTCGAAGACTTCAAAGACAAGTGCAGGTTGGTTGCAAAAGGCAACAGAGTGGGAAGAATGTTTACATTGAATGTAGACATGCCTGAAATGAGTGCTGCGATGTTTGCAAATGGTTCAGGAGTTGTTGCAGACACAGACATATGGCATAAAAGAATTGGACATGTAAATGTGCAGAGATTGAAGTCTATGCAGACAAAAGGAATTGTGACAGGGCTGCCAAAATTTAAAGTGGAAGGTATGCAGAAAATATATGAAGCATGCCAATTTGGGAAGCAAACAAAGCATGTGTTTCCACGTAATAGATATGTGAGCAGAAATGCACTAGATGTTGTGAATTCAGATGTATGGGGTCCTACGAAGACCATATCTATGGGAGGCTGCAGGTATTATGTGACTTTCATTGATGACCACACAAGGAAAGTGTGGGTATATTTCATGAAAGAGAAGAGTGAGGTGTTCACTCACTTTCAGAATTTCAGAGTTTTGGTTGAAAAGAAAACAAGGAAATATGTCAAATGCCTAAGGTCAGATGGAGGGAGAGAATACTTCTCCAATGAGTTCTCTGAATTTTTGAAGAAGAATGGTATTCGGAGACAGTTCACATGCAGATACACTCCGCAACAAAATGGAGTTGCTGAGCGGAAAAACAGGCACATTGCTGAGATTGCACGAGCATTGATGGAAGAGAAGAATATGCCGCATTGCTATTGGGCTGAGGCTGTTTCTACAGCAGTATACATCATGAATAGGACTCCAACTACAGCCATACATGATGTAACTCCAGAGGAGAGGTTTATTGGTAGAAAACCAGATTTGTCTCATCTGAAAGTTTTTGGATGCATTGCATATGTGCATGTGCCAGATGAGCTGAGAACTAAGCTGGATCCAAAAGCTGAAAAATGTGTGTTTATTGGATACTCCCTTGAGCAAAAGGGATACAGGTGTTATAACCCTGCTACTACACGTGAGTTGAGAGTAAGCAGGGATGTTGTCTTTGATGAGATGAGCAGCTGGTATGCTGCTGGAAAAGAAGCTGTTGGGGCTGATGTGAGTGGAAGTGTGGTTGCACAGAATGCAGGTCAGCAATCACAGTCTTTGAGTGGACCAGGAGAGTCCTCATCTAGTGGGTCTGTTGATAGACCATGGAGTGGCAGGCTGCGTCATAATACCAGTCTTGCAAATGTGATTACTACATCATGTAAAGGAAAAGAGAAAATGGTTGAGCCCCTTGGTATGCCTGACATTTCTGCAGGGCATTCTCATGTTGATGGAGAGTCTAGTGGCTCAGATATGAGCCTTGATGAGGAGCTTGGGATCCCAGCTATGAGAACACGTGGTGTAAAGAAGGCTATGGAAGCCATGAATGCAAAGCTGCAAAGATCTGGGAGAGTGAAGAATCCTGTGCAGAGATTTACCTATGATGGTTATGTGGCACATCACTATGCATATATGGCAAAGGTTGTGCAGGTTGTTGAGTCCACATGCATTGATGAGGCTGTTGGAAATGTGTGTTGGGAGAAAGCTATGGATGAGGAGATGGATGCACTATATGGAAATGAAACTTGGGATTTAGTGCAATTGCCAGAAGGCAAGAAAGCCATTGGATGCAAGTGGGTGTACAAAGTTAAACATAACAGTGATGGAAGCATAAACAGGTACAAGGCTAGATTGGTAGCCAAAGGATATGCGCAGACATATGGGATTGATTATGAGGAAAATTTCAGCCCAGTTGCCAAGATGGCAACGGTGAGAGTTGTGAAAGCAGTGGCTGCGTCAAAGCAATGGTCTTTACATCAGATGGATGTAAAGAATGCATTCTTGCATGGGGATTTGCAAGAAGAGGTGTATATGTTGCAGCCACCTGGTTATGAGGATGTGGGTCACCCCGAGCATGTTTGCAGGTTGAAGAAAGCCTTGTATGGCTTAAAGCAAGCACCAAGAGCATGGTCTGACAAGATTTCTGAATATCTTGTCACTATTGGCTTTCATGTAGCCAATGCAGATTTCTCATTGTATGTGAGACATGGTGATAGAGGGGTTGTGCTTGTTGTCATCTATGTAGATGACTTGATCATTACGGGGGACCATGATGCAGAGATCTTTGATGTAAAGATCTTGCTTAGACAGAAGTTCGAGATGAAGGATCTGGGGGAGCTCAGATATTTCTTGGGCATTGAGGTGATTAGGTCACGACATGGTATTGGATTACTGCAGAGACAGTATGGCTTGGACATGTTGTCCAAGTATGGTATGACAGGCTGTAAGCCTATTTTTGTGCCATTGGATCAGAATGGCAAGTTGAGTGCAGATTCAGGAGAGATCTTGGAGGATCCTACTATGTACAGACGCATAGTAGGAAGTTTGATCTACATGACGATCACCAGACCAGATTTGAGCTATGCTGTTGGGTTGGTGAGTCAGTTTATGCAGGTTCCACAGAAACCGCATTTGGATGCAGTGAGACGCATACTAAGGTATGTGAAGTCTACTTTGCATTGTGGACTATTCTATGAGACTGGGACAGAGATATGTGTACATGGGTACAGAGATGCTGATTGGGCTGGTAGTATCTCATATAGAAGATCTACTAGTGGATTCATGTTTTCTTTGGGGAGTGCTGCTGTGACTTGGAGCAGCAAGAAGCAGCCTACGGTTGCTCTATCGAGTGTACAGAGGCCGAGTACAAAGGAGCTGCTATGGCAGCATGTGAGGTAGCTTGGTTGAGAAAGCTACTTGCAGATTTGGGTCTATCAGTGGATAGACAAGTTGTCATTTTTTGTGACAACATTAGCAGTATACAGTTGGCCAGGAACCCAGTCTTTCATGCTCGTACGAAGCACATAGAGGTCCACTACCATTTCGTCAGAGAGAAGGTCTTGGCAGGAGATCTTGACCTTGTTTATGTCAGCACAGAGGATCAGGTAGCTGACATCTTCACCAAAGCATTGGGTACAGAGAAGCTCCACAGATTAAGGGCTTCGCTTGGTGTACAGGAGATGGAGTTGAGCTCAAGGGGGAGTGTTGAGATATCGAGCTCTAGTGAGGCGGTGGACACTGATGACCCGCCTGGGGGATAGGCCCCGCACTTACACCACTGGCATGGTTGGTGAGATCTTGGGTGATATGCGGCCAGTGGGATGACAGGCTGTGTGACAGCCACTCTAGAGACTGGCATAGTTATAGCGCCAGCTCATTTAGTCGAGTTCATACTATAGAGAACCCGTGTATGTATTGGTTGAGTACCTTTCATATTGTGTGTACTCTTATTCTTGTATATGGTGTGTTGAGTGTTGAGTAGAGAAGAAGAGAAGATTTTCAGCCTCTCACCTTGTGTGTTCTCTATTAGGGTTTTGTGAGTGTGTGTGTGTGCTTGCAAGAGCTCAAGCTCTCTTCCCCCTTGCATCTTTTCAGAAGCCACGTCTATAGACGCGGGGCTGTTAAACGCGCAGATAGATGCTGTGTTTTTTTTCTCTCTTTTTTTCCCTCCTCTCTTTTTCTCTTTTTTTCTCCTCTCTTTTCCTCTCCTTTCTCCTCTCTTTTATCCCCACTTTTTCTACTCTCTTTTACTCTCCTTTCTCTTCTCTTTTCCTCTCCTTTCTCCTCTCTTTTATCCCCACTTTTTCTCTCTTTTTCTCCTCTCTTTTCCTCTCCTTTCTCCTCTCTTTTATCCCCACTTTTTCTCTCTTTTTCTCCTCTCTTTTCCTCTCCTTTCTCCTCTCTTTTATCCCCACTTTTTCTCTCTTTTCCTCCTCTCTTTTCCTCTCCTTTTATGGAAATAAGTGATTGCATGAATGAAGAAAGGGATTGCATGAATGATGGAAAGGGATTGCATGATTGAAGAAGGGGATTGCATTAATGATGGAAAGGGAAAGCTCGATAGAAAAAATAGATTGCACTCTATATTTTCCTCTCTTTTTCCTTCTCTCTTTTATCCTCTCTTTCCTTCTCTTTTCGTCTCTCTTTTTTTCTCTTATCTCCTCTCTTTTTCTCTCTTTTTTCTCCTCTCTTTTCCTCTATTCTCCTCTCTTTTTCTCTCTTTTATCTCCCTCTTTTTTCCTCTATTCTCCTCTCTTTTTCTATCTTTTATCCCCTCTTTTCCTCTCCTTTCTCCTCTCCCTTCTCCTCTCTTTTCCTCTCCCTTCTCCTCTCTTTTCCTCTCCTTTCTCCTCGCTTTCTCCTCTCCTTTCTCCGTGCATGCCTTTTCTACTCTCTTTCCTTCTCTCTTTTTCTTTCTTTTTCTCTTCTCAGTTCATCATCAGTAATCTTCTTTTTTTCTTTTTTCCAGTTCATCATGTGGCCAGGAAGCACTTCAGGCTCACCTCATCCTTAGGAATCCATCTTTCGGGACTTATATAACATTTTGGGGCACCCTCCCAGATCTGCGAAGTTATACGGCTACATGACGGGTACTCTAAACACCCCCCAGGAGTCGGCACTACAGACTCCAAACCACCCCAACCCCACACCTTTTGAGATTACCCCAGTGGAGTCGACACTGCCCAGCCGGCTACATAGCCGAGACCCTTCCCCCATGCCGTCCTATGTCCCTTCCCCCATGCTGTCTCAGGAGGCCCTTCTGCCTTGCAGAGCCGTCGGCGTACTCCCGTGTAGTCGAGACTAGGTTCTCCAGTAGCTACAGGTGGCCATCGTAGTTGCTCGACACACGACATAGTAGCAGGCATAGTAGCAGGGAGAGCGGTGGGGGATGCATGGCACAGTGCTTTGGGAGGGGTGGTTGTGGGGACGAGAATGATTTAGATGATCAAGACGTGCCTCCGGGTGATGGTACGATCTACTATGACATCACTCAGACAGGAGGCATCTTGATGGATGCATGGGAGAAGGACATCATGGCCTTCATGCGCTCTGTAATTGCTAACAATTACAGAGATTGCTTTATTCACGACTACAGAGATCAACCAAAGAGGTTAGCTGATGAGACCCTCGCTACTGTTCGCTCTAGGTATCCTAACCCCCCCAATGTTCAGTTCACAGATAAATGGGCCAAGTCAAAGATTGTTTTGATACTTAGCAATAAAAGATCTTCGCTTAAGAGGCATGCACTAGCGGAGCTTGCCAGGCTCCAGGGAGGTCAACCACCAAAGGGGCCTGTCCCACACCACTCACAAGCGTGAGTGGAAGAAAGCAATGAAGTCAGCGAAGGAGGAACCCAGTCTAAAGCACGTGGAGGAACGAAGGATCCAAATGGAGCGATATGGAAGCGTGCATTTTGGATCAGGGGGTGTTGAGTCATGGGAGGCCCAGTTTGTAAGTATTGATCTCAAATTATATTGTTTATGTAGTTTATTAGGAGGTTGTTTCTTTGTACTAACCCCTCTGCAAATTGTGTCATCTTGCAGCTTGATATCGTGGGCAGGTACCCTACTCCTGTCGAGACAGCCTACCACCACCACCATCGCAGAGGAGATACATGGAGGCACTTCTATAATGATGGGTTGATTACTAAAGAGCAGTATATCCGAGCTACTGGAGAGTCCCCCGAGGTATTTGAAAGTAATTAAATAATGTCAATATTATAAATAAAGATTTGATTTTTCATACATTGATATATGTTGTCCCTTGTTTACAGGACCCTGCACAAGAAGATGAGGAAGAAGGAGACGGAGAAGGGAGCACAGAAGGGAGCGAGGAGTAGTGCTAGCTACTCTTTTTTGTACCTAGCCAACTGGCTTGGCTTCGTGCCTCTTGTATATACACTCCTCTTATTTTTGGTACTTGAAGCCACAGGACGTGGCTTAGCTTCGTGCTATATGTACATACAAGCACTTTTTGAGCTATCAATTAATGCCTTGTAATAAACGTTTCGGAGTTGTAATGTTTTATTTGGAATTGTAATTAATGTCGGCTATAGACGTGCTTGCAAGAGTGCTAATTAAAATGCGATTGGATGTAAGAATTGAATTACACAATGTGGAAATGGGATTCCTGTAACTACATAGCATACACAACATACACAGCATTCTGTTAAAGCACACAAAATTTAAAAAATATTCTGTAGCGTGTCTATATACGCGTTTGTCTGTTCAAGATGCGTCTATTTGAGCATCTATAAACACGTCTACTCTGTGTCTGGTTTACATGTATAAACGTGTCTATACATGCGTCTGTCTGTTTTTTAAATTTCTCCCCGACCGTCTATTTACGCGTCTATATGCGCATATATAGGCGCATCTGTTTGCTACCTTTTAAATGCACCTTTAGATGTGGGTCTATAGGACGTGCTAATAGACGTGGAAATAGATGCGCCCGTAAGTTTTTTTTTAGTTGAGTAAATGTGTCTATGTGCGCGTCTCTAGGTGCTTTGTCTTGTTGTGGGAGAAGCATTTTGATCGTCTTGTGAATGAGGTCATGGAGACCTAATCTAATAAAGTTACAACAGCTGATGAAGAGTCAATGGAGGATGTCTCACGTAGCAAGGTCGGCCGAGGTCTTGACCAGTCTTGGTTCGATTAAAACAGTGAGCTTCCAGTACGGTGGATGAGGGACCAAGGAAGCGGCCTATGAGTGAAGCACTAGGTCACTTGTGCGAAAGGATCCTAGAGGGTGCTGACCATACGGTGCTCGGGCTTTAGGTCGCTCACCATACCCACGCGTGCGTCGAGGAAGATATTGGAACAAGGAGTAAGAGTTGTTTTTTGAATTTGAGCATGGATCTGGTTGATTGAACTTGCTGGTCCTCAACAGATGAGTCCATGGCTCTTTTATATGGATCCATTTTGATATGTGAATATATTGCCGGTTACTATGAGCTACGAACTATCAAAAAGGCCCCTGTGTGGACAGGTGGTGAGTGTTCTAGGCCAATGATGCCATAGGTACACTAATGAAATAAAAATTAGGAACTAATTGGATATTTTGAAGGATTATGATCAGTGACACTATGGTTTCATTAAATGATTGTTTTAAAGACAGTTGATTCTGTGAAGGATTATGATGCCATAGCTACACTAATGAAGGAAAAAATGGAAATTAGGATTCAACCGGATATTTTAAAGGATTCTGATCAGTGAAACTATGTTTTCATTAAATGATTGTTTTAAAGACAGTTGATTCTATGAAAAAGGCAATTTCATATTGGGTGTGTAAGTGGTGTGACTAATTTTAAGTTTGCATGAATATCCGGTTAGGGGGCCTGGGAACTCTTTTCCCTAGTACCTGGGACAAAACCTAAGGAAATTCTTAATTGGATCCCATCACTACAGTGGTTGGGCGGTTGGCTAACCCCCACGATACTGGATGGGGTTAGGCTAGACTGATGGATCCTTAAATTGAGACTCAATTCTATTATGGTACCATAGATGAAGTAAATCTCACACAAAAATTATTCTATGAAAAAGAATCAACGGCTGTGCCTCTGAATGAGGAAAAAAGTGTTGGTCTCTATGATCCAAGTGCAATCTTTTCCCTGATCTGACTATGGGCCTTACAGGTTTGGTCAGATCAGTTCAGTTAGTTAAGGCTTTTGACTATGTTAGAGAAACATTATCCTGGAGGAATCACCTGTGCTTTCCGGGCAAGGGAAGTTTTTTCGGGTTTGATTTTGGAAGAACTGATGGATTAGTCTCTTGTCCGAATATTCGTGGGGGTAAGGCCCTGAGTGAGGGACTCTGCCCCGTGCAAGAAGTGCCACTTCCGCTGGTAGCACCCTGAATTCGTTGCGCGGTGGGGACATGGATCTCACAGAATGTAAGATTTGTCCCTCGAACTTTTAATGATGTAAAGATGTAAGAACCTCCCCTTCAGTCTCTTGTAATCATCCCCCCCTTTCAAAATAGAAAAAGATCTTGTTTGACCTTGTTTTGGTCTAGAGAGAGATAATAAAATTTTAAATATATTTTTGAAGTATGCATAAAAGATTATTTTTTTATTATAAAGTGTTACTTTTATCATATTTGATTTTCATGCATAGAACTATGCATAAAAGATTATTTTTTAATTATAAAAGTGTTACTTTTATCATATTTGATTTTTATGCATAAAAGTATGCATAATAGATTTTTTTGTATTATAAAAGTGTTACTTTTATCATAATTGATTTTCATGCATAGAAGTATGCATAAAAGAAATTTATTTTATTACAAAAGTGTTACTTTTATCATATTTGAAATTCATGCATAAAAGATTATTTTTATTATTATAAAAGTGTTACTTTTATCATATTTGATTTTCATGCATAGAAGTATGCATAAAAGATTATTTTTTTAATTATAAAAGTGTTACTTTTATCATATTTGATATTTATGCATAGAAGTATGCATAAAAGATTATTTTTTTATTATAAAAGTATTACTTTTATCATATTTGAATTTCATGCATAGAAGTATGCATAAAAGATTATTTTTTTATTATAAAAGTGTTACTTTTATCATATTTGAATTTCATGCATAGAAGTATGCATAAAAGATTATTTTTTTATTATAAGTGTTACTTTCATCATAAATGGTTTTTATGCATAAATGGGTGCATAAAAGATATTTTTTATATTAAAAGTGTGATTTTCATCATAAATTATTTTTATGCATAAATGGGTGCATAAAAGATATTTTTTTATTAAAAGAGTGATTTTCATCATAAATGATTTTTTTTAATGATGATAAAAGTGTGACTTTCATCAGAATCGGATTTTATGCATAATTAGATGCATATAGAATCTTTATAATTAAATAAGGGTTCTCCTTAATCCTCTATTTAATTTTCGTAAAAATTCAAAAAATGAATAACTAGAGAAGAAATGCTGCCGTTTCATATTCACTAAGATGGTCATGAGAAAATTCAATAAAACTATCGAAATCAGAGATCGAGATAAATGACTATCTTATTTCTTATAAGAAATTCATGTTTTAGAGACCTGTAAGCAAATTCATGTTTTAGAGACCTGTAAGCAAATTCATGTTTTAGAGACCTGTAAGCAAATAGTCGTCGAGCGAAACTTAGAAAAAGATAAATTGAAATAGTACCTTTCAAGAAAGATAGTTTAGGAAGAACCTTTCCAGACCACCCAAACTCTGATTCAGACTATTGACCAAGACCTAATCCCTTTGTCAATGACGATGTGATCAGTTCAGGAAAAATGCACTCAAAATACCCACCGAATCTGAAACTAGATTAAGACTTTTGATTTTGATCTGAGGATCAAGTTATCAGAATTTGAGGAATTCTGTCTGGAATTCAGACCTAGATCTAGAAATATTGGGATACGGATTTAAGATTTATTCATGGTATTTAAAACAAAACCAAAACTGAAAACTTGCATAGAAACCCTGTTTTCTTAAAGGACTCTCTTACGCCAGAATGCTGGAGGGAGTATTTGGCATTTATGTTTATCTAAGGGAAGTTTGGTTTTGCAATAGCTGGCGGGGAGTGTTCGAGGGACAGCTCACACGACAAAATCTACCGAGGTCTTAACCAGCCTTGGTATGGTTAAAATGGTGCGCTTCCGGTACGATGGACGAGGGCCGACGAAGCGGTCCCTAAGTGAAGTGCCAGGACACCTAAGGAGGATCTCGGAGGGTTCTGACCAGGTGATGCACGGGCTCGCGGTGCCAAGGACACCCATGCATATGTCGTGGAAGATATATATGTATGATGACAAGAAACTTATTGTAATCTGTTACTAAGTCTCAATGGAGAGTCCAGAGTGATTCTGTTTTGTGAGAAATAAAGACTCAATGGAAATTTTGAAGTATGACATGTGTAACCAGTAAATTGTTTTGTCAATGGATTATTTTTATATTAAAGTTTTAAAGAGGAGTGTGTGCGTATCTGTTTTCTAAAGCTAAAGTTAAGAAAGGCATTTCAATTATGGGTGGGTGAGTACTTGTTTGGTTCCACCGATTTCAGTGGTAGGGTGGTGGCTAAGCCATGGGCCGGATGGAGTTAGGCTGGAATCAGTGGAGTTTTTAATAATCAAACTCAAAAATCTTAGGATTACGCTAGGATTCGACTAGCTAGTTAAATTCCCTGATAAATTTCTCAATTGAGTGGATCAACGGCTGTGCCTGATCTTGATCTGGAAAAAAGCGTTGAAAATTACTCAGATGATCAAATTATATCAGTGATAGTTTCCTTCTATTGGGTTTATTCAGAATAAGGTCATCTATGAGAATCACCATCAATTTCTCCCACCTGATCATCCTAGATATGTTGCCCCTTGGAATGAAGTCTTCCCACAATCACTCACAGCGGGAGATTGGATGAGAATTTGGGACGGTTCCACGACTCCTCCACCACGTGGCATGAGCCGATAAGGGTTTGTAACTATTGTGTGCTATATTGGCAAGAAATAAAGATTGCCCGCTAACACAAGCTTTTGTTTAGATACTCCATCTTTTATCGTTATATATTGGTCCCACCTCCAGATCAATCACCTGCTTGATCCCATGCATATCTTCAAGAATGTGGCATCTACCATTTGGGAACATTTGAATGGGACACGAGATTCCGTAGGCATAAGGGAGGATCTACGTACCACAAGGAGGATGCGTGAAGCTTGGCCACAAGAGAGACCAAATGGGCATGAAGCTTGGCCACAAGAGAGACCAAATGGGCGTGTTTTTTACCTCCTGCACCGTGGAGGTTATCAAAGCTAGAGATGGTCAGGGTGAAGCGTGCTATTACTACAATTCGTACTCTCACTAGATGCATGAGGTGTTTAAAGGGGGCCTTTACAAAGAGCAAGAAAAGAGGTGTAGAGCAATTATATGGCTTGAAATCTCATGATTGGCACAAGATGCTCCAAGTAAGTATTTTATGTGCATAATATCTTTTTCCTTTCAAATTTGTGAGTGAATTAGAAGCAACTAATCAACCATTCCTCGTGTGTTTAGTTCATACTACCTACTAGCATTTCTCGTAGTGCATCGAAGGACGTGAAAGATTGTATTTACAAGATGGGCGAGCTTGTGAGGTACTTTACATGATACAGAATGTGATGTGTATCAATGCTCCATGCAAGGTGTTCATATTGCTAATATGGTGTACTTTTTCATTTCTAGGTATGTGAGCTCAAAGGAAATAGATTCCACCACGCTTGAGAATGCTCGAGTTATGTCAGTGGAGGCGGTTTGTTTAGTGGAGGAGACATTTCCATGTTCTATTCTCACAAGACAACTACATCTCATAGTGCATTTGGTGGATGAGATTGCTATATGAGGTACTATACATGCACGATGGTTGTTCTTCCTTGAGTGCTTCATGAAGACCTTGAAGGGTTTCGTGAGACAAAATGCAAGACCCGAAGGTAGCATGGCCAAGGGTTGGTTGATACAAGAGTCACTTGTATATATTTCTGAGTTTCTTGTTGATGTGGATAGCTCTCTCCCACGACTATGGAGAGATGATGAAGACCTAAGGATGACCTCTATTGTGCCTCAAGGGAAAGGACGCAACAAAGTAATAGACACGGAGTTGCTTAATAATATCAACCTTTATTGCGTGCTTAATAGTGATGTGATGAAAAGATCGGTGACAAGATACGAGGATGCGAAGGCAAGAAGACAAGAAGAAAGGGCCCTCTTTCGTACACACCACGGATCTCGAGTGCCATACCCTCAGTATCTAAGAGCACTTCCAAAGGATATTCATGTGGATTGGCTACTTGACGAAATGGAGAAAGCAGAGAAAGAT
Organism: Cibotium barometz; assembly: GCF_041138505.1. Taxonomy (NCBI): domain Eukaryota; kingdom Viridiplantae; phylum Streptophyta; class Polypodiopsida; order Cyatheales; family Cibotiaceae; genus Cibotium; species Cibotium barometz. The sequence continues at coordinate 40,360,178 of NC_141062.1, read as the reverse complement.
GAGGGGATGCATATCACAATGGAAGAATGGGAGTATGCTAGGGGATGCATGAGCAAGGTCGGTATATATAGAATGTTACGCATAAGTTAGGAGCTTTCAATAATTTAGATTGCTTATTTAATTGATTTTGTCTTGGTGTAGTGCACTATGTTCAATGCTATATGGTGTCACAGCAAGCATTTTCGAACACAACAGATTGATGATAAGAGAAACACACAAGATTGGGGCCGCGTCATTGCTAGCTTTGAGGGAGCCAAATGGAGCCATGGATGATTATTGTGGCATAATCCAAGATATTATTAAGCTTGACTTTCGACACTTCTTTGTGTATGTTTTGGATGTAAAGTGGTTTAAGGACGTGGTGGAAAGAGGCCCTAATGCAACAATCAAACGCTATGCAAGTGGCTTTGTAACTATTGACTCCACAAAGTTTTCACAAAGTAAGAAGGACACACTAGTACTACTGCAACAATATGAACACGTACTGTACACACATATAAAAGTACTCACTTTTAAATATTTGATACCTTTGATGATGCAAGAAAAATAACATGATTGTATTTGTGTTTGAATTAGGTTGTAAGATTCCTCCCCAGGCTCTCAAGATGTCCAGCATCCTCCCTTGTAATCAAATCCCTCTTCAGAAATATAAAAGATTTTGTTTCTACCAGTTTTGGCCTAGAGAGAGAAAATATTCTAGAGAGATAATATTTAGATATTAAATATTTTTGGATAGAAAAAATTCTCATCTTATTAAAATAAGTTCTTTTGAAACAGAAGTTCAAAAATATTTTCAGAAGATGCATTAGAAATTAAGTATAATGTGTTCAAGATGCATTATCCTGGGGGTGAAGATTTTTTCAAAATTTTAAATTAAGGTTCCTATGGACCAATAAGATTCATCCAAATGTAGGGAGGAGATAAATAGAAGAATAAAAGAAAAATCCCCCAAAAATGAGTAAATAATCACATAAGATGAAGAGTTGACTAAGGACAAGGTTAATAGTTAAAATAGAGAGATATTTAGGTGAAATGATACATTTTTGACACCTCTACATGGGGAAATTCCCCTCATGAAGGAGGCACCTATTTCACATGCTTGAATGAGTTTTAAACTCCCAAATAGTGGGATATTTTTATCTCTCCTCTCTCTTGTTTTAGTTAGATCCAAAAAGTGACCAAAACTGACCCAAAAATGGTCAAAAATTGACCAAACTGATCAGGAAAATTCTAGAATCAGTTGGCTTGGTTAGAAGCTCACTTTCTCCTATAAATAGAAGCCCTCCCCTTTGTTGAAACTTAATAGTGTTATGCACTGTTACTCTGCCTCTCCCAAGTGCCAAAAACAATGAATTTAATTCATAATTCATTAGTTTTTGACCCTCCCTCTTCCAAAAGATTAGTGGCCACTCTTGTCTCAAACAAGAGTTGAACCCTCAAACCATCAAGCCAAAGGAAAGCTCTGAGATTCATTAGTAAGTTGGAGATTCTTCTCTTTTTCATTCAATTCATGGTTTTTTATGAATTTTTTTATGATTTTTGTCTTCCCTTTCTTGCAAATGATGTTATGCCTCATTGTAAAATGCATTCCCCTTTCTTCTCTAGTAAATCAACCCTTCTTTATCCTACCTAAGTGATAATTGATGGAATTAAACTTTTTATAATGTTTTCTCTTGTATGAATGAATTTTGATTAGTATAGATTACTTTAAATTAATTAGAGTTATTTTTTATGATAAAATCAAGTAGGAAATTTTGAAAAATGGTCAGCAATACAAAGGAGGTTATGGCAAAATATTTAGAAATAAGAATTATCTTTTATTATGCTAAAAGAGTAATTCCTATCAATTATATACTCTAAAAGTGTCATTTTCATGCATAGAAGATGCATATTGATTATTTTTTTTAATGCATTAAGGAATAATTTTCTTTTATTATGAAAGTGTTACTTTTATCAAAATAGATTTTTATGCATAAAGAAATAATTTTCTTTTATTATGAAAGTGTTACTTTCAACAAATAGATTTTTATGCACTAAGGAATAATTTTCTTTTATTATGAAAGTGTTACTTTCATCAAAATAGATTTTTATGCACAAAGGAATAATTTTCTTTTATTATGAAAGTGTTACTTTCATCAAAATAGATTTTTATGCACAAAGGAATAATTTTCTTTTATTATGAAAGTGTTACTTTCATCAAAATGGATTTTTAGGCATAAAAGATTATGTTTTTATTATAAAAGTGTTACTTTTATCATATTTGATTTTCATGCATAGAAGTATGCATAAAAGATTATTTTTTTATTATAAAAGTGTTACTTTTATCATATTTGATTTTCATGCATAGGAGAAGAAATGCTACCGTTTCATATTCACTAAGATGGTAATGAGAAAATTCAATAAAACTATCGAAGTCAGAGATCGAGATAAATGACTATCTTATTCCTCATAAGAAATTCATGTTTTAGAGACCTGTAAGCAAATATTCGTTGAGCGAAACTTAGAAAAAGAGAAATTGAAACAGTACCTTTCAAGAAAGATAGTTTAGGAAGAACCTTTCCAGACCACCCAAACTCTGATTCAGACCATTAGGAAGTGAATGGGGTCTTCTTGGGCCCTTTAATTTACCCAAGCCTAATCAAGGTCATTAAGGAATAGCCAAATGGGGGGTTGCCATGTGGACTGAAATGTTGGGTTTTTAAGAGAGGTGTAAGAGTGGTCAAAGGGTGCACTTTTTCCCCAAAAAGGGGGGGGGGGGGGGCAATTTTACAATTTTCGGACCTCCATAACTTCTACATACAAGCTCCGATTTGAGCAAAGATTACAGATCCGTGATCTACACATCAAGAGCTTTCCATAGATATGTTACATGATATGGTTTTATCCGCTAGATTTTAAATTCCATTTTCCCCCCAAAATTCAAATTCGAATAAAGTAGCCGTTTTGAAGCTTCTAATTAGAAAACGTTTCTTCTTAAGAGAAAAGGTTTGACTCCCTTAAACTGCCAAATAAAAGGGCCTAAGAAGCCTTCCATTGAGGTCCTAATGTATTGACCAAGACCTAATCCCTTCGCAATGACGATGTGATTAGTTCAGGAAAAATACACTCAAAATACCCACCGAATCTGAAACTAAGTAAAGACTTTTGATTTTGATCTGAGGATCAAGTTATCAGAATTTGAGGAATTCTGTCTCGAATTCAGACCAGGATCTAGAAATATTGGGATATGGATTTAAGATTTATTCATGGTATTCAAAACAAAACCAAAACTGAAAACTTGCATAGAAACCCTATTTTCTTAAAGGACTGTCTTACGCCAGAATGCTGGAGGGAGCATTTGGCATTTATGTTTATCTAAGGGAAGTTCGATTGCAACAGCTAGTGGGGAGAGTTCGAGGGACAGCTCATGTAGCAAAATCTGCCAAGGTCTTGACTAGCCTCGGTATGGTTAAAATGGTGCGCTTCTGGTACGATGGACGAGGGCCGACGAAGCGGTCCCTGAGTGAAGTGCCAAGACACCTAAGGAGGATCTTGGAGGGTTCTGACCAGGTGCACGGGCTCGCGGTGCCAAGGACACCCATGCGTATGTCGTGGAAGATATATATGTATGATGACGAGAAACTTATTGTAATCTATTACTGGATCTCATTGTTGACTCGCTAGTCTCAATGGAGAGTCAAGAGTGATTTTGTTTTGTGAGAAACAAAGACTCAATGGAAATTTTGAAGTATGACATGTGTAACCAGTAAATTGTTTTGTTAATGGATGATTTTTATATTAAAGTTTTAAAGAGGAGTGTGTGCGTATCTGTTTTCTAAAGCTAAAGTTAAGAAAGGCATTTCAATTATGGGTGGGTGAGTACTTGTTTGGTTCCACCCCGATTCCAGTTGGTAGGGTGGTGGCTAACCCATGGGCCGGATGGGCTCGAATCAGTGGAGTTTTTAATAATCAAACTCAAAAATCTTAGGATTACGCTAGGATTCGATTAGCTAGTTAAATTCTGTGATAAATTTCTCAATTGAGTGGATCAACGGCTGTGCCTGATCTTGATCAGGAAAAAAGCATTGAAAATTACTCAGATGATCAAATTATATCAGTGATAGTTTCCTTCTATCAGGTTTATTTAGGTGAAGGATAGTTTAGAATTGATCTCGTTAGAAAACTCGTTATTAAGAAAATTTCAAAAAGGTGGAATCGTCCCCGCTTCTTGGGCATGGAAAATTTTCCCGGTTTCGGTTTTCGGAGTGACCACTAGCCTAGTCTCGTGCTCAGACATTCGAGGGCGAGGCCCTGAGTGAGAAACCCTGCCCCGCGCATGAGGGGGCTGCTTCCGCTGCCAGCTACCGGGAGTCCAGTGTGCGGAGGGAGCAGAGAGATCTCATAGTTGGTATCAGAGTAGAAATTGCCTAAGTTTGTTTTTTAATAGAAATCTGGGAAAGAAATGTTTTTCACTTGTTAATACTATGTGAATGAACTTCAAAAATTGAAAACTTATAAATTGAATTGGAAATTTATAGATGGCCACCCCAAACCTATCCGGAATTCTTGGACTCTCTCAGAGTCAGGACATGATAGCTTTTGCATTTGATCACCTCATCAACTCTGCTACGACCTGAATGAGCAGAGTGAGACTTGCTCGCCATTTTGAGAGTCTTTACTTTCCTGATCCTCTTGAGCGATGTCGATATATGTGGTTCTGTGGGGGACGGTGTATTAACATCAGTACCAGTCAACGATAGAGGCTCAAGCAAAATATTTCCTTGGCCATGATTCTGATAAGACTAGGGCTTATTCAGCACGTTCTACTTTGTGATCATTCACCCAGGAACTTCAGAACTTCATGCCGATTTTTTAGACTTCTTAGCCGCTTTATCCCGAGAAATAGAATTAGAGCACCTCTTTGTGTAATGAATCGTGCATACCATGGTATGTCTTCTTCGCAGTTTCGCTTCTTTATGCGATTACGACTGAGGCGGTGATTCTGGAGCCGAGCTGCTCTATGTAAATATTGCAACTTTTATATAAATATAAAAATGTTTTCAAAGAAAAAATTTCTGTTATATAAGTGATTGTTTACGGACGATCTGATAAAGAAAAATCTGTTATCGGACATATGTCATAGATCTCCAATAAGATCATTGTCTTCTTTAAAGAAATTTTTTTTTGAACCTCTTAAGTCTTAGGATCTTGTGGATAATATCAAAATAAAAATTTAATAATATATAAATTTTTGGCAGAATCATGAGACGAGGAAACCGTGGCCGTCACAGCCAGACCCTGTCTCTGAAGATGACGAGCTTGACCCTGATGTTCGCAAGGCTCTTCATAGGACTCAGCCAGGACGCTTCAAAGGAGAAGGGTCCTGGATCTTCATAGGACTCAGCCCAAGACCCTTCAAAGGAGACTTCTTCAAAGGAGAAGGGGAGAACCTGGGCGAGGCTGTGGAGAAATGTGTGGAAGCCATGGAAGAGTATTTTGACATCACAGGCTACAATGAGCAGAGCAAAATGGCTCTTGCCCGGTTGAAAATAGTGGAAATAGCCAGGGTAGCATGGAGGAACCACTGTGACACCAATCGTCTGGACAGAAATACTCAGTCCTGGAATGATCTAAAAACCTATCTAAGAAAGAGATTTTGTCCTCCTGGATTTTTGGAAACCAAAATGAACGAATTCTTAGAGCTAAAGCAGGAGAGCAAAACCATCGAGGAATATCACCAGGCCTTTGCTCTTCTACTCAAATATTCACCACCTCTAGATGAAGAGCAACTCATGGCCAAGTTCATTCGGGGAATGAATGAACCCTTGGACACACTGGTCAAAAATGCCAAGCCAGTGTCCATGGCTGAAACAGTAAGAATGGCAAAAGATTTTGCCAAAGCATTTGTCATAAAGGTCCTGCCAAAGCCTGTACCCTCTAACTTTAAAAGATTCCAAGTCCAGGGAAGTACTTCAAACTTTCCACCCCCGAAGAGGCAACAAGGCCCGAATCAAAATCAAGATTCAGGAAGATTCCAAAGTCAAGGAAGACCCTTCCCCCAGAGTACTTTCTCAGGAGCCCCACCTCTTTCAAGAAATCAGAGGGATGAGCTCAGAACTAAAAACCGATGTTTTGGATGCCAGGGTTTTGGTCACCAGTTAAAAGACTGTCCGACTCCTGCCATGTCAAGGGGACAGGGAAGTCAAGGACCCCAAGTTCAGAGACCAACCCCTTCATACGAGTCTAATCAAGGTCCGTCTCGCCTAAGCCAGGGTAACCTCAGAAGAACTCCAGCTCAGCCATCTGCCTCTGTCTAGAGTAACCTGAGAACTCCTTCCCAGAACTGGGGCAACCAAAGAGAAAGAGTTCCACCTCAGACTGCAGCAGCCACAGCGGTCACAATTTCAGATGTAGTAGAAGAGGAAAAAGGACAGATCTATGCTGCAATTGAAAATCAAGGGCCTAACCATAATTCATACTCCAGCAGAGTATCAGGGTAAGCCTTTTAAGCTTTTAATTGATTCAGGCAGTTCTCATTCATTCATTTCCCCTGGATGCTTGCGTAAGCTAGTCTTAGAATAGAAGTCAGGGAAACCTATGCAAGTTGAATTGGCCAGTGGGAAGACTCTTTTCACTCACCATGAGACAGATCTTATCCAGTTCAATCTAGATGGTAATGTAACCGACTGTCAGTTTAAAGTCTTACCTCTGGGAGTTTTTGATGGGATCCTTGGAATGGATTGGCTCCACAAAAATCAAGCTGACATACACTATCACAATGGAACCATTTCCTTCCATGACCTTCATGGGAACGAAGTTCGAGGAACTGGAGTTTTCGGATCCCCAGACCTTCACTTAGTAAAAGCTTCCAGGTTGCTGAAAGGACTTAGGAAGAAGCAGCAAATTTATGTTGTCAAAATGAACCCAATAGATTCAAAGCTTAAGGCTAAAGAACCAGAATGGTTAAGTGAATTTGATGATCTAGTCCCAGCAGAACTAATTGAAATGCCTCCAATCCGGGAAGTAGATCATGTGATTGAATTGACCCCCGGAGCCCAGTAGCCCTGCGCACGTACAAAATGCCAGTTCATGAAGCCATTGAACTCAAGGAACAGCTTAGATAGCTGTTAGAATAAGGGTTTGTAAGACCCAGTGTTTCACCTTGGGGTGCGCCAGTCCTCTTTCAGAAAAATAAAGACGGAACGCTTAGACTCTGTGTGGACTACAGAGGTCTAAATCAGCTGACAGTTAAGAATAAATATCCTATCCCCAGAATTGATGAGCTTCTGGACAGACTAAGTGGAGCCTAGATCTTCACAAAGATAGATCTCAAATTAGGGTATTATTAGATCATGATTAATGAGCAAGATATCCCAAAGACAGCCCATCAATACTCGGTATGGGCATTATGAATTTACTGTCATGCCGTTTGGATTGACAAATGCTCCAGCTACATTCAATCGCCTAATGCAGGACATCCTCAGAGAATACTTGGATGGTTTTGTTCTAGTTTTCTTTGATGACATTCTGATTTACTCAAGGAATGCAGCTGACCATGAGACTAATGTCAGAAAAGTTCTTGAGATTCTAAGGAAGCATCAACTCTTTGCCAAAAAGAGCAAATGCACTTTCTCTGCCGACCACGTTGAATACTTGGGCTTTTTGGTATCCAAAGATGGAATTTCTCCAGATTCTGCAAAAGTCCAAGCAGTCATAGATTGGCTTGAACCAAAGACAGTGAAAGAAGTCAGAGGATTCTTGGGATTAACTGGTTGGTATAGAATTTTTATACCAAAGTATGCTCTCATAGCTTCTCCCCTGACTAACCTTCTCAAAAAGAATACCCCATTTCAGTGGTCTGCCAGGTGTCAGAGTGCTTTTGATAAGCTGAAGACCACCTTGGTAACCAGTCCCGTTCTGAAGCTGCCAGATTTCTCTCTACCCTTTGAGGTAGTAACTGATGCAAGTGGTTTTACCCTGGGAGGTGCACTTATGCAGAAAGGTCATGCAGTGGCCTATGAATCCCGAAAACTCAGAACGCATGAGAGGAATTATGTTGTCCACGACCTGGAACTACTTTCAGTAGTATATGCCTTCAAGTTGTGGAGACACTACCTACTGGGACAAAGATTCACTTTGATGATAGATTATCAGAGCTTAAAGTGGATCTTCACTCAGAAGGATCTCAACATGCACCAAAGAAGGCGGATGCAGACCCTGCAGGAATTTAATTTTAAAATCCAGTTCCGCCCCGGCAAAGAGAATGTGGTAGCTGATGCCCTCAGCAGAAAAGCCTCCTTGCTTGCAATTATTGTAATATCAAATCCCTTGATTATTGAAGCAAGAGAGAAGATCATGCAGGACAGATTCTTTGGCCATATTGCTACCCTACTTATGCAGGAAAGCAAAACTCCTCAGGAGTTGAACAAAGTTCAGGGTTAAAGCCTGGATGATGGCATTATGTATTATAATCGCAGGCTATGCATCCCCAATGATGTGGGAACCAAGGATCAAATCCTGAATGAAGCCCATGACAGCCTTATAGCAGGACATCCAGGTTTTATCAAAACCTACATGTCTGTAAAGAAAATCTTCTTTTGGCCTGGTCTGAAAAAGGATGTACTGAATCATGTACGTCAATGTCTGACATGCCAAAAAGTCAAAGCTGAAAGAGTAAAAATGCCTGGGAAGTTACATCCATTGGACATCCCCCAGCAGATGAAGTGGGAATGTATCAGTATGGATTTTATTACTGGATTACCTTCAGTGCAATCAGGTTACAACTCCATCTTTGTGGTAGTTGACAGACTAACCAAAGTTGCCCATCTGATCCCAGTAAAAGAAACCTACACTGCAGTGGATGTGGCCAAGGTGTTCCTCAAAGAAATCTTCAGATTGCATGGCCTACCCAGGAGAATAGTAAGTGATCGAGATCCCAAGTTTACTTCAAGGTTTTGGACTACATTTCTCAAAGCCGTGGGAACTTTCTTGGATCTCAACACAGCTTATCACCCCTGAGACCAACGGTCAAACTGAAAGGGTAAATCAAGTAATCGAAGATATACTTCGGTCATGCTGTGGGCAGAGAACCCAAAAAGTGGCTAAGCTATTTGCACCTCGTCGAGTTCGCCTACAATGCTTCTTATCACTGAAGTATCGGGATGAGCCCTTTTAAAGCTATGTATGGACAAGATTGCTTAACTCCATTAACTTGGTCCAACCCATTGATTAGGGTCGAGATGTCCAGACAAATGCTTAACGACATGGAGAAGCAGATGCAGGCAATTCGTAAAGATATTAAAGCTGCCCAGGATCCACAGAAGCAGTTGTAGATAAGAAGAGGACAGACAGAGAATTCAAAGAAGCAGATATGGTCTTCATTTGAGTACGGCCCAAAAGAAGTTCTTTATCTCTTGGGAAGTACAAGAAGTTATCTCCCAGATATTGTGGGCCATATTTGATTACAAAGAAAGTAGGTGCCTCCTCATCTCAAAGTTCATAATGTATTTCATGTAAGCCTTCTAAAGAAATATGTGCCAAGCCCAAATCATGTGCTTGATGATGAAATCTTAACCTCTTCAACCCAAGGGCAGATGGAACTCCAACCTGAAGAAATTCTTGATGTTCAAGAAAAGATTATTAGGAACAGAATTCTTAGAGAATTATTGGTAAAATGGAAGTTCTATCCTTTTGAAGATGCCACCTGGGAGAATGAAGCCGATCTGTTGCGGAACTACCCCCAGTTTGCGAGACGAGGGCATCTCACATTTTTCAAGTGGGAGAGAATGTAAGATTCCTCCTCCCCAGGCTCTCAAGGTGTCCAGCATCCTCCCTTGTAATCAAATCCCTCTTCAGAAATATAAAAGATTTTGTTTCTACCAGTTTTGGCCTAGAGAGAGAAAATATTCTAGAGAGAAAATATTTAAATATTAAATATTTTTGGATAGAAAAAATTCTCATCTTATTAAAATAAGTTCCCCTGAAACAGAAGTTCAAAAAGATTTTCAGAAGGTGCATTAGAAATTAAGTATAATGTGTTCAAGATGCATTATCCTGGGGGTGAAGATTTTTTCAAAATTTTAAATTAAGGTTCCTATAGACCAATAAGATTCATCCAAATGTAGGGAGGAGATAAATAGAAGAATAAAAGAAAAATCCCCAAAAATGAGTAAACACTCACATAAGATGAAGAGTTGACTAAGGACAAGGTTAATAGTTAAGAAAGAGAGATATTTAGGTGAAACGATGCATTTTTGACACCTCTGCATGGGGAAATTTCCCTCATGAAGGAGGCGCCTATTTCACATGCTTGAATGAGTTTTAAACTCCCAAATAATGGGATATTTTTATCTCTCCTCTCTCCTATTTTAGTTAGATCCAAAAAGTGACCAAAATTGACCCAAAAATGGTCAAAAATTGACCAAACTGATCTGGAAATTTCTAGAATCAGTTGGCTTGGTTAGAAGCTCACTTTCTCCTATAAATAGAAGCCCTCCCCTTTGTTGAAACTTAATAGTGTTATGCACTGTTACCCTGCCTCTCCCAAGTGCCAAAAACAGTGAATTTAATTCATAATTCATTTGTTTTTGACCCTCCCTCTTCCAAAAGATTGGTGGCCACTCTTGTCTTAAACAAGAGTTGAACCCTCAAACCATCAAGCCAAAGGAAAGCTCTGAGATTCATTAGTAAGTTGGAGATTCTTCTCTTTTTCATTCAATTCATGGTTTTTTCTGATTTTTGTCTTCCCTATCTTGCAAATGATGTTATGCCTCATTGTAAAAGGCATTCCTAGCTAAGTGATAATTGATGGAATTAAACTTTTTATCATGTTTTCTCTTGTATCAGTGAATTTTGATAAGTATATAGATTACTTTAAATTAATTAGAGTTAATTTTTATGATAAAATCAAGTAGGAAAATTTAAAAAATGGTCAGCCATACAAAGGAGGTTATGGTGGCAAAATCTTTAGAAATAAGAATTATCTTTAATTATGCTAAAAGAGTAATTCCTATCAATTCTATACTCTAAAAGTGTCATTTTCATGCATAGAAGATGCATATTGATTATTATTATTTTTATGCATAAAGGAATAATTTTCTTTTATTATGAAAGTGTTACTTTCATCAAAATAGATTTTTATGCATAAAGAAATATTTTCTTTTATTATGAAAGTGTTACTTTCATCAAAATAGATTTTTACGCACAAAGGAATAATTTTCTTTTATTATGAAAGTGTTACTTTCATCAAAATAGATTTTTATGCACAAAGGAATAATTTTCTTTTATTATGAAAGTGTTACTTTCATCAAAATGGATTTTTAGGCATAAAAGATTATGTTTTTATTATAAAGTATTTTATTCCAGCCAATAGGAAGTGATCGCTTAAAACATAATTTTAATTAGAAATTTCTAAGTTGCGTTAGATTTGGACAGTGGGTGTTGGAAAATAAAATTAAAAGAAAAATGAGAAAATTTGGAGTTATCCACAAGAAATAGTAAAGAAAGGCTCACATGAGGTGAAGATTCAATAATTATGAGTTTGAGATATTTAAAGGAGACTTTTGGGAGGCCTTGTGATACCTCAGGAGGGTGGGAGGAGTCCATAAAGGAGGTGCCTAGAATCTCCATCATTTCTCCATTTTTTAATTCATAAAAATGAGATATTTTTCTCTCATCTCTCCTGAGTCCTCTACCAAACTAGATAAAAAAAGTGGGCCTAAATAGTCTAAAACTTGTCCAAATTAGATCAAACTGAAGCTGGAAGCCCCTAGAAATAATGAAAAGTGATGTGAAATGATATGGAATATAGGATGACTCACCCTGGCGGATCGTTAAGAGAGCCAAAGAGAAATAATGAGGAATGATGAAATGATGTGGAATATGGGATGACTCACCCTGGTGGATTGTTAAGAGAGCATCCAAATAGAAATGATGAGGAATTTTGGTTGGAAATTGTATTTGCATGTGAAACCTATTTTTAAAGATTGTTTTACATCAAGAATGATGGGGAAGCATTTTGACTATCTTATAGAATGAGGTCATGGACCTAAGTGGAAAAGGTTGCAACAAATGATGGAGAGTCAAAGAAGGACATCTCGCGTGGCAAGGTCGGCCGAGGTCTTGACCAGCATTGGTTTGGTTAAAATGGTGAGCTTCCAGTACGATTGATGAGGGGCCAAGGAAGTGGCCTATGAGTGAAGTGTTAGATCACCTACGAAGGAACCTAGAGGGTGCTGACCATACGGTGCTCCGGCTTTGGGTCGCGCCCCAGGATACCCACACGTGCGTCGAGGAAGAAAATGGAACATTGAGTTGGAGTTGTTTTCTGAACAGGTATGCATCTGGTTGGTTTACCTTGCTGGTCTTTCAACGGATGATTCCATGGTGCCTTTTTGTTAAATGGATCTTGTTGGTTGATATAGCTCATCTTCAAGGGAGAGTCCATATGCATTTTATGAGATTATACTCTTGGGTACTATGAGCTAGGAAATATTGGAATGGCCCCTGAGTGAAGTACTAGGTGAGCCCAGAGGGATTTACGAGGTGATGGTGGTGAGCACTTTGGTTGCCGATGATACCATAGGTACGCTGAGGAAGTAATGAATGGAATTGGATTTCATGGTTGGAAATTGGAAAAGGTGGAACTTGGACCCTGGAAATGGAATACTGAGGATTATGATGGAAACACTGTGGTTTTATTGCAATTTTGTTTTAGAAATAGTTGAATCTAAGAAAAAGGCAATTTCATATTGGGTGCGTGAGTGGTGTGTCTATTTAAGTTTTGCATGAGCGCTGGCTAGTGGGCCTGGGAACTCTTTTCCCTGGTACCCATGACCAAATTTTTATAATGGATCCCATCAATCTAGTGGTTGGGCAGTTGGCTAACCCATGGGATTGGATGGGGTTAGCCTGGATCGATGGATTCCTATAATAAAGTTCAATTCTATTCAAAGTAACGATAGTTGAAGTAAGTCCAGGATAATTCTTGTTCTATGGATCAACAGGGCTGTGCCTCTTTTGAAGGGGGAAAAAAGCGTTGGTCTCTATGAACCAAGTGCAAGTTCCTCCTTTGATTCGGCCATGTGACCCATAGGTTCGATCAGAATACAAAAGATAGTTAAGGCTCTTGACTACGTTAGAAGATTTTCCTCGAATAATCGCCTATGCTTTTTGGGTGAGGAAAGCTATTTCTCGGGTGTAGTTTTTGAGTGAAGAACTGCCGGACTAGTCTCTTGCCCACACATTCGCGGGGGTGAGGCCTCGAGTGCAAAGCTATTCCCTTGACAGGTTGCTATGTCTGCTGCTAGCACTCCAGAGTTCGATGCACAGAGAGAGCAAGGGTCTCACAGCTGGTACTAGAGCATTTGGTTGAAGGTGTGATAAACCAAGAAGCAAGAAATGTCAAAAATTTATGAGTTACTAGTGAAAGATTGTAATTGTGTTTTGAAATTTGTATGAGTTGATATTCATAATGGAAATTCATAAATTGGAAATTGGGTTTTTAGATGGAAGTACCACATTTGTGTAGAATCCCCAACTTGCCTGAGGCCTAGATATGATGACATTTGCCTTATAACACCAAGGACCATGAGAACCCATGTATACTGTGGGTATAATTGCAGCTCTATAGTGACAATATATACGAGTGAATCTAAGACCTTGAAGTCATGAGCAAAAATCCTATCCTAAATGATGATTTCGAATGGTGGTTGATACGATTATAGAATTATGGTTGAAAATTGATGAATTCATATGGATTTTGATTGAAAGATGATGATTTTTTGAATTCCGGTTGAAAGTAGATGAGTTAAATAAGTCATAATAATGATAAATGAAGAGATTTCTAGTGATGATGTTTGTAGCTTGGTAGAGGATCAAGGCTTTCAGCAAATCACTATGGGATTAGTGGATCATGCTCACAGATTGTTCGCAACTTGACATTGGGCCCACTGGACACAATTATGGAATGACAAATTGGGAACCTGTATAATTGAAATTCCCATGGGGAATGTTCAGATGTTAATTGGAAATTACTGGTTTGATGGACGATTATTGTGTTAAGGATATGAATGATCTATTTTCTAATAAATGAGTTTTGTATGTTTCTTCTTATAGAAGGGATCTTTGTCCTAGGATTCTGAGAGAGTTGACTAAACTTTAAGGAACCCTAGAATCAGTTGGATCTAAAGTTTTACTCCTTTTGTATTTAAATAAAGTGGTCTTTTCACCTGAGCGTCTTGGTTAAGTTGGAAAAAGGGACTTGACAAAGAATTTTGGTATTGATAGGATCATGGATCGAGGTCGTAGTGGTATAAATGTTAGCCCCCGACTATGAGGAAGAGCTCGACCCAGATGCTCGTAAAGCTCTTCATAGATCTCAGCGTGGACCTTTCAAAGGTGAAGGGGAACACTTTGGAGAAACAGTAGAGAAGTGGATCAAAGCTATGGAGCAGTACTTTGATGTCACAGGTTACAACGTTAAAAGTAAGGTGGCTCTTCCCAGGCTGAAGATCATAGAGATAGCTAGAGTAGCGTGGAGGAACCACCGCAAGACAAACTGCTTGGATCAGAACACCCGGACGTGGGATGATCTCCAGACATACCTCTGAAAGAGATTTTGTCCTCTAGGCTTCTCGGAAACAAAGATGAATGAGTTTCTTGAGCTAACCCAGGGGAGCCAAACTATGGAGGAATATCACCACGCATTCGCTCTCCTCCTCAAATACTCGCCACCGCTACATGAAGAACAACATGGCCAGATTCATTCGGTGAATGAACAAATCCTTGGATACCTCGGTGAAGAATGCTATGCCAGCTTCTATGGCTAAAGCAGTGCGGATGGCAAAGGATTTCGTAAAGGTCTTTGTTGTAAAGGTCCCACTGAAGACAACATCCTCATCTTTCAAAAGATTCTTAAACGCGAGAAGTGATTCCAACTTTTTGCCTCCTAAGAGACAGCAAGGTCCTAATTAAACCTAGGATACGGGAAGTTTCCAAATGGAAGGGAGGCCTTTTCCTCAGAACACAATTCCCAGGAACTCAACTTTAGAAGTTCCACCCATGACCAGAGCTCACCTTTTGGATCAAGGTTTTTAGGACAAGGAAGTCGAGGACCAAGATTCCTAATTCCAGCTCCTTCCTTCAAGAGTAATCAAGGACCCTTCTATCAAAATCAGGGAAACCCCAGAGGTAGATTCCCTAACTCTCAGCTTCAATGCAAATAATGCAAGACCTCAGTCTCAGAATTGGGGAAGTCAAAGAGAGAGGTTCCCAAACCAACCATCTACTTCCAAAGTAGTTACACTGGAAGTAATAGAAGAAGAAAGAGATGTAAGAGACTATCCTCCAGCTGTGCGAGATGAGGACATCTTGTGTTTTTTAAGTGGGGTAGAATGTAAGATTCTTCCCTCCAACTTTTGATGATATAAAGATGTAAAAACCTCCCCTTCAGTCTCTTGTAATCATCCCCACCTTTCATAATGGAATAGATCTAGTTTGACCTTGTTTTGGTCTAGAGAGAGAAAATATTATAGAGAGAGATAATAAAAATTTAAAATATTTTTAAATAAGTATTTTATTCCAACCAATCGAAATTGATCCCCTGGAACATAATTTTAATTAGAAATTTCTAAGTTGCATTAAATTTGGATAGTGGGTGAAACCAAGGAGTCCCCTAGTTCAAAGTACTAAGCCTTATTAAATTATTTTGAATTTAAAAATGTGATTTCCTTATCCAGAAAGGTTGGAAAAAAAACTAAGAGAAAATTGAGAAAATTTGGAATTATCCACAAGAAATAGTAAAGAAAGGCTCATATGAGGTGAAGATTCAATAATTATGAGTTTCAGATATTTAAAGGAGACTTTTGGGAGGCCTTGTGACACCTCAAGGGGGTGGGAGGAGGCCATAAAGGTGGTGCCTAGAATCTCCATCATTTCTCCATTTTTTAATTTAAAAAAGTGAGATATTTTTCTCTCATCTCTCCTCTTCCAAACTAGATCAAAAAAGTGGGCCTAACTAGTTAAAACTTGTCCAAATTGGATCAAACTGAAGCGGGAAGCCTCTAGATTCTAGTTGAGCTTGGTTGGTGGCCTCCTACACCTATAAATAGAACCCCATTCCTTTGTATTTTCATCTTAGAGTATTTCCATGCTTGTGTAATTTTCAATTTGGTGTATTTTCTTCTTCCCTCTTCCTTGCCTCTCCATTGTGAAGCTTTGGTGCTTCACTAAACCATCCTCCTTTCTTGAAGATTACCCTCTTCTCTCGGTAGCCAAGCCTTTTCCTTAAGGTCTACACAACTTCTTTCAAGGTAAACAATCAAGCACACCAAGGGTAACCCTAAACAATGATGTTTACTCTTCTTTAGATGTTAATCTTCTTCCCAACCTCTTTCATGCTTGGGAAGCATTTTATCTCATGAATTCCTCTTAAAAACCATGCCCTTCTTGATTTATGTTGTTCTTTAAATGAAGAAATGTTTATGTTGATGCTTAGGTTTATACATAAACTAATTTTTATATTAAAAGTGGAATTTTGAGCATTTTCGATTCATAGAAAATGGGGGAAAGTTATGGCAAAAATTTTATCATTAGAAATTGAGTTTATGCAAAAAAAATTAATTTTATGCTAAAAGTGAAATTTTGAGCATTCTCATTTCATAGAAAATTCCGGGAAGCTATGGCAAAATTTTCATTAGATATTGAATTTATGTGTAATAAATTTTATGCTAGAAGTAGAGTTTTGAGCATTATTCATTTTAGAAATTAAAATGGTGAGCTGCCTGTACAGTGGATGAGGGACCAAGGAAGCGGCCTATGAGTGAAGTGCTAGGTCACCTGCTGCGAAGGATCCTAGAGGGTGCTGACCATATGGTGCTCGGACTCTGGGTCGTAGGATACCCACACGTGCATCGAGGAAGAAAATGGAATAATGAGTTGGAGTTGTTTTATAAACACGGGCATGGATCTGGGGTATTGGCCTTGCTGGTCTTTAGTGGTGGATGAGTCCATGGCTCTTTTACATGGATCTTGTTGGTTGATCTTGATGATGTTCAACGGAGAGTCCATTTGGATTTTTTTAATGTGATTATATTTCCAGGTACTATGAGCTAGGAACTATTGAAGAGGCTCCTGAGTGAGCAAGTGGTGAGCATTCTGGTTGCCAATGATGCCATATGTACACCGATGAAGGAATGATTGGAAATTGGACTTCAAGCTAGATATTTTAGAGGATTATGATCAGTGTGATACTATGGTTTCATTAAAAGTTTGCTTTAAAGACATGTGTGTAAAAACGCGTGTATGATGCCCATCAGATGCATTGATACACGAGCTTATACACACATTTTACCAGTTTTGCTATGCCGATACACGTGTTTAACAGATTTTCCGTGCATATAAACGTGACTTTGGCAGACTTTACATGTAGATACACACAAACAGAGAGCAAAAATAAAAAAATCCAGAGAGTGGTATTTGGTGCCCGAAATCGATTCCACCAGCATTCCAGCACCCAATAGCACTCTCTGGATTTTTTTGGTGCATTGCACCATCCACAGAGAACATTTTGTGCATTGTCAATACACGATTCAAGTGAGATTCAAGTACAATATTATCAATACACGATTCAAGAAAGACATGAATGCAATACTATCAAAATTGTATGTGTGCTGAAATAAGCCCACGGCTTTTATTATGTAAAAACATATATACAAGGGAGTCCATATGTCGAAGTAGCCCATGGCTTCAATATAAACAAATATATACAAAATCAAATTGGTTTGTCTAGAAAAGCCCATGGCTTCAGTTACAAAAATATATATACAACCACATCCTCAATACGAATGTGATACTATAAGTCTGAGTACTACTCAGACTCAGATGATGAGACAAGCTGCTTCCTCTCGGATCAGATGAGCTCACATCGGTATACATATCCGAAGAGTAGTGCTCACCCTGTCGTTTAGGTCTAGCAGAAGCAAGAGCAGCGGCGGCGGTAGGTGGATCATCGGGGGCGACACGAGCATCAGTAGTACAGCAGCAGCTTGTGCCTATTCAAGTAATATATCATATATAAGTATATATATATGTAATTTAAAATTTAATAAACCAAAATCATTCGTTTAGAGTTTTCAGGTACCTATCAACTGTACGGTCTCATGGCCATCTCAAACTGCGCGTCCGTAATATGTCCCTCGGTTTTGAAGGAGGGCCCACGTGTCATGTCTGCTATGTCGGTGAGCATACGCAGTCTCGTGGGCTATGGGCTTCCTCCCCATAACTCATCGACTTACGAACTCTGCCTCCTGGGACTCGATGCCTCCAGATCTGAAATGCGAAGATCCAATGGTCTCCATCTAGATCCGTCGTGCCTCCACATGCTACCTGCTCTTCACGCCACCCTTTGCTCGTTTCTTTGCCTCCTTCCACTCACATTTGTGGGCAGTGGTGGCGGCAGGACAGCCACCCGCTGCTTGATTTACCCGATCATCATACGAACATGTCCAAGCCATACTGTCTCTGCACTAATCCAATACCATGTGGTGACCTAATCACCTCAATGCCCAAGAAATATCTGAGCTCCCTGAGATCCTTCATCTCGAACTTCTATCTAAGCAAGATCTTTACATCAAAGATCTCTGCATCATGGTCCCCCGTAATGATCAAGTCATCTACATCGATGACAATAAGCACAACTCCTCTATCACCATGTCTCACATACAGCGAGAAATTTGCATTGGCTACATGAAAGCAAATAGTGACAAGATATTCAGAAATCTTGTCAGACCATGCTCTTGGTGCTTGCTTTAAGCCATACAAGGCTTTCTTCAATCTGCAAACATGCTCGGGGTGACCCACATCCTCATAACCAGAGGTGGCTGCAACATATACACCGCTTCTTGCAAATCCCCATGCAAGAATGCATTCTTTACATCCATCTGATGTAAAGACCATTGCTTTGATGCAGCCACTGCTATCACAACTCTCACTGCTATCACAACTCTCACTGTTGCCATCTTGGCAACTAAGCTGAAAGTTTCCTCATAATCAATCCCATATGTCTGCGCATATCCTTTGGCTACCAATCTAGCCTTGTACCTGTTTATGCTTCCATCACTGTTATGTTTAACTTTGTACACCCACTTGCATCCAATGGCTTTCTTGCCTTCAGGCAATTGCACTAAATCCCAAGTTTCATTTCCATATAGTGCATCCATCTCCTCATCCATAGCTTTCTCCCAACACACATTTCCAACAGCCTCATCAATGCATGTGGGCTCAACAACCTGCACAACCTTTGCCATATATGCATAGTGATGTGCCACATAACCATCATAAGTAGACCTCTGCATAGGGTTCTTCACTCTCCCAGATCTTCGCAGCTTTTCATTCATGGATTCCATAGCCTTATTTACACCAGGTGTTCTCATAGCAGGGATCCCAAGCTCCTCATCAAGGCTCATATCTGAGCCACTAGACTCTCCATCAACATGAGAATGCCTTGCAGAAATGTCAGGCATACCAAGGGGCTCAACCACTTTCTCTTTTCCTTTACGTGATGTAGTAATCACATTTGCAAGACTGGTATTATGACGCAGCCTACCACTCCATGGTCTATCAACAGACCCACTAGATGAGGACTCTCCTAGTCCACTCAAAGACTCTGATTGCTGACCTGCATTCTGTGCAACCACACTTCCACTCACATCATCCCCAACAGCTTCTTTTTCAGCAGCATACTAGCTGCTCATCTCATCAAAGACAACATCCCTGCTTACTCTCAACTCACGTGTAGCAGGGTTATAACACCTGTATCCCTTTTGCTCAAGGGAGTATCCAATAAACACACATTTTTCAGCTTTTGGATCCAGCTTAGTTCTCAGCTCATCTGGCACATGCACATATGCAATGCATCCAGAGACTTTTAGATTTTCTGCTAGTAAACCTCTCCTCTGGAGTTACATCATGTATGGCTGTAGTTGGAGTCCTGTTCATGATGTATACTGTTGTAGAAACAGCCTCAGCCCAATAGCAATGCGGCATATTCTTCTCTTCCATCAATGCTCGCGCAATCTTAGCAATGTGCCTGTTTTTCCGCTCAGCAACTCCATTTTGCTGCGGAGTGTATCTGCATGTAAACTATCTCCGAATACCATTCTTCTTCAAAAATTCAGAGAACTCGTTGGAGAAGTATTCTCCCCCTCCATCTGACCTTAGGCACTTGACATATTTTGCTGTTTGCTTTTCAACCAAAACTCTGAAATTCTGAAAGTGAGTGAACACCTCACTCTTCTCCTTCATGAAATATACCCACACTTTCCTTGTGTGGTCATCAATGAAAGTCACATAATACCTGCAGCCTCCCATAGATATGGTCTTCGTAGGACCCCATACATCTGAATGCACAACATCTAGTGCATTTCTGCTCACATATCTGTTACATGGAAACACATGCTTTGTTTGCTTCTCAAATTAGCATGCTTCATAAATTTTATGCATACCTTCCACTTTAAATTTTGGCAGCCCTGTCACAATTCCTTTTGTCTACATAGACTTCAATCTCTGCACATTCACATGTCCAATTCTTTTATGCCATATGTCTGTGTCTGCAACAATTCCTGAACCATTTGCAAACATCGCAGCACTCATTTCAGGCATGTCTACATTCAACGTAAACATTCTGCCCACTCTGTTGCCTTTTGCAACCAACCTGCACTTGTCTTTGAAATCTTCAACATAACACCCATCAGGGTTAAACCAAACCTGCAAACCCTGCTCAATCATCTGGCCAACTGAAACCAGATTCTTTGTTATGTTCGGTACATGAAGTACATCTGCAAGGTACTTCACTTTGCCATCCTGCATAGACAATGGCACATCTCCAACGTGGGCAATTGGATGAGCAGTGTCATCCCCTGTTTCCACAAAACCTGGTCTTTCCGGGTTTTTCATCTCCTTGAACCACTCCCCATGACTCGTCATGTGGTTCAAAGTGCCTGAATCCACATACCATACATTATCTTTTTGTGCTGCATCAACATTTTCAGACATGGCATTCACGACATGCTGCATAACAAACAACCTTTCATTATCCTCATTATTTCTACTTGAGGATGCATAGTTGTTTTGCTGTACTTTCCCATTTTGCATGTCAGCCTGCTTCTTATAACATTCTGCCTGCACATGTCCAGGCTTACCCACAATAATAGCATTCACGTGCATCATTATATTGCCTTTGCCAATTTCCACGGCCTCTTTGACTCCCCCTGCCTCTGAATTTGCCTCTTCCACATGCGTGTTGTTGTTGTTGTTGATTCTGGGACTGTTGTTGTTGCTACTGCTGCTGGCCATAATTCTGATTACCTGTTCGGCCACCTCCTTGACCGTGTCCACGGCCTCCTCTACCTCGTCCTCTTCCTGAACTCGTGTAGAAGGCCTGTTGCTCTGAACTATTTTTACTTTGTGAAGACTGTTGGTCTTCACCCAAGTTCTTCTCTTCGATAATCAGCATAGACACCAAATCTGTAAAGTTGGGAATGTTTTCCCGAGTCTGAATAGACATCTTGAACGCCTTGTATTGTGGCCCGAGACCACGTAGACAGACCTCCACCTTATCATCATCATCTACTTACACACCAATAGATGCAAGGGATTCCACAATACCCTTTATCTTCAGCGCATAGTCATTCACAGACATGCTCTTTTTCTCCACAGTATGAAGTTCATTCTTCAACTGTATCTTACGTGCCTTGGTATTTGTTTCATAAAGCTTTACCAAGGTGTCCCACACCTCCTTGGGGGACTTGGCATCCTGAATGTGCCCAATCATGGTGTCCTGTATACTAATGGAGAGCCAATACATAACCTTCCTGGCTCCTTGGTTCCAGTCTTTAAACTCTTTCACATCTGTAGCAGTCGGATTTATATCCGGTATCTCCGGTGCCTCTTCATGCTTACCTTCTATGTAGTCCCAATAGCCTTTTCCCATCAGGAAATTTGTCAACCTGAACCTCCAAGCATGGAAGTTATTCTTATCCAGCTTCTCAGCCACAATCTGTGTTATGCCATCATTAGACATCTTGCCAAACACACAATTTTACCAGAAACTGCACTCTGGTTTCTCCTGCACAAATGCTGTATTTTCTGCAGCGGTACTGTAGTACTCTCAAATGTCACAACCAGTGACTTCAATGTGCATACATACACCCAATGATAACTGTAGACCTCTTTGCAGCACCCACAGTGTCTGCACAGTCAATTTGTCTTCCTGCAATTCTTAAAACAGAGTTTTGCAGAGAATCAATGACTTACCCGCAGTGCTCGAAATTGCCTGCTTTCTAAAAAACGGAGGTCCAGACGCGCCCGAAAACGTGTTTTCGACCCGAAAATCTTAGTCCGATAGGACTGTATAGTTGCCCTATAGCTTTACTCCCGCGAAGAAAGCTCCTCAATCAGAGATCGTTGCCGGTGCCTCCCGTAGAGCTCCCGACAAGGGTGTAGTCACCAACACAATAGGGAAGAGTAGTTGAAGCTCTTACCCTCGTACCGCTTCCTATGGTTCTCTTGCTTGCAGCTCAGCCCTTAGCATGAACCAGGCTCTGATACCATGAAAAGATGCAGGGGGGAAGAGAGCTTGAGCTCTTGCAAGCACACACACACACTCACAAAACCCTAATAGAGAACACACAAGGTGAGAGGCTAAAAATCTTCTTCTTCTCTACTCAACACTCAACACACCATATACAAGAATAAGAGTACACATAATCTGAAACGTACTCAACCAATACATACACGGGTTCTCTATAGTGTGAACCCGACTAAGGGTGGTTGCAAGATCAGGGTGCCCAGTTTTGTCCACTCAGGCACCCTGTAAACAGTAAAAAAACAGGCATTTGTTTACCTTTAGTGGCTAATCTCTCCTAGTAAATGAAGGAATTTCGTTTCAAGTTCTTTTGTTGGAACATCATATTCAAAGTTGGAAATATAGTTGCATAATTTGATTAAGCATTAGATAGTCAAAGGTCCTCATTTTCTTAGGTACAAAGTCAATGTATACACCCTGTCCCAAATTTGAACTGATTCCATAAAATGCTAATATCTTTTACATATAAACTCATATGAGATTCCCACTTTGTACCTTAGATCTTCACATAATATGGAGCTTAACTTGATTTTTTAAGAAAATTTTAAGATATTTGTCTATTTTCTTTAAATATTTCAAGGTCTTTAAAGTGTTATAATATACACCACTTTTTGTACCCATAATAGCTACCACTCAAAGTCCTCAATCTTGTAGATCAAAAGAGTGGGTAGATACTGAGACATTAGTAGAATGTGGTGGTTAGTAAAAATTGTAAATCTAATGGTTAGATTTTTAATGATCTCTTAATCAAAATTCTTCCAGACTATCAGAAGGCCTGCAATTATTAATAATCTAATTAGTAAAATTACATTTTTGATGTGAATCATCTAAAACCTATAGAGACTAGTGTACTTGTAATGGTGCATCTATAGAAAAATAAATTGGATCACTCTAAGTATGGAAAGATCATTTGTTTATCATTTCATCATATTTTTTATTAACTTTGATTAATTAGACTAATTTATATTAATTTAAGTTATATTGGGTTAATTTAAGGACAAGCGTATTTTTTATTATTTGCTTGATCTCATTTTAAGTACCTTGCCCCCCAAAATTTGCTCTCCAAGCATTGTCCCAGTCCAACAAAAACTGGATAAAACTGGACACCCTGATCTTGCAACAACCCCTAAATGAGCTAGCGCTATAACTATGCCAGTCTCTAGAATGGCTGTCACACAGCCTGTCATCCCACTGGCCGCATATCTCCCATGATCTCACCAACCATGACAGTGGTGTAAGTGTGGGGCAGCTTATCCCCCAGGCGGGTCATCAGTGTCCACCACCTCACTAGACGAGCTCGATATCTCAACACTTGTTGCATTTGAAACACCAGATTGGACGCTTGGGCTCCTCTTTGTTTGTCTTCGGAAGATTGTCAGTCTTCTTACTTTCCAATTCGTTCCTTTCTTTATTCTTGAACCGACCAAAGTTGCAGCGCCATCCTTGAGTCTTGTCAAAAGATTTAGATGAAGAAACTTGCTTTTGAGATTTAAAAGGACGGAACTCCTGGGTAACACGACTCTTCTTCGGAACATTATTCTTTCTCTCACAACAATTAATGGCTAAAGGGATTGTAGAACTGAGAGAATGCAGATGGAACTGAGAGAATGCGGATGGAACATGGTCACTTCGGCGCTAATGTGAGGTTTCAGTCCCGCTATAAACTTCCTCTTCTGGTCCTTCTCATGCACCTTCTTAATGGCTTTAAGTTGTAGGAGAAACTGCCAAAACTTGTCTACATACATTTGAACGGTCTCTTTCTCCAATTAACGTAAGCCATCCCATTGTTGTCTACTCTTGGCCTTGTATTGTGGTGGCAAAAAGTTTTTCTTAATTGCCTTCTGAAATCCTTTCCGAGTACGAGGCTTATGATGGCCTATCTTGGTAGCATTCCACCACAATGCAGCTCCTTCTATAAGATGATTAGCACCACATTTGACTTTTTCTTTTTCAGAGAAGACTTCCTCGAAAAAGTAGTCATCTAACTGACTAAGCCAAGAGAGAACTAACTTGGTGTCCTTCTTCCCATCATAATTTTGGAAGGAAAAGGCCTTCTGACTAATCTTCTTCTCCTCTCTAGAATTTTGGGCTCTAAGGGTAGCCTCTACCGTACGCCGGATTACATCAACTGAATCAGACTCCTCCCCTCTACTACTCTTCTCAACTTTCTCTCTAACTTCTCCCTCTTTTCTCTCTCCTCTAAAATCTGAGCTTGAAGGGCTAGCAACTGTTCCTCCATAGTTGGGGGTTGTGGATTCATTGTAATAGGGGTAATGAAGTCGAGATATAGAGATATTAATTAATTTATGATAGCAATAATTCAGCAAAGACGATAATACTTATCGTTGAACCAGAAATTAGCAAAGAGTCGAGTGGATTTGATATTCAAGCACACCGATGATACTCATATTCTCCTGGATAATACCATCGAGAGATATCAGAAACCACACACACTTGCTCGGACGCTGCAGAGATTTTGTTGAAGCCTTTAATTCATCCAAAATTGCCAAATGAAATTTTGAAAGCTTTGACAAATTTTTTTTTCCTCAAGGCATTACAGAGAGCCTTGGCAAGAAAAAAATAATTTTGAGTAAATATGTAATTTTTTGCAGGCCTTCATAAATTAACTTGGAGCCTCCATGTGCATGTACTCCCTTGGTTTGGCTTGGAAAGCTTTGAAAGGGTTGAAATTGGAAATATTTGAAAACCTTGAGATTGAATGGTGTGAAAAGACTTGAGTTGATTAAACCATAAGTATGATTAGCTTGTAGCTAATCTTTCCTTCACGAAAAGAGCGCAGCGCAACCATGAGGATGGAGAAAAAACAACCGACCCTTGATTATGAGTTTATCTATTGGTGGCTGAAGCTCTTCAATTTTTGAGAACAGGAGCTTGGGTTTTGCTTAGTGCTGATTAGATCTGTATGGTTGGATCGGTGTGAGATGCACTGGTGAAGAAAATCGCTTTTTGTCAAAGAGGCATGGTTTTTGGGCTCCCTGCAAGTGGTTTTGCATGTATTCAATGCCTTGCCTAAACCATACAAGCTTGAGACCTTTGGTTTTTCTTCTTTCCACCATATACAAAGCCTTTGACCTTCATGTAATGCTTTTGCCCAATTTCTCCACGAGATACCTTCTCTTTGAGTGTGGATACCTTCTCTTTGAGTGTGGTTGGCTCTGGTTGGCTCTGATACCAGTGTCAGGAACTTGCCACACAAAAGAGAATCAAAGTACCAAAATTGCACAGAATAATCATGAATAAATATTCAACTTCAAACAAATAACAGATTCAGACATATTAAACATAGACATGGAAATAAACATGGGAGATAAACCATAGACTTGAAAACTATGCACAAAAAAAACATCACCACATCAATCAACAAGGATTGGGTTAAATCTCCCCCTCATGCGTGCTGGCTCCTTGCACGACATGAGTATTTAATCATGTATTCCTAAAAATAACCCTTGAGCCAATCGTGAAGCTTTTGCCAAAAATAGTTCTCTTTTTACAAAAATAATCAATCCTGCTAGAGGATGTTCACACACATCTAGTGTGTACCAAAAACAATAGTGAACCTCTAGTCCACACGCACTACACCCGTGCACATATGGGTGCATAAATATACGAGTACAAATAAATGGCACGCAGCCAAGCAAAAATAATGAAGTATAACTCATAAATATCGAGGCAATGTAAATGCCCATGCACATGACAAAATCTGCGCGACACCTCATTCGATGACCCTCACATGTGCAACACCTCGTTCGGTGACCCTTGCTCACTCATGCTTGTGCGACACCTTGTTTGGTGACCCTCGCACAAGTACAACGCCTCATTTGGCATCCTCGTACTCATCACCTATACTCAACAAGTCAACATGTTAGGTGAGGCAATCAAACACCAATATCAACAACACTGGCATGCGTACACATGGCATCACTCAATCACAGCATACATAGCATAGACCCGCAAAGCATATGCCAATCACACTTACAATGTAGTATTTAATATGACATCACTCACGATACTAATTGCAAGCATGGCACATGGTCGGATGGGCATCCCCAATAGACCATAGAGGGCCAATAATGTAACACGCATAAACCTCATTGTGTACACCAACCAATGAACTCAAAAACTCATATATTCATGTGGTTGATCACTGATGCTATCCACACATCCCACAGTTTTTATGGTGACATAATCTAGGACCCTAAACTACTATATTGTTTAAGCTGAAACACACTTGTTGGCACCACTCATAAATTTGGAGAAACACATTCAAAATAGTCCTTCATGCTCACAATGAGCTCATTCACATGTAGATACATGCATACATCACTTGTGCATATCATATGCTTCACCTGACATTGCTTCACACACATCCCATTTCTCAAGTTTGTCCAAGAAAAGTGCTCTATTTTACTATTTATTAATCTTCAACACCTTCAAGCTTCCAAACATCAAATGAGAGATTCACACATGTCCACTTATTACTATAAATATGCAAGGTCAGCACCACTTGTAGCGATAAAAAACAGTTAAAGGCACCTCTTTGCTCTACATTTGCAAGTTTACAATGGACTAGACAATCAAGTTAAGAACTCGATTTGCTTGCTATGGTTCTTGCAACCTCAAATTTATGTAATGGCTAGCTTCTCCACACTTTATAGCATCACAATTCAATTTTGAAGTGCTAAACCCAACTATGCACATAGTCCACTGAGAGGTTTTGTGCTAACCTAAATTTACTCTAAATCAACTCATTTTTCATACTTGCAACCTCCACAACATCAACACAGATTAACACTAGCAATGGTATTTAGCCCCTAATGATGGTATTGAATGGGTGCAATCATCTCCTATTGAGGCTCTGCCTTCAACAAGACTTACACAGACACACACAAGAGACTCTCATTGGAGCATTACTCAGAGACAGAGGGAGACGAAACTAAAACTGAAAACTGAAACTGATTCTTGATTTCTCACACCCACACACACAAACACACTTCCACGATTACAAGAAGGCTATGCCTTTTAAAAGACTCCTAGTAGGCGACTCTTTCCATAACTGACTAACCGACTCCTTAGTGACTCTTCATATTCAAAATGACCCTTCATATCTTAATGACTCTTCATATTCAAAATGACCCTTCATATTCCAACCTAATGGCACTTCCGATGATAACTTAAATGACATCTTTAATGACACTTCTAATGACAACTTTCCGGACAAATGACACTTCTAATGACACTCTTTACACTTGGCATGCCAGAGGGAACAATTGCAAAGCTATTGAGAACCCACTACACCCTTGAGAGAGGTCAAATGCCCTATCCCAGGGTTTACATTCATTTTTGAGATAATAAATGACAAGTTTACAAATCTCGTCTTGGCATCGATTCACCAAAAGATTCCTCCATCAAATCTCGTCTTGGCATCGATTCACCAAAAGATTCCTCCATCAACTCGTCCAAGATTGCACTTCTTGTAGGCTTCGCATCGCCAGGTATCGATGCCAAGACTTACACAGACACACACAAGAGACTCTCATTGGAGCATTACTCAGAGACAAAGGGAGACGAAACTGAAAACTGAAACTGATAAACTGATTCTTGATTTCTCACACCCACACACACACTTCCCCGATTACAAGAAGGCTATGCCTTTTAGAAGACTCCTGGGCGACTCTTTCCATAACTGACTAACCGACTTCTTAGTGACTCTTCATATTCAAAATGACCCTTCATATCTTAATGACTCTTCATATTCAAAATGACCCTTCGTATTCCAACCTAATGACACTTCTGATGACAACTTAAATGACATCTTTAATGACACTTCTAATGACAACTTTCCGGATAAATGACACTCTCTACATCTCCTTTATGCTCTATTGCTACACAGCGTCTCTATTGGAAATTAGCATGCTAAAAATCATGTTGTGGGCTTCTTGTTTTTGTTGATATAGAGGCCCCAATACTATCCACAATGGCAATAATGTAATAACCACTATCAATTTCATGCATACATATCTAAAGTTATTTTAGCCTGTTGTGTAGCTTCTGGTTTTTGAATTTCTCTTTTCACAAGTTATTAATTTATTCCTATAATCACAAAGTTGAGTTCTGAATTAATTTCTATTGAGGTATGCATCCAAACATTAAGCCCACAATGCCATACATTCACATTTGCTCCTTCACATAGTCTCCATGGAAAGATTCAAAACCATAATTTTCTCTTACTTGGGGCAACCACTTCTGTGCTTTAATCTCTTTGAAAGTACCTGCAATCCACATAGGAGGACTAGAATCACTCACTAATAGGACCTAGCTTTCAAATCTGGTTGATTTCGTATTCTCCATAGCTTCCAACTTCTCTCCACATAGCTACTTTCTTCTTGTAGCTTCTTCTTCCCTCTTTCTCACAAACGCTTATGAGAGAAACCTAGGCTTTGATACCATGAAAAGAGAGTAGAGGGGAATACAAGACACACATATAATCAATCATTGATCTCATTCCATCAACACACACCTAGTAGAGAATCTTCATATAGCCTTCCTTCATTATTTTCCACAAAACATAGCACATTACACAATGATAAGTTCACACTTAAATAAACCTAATTCTTATGTCCACACACTTGGCCAGTTGGACATGGCCATTATTGTAAACATACATTGCTAGTCTAGTGTCCACACACTAATGCTATCCACCACAGTTCGGAGGAGATCAACATGTTAGTCATGCCATGTATTCCTTCAATTTTGTTCCACCTCTAAAGCTTTTTTTTCCAAATGCTTGGGTTTCATCCACGATGGTCAAATGGAGAACCAAGGCACTGTGGGTAGTGTAATCCTGGCGTGTAGTCCCTATAATCTTTGAATATTTTTGGCCACCGCAGGCCATGTTGGAACATGATGGCACCACCTGAGATGTGGCCGGGATAATGACCACCACTAGGGTCAGAGTGGGCATCTTTGACCAAGTGAGGCACTTCATGAGGGTTGAGGCACCTTCACAAAACACCATCATGACTAGCATTGTAGAGTTGGCCAACTATGATTTGGAAGGGTCGGCTCTTCACCAAAAGCTGGTGCTTGTCCTTGGGGCTAGTTCCAAATAGAAGATTTCCTATGGTTTTAGTCTAAGGTGGAATCAAATTAAAAAACAACACTATCAGGAAGGTTATCCTCAATGCTTGTTGTTGCAGGCTCCCCATTGTTGATGCGGAAGAGGTGGTCCGCCGTGATGTGATGTTTTCCCGGTCAAAGGAGGATCTCAAAATAAAATTATTAGAAGAGCAGAAACCAATGCCAGACATGACCCACCATGTGGGGTTTGTTGAGAAGATACTTGACAACATGGTGGTCCGAGATGATGATAAAGTGGGAGACTAAGAGATAGTGTTAGAATTTTTGGCAAGCATATAATATACCCAAGCCTTCCAGCTCAATGGTGTTATAGTTTTGTTTAGCAAGTGTGAGGAGGTAGATGGTATAGTAGATTGGTCTTTCCATCTTGTATTCCACACTAGGTTGATTAAGGATCACACCCATAGTAGTGAGGCTTGCATGTGTCTAGACATGGAAGATTGTCCACCGGTCAGGCAGGATGAGAATGGGAGCTTCAACGGGTGAGGCACTTTCTAAGGTAGGAGAAGGTGGTAGAGGCTGGGTTGGTGGACCACTAAAGATTATGGATGGCTTTACTAGGCGAGTCAATGGAAGGGCCACATCGGCATACATATTGATGTGAAACAATAATGATAACCGATGTGTCTGAAAAAAATTTGGGTTCCTTTAGGGCTGATGGGGGGAGTAAGGCAAAGGATGGCAATGATTTTATCAGGGTCAGGAGAGAAATTCCTTCATAAGAGATCATGTGACCTAGGAGGGTGCCTTAGAGCACCAAGAAATGGCACTTAAAGGGGTTGTGGCATAATTGTTGAAGTTCATGGATCCAAGCTCCCACATGGAGATGGTGATGCTAAGAATGCCTTAATTCTACATTAATTAACATGTGATTAAGCTAAGATAAGGTGGGTGATACTTAATGACAATCATGATGAATGAAATAAGCTAATTAAGCTTTAGACTCAATCACAATTAGGTTACAAGATTGAGACTTATAATCATAAGTCTCAATCTTGAGTCTAAAGAGGCTTTAGACTCAATCACAATTAGGTTACCAGATTGAGACTTATACTCATAAAGAGACTTGAGCGCTTGCTTGATTCATTACTTGAAATGGGCCCCTTTTATATAAGAAGGGTATAACAAAGCTATGATATCTCATGTGGGATAACTTGGCTAGGTGACTTGGCACTCTAGCATCACTCATTTCAACATCCCCCCTTTGATGCTAGATTGGGTACAATTTTTAGGCTTTCACTCTTCCTCTCTCTTCCCTTGTGTTAGCCTACTTTGGCCCTTATGCTACTTTGGCTATGAATTTTAGCTTGAGTGCATCATATGGCCACAGAGATTGATTACATCACACTTTTGTAGAGGCAAGAGGGGTGCAAAGTTCAATAGTTCTTTCTCTAGAAGAGTGCATCTTCAGTTGGGGAAGCTTTGATCTCGATGTAGTTTGCCTACTTTTTTTTGTGATAGAAATATTCTTATAGGTGACAAAATTTTCCACAATATTCATAAACAAGATTTGTTTTATCTTTTTGCGACATTCATTCTTGGTATGGCCACGTTTTCTAGAGTGATGGCATCTTGGAAGTTGAGATTTTGATTGATTTATCCTTTGAAATCTCCCACCCTTTGTGTATAGTGCTTGCTCACTTGAATGTGATTTGAATGATTATTTATCCTTTAATTTTGATTCGTGTTCAAGTAGAGATGATTCTATATCTTGAATTTTAGTGTTGGGCACATTTTTAAGTGTAGCAACAACAAGTGATTCATAAGGTTCTTTGACAACACTTTTTAACAATACAACAATAGATTTATCTTTCTCAATGACTTTCTTTAATGAACTAAGTTGCTTCTTGATACCTTTGAATTTAATGATGTTTTACGCCACCTTCTTGTCGAGGTTGTAAAACTGCATGAAAAGGTTGATCTTTGAGCTCTTTGAGTCGGTGCCGAGAATCTTGTTGAGTTCCTACCATGCCAGCATGGCATCCTTGATGCCACCAATGTGATTAATAACATCATCATCAAGATTTTGAGTGATAAGGCCCAATTCATTTTTTTTGAAGTGTCTCAATGTCAACTTGTTTATCCTCAATTAGGTGCAAAAGTTCCTTATGCATAAGCAAGTACATGGTCTTGCTTTGCCATGTGTAAAAACCATCACCACTATTAAATCTTGAGATAACTTTTACATGCTCCATGATGAGAAGGGGGTCTCACCTTGAGCCTTTATTTTAGTGCTCATGTAGTATCTAACCCTTTTCCACGTGATTAAGGTGTAAAATATATGTTAGAGATAAACCCAATGCGGTGAAAAAATCACTTATTTGAGCAATGCAAGTGGTTGAGATGAATTTTGATGCAACAAAGAGTTTCCCTCAATGGAATAACACTCTATTTTTCAATTTTACCTTTGATTATGCTCAATTTTTGCTAAATGGTTGCTAATGATAGTAAGTGTTAATCACTATGATTACCTAAGCTAAAAATTGGAGGATGAAATTGAGCAAATTTGTAGTGTTTTTGATGGGGATTTTTTCTTGGCCTTATTGACTTAGATTATTTCTCTTTCTTAGAACTCAAAGGAAGCTTAATGCTTCTCAGAAAACAACGAAAAACATGTGCTTAAGCCTGATTGGTTTTTTCAACTTGTCGACGTCCACACCAATGGATGAATGGGACTCAGATTTCGTTTCTAGATGGCTCAGGGCATTGCTAACCCAAAGCCAAGAGTGCCTGGATCAATTCCAAGAAACCAAGTGCAATGAGCAAAAAAAATAGTCAGTGCTGGTGGACAAAAATCATGAGCTACAGCCGTTTATTGATGAATTGCTCTGGTGAGTTAAAAAGCCTTGGGATGGAGAGTTAATGGACAAGAAAGCTTGGGGAATGGTTAAGGGGGTGTGGACAATGAGGCTTTTCAATCTCCGACTCTCTCTTAGGGAGAAGATCAGGTTGAGCTTAACTGAGTGCAAGTGGCTAATAGGATGAGATAAGTGTAATGTGAGTTGAAGGAGATGAATGCTAAGCTATAGGGAGCAAGAACCTTGCTCTGATACCATGTTGAAGCTCATGGATTCAAGCTCCAACATGGAGATGGTGATGATAATAATGACTTAATCCTACATTAATTAACATGTGATTAAGCTAAGATAAGGTGGGTGATACCTAATGACAATCATGATGAATGAACTAAGATAATTAAGCTTTAGGCTCAAGCACAGTTAGGTTATAGGATTGAGACTTGTACTCATAAAGAGGCTTAAGAGCTTGCTTGATTCATTACTTAAAATGGACCCCTTCTATACAAGGAGAGTACAACAAAGCTATGATAGCTCATGTGAGATAACTTGGCTAGATGACTTGGCACTCTAGCATCATTCATTTCAAAAATAGTCGGGAGGAGTGACACTTGTAAAGACTAGAGATAAATTGAGAAAGATGTTCTGGGAAAGACCTCTATCTTGAAGACAAGGTGAGTGCCTATGAAGTTAGACAAATCATCTCGATGAAAGTATGGAGAAAGCTGAGGGGGTACTCCCTAAAGATATTGTGGTGTGATGATCCATTGGAAGGTAGCAAGAGCATTCCACAGCCCAAAGGGCATCTTGTTGTAGGTGTACGCACCCCATTGTGTGATGAAAGCTATCTTGGGGTGGTCATCCGGGTGGATGGTGACTTGGTTATACCCACTAATCCCATCCATAAAGCTATCCATCCGTATGGATGGTGACTTGGTTGTACCTACTAAACCCATCCATAAAGCTGTACACTGCATGCCCAACAACATCCTCTAAAATTTAATCTATGAATGGGAGTGGGAATCCATCCTTGATGATTCCTTTATCGAGAGACAAGTCCACACAGACACGGATCTTTTTGGTCTTCTTCTTGGGAGAGATGACCATGGGGGAGATGATTTGGGCATCCTCCATCCTTTCCAGCTCCACCTTGACAGCCTCTACAAAATTTCGGTTGAGCTCATAGGCCCACCCCACCCATGAACAGGTCAAGTTTCCTCCTAGAGAGGTATGGCTTGAGCACCAATGTTTATCTTCCAAGTCCTTACCTTTCTAGGTGAATAAATCCTTAAGAGTTTGGAAGAAGGCACAGGCTTGTTCAAGTAGGGTGGTGGGGTGATCCCACAACCATGAGGCTAACAGAATGGTACAAGGCTCCTCTAAAGTGAGGTTGAACTCCTAGATGGGTATTTGGCAAGAGGGAAGGCTAAGTGGTTCCCCTTTCTAAGCTACTTTAGAGAGGAGACTGGAGTTATGGGCTAGATTGTGGTAAATTGGGAAGGCACCATAGCGGTCTTTCGTTCCCAAGATGGTTGGTGATTCCAAAGAAACTTGTGGTGATTCTCTCTGTTGGGTAAGTGGGAAGGTGGTCGGGTAGGTGCTTGTTGGCCTTTTGGGAGAGGTATTTGAACATCTTGTGCCCTATGTGGCAAACCATTATTGGCTCTCCTAGCCCTACAATCTTATAATGCTTGGAGGAAGGGTTGGTGGAGTCGCTTGGTACCTCCATGATGTCCACCATGTAGGATGTCAAGCCTTTTGCTACTTGGAGCCAATAGAGTAGTTCTGACTCATCACCATGGGGAATAAGGCCTTCTTCTTGCATAGCCCGAGAGGTGATCTTCTGAGAGTTGTGAGATGAAGTGGTGGCTATTGTGGCTCCATAGAGTCCCTTGGTCAAGGTCTTCCTCCAATTTTAGCTCCTCTGGACCATGCTCTTGAGGAATTCACAATTGGTTAGAACCCTAGTTGTGTAGGACACCTGTACGTCTAGGCCATAGTCAACCAATGAGTAATGAGTACGCTCCTTTGACTTAAAAAATTTGGATCACCATAACATTTAGCATGAATGGGATCCCTTGGATAACTAAAGTGACACTTTGTACCAGATTAGGGTCACCTCCCCATTGGTTAGCTACCATGAAACACCGAAGTTGGCTGGTCGTGCTACCTGAGACCAACTACATGGAGTCTAAATTGGGCATGAGGTTTACCCTAGAGCCACCATCAATAATTCCCCAAAAAGTGGTGTAACATGAATCTTGAGGGCTTTAGTAGTCACTAAGAGAGGGACAGGTAATACTGATACCCATGCAACTGGCAACACCTTGACCTGTAGAGAGTGGAGACCCACCGCCCATCAGTAGAATTGGTTTGCATACCATTGAGTTTCTCCAATAGTGCAATGAGACATTATCGGACATTGAGACTAATCTACAGAAGATCAAAGAGGTTTACTATCATTTTATTTCCTTTGAGTAGATCCTCTATGGACTTCTTAATTAAGTATGCAAGGGTCTTGTGGTGTAGATGGAAGCACATTAGACTCATTCCATAAGTTTAGATTTAATCCTCCTAACTTTAAACACATCACATTAGCATTACTTACATCCTAGAGACCCCTTTCTAAAAATCATTAGGGTAAGATAAAATTGGATTTATGTAGCATCAGGGAGACTCTAAATTATTATTTCTTGAAGATTTGTTAAGCGCCTTGGCTTATACTACCTTTCATACAAGTCATGACCTAAATGAAAGACTTTAATGGTTTAGAAACATGGCTATACAAAAGCAATTAAGTTTTTTCCTAGTCTATAAGCATCAAGTGAAGCACTTAATCACAAAATCTACCAACTAAAAAATACTTTGATCAAGACTCTCTTTTATATGAAATTGACAACCAAAAGACTTACCTATGTGTAGCATTGCTTCACTGCGAGCATTCCTTTAAATAGACAATGTAAGATTCCTCCCTCTAGCTTTTGAGATATAAAGGTGTAAGAACCTTCCCTTCAGTCTCTGTAATCATCCCCTAATTCTGAATGCAAGAAAACATTGTTTTACCCTGTTTTGGTCTAGAGAGAAAATATTCTAGAGAGAGGTAATACAGTTTTGAAATATTTTTGGATAAGAATTTTCTCCCAGTCAATAGGAAGAGATCCCCTAAAACTTAATACTAAAAAGAGTTTTCCAATGTGCATTAGAAATAAATTGAATATGTGAATTGGACATCTTGGCCTAGGGGTATAAAATTTCAGAAAATTTCTTATTAAGATCCAAAGAGTGTCAAAAAGGGCCAATAAAGGTTAATCCAAGTGTAGAGATAATAAAAAGGCAACGAATATAAGAAAATCTCCCAAAAATGAGTAAGTTCTCACATAAGATGAAGAGTTGACTAGTACAGGGTTTATTAATAAAACAATGGGATTTTTTAGTTAAAAAATGAAATTTCTAACACCTCAAAATGGGGAGAAGGGATCATGAAGGAAGCGCCTAGAAATCGCATCCAGAGGAAATTTTTTAACTAAAAAAAGTGAGATATTTCATCTCTCCTCTCTCCTCCTTCAAACCAAATCAAAAAAGTGAGCCAAACTAGTCTAAACTTGTTGGAAATGGATCAAACTGGAGTTGGAAGCCTCTAGATTCTAGTTCGACTTGGTTGGTGGCCTCCCTCACCTATAAAAAAACCCCAATTCCTTTGTATTTTCATATTGGAGTAACTATATGCTAGTGTAATTTTTAGCTTATTATATTTCTATTATTGTGAAGCTTTGGAGCTTCATTAATCCTCTTCTTCTCTTGGAGATTACCCTTTCCCCTTGGTGGCCAAGGCTCTTCCATGAGGGCTACACAATTTTTGCAAGGTAAAGAATCAAGCAAACCAAGGGTAAGCCTAAACAATGTTCTTTATGCTCTCTTTTTAATGTTGTTCTTCTTCCCGACCTCCTTCATGCTTGGGAAGCATTTTATTTTGTGGTTTTTCTCTTAAAACCATGCTTTTCTTGATTTTATGATGATTTAATGTTTATGTTTAAGCTTAGGTTTATACATAAACTAATTTTTATATTAAAAGTGTGATTTTAACCATTCTCAATTCATAGAAATTCCGGGGAAGTTATGGCAAAATTTTCTAATTAGAAAATGAAGGTTTATCCATAAATAATTGTTATTCTAAAAGAGGAACTTTGAGTATTATCATTACATAGCTAGATTAATTTTCTATCTCTAGATCTGGTGGGGTAAACAAAGTGAGTTTCACAAACAATCACTTCCAAAATTAAGGGAATACTTAAATGACATATTTCATTAACGTAGAAGTTTAAAAGTTCCTTCATAGCTCAAATATTTATATCTATTAGGTAATTTTTTCCATAAAATTAGCACTCAGTTTTCCACATGACTGGTTACTGATCCATACATTGCTCCCCCTTGGAGTTCACAATAGCTTCGTTATTTAAATATTTATCATGGGAATCAGCACTTTATCTTTAAAAGAAACATTAAATGGTGACTAATGCATGGTTACATGCCTTAGCTTAGGGAGAAATCTTACAAAAATACAATCTTAAGTGTTGGTTGATTCACTATGGTGGTTTGATAAGTTCTCCCTCATGTCTAACATGATGATTCTAGAATACAATTGCATGAAATGTCTTCATCCATAAATTACAAGACCATGTTTAATATTCTATTATAAACTTATGCCCATGCATGTATGCACTCACACATGCATGTGTGTGTGTTTAGTGGGGTGGTGGGGGGAACAGAGAGACTAGAGAGAGAGAGATTTTATAGTAAAAAAAGTATTTAATGTTATTTAAATCATAATAATTATGATTCACATAGAATAAAGTTAATTAAAATAGGAAATATGAACCTTGTTTATTATGGTGATATTTTATATGGCATGGTTTATTGATGTCTAAATAGCAATAGTTGTGTAGTATGTTAGTGGCATGAGAAATCCTACTGCACATGATTCTCTAATGTGACTTCTTCCCTACAGACACTACACCACTATTACTATTTGGAAAAAAATAGTGGTAGTGGTGTAGTGTGTGTAGTGTCATGAGTAATTAGACAAAGTGTTGTCCATGATTCCCTTGTGTGCCTTCTCCTTTGAATCTCGTTGTGTCTAGTGGTGTAGTGGCATGAGCAAAAGGACAAAATGTTTCACATGATTCCTTTGTGTAACTTCTCCTAATCTTGTTGGCTACATTTTCAAGGTTGCATTAAGATGCACCAACTTACAAGAATATTATTCTATTTTTTTAATAAGTTTTATTGTAATGTATTTAGAATTTTAAATTTGAAAAAGAAAATCATTGTGAAAGAAGCACCATTAAATCTTACTTCTTTTTAATGATGTGTTTCTATTTTCTTGGTAGGGTGTGTGCTCTTACTTTGATGTCATAAAGAACAATAAAGGGGGAAAATAGTAAAGAAATACTGGACCACAAGTAATCGATTCAAATGATTCGGCCTTATTTACTTTTATTTAGATATTTAAAATTTGAAAAGCTCAATAAATAAATATTATGTGGCTTTTATGTATAGCCATTGATAATCATATGACATATTGATGTAACATTGTTTGCTAAATTTCTTACCACATCTAATTATATATTCTTTAAGTTAAGGAAGCACACAACTTCTTCAAATACCCTTGAAACTAGAATACTAGCAAATAAATCATATGTAAATCAAATAGATCATAAGCTTATTAATAAATAAATCATATATAAAATACACCACACGTATAGAAAAAGAACATTGTAATAGATCAAACACATAGTACCATAAGAGAAAACATTTAAACTTGTATATATAAATATATTCCTTCATACATGACAAAGACATTATCACTTGTGATAAGAATAGAGAGAGCAAGTATCAATTATAAAAAATGTGGATATGGCACAAGAGAAAATACTCAAACTGGAATGTATAAATATATTTTGACAATGATCTTGTCACTTTTGATAAGATTGCAATTTTTTCTTTAAACTTTTCCATTAGCGTCAAGTAACATATCCATTGTGAATAAGATATAATCATTTCATAAGAATAACTTATACCATTATTCAACACCAAAATTTAAAGCATGTTTGCTTTGGAGATAATTTTGGAGAATCTCTTACAAAGCTAGAATCTGATCTTGATTATATGCCACGTTTTAGCCAATCTTGTGGACTGATTTTAATAAAATTAATTTCATGTTATGATGATGATTCTATCAAAGGGAAATCCATAAATTTTGGGACTTCATAAAGCACGTGAGAATGGTCAAAAAAAGGAAATTGGAGCATGATGCAACAATATTAGTTTGAAATTTATTGGACCTTTGATGTCTTATGAGTGAACAACAATCATTTTAAATCTCATGGCATCACAAAAAATGTATAGTATCACTTTGGTGAACATTAAATAACTCCTTTATTCGGTTAACATTTAGTTTATGCATCTACATAAGGTGTACTAAATTGTTCACTAGCTTCTAATGTATATGAATATTGACAATAGGAGTTACATGAGATGATATGTTTATTCGTCTAGGTTAAATCTTTTTTTATTTATACTCCATGTAAAAGAATGTGAGGAAGAAAAGATTTCTTTGATCTTGCAGAAAGTTTAATTAAGATGTTCTAATCATGCTATTTACCACATTTGTTTTTTAAAAACAAGAGTTATTTATTGAGGATATTATGGAACATTCTAGTAGGTTGGTTACATCGAGGTAAAGTGTAGGTAAATTGAACAACATATGTTTATTGCGATCCATCTCTGCATTATTGTTGTGAGTGTGGAGATCATGGATCTAGGAAGTGGCCATTGAATTGAATTATGTTGTCTCTTCACCATTTAGGATTCGGTTGAAATGGTTCATTGCTTTTGTTGAAAAGTTTCAAGTCCATAGGAAGCCAAAAAAAAAAAAAAAGCCCTGGTTTGCGTACACTGAACCAAACGTGCTCTTTCTATGGACACATTTAGAACTTGGGTTTGTATTAAAATACTGTGGGAAGGGTCCAAGGTTAAAGGGGACCTTGTGTGCACTCGTATGATGGCAAAAAATTAAAGGTGGTGAAATGACCAAAAACAACTCTTTGTTTTTGCAAGGCTTAAAAAACAAAAGATGTCCGCACGCAGAAAGGCAACACCCACATCATATCATATTCCTATTTTATGGTTTGTTACCGCTTTGGGTAAAGCGTGCACAGCTCTTCTCTATGAAATGTGGTGGTGGCAATGTTCTAGGCTTGCATGGTTTGTTACCGCTTTGGGTAAAGCATGCACAGCTCTTCTCTACGAAATGTGGTGGTGTCTAGGCTTGCAGTTGGGGGGGACTCCTAGCTCTATACATATATATATATATATATATGAGATCAATATTAGTGCAAGCGGCAAGCTGCGTGATGCAATGAAACAGTATAAGCAGGCATCAATATTCTGTTAACTGAGTCATGTTGTGCGTATGATCGGTATCTCTACATAAGTACAGCAACGACCCGTTCCAGAAGCAGAAGAGAGAGAGCACAGCCCTCGATCATACAGTAGCCTAACAAGCGCAGCATTGAAGCGGGATATGAGGGCTGTGCTTTCTCTCCTCTGGTTCTGACGCTGTCGGATTCGTCAAACAGTCGTTACTCCACCCTACCAGAGGCCGATAATATAATTCATGAAAGCTAGGTGGTATTTTCGTCTCCCTCTCTATTGTGCAGGTACTCTATCATGGGTTCATTTAGAGCATCCCTGCTCATTGCTGATATTGATGCACACATTCCGATTGCCTTCACGTTTTTATAACCTTGACGTTTGTGCTAGCTCTAGCGTCTTGTCAAGCTTATGTGTATATTGTCGCATGTCTAGCGAGATGGACCCGAGTCTTCCATGCACAGAGATGGACAACAATTACTCCTCGTCCAGCAGTTTAGGCGTGGAGATCTCCCTCTAGTCGTAAATTTTGGAGGCCAACTGTGTAAGCCGCCTAATCATAAGTTACATTTGGTTTGATTTATAATAATTTAAGAATCATGTTTGTGAGAGACCACATGGCATGTCCTCCTAACTACTTGTTGGTAGGACATGCTACTATTGCATGATTTTGTGCCAGGTTTCTACCAAGCCCTGAGCCATGTGGAGCATGCCTAGATGAAGCCATCAAGGCAGTGGTTACAGTCTGTTACAATAATGGACAAGTGTCCGGATGCATGTGTATGGGTATAAGTATATGCAAGGTGTATAATTGTATATCCCGATTTTACAAGATACATATTGTGTACAAGGGGGCTCCCTTTATAAAAAAAGAGACAGGTGGTTATAGTCTATTGCAATAATGGACGAGTGTCTGGATGCATGTGTATGGGTGTAAGTATATGCAGGGTGTATAAGTGTATCCATGAGTATATGATCCCCCCGTCCGAAACCACTCATTTTATTACCCAAAACTCTAGGCCTAACAAGCTAGAGATGGAGATTAAGCAATTTTTTTATTTTTAATCTATTTGAAAATGAGGTTAATTCATTTAAGCTTGTTTTTATGTTAAGAAAATTCATATTTATTCATTTTTTGATGAAAGAGAGCTTAGGATAACCTTCACGTATTTATTTCCATATGGAAGATTTAATTTGATATTTTTCTAAATAAATAAGATTCTTAGATGCAATTATGCTCATATTTATGCTTAGGTTTATGCATAATAGATTTTTATATCAAAAGAGGAAGTCTCACCATATTTTTATGTAATCATGTTTATGCATAAAATTGATAATGCAAAAAGAGGAATTTTCATCATATTCTTTGCATAAACATTTTAAATGCTAAAAGAAGTATTTTTGTTACATTTCTGAATATACAATTATAGTATGTATGCATAAACTTGTAAATGGTTAAAAGAGAAATTTTTGTCATATTTTAAAATAGGTATTCATGTTATGTATATACATGGGTATTTGTATTTATCAAAAGAGGAGTTTTCATCATATCTTTAAATAGGAAAATGCATAAATTAATTTTATTATTAAAAAGAGAAATTTTCATCATATTTCCATCTTGATAATTATGGCATGTTGATGCCTAGGTTCAAAGGGTGAAAAGAATATTTAAGTATATTTCTATGTGAATATTTTAATAAAATGAGGTATGCATATTTATTAAAGGATCATTTAGAAAAATAAATATCCTTTTTAAATTCCATTACTCTTGAATAGAATTATTCATAGTTCTATTATGTCCAAGGAAGAACGAATTTTTATATTTTTGGATATTTACCCTTATACGATTAGAAATCACAGTTATTTTATCAGAAAAATGAAGAATTATCTTTAGGAATAAATTCAAGTAATTTGGTGCTAGACCATGACCACATGAGAAAGATGGGTCAATAAGATGTCTGCCCATCTCTTGAATCACAAATTAAGCCAAGTCTTGTGACCATTCCCATTTCTTCAGTACTACGAAGAATGGATATTTGGCTGATTTAGAGAAGTTTTCCCTAAGACCCAAAATCATCTAGAAATAAGTTAGAAATTCGTTGTAATTGATGGATGGATCACCGAGATACAAGATTCGTGATTTTCATTGAGAAAGTCTGGGTTTTGAAAAAAAAGAGTCTTGTGAAATCAAACTCAATGGGAAATTCTTACTTGCATAGAAACTCTGTTTTTGTAAAGGATTGTCTTACACTAGAATGCTAGAGGAAGCATTTGGCTTATTGTTTAATCTAAGAAGAGCTGACGTTGCAACAGCTGGTGGGGAGTCATCGAAGAACATCTCTCACGGTAGCAAAGCCTGTCCCAAGGTCTTCACCAGCCTTGGTACGGTTAAAAATGGTGCGCTTTTACGATAGGATGGGCGAGGGCCAACGAAGCGGTCCCTGAGTGAAGTGCTAGGACACCTAAGGAGGATCCTAGAGGGTTATGACAAGGCGATGCATGGGCTCACAGTTGCTAGGACATCCATGCATATGTCAAGAAAGATATTCATGGATTGGCGAGAAATTATTAAGTGAACTGGAAATTATAAAATTGGATCTCGTTGGCTGACTAGCTGGTCTTCAACGATAGAGACTCCAGATTACACTTACATTATAAAAACAATGGAACTAGAATATTGAGAATTATGATGGAAACACTGTGGTTTTATTGCAGTTCTGTCTTGAAAATAGATGAATCTAAGAAAAAGACAATTTCATATTGGGTGCATAAGTGGTGTGTCTATTTTATATTTTTGCATGAGTGCCGGCTAGGGGGCTTGGGAACTCTTTTCCTTGGTACCCGTGACAAAACACAACCTAAATCTTATAAAGAGAGATCCCACCAATTCAGTGGTTGGGTGGTTGGCTAACCTATGGACCGGTTGGAGTTAGGCTAGATCGGTGGATTCTTACAATAAACTTCAGTTATGTTCAAGTTACGATAGTTAAAGAAAGTCACAGGGAGATTCTTGTTCTATGGGAAGGAATCAACGGCGGCTGTGCCTCGCTTGAGGAGAAAAAAGCGATGATCTCTATGAACCAAGTGTAACTCTCTCCTTGATTCAGCCATGTGACCTACCGGTTTGGTCGGAATAGAAAGGATAGTTAAGGTTCTTGACCCTGTTAGATAAATTCTCGCTACTATAAGATTTTTCGTGGAGGAATCACCCTTGCCTTCTGGGCGAGGAAAGTTTTTCTGGTCTTGTTCTCGGAAGAACCACCAGACTAGTCCCTTGCCCGGACATCCGTGGGCGAGGACCCGAGTGGGAACCTCTACCCTATGTGAGAGGTCTATACTTTTGCTACTGCTAGCACTCGTGAGTTTGGTGCGCAAAGAGGGTAGGGGTCTCACAGCTGGTATCAGAGCTTTGTTGAAAGCTCAAGAAACAAAGATAAATTTTGTCAAAAATTTATAATAAAATCTTAGAAAGGTGCATTCATATGTTGTATT
The DNA here is from genome assembly GCF_041138505.1 of Cibotium barometz. Classification (NCBI taxonomy): domain Eukaryota; kingdom Viridiplantae; phylum Streptophyta; class Polypodiopsida; order Cyatheales; family Cibotiaceae; genus Cibotium; species Cibotium barometz. The sequence continues at coordinate 40,316,681 of NC_141062.1, read as the reverse complement.
TTCATTCAGATTAAGCTTCATTGATGAAGACTTATAATTGATAAATTGGATTTTATACATGGACACCCCGTGCTTATCTGGTATCCCAGACCTTACCCAGAATCATGATATGACTGCCTTTGCTTTTGAGCATATCCTCTCCTCCACCAGGACTTGAACCAATAGCGAGAGTCTTGCTAATCATTTTTAGGAGTTATATTTTCCACACCGTGGAGAGGTGATTGCATATGTGGTACTCAACACAATATGTCCACGCCTGTAACCAGAGGCTAAGTCAGAATGTCTCTTTAGCAATGGGTCCATTGAGCATAGGGGTAGTTCACAGTGTAACTTATACTTTATCCTCACTTTATCACCCCTCACGTCGAGATTTTAGAATCACTTGCCGTATTTTTGGGCTTTTTAGCCGTTTTATTCCGAGGAGTAGGATTGCAGCACCTGTAAGATTCCTCCCCAGCCTTCGAGAGGTATACAGGTGTAAGAATCTCCCTTTTGATCTTATAATTATTCCCTCTCTAAAATAAAAGAAAGATTCTGTTTTTTTTTGTTTTTTTTAAAAGAGAAAGATCCTTTCCCTAGAATTCTTCTCAGGAGTCCCACCTGTTTTAAGGATTCAGAACAATGAGTTTAGAACTGAAAATCGGTGTTTTGGATACCACGGTTTTGGTTTTCATTCGAGTACGGCCCAAAAAGAAGTTCTTTATCTCTTGGGGAGTATAAGAAGTTATCCCCCAGATATTGTGAACCTTATCCTGAATTCAATGAAAGTAGGTGACTTAGCCTACAAGCTTCTTTTATCTCCTCATCTCAAAGTTCTTAATGCCTTCTATAGAAAAATGTGCCAAACCCAAATCATGGAAAGACGGTAAAACTTCAGTGGCAAGTTATCGTTGGCTTCTAGGTTACGCTAGCTTCTTCCTTTATATAAGTCGTAACTTTTACTTGTCGCTCAGAGTAATCTTACTTCCATCGACCTCCCTTCTTCTTAATCTCCTTCATGGCTTGGCAACAGGAATTAGTTTTATCCATGATGATTTCTCACCTTGAAGACACAAGCGAGTCTGTGAAGAAAGATTTTATAGAACAGTATGAGCGCTCACTTTTCCCTCACTTGGGAACTTCTGTAGCTCAAACCAAATGGCGAACCTATCAAAACATAACTAGGGTAACACCCTGGGGTCAGCACCACTTTCGTAACAATGTCCGCTTGGCCATGGTTATTGAAGCTTTGGGTTTGGGTCCCCGATACTACTGCATCATGAGATCAAGACATCTTGGGTTTTCTGAGCGGGTCTTCTTACTGGCGTGTTTTCTTCCTCATCAGAAGATATGCCTTTACCCCGTTTTTGGTTTGCCTCTCAGAGGTTCTTTTGTTAGAACACCTCATACCACTGAGATAGGCGCGGCAATAACCAACAGAATTATTCCCATAGATGAGTTACCTTATACATGCGCAGCTTGTGAGTGCTGCTTTTGTGATCATATGATGGACGGGCTTATGGAAGTATAAAGAGATCTTCAATCTTTACTGTATAAGTTTCGAGAATGAATAAAGTTTAAATCTTGTTCTTATCTTGAATCTTGCTCTCTTGAGACTTTTTAATTGGTGGTTAATCTTAATTAAAAAAAATTCTCTCAGTCTCATACTTGTGCATCTTGCGAAATTACCCCCAGTTTGCGAGATGAGGGCATCTCGCGTTTTTCAAGTGGGAGAGAATGTAAGATTCCTCCCCAGCCTCTCAAAATGTCCAGCATCTTCCCCTGTAATCAATCCCTCTTTAGAAATATAAAAGACTTGTTTCTAACTGTTTTAACCTAGAGAGAGAAAATATTCTAGAGAGAGAATATTCAAATTTTTAATATTTTTGGATAGAAAATTATCTCACTTATTAAAATAAGTTCCCCTGAAACAGAAATTCAAAAAGAACTTTCCAATGTGCAATTGGAATTAATTGGAAATGGGTATAAAGGACCTTAGCCTAAGGGTCTAGATTTTCAGAAATTTTTGGATTATGGTCCAATTAAGGTTCCTATGGGCCAATAGCATCAATCCATGTGTAGGGAGGAGATAAATCCAATTTGTAAAAGAAGATACCCAAAAATGAGTAAATGCTCACATAAGATGAAGAGTTGAAAATGTACAAGGTTTATTAGTAAAAAACTATGAGCAATATTAAAAATATGAGATATTTTGGGTATCCAAAAAAATGAGTAAATGCTCACATAAGATGAAGAGTTGAAAATGTACAAGGTTTATTAGTAAAAAACTATGAGCAATACTAAAATGATTCCATTATGACACATATGTAAGGAAGGGGAGTTCTTTAAAGGAGGTGCATATTTCACATAAGATGAACAGTTGAAAATGTACAAGGTTTATTAGTAAAAAACTATGAGTAATATTAAAATGATTCCATTATGACACATATGTAAGGAAGGGGAGTTCTTTAAAGGAGGTGCATATTTCACATGCTTGAATGAGTTTTAAACTCATAAAAATTGAGATATTTCATCTCTCCTCTCTCCTCATTCAAGTCTAGTTCCAAAAAGTTAGCTGAACTGACCTAAAAATGGTCAAATATTGACCAAACTGATTTAGAAAATTCTAGAATCAGTTTGTTTGGTTAGGAGCTCAATTTTTCCTATAAATAGAAGCCTCCCCCTTGTTGAAAAAGATATAGTGTTTATGCATCGTTACTCTACTCCACCTAAGCCAAGAACTATGAATTTATTTAATAATTCACTAGTTTTTGGAGCTTCCCTCTTTCTTCAATCCCCATTAGTGTCTCCATCAACATACTTAACCAATTGATTGGTTGGGGGCCTCTACCGTGAACAAAGAATCAAGCAATTTGTAAGGTAATTAGTGAATATTGATCTTTTCTATAATTTCTCAATGTTTCTCTCTTCTCAACCCCTCTCAAGCTTGAGAAGCTTAATTGGTATGGTTTTTAAATGCTATTGAAGTTAATTGGTGAATAGTAGTGAAGAGTTACATAATTTAATAAATGCTATTGAAGTTAATTTCCATTTATGTTTAAATTCTAATGGTTTTTATGTAATTTCTCTCTCTCACTCAAGAAATGGTCATACTCATGACCCATTCTCAATCCTAATCAAGCTTTTCATAAAGCTTTTCCTTAACCCAAGATTAAGCTATGCTTGAGGCCAAACTAATGGCTTTTTTCTATGCTTTTAGTTTATGTATATTGATGATTCAATCCATTATGGATTAATGATCCAATTAGAGATCATTTTAATTATTTCCTAAATGATAAGCTTTATCCCTTAGAAAAATTGAGATTTATCAGTCATAGCAGCGGAGCTATGGCAAAATTTTTATAAAAATTATGCATAAAATAATTTCATTCAAAGCATAAAAAGAGGACTTCCTACCATATTCTAGGAATTATCATCCTAGATTAATTGAAAGATATTCATTGTAATCATAGAGAAATTGATTTTTATGCATAATTGATTTTCATGCATAGAGCTATGCATAAAAGATTATTATTTTAACATAAAAGTGTTACTTTTATCAAATTTTAATTTTCATGCATAGAAGTATGCATAAAGGATAATTTTTTATATTAAAAGTGTTACTTTTATCATTTTTAATTTTCATGCATAGAAGTATGCATAAAAGATACTTTTTTTATATTAAAAGTGTTACTTTTATCATTTTTAATTTTCATGCATAGAAGTATGCATAAAGGATAATTTTTTATATCAAAAGTGTTACTTTTATCATTTTTAATTTTCATGCATAGAAGTATGCATAAAGGATAATTTTTTTATATCAAAAGTGTTACTTTTATCATATTGGATTTCATGCATAGAGGTATGCATAAAAGTCGATTATTTTATTATAAAAGTGTGACTTTTATCATAATTGAATTTCATGCATAGAGGTATGCATAAAAGTTGATTATTTTATTGTAAGAGTGTTACTCTTATCATATTGGATTTCATGCATACAGGTATGCATAAAAGATATTCTTTTTATACTAAAAGTGTGATTTTTCTCATAAATGGATTTTATGCATAATTTAGATGCATAAGAGAAATTCTTTTATTCTAGAAGTGTAATTCCTACCAAATTGAATTTATGCATAAGAAGATGCATAAAAGATTGATTTTAATTTCGAAACTGTTGGTCTCCTTAAATGGAATTTATGCATAAATAAATGTGTAGAGATATCTTATATCAAATATAAGAATTCTCTTAAAAAAGATATGAAATGTGATAAGAGGTGATAAGAGGTGTATGAGATGTGATAAGATTTGATAAGATGCTTATGAAATAAGTTAGGAGGTGATAAGATTTGATAAGATGCTTATGAAATAAGTTAGGAGGTGATAAGATGAATTAAGATGTGTATGGGATAAGGTAAGAAGTGTATTTGATAGGATAAGATGTTTATGGGTTGTGATAGGGCGAGAATGGATGTACCCTGTAAAAGATTAGATGTGATAGGGCGAGAATGGATGTACCCTGTAAAAGATTAGATGTGAAGGCATATGGGGTTATATGAATGGGAATGTGGAAATGGATGTATGTATGTGGATGTGTGGATGTGGAGATGGGAGTGTGGATGTATGAATGTGAAAATGGATGTATGCATGAAGATGTATATGCATAGATATGAATGTGGATGTAGATGTATGCATGAAGATGTATATGCATAGATGTGAATGTGGATGTAGATGTGGATGTAGATGTATGCATGAAGATGTATATGCATAGATGTGAATGTGGATGTATAGATGTGAATGTGAATGTGGATGTATACATGAAGATGTATATGCATAGATGTGAATGTGGATGTAGATGTGGATGTATAGATGTGAATGTGAATGTGGATGTATGCATGAGGATGTATATGCATAGATGTGAATGTGGATGTATAGATGTGAATGGGAATGTGGATGTGGATGTATGTGAATGTGGATGTAGATGTGAATGTGGAATGTGGATGTGGATGTATGTATGTATGTGGATGTAGATGTGGATGTATAGATGTGAACGGGAATGTGGATGTGGATGTATGTGAATGTGGATGTAGATGTGGATGTATAGATGTGAATGTGGAATGTGGATGTGGATGTATGTATGTATGTGGATGTAGATGTGGATGTATAGATGTGAATGGAAATGTGGATGAGGATGTATGTATGTATGTGGATGGGAATGGGAATGTGGAATGTGAATGGGAATGTGGATGTGGATGTATGTATGTATGTGGATGTGGATGTATGAAGAGGATGTGATAATGGATGTATGCATGTGGGTATGGATGTATGGATGTGGATATGGGTGTGTATGTATGAATGTGGATACGGGATGTGGATGTATAAATGAGGATGTGAAAATGGAGGTAAGCATGTAGATGTGGATGTATGGATGTGAATGTGGATGTGGATGTGGATGTATGGATGTGGATATGGATGTGAATATATAATATGTGATGTGAAGGAATCTGAAGTGAAGAGATGGAAAATGATGTGATTGGATGAGTACATATATAAATGGAATGTGGAATAAGTAATATAGATTAATGAGGGATAATGTGGAAAAATGAGAGTTAATATAGAAACTGTATTTGTAAACTGCTGTAAATGCTATTTGTAAATGGCTGTTTTATGTCAAGAATGCTGGGGAAGCATTTTGACCGTCTTGTGATTAAGGTCGTGGAGACCTAACTGTTAAAGTTGCAACTGCTGACGGAGAGTCATTGGAGGACGTCTCGCATAGCAAGGTCGGCCGAGGTCTTGACCAGCCTCGGTTCGATTAAAAATGGTGAGCTTCCGGTACGGTGGATGAGGGACTAAGGAAGCGGCCTATGAGTGAAGCGCTAGGTCACCTGCGAAGGATCCTAGAGGATACTGACCATACGGTGCTCGGGCTCTGGGTCGCCCAGGATACCCACACGTGCGTCGAGGAAGATATTGGAACAAGGAGTAAGAGTTGTTTTCTGAAACCGGGCATGGATCTGGTTGATTGACCTTGCTGGTCTTCAATGGATGAGTCCATGGCTCTTTATATGGATCTGTTGGTTGATCTTGCTGATCTTCAACGACAGTCCATCTTGATTTTTATAAGTGATTATATTGCCGAGTATTATGGGCTAGGAACTATTGAAAAGGCCCTTGTGTGGACAGGTGGTGAGCGTTCTAGTTACCAATGATGCCATAGATACTCTGATGAAGGACTGATGGAAAATTATGAATCAACCGGATAAATTGGAAGATTGTGATCAGTGGTACTATGGTTTCATTAAAGGATTGTTTTAAAGTTAGCTGATGCTAAGAAAAAGGCAATTTCATATTGGGTGTGTAAGTGGTGTGGCTAGTTTTATGTTTGCATGAACTTCCGGCTAGGGGGCCTTGGAACTCTTTTCCTTGGTACCCGGGATAAAACCTAACCAAATTCCAAATTGGATCCCATCACTACAGTGGTTGGGCGGTTGGCTAACCCATGGGATCGGATGGGGTTAGGCTGGACTGATGGATCCGTAAATCGAGACTTAAATTCTGTTATTACGATAGATAAAGTAAATCCCGGATAGTAATTGTTCTATGGATAGGAATCAACGGCTGTGCCTCTTGATGGGGAAAAAAGCGTTGATCCCAATGATCCAAGTGCAAGTTTCTTCCTTGATCCAACCAAATATCTTTATAGGTGCAGTCGGATCAGCGTGATCAGTAATGATCTTGACTACGTTAGAGTAAAAAGCTATCTTGGTGGAATCGCCCGTGCTTTCCGGGTAAGGGAAGTTTTTTCGGGTTCGGTTTTCGAAAAACCGACGGATTAGTCTCTTGTCTGAATATCCGTGGGACGAGGCCCCGAGTGTGGGTCCCTGCCCCGCGCATGAAGTGCTACTTCCGCTGCTAGTACCCCGAATTCGTTACATGGTGGGACAGGGATCTCACAGTTGGTATCAGAGCCTTTGGTTCAACTGAGAAACCAAATATGTCAAAAATTTATCAAGAAGCACAAAAAGGTTATAATTGTGTGATATAATTCATACAATTTGATATTCAAACTGCAATTCGTAATTTGGTAATTGGGTCTTCAGATGGAAATACCGTAATTATATAGAATCCCTGACTTGCTTGAGGCCTAGATATGATGGTATTTACCTTATAATTCCAAGGGCCATGACTACCCGTATATACCGAGAGTATACTGCAGCTCTTTACTGACAGTATATACGAGTAAATCTAAGACTTGAAATTATAAGCGTTAATGCTATCCAGATGATGAATTCGAATGTGGTTGATATGATTTTTAATTCTGTTTGAGAACTGATGAAATTGATTTGGATTCTGATTGGAAAATGATGAATTCTGAAATTTAGTTGAAATGTAATAAGCTGAGCGAAACCACAATGAGGATGAATGGGACGAGTCCCTGTGATGATATTCATAACTGGAATGATGATAATGATTTCAGCAAAACACTATGAGACTAGTGGATTGTGCTATCAAATTGCTACTATTAACACTTGAGACGGCAGATTAAGTTAAGGGATGACAAATTGAGAACTTGCTTGACTGAAATTTCCGTGGAGGAATGTTCAGAAGGAAATTTTTCGGTTTAATGGACCATTATCATGTAACTTAAAGATATGAATGATATGATCTGAATGAATTGTTATGAGTTCTATATAAGGGATATTTATCCCAGTATTTCGTTGGGTTGACCAGAATATAAGGAACCCCAGAATAAAATTAGATCTTAAGAAAAAGAGTTGTCCTCTACTTGCGAGATGAGGACATCTCGCACTTTTTAAGTGGGATAGAATGTAAGATTCCTCCCCAGCCTTCGAGAGGTATACAGGAGTAAGAATCTCCCTTTTGATCTTATAATTATTCCCTCTCTAAAATAAAAGAAAGATTCTATTTTTTTTTTTTTAAGAGAAAGATCCTTTCCCTAGAATTCTTCTCAGGAGTCCCACCTGTTTTAAGGATTCAGAACAATGAGTTCAGAAGTGAAAATCGGTGTTTTGGATACCACGGTTTTGTTTTTCATTCGAGTACGGCCCAAAAAGAAGTTCTTTATCTCTTGGGGAGTATAAGAAGTTATCCCCCAGATATTGTGAACCTTATCCTGAATTCAATGAAAGTAGGTGACTTAGCCTACAAGCTTCTTTTATCTCCTCATCTCAAAGTTCTTAATGCCTTCTATAGAAAAATGTGCCAAACCCAAATCATGGAAAGACGGTAAAACTTCAGTGGCAAGTTACCGTTGGCTTCTAGGTTACGCTAGCTCCTTCCTTTATATAAGTCGTAACTTTTACTTGTCGCTCACAGTAATCTTACTTCCATCGACCTCCCTTCTTCTTAATCTTCTTCATGGCTTGGCAACAGGAATTAGTTTTATCCATGATGATTTCTCACCTTCAAGACGCAAGCGAGTCTGTGAAGAAAGATTTTATAGAACAGTATGAGCGCTCACTTTTCCCTCACTTGGGAACTTCTGTAGCTCAAACCAAATGGCAGACCTATCAAAACATAACTAGGGTAACACCCTGGGGTCAGCAGCACTTTCGTAACAATGTCCGCTTGGCCATGGTTATTGAAGCTTTGGGTTTGGGTCCCCGATACTACTGCGTCATGAGATCAAGACATCTTGGGTTTTCTGAGCGGGTCTTCTTACTGGCGTGTTTTCTTCCTCATCAGAAGATATGCCTTTACCCCGTTTTTGGTTTGCCTCTCAGAGTTTCTTTTGTTAGAACACCTCATACCACTGAGATAGGCGCGGCAATAACCAATAGAATTATTCCCATAGATGAGCTACCTTATACATGCGCAGCTTGTGAGTGCTGCTTTTGTGATCATATGATGGACGGGCTTATGGAAGTATAAAGAGATCTTCAATCTTTACTGTATAAGTTCCGAGAATGAATAAAGTTTAAATCTTGTTCTTATCTTGAATCTTGCTCTCTTGAGACTTTTTAATTGGTGGTTAATCTTAATTAAAAAAAATTTCTCTCAGTCTCATACTTGTGCATCTTGCGAAATTACCCCCAGCAGTTTGCGAGATGAGGGCATCTCGTGTTTTTCAAGTGGGAGAGAATGTAAGATTCCTCCCCAGCCTCTCAAAATGTCCAGCATCTTCCCCTGTAATCAATCCCTCTTTAGAAATATAAAAGACTTGTTTCTAACTGTTTTAACCTAGAGAGAGAAAATATTCTAGAGAGAGAATATTTAAATTTTTAATATTTTTGGATGAAAAATTATCTCATCTTATTAAAATAAGTTCCCCTGAAACAAAAATTCAGAAAGAACTTTCCAATGTGCAATTGGAATTAATTGGAAATGGGTACAAAGGACCTTAGCCTAAGGGTCTAGATTTTCAGAAATTTTTGGATTATGGTCCAATTAAGGTTCCTATGGGCCAATAGCATCAATCCATGTGTAGGGAGGAGATAAATCCAATTTGTAAAAGAAGATACCCAAAAATGAGTAAATGCTCACATAAGATGAAGAGTTGAAAATGTACAAGGTTTATTAGTAAAAAACTATGAGCAATATTAAAAATATGAGATATTTTGGGTATCCAAAAAAATGAGTAAATGCTCACATAAGATGAAGAGTTGAAAATGTACAAGGTTTATTAGTAAAAAACTATGAGCAATACTAAAATGATTCCATTATGACACATATGTAAGGAAGGGGAGTTCTTTAAAGGAGGTGCATATTTCACATAAGATGAACAGTTGAAAATGTACAAGGTTTATTAGTAAAAAACTATGAGTAATATTAAAATGATTCCATTATGACACATATGTAAGGAAGGGGAGTTCTTTAAAGGAGGTGCATATTTCACATGCTTGAATGAGTTTTAAACTCATAAAAATTGAGATATTTCATCTCTCCTCTCTCCTCATTCAAGTCTAGTTCCAAAAAGTTAGCTTAACTGACCTAAAAATGGTCAAATATTGACCAAACTGATTTAGAAAATTCTAGAATCAGTTTGTTTGGTTAGGAGCTCAATTTTTCCTATAAATAGAAGCCTCCCCCTTGTTGAGAAAGATATAGTGTTTATGCATCGTTACTCTACTCCACCTAAGCCAAGAACTGTGAATTTATTTAATAATTCATTAGTTTTTGGAGCTTCCCTCTTTCTTCAATCCCCATTAGTGGCTCCATCAACATACTTAACCAATTGATTGGTTGGGGGCCTCTACCGTGAACAAAGAATCAAGCAATTTGTAAGGTAATTAGTGAATATTGATCTTTTCTATAATTTCTTAATGTTTCTCTCTTCTCAACCCCTCTCAAGCTTGAGAAGCTTAATTGGTATGGTTTTTTAAATGCTATTGAAGTTAATTGGTGAATAGTAGTGAAGAGTTACATAATTTAATAAATGCTATTGAAGTTAATTTCCATTTATGTTTAAATTCTAATGGTTTTTATGTAATTTCTCTCTCTCACTCAAGAAATGGTCATACTCATGACCCATTCTCAATCCTAATCAAGCTTTTCATAAAGCTTTTCCTTAACCCAAGATTAAGCTATGCTTGAGGCCAAACTAATGGCTTTTTTCTATGCTTTTAGTTTATGTATATTGATAATTCAATCCATTATGGATTAATGATCCAATTAGAGATCATTTTAATTATTTCCTTAATGATAAGCTTTATCCCTTAGAAAAATTGAGATTTATCAGTCATAGCAGCGGAGCTATGGCAAAATTTTTATAAAAATTATGCATAAAATAATTTCATTCAAAGCATAAAAAGAGGACTTCCTACCATATTCTAGGAATTATCATCCTAGATTAATTGAAAGATATTCATTGTAATCATAGAGAAATTGATTTTCATGCATAATTAATTTTCATGCATAGATCTATGCATAAAAGATTATTATTTTAACATAAAAGTGTTACTTTTATCAAATTTTAATTTTCATGCATAGAAGTATGCATAAAGGATAATTTTTTATATTAAAAGTGTTACTTTTATCATTTTTAATTTTCATGCATAGAAGTATGCATAAAAGATACCTTTTTTATATTAAAAGTGTTACTTTTATCATTTTTAATTTTCATGCATAGAAGTATGCATAAAGGATAATTTTTTATATCAAAAGTGTTACTTTTATCATTTTTAATTTTCATGCATAGAAGTATGCATAAAGGATAATTTTTTTATATCAAAAGTGTTACTTTTATCATATTGGATTTCATGCATAGAGGTATGCATAAAAGTCGATTATTTTATTATAAAAGTGTGACTTTTATCATAATTGAATTTCATGCATAGAGGTATGCATAAAAGTTGATTATTTTATTGTAAGAGTGTTACTCTTATCATATTGGATTTCATGCATATAGGTATGCATAAAAGATATTCTTTTTATACTAAAAGTGTGATTTTCCTCATAAATGGATTTTATGCATAACTTAGATGCATAAGAGAAATTCTTTTATTCTAAAAGTGTAATTCCTACCAAATTGAATTTATGCATAAGAAGATGCATAAAAGATTGATTTTAATTTCGAAAGTGTTGGTCTCCTTAAATGGAATTTATGCATAAATAAATGTGTAGAGAAATCTTATATCAAATATAAGAATTCTCTTAACAAAGATATGAAATGTGATAAGAGGTGATAAGAGGTGTATGAGATGTGATAAGATTTGATAAGATGCTTATGAAATAAGTTAGGAGGTGATAAGATTTGATAAGATGCTTATGAAATAAGTTAGGAGGTGATAAGATGAATTAAGATGTGTATGGGATAAGGTAAGAAGTGTATTTGATAGGATAAGATGTTTATGGGTTGTGATAGGGTGAGAATGGATGTACCCTGTAAAAGATTAGATATGATAGGGCGAGAATGGATGTACCCTATAAAAGATTAGATGTGAAGGCATATGGGGTTATATGAATGGGAATGTGGAAATGGATGTATGTATGTGGATGTGTGGATGTGGAGATGGGAGTGTGGATGTATGAATGTGAAAATGGATGTATGCATGAAGATGTATATGCATAGATATGAATGTGGATGTAGATGTATATGCATAGATGTGAATGTGAATGTAGATGTGGATGTAGATGTATGCATGAAGATGTATATGCATAGATGTGAATGTGGATGTAGATGTGGATGTATAGATGTGAATGTGAATGTGGATGTAGATGTGGGTGTATAGATGTGAATGTGGATGTATGCATGAGGATGTATATGCATAGATGTGAATGTGGATGTAGATGTGGATGTATAGATGTGAATGGGAATGTGGATGTGGATGTATGTGAATGTGGATGTAGATGTGAATGTGGAATGTGGATGTGGATGTATGTATGTATGTGGATGTAGATGTGGATGTATAAATGTGAACGGGAATGTGGATGTGGATGTATGTGAATGTGGATGTAGATGTGGATGTATAGATGTGAATGTGGAATGTGGATGTGGATGTATGTATGTATGTGAATGAAGATGTGGATGTATAGATGTGAATGGAAATGTGGATGAGGATGTATGTATGTATGTGGATGGGAATGGGAATGTGGAATGTGAATGGGAATGTGGATGTGGATGTATGTATGTATGTGGATGTGGATGTATGAAGAGGACGTGATAGTGGATGTATGCATGTGGGTATGGATGTATGGATGTGGATATGGGTGTGTATGTATGAATGTGGATACGGGATGTGGATGTATAAATGAGGATGTGAAAATGGAGATAAGCATGTAGATGTGGATGTATGGATGTGAATGTGGATGTGGATGTGGATGTATGGATGTGGATATGGATGTGAATATATGATATGTGATGTGAAGGAATTTGAAGTGAAGAGATGGAAAATGATGTGATTGGATGAGTACCTATATAAATGGAATGTGGAATAAGTAATATGGATTAATGAGGGATAATGTGGAAAAATGAGAGTTAATATAGAAACTGTATTTGTAAACTGTTGTAAATGCTATTTGTAAATGGCTGTTTTATGTTAAGAATGCTGGGGAAGCATATTGACCGTCTTGTGATTAAGGTCGTGGAGACCTAACTGTTAAAGTTGCAACTGCTGACGGAGAGTCATTGGAGGATGTCTCGCGTAGCAAGGTCGGCCGAGGTCTTGACCAGCCTCGGTTCGATTAAAAATGGTGAGCTTCCGGTACGGTGGATGAGGGACCAAGGAAGCGGCCTATGAGTGAAGCGCTAGGTCACCTGCAAAGGATCCTAGAGGGTGCTGACCATACGGTGCTCGGGCTCTGGGTCGCCCAGGATACCCACACGTGCATCGAGGAAGATATTGGAACAACCGGATAAATTGGAATGATGGAAAATTATGAATCAACCGGATAAATTGGAAGATTGTGATCAGTGGTACTATGGTTTCATTAAAGGATTGTTTTAAAGTTAGCTGATGCTAAGAAAAAGGCAATTTCATATTGGGTGTGTAAGTGGTGTGGCTAGTTTTATGTTTGCATGAACTTCCGGCTAGGGGGCCTTGGAACTTCCGGCTAGGGGGCCTTGGAACTCTTTTCCTTGGCTAGTTTTATGTTTGCATGAACTTCTGGCTAGGGGGCCTTGGAACTCTTTTCCTTGGTACCCGGGACAAAACCTAACCAAATTCCAAATTGGATCCCATCACTACAGTGGTTGGGCGGTTGGCTAACCCATGGGATCGGATGGGGTTAGGCTGGACTGATGGATCCGTAAATCGAGACTTAAATTCTGTTATTACGATAGATAAAGTAAATCTCGGATAGTAATTGTTCAATGGATAGGAATCAACGGCTGTGCCTCTTGATGGGAAAAAAAGCGTTGATCCCAATGATCCAAGTGCAAGTTTCTTCCTTGATCCGACCGAATATCTTTATAGGTGCAGTCAGATCAGCGTGATCAGTAATGATCTTGACTACGTTAGAGTAAAAAGTTATCTTGGTGGAATCGCCCGTGCTTTCCAGGTAAGGGAAGTTTTTCCGGGTTCAGTTTTGGAAAAACCGACGGATTAGTCTCTTGTCTGAATATCCGTGGACGAGGCCCCAACGAGTGTGGGTCCCTGCCCCGCGTATGAAGTGCTACTTCCGCTGCTAGTACCCTGAATTCGTTGCATGGTGGAACAGGGATCTCACAGTTGGTATCAGAGCCTTTGGTTCAACTGAGAAACCAAATATGTCAAAAATTTATCAAGAAGCACAAAAAGGTTATAATTGTGTGATATAATTCATACAATTTGATATTCAAACTGCAATTCGTAATTTGGTAATTGGGTCTTCAGATGGAAATACCGTAATTATATAGAATCCCTGACTTGCTTGAGGCCTAGATATGATGGTATTTACCTTATAATTCCAAGGGCCATGACTACTCGTATATACCGAGAGTATACTGCAGCTCTTTACTAACTGTATATACGAGTAAATCTAAGACTTGAAGTTATAAGCGTTAATGCTATCCAGATGATGAATTTGAATGTGGTTGATATGATTTTTAATTCTGTTTGAGAACTGATGAAATTGATTTGGATTCTGATTGGAAAATGATGAATTCTGAAATTTATTTGAAATGTAATAAGCTGAGCAAAACCACAATGAGGATGAATGGGACAAGTCCCTGTGATGATATTCATAACTGGAATGATGATAATGATTTCAGCAAATCACTATGAGACTAGTGGATTGTGCTATCAAATTGCTACTATTAACACTTGAGACGGCAGATTAAGTTAAGGGATGACAAATTGAGAACTTGCTTGACTGAAATTTCCGTGGAGGAATGTTCAGAAGGAAATTTTTCGGTTTAATGGACCATTATCATGTAACTTAAAGATATGAATGATATGATCTGAATGAATTGTTATGAGTTCTATATAAGGGATATTTATCCCAGTATTCCGTTGGGTTGACTAGGATATAAGGAACCCCAGAATAAAATTAGATCTTAAGAAAAAGAGTTGTCCTCTACTTGCGAGATGAGGACATCTCGCACTTTTTAAGTGGGATAGAATGTAAGATTCCTCCCCAGCCTTCGAGAGGTATACAGGAGTAAGAATCTCCCTTTTGATCTTATAATTATTCCCTCTCTAAAATAAAAGAAAGATTCTGTTTTTTTTTTTTGTTTTTTTTTAAAAGAGAAAGATCCTTTCCCTAGAATTCTTCTCAGGAGTCCCACCTGTTTTAAGGATTCAGAACAATGAGTTCAGAAGTGAAAGTCGGTGTTTTGGATACCACAGTTTTGGTTTTCATTCGAGTACGGCCCAAAAAGAAGTTCTTTATCTCTTGGGGAGTATAAGAAGTTATCCCCTAGATATTGTGAACCTTATCCTGAATTCAATGAAAGTAGGTGACTTAGCCTACAAGCTTCTTTTATCTCCTCATCTCAAAGTTCTTAATGCCTTCTATAGAAAAATGTGCCAAACCCAAATCATGGAAAGACGATAAAACTTCAGTGGCAAGTTACCGTTGGCTTCTAGGTTACGCTAGCTCCTTCCTTTATATAAGTCGTAACTTTTACTTGTCGCTCACAGTAATCTTACTTCCATCGACCTCCCTTCTTCTTAATCTCCTTCACGGTTGGCAACAGGAAGTAGTTTTATCCATGATGATTTCTCACCTTCAAGACGCAAGCGAGTCTGTGAAGAAAGATTTTATAGAACAGTATGAGCGCTCACTTTTCCCTCACTTGGGAACTTCTGTAGCACAAACCAAATGGCGGACCTATCAAAACATAACTAGGGTAACACCCTGGGGTCAGCAGCACTTTCGTAACAATGTCCGCTTGGCCATGGTTATTGAAGCTTTGGGTTTGGGTCCCCGATACTACTGCGTCATGAGATCAAGACATCTTGGGTTTTCTGAGCAGGTCTTCTTACTGGCGTGTTTTCTTCCTCATCAGAAGATATGCCTTTACCCCGTTTTTGGTTTGCCTCTCAGAGGTTCTTTTGTTAGAACACCTCATACCATTGAGATAGGCGCGGCAATAACCAACAGAATTATTCCCATAGATGAGTTACCTTATACATGCGCAGCTTGTGAGTGCTGCTTTTGTGATCATGTGATGGACGGGCTTATGGAAGTATAAAGAGATCTTCAATCTTTACTGTATAAGTTCCGAGAATGAATAAAGTTTAAATCTTGTTTTTATCTTGAAACTTGCTCTCTTGAGACTTTTTAATTGGTGGTTAATCTTAATTAAAAAAAATTCTCTCAATCTCATACTTGTGCATCTTGCGAAATTACCCCCAGTTTGCGAGATGAGGGCATCTCGCGTTTTTTAAGTGGGAGAGAATGTAAGATTCCTCCCCAGCCTCTCAAAATGTCCAGCATCTTTCCCTGTAATCAATCCCTCTTCAGAAATATAAAAGACTTGTTTCTAACTGTTTTAACCTAGAGAGAGAAAATATTCTAGAGAGAGAATATTCAAATTTTTTATATTTTTGGATAGAAAATTATCTCATCTTATTAAAATAAATTCCCCTGAAACAGAAATTCAAAAAGAACTTTCCAATGTGCAATTGGAATTAATTGGAAATGGGTATAAAGGACCTTAGCCTAAGGGTCTAGATTTTTAGAAATTTTTGGATTATGGTCCAATTAAGGTTCCTATGGACCAATAGCATCAATCCATGTGTAGGGAGGAGATAAATCCAATTTGTAAAAGAAGATACCCAAAAATGAGTAAATGCTTACATAAGATGAAGAGTTGAAAATGTACAAGGTTTATTAGTAAAAAACTATGAGCAATATTAAAAATATGAGATATTTTGGGTATCCAAAAAATGAGTAAATGCTCACATAAGATGAAGAGTTGAAAATGTACAAGGTTTATTAGTAAAAAACTATGAGCAATACTAAAATGATTCCATTATGACACATATGTAAGGAAGGGGAGTTCTTTAAAGGAGGTGCATATTTCACATAAGATGAAGAGTTGAAAATGTACAAGGTTTATTAGTAAAAAACTATGAGCAATATTAAAATGATTCCATTATGACACATATGTAAGGAAGGGGAGTTCTTTAAAGGAGGTGCATATTTCACATGCTTGAATGAGTTTTAAACTCATAAAAATTGAGATATTTCATCTCTCCTCTCTCCTCATTCAAGTCTAGTTCCAAAAAGTTAGCTGAACTGACCTAAAAATGGTCAAATATTGACCAAACTGATTTATAAAATTCTAGAATCAGTTTGTTTGGTTAGGAGCTCAATTTTTCCTATAAATAGAAGCCTCCCCCTTGTTGAAAAAGATATAGTGTTTATGCATCGTTACTCTACTCCACCTAAGCCAAGAACTGTGAATTTATTTAATAATTCACTAGTTTTTGGAGCTTCCCTCTTTCTTCAATCCCCATTAGTGGCTCCATCAACATACTTAACCAATTGATTGGTTGGGGGCCTCTACCGTGAATAAAGAATCAAGCAATTTGTAAGGTAATTAGTGAATATTGATCTTTTCTATAATTTCTCAATGTTTCTCTCTTCTCAACCCCTCTCAAGCTTGAGAAGCTTAATTGGTATGGTTTTTTAAATGCTATTGAAGTTAATTGGTGAATAGTAGTGAAGAGTTACATAATTTAATAAATGCTATTGAAGTTAATTTCCATTTATGTTTAAATTCTAATGGTTTTTATGTAATTTCTCTCTCTCACTCAAGAAATGGTCATACTCATGACCCATTCTCAATCCTAATCAAGCTTTTCATAAAGCTTTTCCTTAACCCAAGATTAAGCTATGCTTGAGGCCAAACTAATGGCTTTTTTCTATGCTTTTAGTTTATGTATATTGATGATTCAATCCATTATGGATTAATGATCCAATTAGAGATCATTTTAATTATTTCCTTAATTATAAGCTTTATCCCTTAGAAAAATTGAGATTTATCAGTCATAGCAGCGGAGCTATGGCAAAATTTTTATAAAAATTATGCATAAAATAATTTCATTCAAAGCATAAAAAGAGGACTTCCTACCATATTGTAGGAATTATCATCCTAGATTAATTGAAAGATATTCATTGTAATCATAGAGAAATTGATTTTTATGCATAATTGATTTTCATGCATAGACCTATGCATAAAAGATTATTATTTTAACATAAAAGTGTTACTTTTATCAAATTTTAATTTTCATGCATAGAAGTATGCATAAAGGATAATTTTTTATATTAAAAGTGTTACTTTTATCATTTTTAACTTTCATGCATAGAAGTATGCATAAAAGATACTTTTTTTATATTAAAAGTGTTACTTTTATCATTTTTAATTTTCATGCATAGAAGTATGCATAAAGGATAATTTTTTATATCAAAAGTGTTACTTTTATCATTTTTAATTTTCATGCATAGAAGTATGCATAAAGGATAATTTTTTTATATCAAAAGTGTTACTTTTATCATATTGGATTTCATGCATAGAGGTATGCATAAAAGTCGATTATTTTATTATAAAAGTGTGACTTTTATCATAATTGAATTTCATGCATAGAGATATGCATAAAAGTTGATTATTTTATTGTAAGAGTGTTACTCTTATCATATTGGATTTCATGCATATAGGTATGCATAAAAGATATTCTTTTTATACTAAAAGTGTGATTTTCCTCATAAATGGATTTTATGCATAACTTAGATGCATAAGAGAAATTCTTTTATTCTAAAAGTGTAATTCCTACCAAATTGAATTTATGCATAAGAAGATGCATAAAAGGTTGATTTTAATTTCGAAAGTGTTGGTCTCCTTAAATGGAATTTATGCATAAATAAATGTGTAGAGAAATCTTATATCAAATATAAGAATTCTCTTAAAAAAGATATGAAATGTGATAAGAGGTGTATGAGATGTGATAAGATTTGATAAGATGCTTATGAAATAAGTTAGGAGGTGATAAGATTTGATAAGATGCTTGTGAAATAAGTTAGGAGGTGATAAGATGAATTAAGATGTGTATGGGATGAGGTAAGAAGTGTATGTGATAAGATAAGATGTATATGGGTTGTGATAGGGCGAGAATGGATGTACCCTGTAAAAGATTAGATGTGAAGGCATATGGGGTTATATGAATGGGAATGTGAAAATGGATGTATGTATGTGGATGTGTGGATGTGGAGATGGGAGTGTGGATGTATGAATGTGAAAATGAATGTATGCATGAAGATGTATATGCATAGATATGAATGTGGATGTAGATGTATGCATGAAGATGTATATGCATAGATGTGAATGTGGATGTAGATGTGGATGTAGATGTATGCATGAAGATGTATATGCATAGATGTGAATGTGGATGTATAGATGTGAATGTGAATGTGGATGTATGCATGAAGATGTATATGCATAGATGTGAATGTGGATGTATAGATGTGAATGTGAATGTGGATGTATGCATGAGGATGTATATGCATAGATGTGAATGTGGATGTAGATGTGGATGTATAGATGTGAATGGGAATGTGGATGTGGATGTATGTGAATGTGGATGTAGATGTGAATGTGGAATGTGGATGTGGATGTATGTATGTATGTGGATGTAGATGTGGATGTATAGATGTGAACGGGAATGTGGATGTGGATGTATGTGAATGTGGATGTAGATGTGGATGTATAGATGTGAATGTGGAATGTGGATGTGGATGTAGATGTGGATGTATAGATGTGAATGGAAATGTGGATGAGGATGTATGTATGTATGTGGATGGGAATGGGAATGTGGAATGTGGATGTGGATGTATGTATGTATGTGGATGTGGATGTATGAAGAGGACGTGATAGTGGATGTATGCATGTGGGTATGGATGTATGGATGTGGATATGGGTGTGTATGTATGAATGTGGATACGGGATGTGGATGTATAAATGAGGATGTGAAAATGGAGGTAAGCATGTAGATGTGGATGTATGGATGTGAATGTGGATGTGGATGTGGATGTATGGATGTGGATATGGACGTGAATATATGATATGTGATGTGAAGGAATCTGAAGTGAAGAGATGGAAAATGATGTGATTGGATGAGTACATATATAAATGGAATGTGGAATAAGTAATATGGATTAATGAGGGATAATGTGGAAAAATGAGAGTTAATATAGAAACTGTATTTGTAAACTGTTGTAAATGCTATTTGTAAATGGCTGTTTTATGTCAAGAATGTTGGGGAAGCATATTGACCGTCTTGTGATTAAGGTCGTGGAGACCTAACTGTTAGAGTCATTGGAGGACGTCTCGCGTAGCAAGGTCGGCCGAGGTCTTGACCAGCCTCGGTTCGATTAAAAATGGTGAGCTTCCGGTACGGTGGATGAGGGACCAAGGAAGCGGCCTATGAGTGAAGCGCTAGGTCACCTGTGCGAAGGATCCTAGAGGGTGCTGACCATACGGTGCTCGGGCTCTGGGTCGCCCAGGATACCCACACGTGCGTCAAGGAAGATATTGGAACAAGGAGTAAGAGTTGTTTTCTGAAACCGGGCATGGATCTGGTTGATTGACCTTGCTGATGAGTCCATGGCTCTTTATATGGATATGTTGGTTGATCTTGCTGATCTTCAACGAGAGTCCATCTTGATTTTTATAAGTGATTATATTGCCGAGTATTATGGGCTAGGAACTATTGAAAAGGCCCCTGTGTGGACAGGTGGTGAGCGTTCTAGTTACCAATGATGCCATAGATACTCTGATGAAGGAATGATGGAAAATTATGAATCAACCGGATAAATTGGAAGATTGTGATCAGTGGTACTATGGTTTCATTAAAGGATTGTTTTAAAGTTAGCTGATGCCAAGAAAAAGGCAATTTCATATTGGGTGTGTAAGTGGTGTGGCTAGTTTTATGTTTGCATGAACTTCCGGCTAGGGGGCCTTGGAACTCTTTTCCTTGGTACCCGGGACAAAACCTAACCAAATTCCAAATTGGATCCCATCACTATAGTGGTTGGGCGGTTGGCTAACCCATGGGATCGGATGGGGTTAGGCTGGACTGATGGATCCGTAAATCGAGACTTAAATTCTGTTATTACGATAGATAAAGTAAATCCCGGATAGTAATTGTTCTATGGATAGGAATCAACGGCTGTGCCTCTTGATGGGGAAAAAAAGCGTTGATCCCAATGATCCAAGTGCAAGTTTCTTCCTTGATCCGACCGAATATCTTTATAGGTGCAGTCGGATCAGCGTGATCAGTAATGATCTTGACTACGTTGGAGTAAAAAGTTATCTTGGTGGAATCGCCCGTGCTTTCCGGGTAAGGGAAGTTTTTCCGGGTTCGGTTTTGGAAAAACCGACGGATTAGTCTCTTGTCTGAATATCCGTGGACGAGGCCCCGAGTGTGGGTCCCTGCCCTGTGCATGAAGTGCTACTTCCGCTGCTAGTACCCCGAATTCGTTGCATGGTGGGACAGGGATCTCACAGCACCAATGGCAGTAAGGGCACAATTGCATCGCGGCATGTCCATAGAACAGTATCCCCACTACATGCGTATGCAATTGAGGCATTGACTATTTTGGAGCCATGCTGCTCTATGTAATATATTATAAACCTTATGTAAATAAATAAATTTTTACAAAAATTCCAGTTGTCTAAGTGAATATGAGCATCAAATATTGAGTTTAAAGAAATAAGTTTTGTTTTCTCAAGACATATGTTATGGATCTATAGTAGAATGATCACCTTGTTGAATGAATTAATTTTGAACTTTTTACGTCTTAGAATCTCGAAACGAAGTCGAATAGAAAATTTAACGATGTATCGTTTTGGCAGAATCATGAGACATGCAGATCGTGGTTGAGGATAAGCTTGACCTTGACGTTCGCAAAGCTCTAACAACACAGGTCTTAGCCAAGTCCCTTCAACGGAGAAGGGGAACACTTAGGTGAGGCTATAGAAAAGTGGATCAAAGCTATGGAGAAGTTATTCAATGTCACTCGTTACATTGAAAAAAGTAAGGTGGATCTTGCCAGGCTAAAGATCGTAGAAATAGCCAGAGTAGCATGGAGAAACCACTAGGAGATAAACCACTTGGATCGGAACAACCAGACATGGGATGATCTCAAAGCATACCTCAGGAAGAGATTCTATCCTCTAGGCTTCTTGGAAACAAAGATGAATTAGTTCTTAGAGCTAACCCAGGGATACATTTTCAGAAATTTTTGGATTATGGCCCAATTAAGGTTCCAATGGGCCAATTGGATTAATCCAAGTGTTGGGTTGAGATAAATCCAAAAGATAAAAGAATATACCCAAAAATGAGTAAATGCTCACATAAGATGAAGAGTTGACTAAGTACAAGGTTTTATTAGTTAAAAATTATGACATATTACTAAAAAAATGAGATATTTTGGAATAATGATGCATTTTTGACACCTTGGTAAGGAGAGGGGGACTCTTGAGGTAGGTGCCTTTTTCACATGTGTGGAAGGGTTTTTAATTGAAAAAAATTGTGATATTTTTATCTATCCTCTCTCCTGAATCAAACCAAATAAAAAAGAGAGTCAAACTGGTCCAAATCTTATCCAAATTGAGTCAAACTGAACTCGGAAAATTCTAGAACCTAGTTGGACTTGGTTAGTGGCCTCCCTCACCTAAAAATAGACCCTTAGTCTTTTGGTAAAAAAAATTGGAGCTAGGCTAAATCCCTTGAAAAAGGATGCTTCTCAATGATATTCTCTAAATTCAAAGCTAAACTCTAGGCTTGATAAACTAGAGATTCAGAAAATAGTATTTTTATGATTTTGTGTTTAAAAAATAATGGTTATTTCTTTTAGATTATTTATAAGTAGTTAAAAACTACTTTGATTGATTCTAAATGAGAAATGGATTATCCTAACAAATTAGGAAAAGAGGAATGTTGAAATTAGATCAATCTAGTGGGATAATCATAGTTATGTTTAATTTTATGGGTAAAATTATAATTTAAATTCGTAGTTTGATTTTAAGCATAAAAGAGGAACTACTATCATATTTTCATTACAAGCTTTTATTCTTTAGAAAAAAATTGAGAATTATCAGTAATAGCAGCAAAGCTATGGGAAAACTTTTAGAAAATAATACATATCTTATTTTTATGCATAATGCTAAAAGAGGACTTACTACCATATTTTAGGATTGGACATCCTATGCAAAAACAATGTTTTACATCATATTCATGAGAAACAATTTTGTAATTATGCATAATGAATTAATGATGAGAAAAGAGTGAATCTTGGTAAAATTAATTTTATGCAAAAAGAGGAATTTCCATGATATTTGAGATCCAAGTAATTAAATGGTAAAAGAGAAATTTTTGGCATAATTCAAATTATGAATATTTATCAAAAGTGAAATTTTGAGTATTATTATTTTTATTGAGAAATATGGGTAGAATTGATTTTTGTAAATCTCATGAATCTTTTACTCAAAAAGAAGAACATTGAATATATTTCACTTGAGAAATTTAAGAAAGAATATGAAAATATCCATCGAGAAAAAGTACCTTTAACTAGGCCAAGCAATTGTAAGAAACTTAGAAAAGATGTGAATAGATGAGAATGCGATGTAAATAAGATGAGAATGCAATGTGAATAAGATGTGAATAGATGAGAATGCGATGTAAATAAGATGAGAATGCAATGTGAATAGATGAGAATGCGATGTAAATAAGATGTGAATGCGATGTGAATGCGATGTGAGGAGATGTGATGATATTTGGATGAGATGTGATGCGCTGTAAATTGGATATGGATGTGAATGTGATGAGATGTGAATAATATGTGAATGGGTGTGCTGTGATGTAAATGGATGAGAATGAGATGTAAATGGATGAGAATGAGATGTGAAGTGATAGATGTGCATGTGAATGAATGGATGGATGTGGATAGATGTGAATGTTAATGAATGGATGGATGGATGTGGATAGATGTGAATGTTAATGAATGGATGGATGTGGATAGATGTGCATGTGAATGAATGGATGGATGTGGATAAATGTGAATGTGAATGAATGGATGGATGTGGATAAATGTGAATGTGAATGAATGGATGGATGTGGATAGATGTGAATGTGAATGAATGGATGGATGTTGATAGATGTGTGAATGAATGGATGGATGTGGATAGATGTAAATGTGAATGAATGGATGGATGTGGATAGATGTGAATGTGAATGAATGGATGGATGTGGATGGATGTGATGAGATGTGAATGGATGTGATGAGATATGGATAGATGTGGATGTGATGTAATGTGGATGGAATGAATAAGATATGATGTGGATAGATGTGGACGTGATGTAATGTGGATGGAATGAATGTGATGTGATAAGGATAGATGTGGATGGAATGAATGAGATATGACGCGGATAGATGTGGACGTGATGTAATGTGGATGGAATGAATGTGATGTGATAAGGATAGATGTGGATGGAATGTATGTGATGTGATGTGGATGCAATGAATGTGATGGATATGAATGGGTGTGAATGGATGTGAATGGGTGTGATAACATATGAATGGATGTGATGGATGTGAGTGGATGTGATAAGATGTGAATGGATGCAATGAGATGTGAATGTGATGTGATGATATTTGAATGGATGCGATGAGATGTGAATGGATGTAAGTGTGATATGATGATATCTGAATGAGATGTGATGTGATGTAAATGGATGTGAATGGATGTAAGTGTGATATGATGATATCTGAATGAGATGTGATGTGATGTAAATGGATGTGTATGTGGATGTGATGAGATGTGATGATATGTGAATGGATGTGATGAGATGTGGATGAGATGTGATGTGATGTAAATGGATGTGAATATGATATGATGAGATGTAAATGGATGTGAATGTGATGTGATGAGATGTGAATGGATGAGATGAGATGTGAATGGATGTAAGTGTGATATGATGATATCTGAATGAGATGTGATGTGATGTAAATGGATGTGTATGTGGATGTGATGATATGTGAATGGATGTGATGAGATGTGGATGAGATGTGATGTGATGTAAATGGATGTGAATATGATATGATGAGATGTAAATGGATGTGAATGTGATGTGATGAGATGTGAATGGATGAGATGTGATGTGGATAGATGTGATGTGATGAGATGTGGATCTGAATGAATATAAATGGATGTGATGTAATGTGATGAGATGTGGATCTGAATGAATATAAATGGATGCGATGTAATGTGAATGGATAGATGAGATGTGACGTGGATGAATGTGATATGATGTGGATCTAGGTAGATGTGAATGGATAAGATGTGATGTGAATTGATGTGACGTGATGTGATGAGGATGAATGTGATGTGATGAGATGTAATATGATGTGATTGGATGAGAATAGATGATTGGATGATGTGATTGGATGAGAATAGATGAAGGATGATGGGAATAGATATGACTGGATGAAGAAAAAAAAAAGTGAATTGATTTAAAAGAATGTGGAATAACAAGAAATGATGTGGAACAATGCGAAAACATGAGAGTTTGTTTAGAAACTGTATTTATGACCTGTTTTTAAATGATTGTTTAATGTCAAGAATTCTCGGGAAGCATTTTGACCATCTTGTGAATGAGGTTGTGGAGACCTCAGTGATAAAGTTGCAACAGCTAACAGAGGGAGAGTCAACGGAGGACGTTTTGCGTAGCAAGGTCAGCCGAGGTCTTGACCAACTTCGCATTAGGAAATTTTGGAGGTCATTTGTAGGGCCTTGTAAGAAATTCACAAACTCTTATTTTCTCTCTCTAAAAAAAATGTTCAAAAGATACCATCATTAAATATGTACTTGACAAGAAACTATCGCAAGTTACAAACACATCGCTCTCACCTTTTTGGGTTTGCAAAAGGCACTCACGTCATCATAAGGCACCTTTTTCAAAAATTCCATGCTACTCTTCTAACAATCTACACTTAGTGGTAGGTTGGTGTAGAATTTGGTGCTTTTGACATCACTATTGCATCCGGAGGGAGGGGCCAAAATCTCCCTAAATGACTTTTGAATCACTTAAATCGGACACCCGCAGAGGTAGAAACAACCAAAACAAGGGAGAACTGACTCATAGCCAATTGACACGCATAGAGGCCTTGTTTAGGTCATTTCTACCTCTCCGGATGTCCGATTTAAGTGATTCAAAAGTCATTTTGGGTTTTTTAGGCCGCTTCGGACACCAAATTCTTCACCAAAATACCATCAAAAGAAATGTATAGATTAAGGTGTCTACAAAGTTTAGCTTCGGAGTGCTTTTTTTTATCTAATGATGACGTGCGCCGTATTTAATAAAGTAACTCTACCTCATTTGAAATAGATACCTGCATTGAATGTGTACTTGACCGTTTTTAAAAAGAATACCCTCATTGAATGTGAATGTGCAAATTTTTTGAATTTTTTCAATGAATTGAGCTATTTTTCAATATTACGTTGGCTTCTTCCTTATTGGTTGTGCTCTATTTTCTCTCT
The DNA here is from genome assembly GCF_041138505.1 of Cibotium barometz. Classification (NCBI taxonomy): domain Eukaryota; kingdom Viridiplantae; phylum Streptophyta; class Polypodiopsida; order Cyatheales; family Cibotiaceae; genus Cibotium; species Cibotium barometz. The sequence continues at coordinate 40,290,277 of NC_141062.1, read as the reverse complement.
CCTCTAAAAGGCCCTCCAAATGACCTCCAAAATGTCCTAATGGTTCGATTTAAATGATGAGCTTCTGGTATAGTGGATGAGGAACCAAGGAAGTAGCCTATGAGTGAAGCGCTAGGTGAACTGCGAAGGAACCTAGAGGTTGCTGCTCAGGCTCTGGGTCATCGAAGATACCCACGCGTGCGTCAGGGAAGAAAAATGGAACAAGGTGTTAGAGTTGTTTTCTGAACTTGGGCATGGATCTAGTTGATCCTCCTTTTGTTGGTCCTCAATGGATGAGTCCATTGCTCTTTTATATGGATCTGTTGGTTGATCTTGTTGATCTTCAAAACGGAGAGTCCATATGGATTTTCTTATGTGATTATATTGACGGGTACTATGAGTTAGGGACTATTGAAAAGGCCCCTGAGTGAACAGGTGGTGAGCGTTCTGGTTGCCAAAGGATGCCATAGGTACACCGATGAAGGAATGATCAAAAATTGGAACTCAAGCTAGATATTTTGGAGGATTATGATCAGTGTTACTATGGTTTCATTAAAGGATTGTTTTAATGATAGCTAAATCTGTGAAACGGGCAATTTCATATTGGGTGTGTAAGTGGTGTGACTATCTTAAAGTTTGCTTGAAGTGCTGGCTAGGAGGCTTGGGAACTCTTTTCCCAAGTATCTGGGGCAAAACATAACCAAACTTCTAAATGGATCCTATCACTACACTGGTTGGGGCTAACCCATGGGATTGGATGGGGTTAGGCTGGACTGATGGATCCCTAAAATGAGACTCAATTCTGTTAAATTATGATAGTTGAAGTAAATCTTGGGATAGTCTTTTTTCTATGGAAAAGAATCAACGGCTGTTCCTCTTGATGAGGAAAAAAGCGTTGGTCTCTATGATCCAAGTGCAATTCTCTCCCTTGATCTGACCATGTGACTTACGGGTTTGGTCGAATCAGTCTGGTTCGTTAAGGCTCTTGACTACATTAGAATAAAAATATCCTAGAGGAATCGCCCTTGCTTTCTAGGCGAGGGAAGTTTTTTCGGGTTTGGTTTTTGTAAAACCGAGGGATTAGTCTCTTGTCCGAATATCCATGGGCGAGGCCCCAAGTGAGAGGCTCTGCCCTATGCAAGAAGTGCTACTTTTGCTACTAGCACCCCCGAATTCATTTCCCGGAAGAGGCATGGATCTTTCAGTTTCAGAATGGAAGGAAAGCCTTTCCTTAGAGCACATTTTCTAGAACTCTGGCTCTTTCTAGGATGCAGAAGGAAGAGCTTCGAAATGAAAACAAATGTTTTGGCTATCAAGGTTTTGGGCACCAGCTCAAGGAGTACCCAACTCATTCAATGTCAATGGGCCAGGGAAGCCAAGGTCATAGAATGCCTCCTTGGTATCCCTAGAAGAGTGCCAGCTCAGCCTGTAGCTTCAATGCAGAGTAGCCTCAGAACCCCCTCCCAGAATTGGGGAAGCCAGAGAGAGAGAGTTCCACCCCAAACAGCAGTAGCCAGAGCTGCCACAATAGCTAATGAAGTGGAGGAAGAAAGAGGACAGATTTATGCCGCCATTGAACATCAAGGGCAGAATCGTCAGTTCTCAGTCCTTCAAACTCCAGCAGAGTACAAGGGTAAGCACTTTAAGCTTTTGATTTCAATTCGAGCAGTACACATTTTTTTATTTCCCTAGGATGCTTGCGTAAGTTAGTCCTAGATCAAAAAATAGGGAAACCTGTGCAAGTAGAACTAGCCAGTGGTGGGAAGATTATTTTCACACACCATGAGACATACCATATTGAGTTTAGTCTAGATGGGAATGTAATGGACTACCAGTTCAGATTCTTACCCTTGGGAACTTATGACAGAATCCTTGGATTGGATTGGATCCATAAGAATCAGGCTGACAATCACTGTCACAATGGAACCATCTCTTTCCTCGACCTTCACGGGAATCAAGTTCAAGGAATTGGAATTTCCAGATCCCCAGTTCTAGAGTTAGTAAAAGCTTCTAAATTATTCAAGGGACTCAGAAAGAAGCAAGTTGTCAATGTCATTAAAATGAATCCAGTAGACAAAAAATGTAAGGCTAAGGAACTAGAGTGATTGAGTATGTTGATGTATTCTGAGAAGAGCTGACTGAGATGCCTTTCACTCGTGAAGTAGATCATGATATAGATATAACAATCCGAAGCTCAGTTGATAGCCCAGCGTGCATACAAAATTTTGGTTGCGCTGAAGCCATAGAACTTAAGGGAGTAGTTGAGACAACTGCTAGAGCAAGGATTCATAAGACCCAGTGTTTCACCTTGGGGTGCGCCCGTTTTCTTTCAGAAAAATAAAGATGGAATGTTAAGACTTTGTAATAAAGATGGAATGTTAAGACTTTGTTATAAAGATGGAATGTTAAGACTCTGTATTGATTACAGAGGATTTAATCGATTGATATCAAAAATAAATATCTTGTCCCTAGGATTGATGAACTTTTGGATCGGTTAAGTGGAACCCAAATGTTCACAAAAATAGATCTCAAATCTGGATATTACGAGATAAGAATGAAGGATCAAAATATCCCCAAGACAGCATCAATACTGGCTATGGGCATTATGAATTTACGATCATGCCATTCGAATTAACAAATGCCCCAGCAACGTTTAATCGCCTCATGCTAGACATTCTTAGAGAATACTTGGATGAATTTATTTTTATCTTCTTCAATGACATCCTGGTATACTCCAAGAATGCAGCAGATCATGTGTGTAAAGTCATGGAGATCCTAAGGAAGCACTAACTCTTTGCAAAGAAGAGCAAGTGCACTTTCTATGCTGACCACGTCCTTTACTTGGGATTTATAGTATCTAAGGATGGGATTTCAAAATCCAAGCAGTCGTAGATTGGCCAGAACCCAAAGAAGTGAAAGAAGTTAGAGGATTCTTAGAATTAACCGGGTGGTATCGAATCTTGATACCCAGGTATGCTCAGATAGCATCCCCTTTGACTAACCTTCTCAAGAAGAGTACCCTATTTCATTGGACCGCTATGTGTTAGAGTGATTTTGATAAGCTGAAGACAACCTTAGTAATCAACCATGTCCTTAAATTGCTAGATTTTTCTATGCCCTTTGAGGTAGTGATAGATGCCAGTGGTTTTGCCCTATGAGGTGCACTTATGTAGGAAGGTCATGCAGTAGTAGTCTATGAATCCACCAGAAAACGCAGAACGCATGAGAGAAATTATGCTGTCCATCAGATGCTTGATGATATGGAGCAACAAATGTAGGCAATCCACAGAGATATTAAGGCTACCCAGGATAGACAAAAGTAGTATACTAATAAGAAAAGAACAGAGAGAGTGTTTGAAGAATCAAATATGGTCTTCATTCGTGTACAACCCAAGAGAAGTTCTTTATCTCTAGAAAAGTATAAAAAGCTATCTCCTAGATACTGTGGACCATATGTTGTTACAAAGAAAATAAGAGATCTAGCCTATGAACTTCTTCTATCTCCCCATCTCAAGGTACATAATGTGTTCCATGTCAGTTTTCTTAAAAAGCATGTACCCAGCCCGAGTCATGTGCTGGATGATGAACAGTTTACTTCTCAAACTCAAGGTCAGATGGAACTCCAACCCGAAGAAGTCCTAGATGTTCGGGATAAGGCTCTCAAGAACAAAGACCTTAGAGAGTTTTTGGTCAAGTGTAAGTTCTATCCTTTAGAGGACGCCACTTGGGAGAAAGAAGAAGAACTGATAAAGGACTACTCCGGATGTCCCATCATGAAGAAGCACCTTTTTCTCATCATTACTCCCAATTTTTAATCAATAAAATGAGATATTTTCATCTCTCCTCTCTCCTATTTCAAAACCAGATCCAAAAAGTAAGCTGAACTGACCCAAAAATGGTCAAAAATTGACCAAACTGATTTGGAAAATTCTAGAATCAGTTTGCTTGGTTAGAGGCTCACTTTTTCCTATAAATAGAAGCCTCTCCCTTTGTAAAAACTCAATGTTGTTTATGCACTGTTACTCTACTCTTGTCTTGAGCCATCTACATTAAATTTTTTAATATAACTCTCCTCGTGAAGCATATAGTGGTCAGCCTTATATATTAGAAAAAATGAAAGATAAAAAATTTACAAAGTAGCTACCACATTAGGCAAAATTGGAACTCAAAAAGGGACCTTCTAAGAAATTCCATGTTAGCTTTTCTCTAAAAAATGGGTTTCTCGTGAAATTTTACAAATCAAATAAAAAATTGTTGGAGATTATAGATTGGGAATTTACTCTTTGAGATCTTTCCAATGATATACAACATGATGGGATATTTTGCATGTTTAAGAAGTTTCCAAATTGGTGATGTGTCATGTTATATCACATGATTGAAAACATTTCAGTCTCTGTTTAGCGTACAAGGTGTTTTCAAGTAAAGAAGTTCTCCTTAAGAACTGTCTCTACTTGAAACTTAGTTATTGTAGTGAAACAATGCATTTTGGGACTACAAATAGTGTCTGAACATGTATTGCTGATCTTGGGTGTATGTACATAGATTATAGTCACATTTGTGACATATAGGTTGTGCAGAAGTACTGCTGCGGGCAATCACATAAGATAGGTTGTGTAGAAGTACTGCTGCGGGCAATCACATAAGATAATGTTGTGCTTTAGGTTACATCCATAAATTGTCTATTTGTAGGTTTTTGGTTGTTTTGCAGGTTAAAAGGTGTCATGAACTCAATTATATTGCTAAGGGAGAATCTAGATGAGAACAACTTCCATGCTTGGAAGTTTAGATTGACCAATTTCCTGATGGGTAAAGGATTTTGGGATTATGTTGAAGGAGACAATGAGGAGCCTCCAGGGTTGCCTCTTGAAGAGAATGCTACTCCAACATATGTAAAGGGATCCAAGAGCTGGAACCCCAGGGTGCAAGGAAAATCATGTGTTAGTTTTCAATCATTGTCATAGATACACAATGATAGGACACATACAGGATGCCAATACTTCACTAGTTGCTTGGAAAAACCTGGTGTATATGTTCCAGATAAACACAAAGGCAAGGAAACTGTAACTCAAACAAGAGTTGCTTATTGTGGAGAAGAAAATAAAAAACTATGCTTTAAAGATCAAGGGAATTGATGAATCCCTTAGGTCTATCAATGTTTCATTAGAAGATGATGATTTGGTGAGCTTATGTCTGGCTTGACAAAGAGTAAAAGTCATTCAAGGCCTTCATTGTAGTCTGGGAAAATGTTCCCAACTTTTGGGACATAGTGTCTATTTTAATCATAGAAGACAAGTCTTTGGGTGAAGATTCTTTCTCCCAAAATAAGAACACTTTAGAACAAGCCTTCTACTCAAACTCAGGTACATGTAGAGGTAGAGGTAGAGGTCACGGTTGAGGCGGCCAAGGTTGTGGCCATATTGAAAATCAAAATTATGGATAGCAGTAGTCCAATGATTCACAAAGAAGCAACAACAAACACACACACATGGAAGAGGCTTGTCCAAGGTAGGGGGAGCCAAAGAGTCCATTGTAACAAACAACAATCGAGAATAGGTTCTAGATATTGCTATTATTATGGAAAAATAGGTCATTTTCTTATAGAATGTCACAAGAAGGAGAGTGACATGAAGAATGAGAAATTACAACAAAACAATTATGCATATACAGGAAAGCGAGACAAAGATAAATATGAGTATTTATTTGTTATGAAAGCACATGGTAAATATAATGGCTGCACATGTATCCATACTAAGGTAAATGCTACTATGTTTGCACAAGGTGCAAGTGTTGTGGCCGATATAGATATTTGGCATAAACATATTGGTCATGAAAATGAGCAAAAATGATTGAAGTCCATGTAGAATTTTTGAAATTGTTTTATAGGTTTGCCAAAATTTAAGGTGGTGGAATTCATAAGGTTTGTAAAGCATGTCAACTAGGGAAGCAAACAAAGAATATATTTCCACATGATAGAAATGTAAGCAAGAGGGCACTTGAGGTGGTGCATCCAGATGTATGGGGGTTGACAAAGATGACATCAATGGGAAAATATCACTATTATGTATCTTTCATTGATGACCACACAAGAAAGCTGTGTGTGTACCTCATGAAATCGAAAAGTGTGAAGTATTACTCACTTTAAAAATTTCGAATTGAGACTAAAAAACAAACATGTTTATAGACTAAGTACTTGAGGTTAGATGGAGGGGAATAACATTTTTCTAATGAGTTCAATGCGTATCTTTAAAAGCATGTAATTTAGACGTAATTTACATCATGCAGGTACACTTCGTAGAAAAATGGTGTTACTGAGATGAACATGCACATTGTGGAAGTTTCTCATGCATTAAAGACTGAGAAGAGCATGCCTCATCATTATTGGCCTAAAGAGGTTATGTTGCAGTTATATTATGAACAAAACTCCCATACACTGCATGGTACTAGCAAAAAACCACATTTGTCACACTTAAAAGTATTTGGGTTCATTGCATATATATACATTCCTCATGAACTATGTAGTAAGTTAGATCCAAAGGTTGAAAATTGTGTGTTCATTGGTTACTCCTTTGATTAAAAGGGTACATGTGTTATAACCCTATAACATGTGAGACGATGGTGAGAAAGGATATTGTTTTTGATGAGTTAAGCACTTGGTATGAAAATTGTGTGTTCATTGGTTACTCCTTCGATTAAAAGGGTACATGTGTTATAACCCTATCACATGTGAGACGATGGTGAGCAAGGATATTGTTTTTGATGAGTTAAGTCAAAAGTGTTACTTTTAGCATAATTGAATTTCATGCATAGAGGTATGCATAAGAGATGAATATTTTATTATAAAAGTGTTACTTCTAGCATAATTGAATTTCATGCATAGAAGTATGCACAAAAGATATGGGAAGTGATAAGATATGATAAGATGCATATAAGATGAGTTAAGATGTGATAAGATGTGTATGGGATGAGATAAGAAGTGTATGAGATGAGATAAGATGTATATGGGTTGTGATAGGGTGAGAATGGATGTGATATAAAAGATTAGATATGAAGGCATATGGGGTTATATGAATGGGAATGTGAAAATGGATGTATGTATGTGGATGTGTGGATGTGGAGATGGGAGTGTGGATGTATGCATGTGAAAATGGATGTATGCATGAAGATGTATATGCATAGATGTGAATGTGGATGTAGACGTGGTTGTATAGAAGTGAATGTGGAATGTGGATATGGATGTATGTATGTATGTGGATGTAGATGTGGATGTATAGATGTGAATGGGAATATAGATGTGGATATAGATGTGAATGTGAATGTAGATGTGGATGTATGTGAATGTGGATGTAGATGTGGTTATATAGATGTGAATATGGAACGTGGATGTGGATGTATGTATGTATGTGGATGTAGATGTGTATGTATAGATGTGAATGGGAATGTGGATGTGGATATATGTGAATGTGGATGTAGACGTGGATGTATAGATGTGAATGTGGAATGTGGATGTGGATGTATGTATGTATATGGATGTAGATGTGGATGTATAGATGTGAATGTGGAATGTGGATGTGGATGTATGTATGTATGTGGATGTAGATGTGGATGTATAGATGTGAATGGGAATGTGGATATGGATGTATGTATGTATGTGGATATGGATGTATGAATGAGGACGTGATAGTGGATGTATGCATGAGGATGTGGATGTATGAATGAGGACGTGATAGTGGATGTATGCATGTGGATGTAGATGTGGATGTATAGATGTGAATGGGAATGTGGATGTGGATGTATGTATGTATGTGGATGTGGATGTATGAATGAGGACGTGATAGTGGATGTATGCATATGGATGTGGATGTATGAATGAGGACGTGATAGTGGATGTATGCATGTGGATGTGGATGTATGGATGTGGATATGGATATGGATGTGTATGTATGAATGTGGATATGGGATGTGGATGTATAAATGAGGATGTGAAAATGGAGGTAAGCATGTAGATGTGGATGTGGATGTGGATGTATGATGTGAATATATGATATGTGATGTGAAGGAATATGAAGTGAAGAGATGGAAGATGATGTGATTGGATGAGTAGACATATAAATGGAATGAGGAATAAGTAATGTGGATTATATGAGGGATAATGTGGAAAAATTAGAGTTAATATAGAAATTGTATTTGTAAACTGTTTGTAAATGCTGTTTGTAAATGGCTGTTTTATGTCAAGAATGCTGGGAAAGCATTTTGACCGTCTTGTGATTAAGGTCGTGGAGACCTAACTGATAAAGTTGCAACTGCTGACGGAGAGTCAATGGAGGACGTCTCGCGTAGCAAGGTCGGCCGAGGTCTTGACCAGCCTCGGTTCGATTAAAATGGTGAGCTTCCGGTACGGTGGATGAGGGACCAAGGAAGCGGCCTATGAGTGAAGCGCTAGGTCACCTGCGAAGGATCCTAGAGGGTGCTGACCATACGGTGCTCGGGCTCTGGGTCGCCCAGGATACCCACGCGTGCGTCGAGGAAGATATTGGAACAAGGAGTAAGAGTTGTTTTGTGAAAATGGGCATGGATCTGGTTGATTGACCTTGCTGGTCTTCAATGGATGAGTCCATGGCTCCTTATATGGATCTGTTGGTTGATCTTGCTGATCTTCAACGAGAGTCCATCTTGATTTTTATAAGTGATTATATTGCCGAGTATTATGGGCTAGGAACTATTGAAAAGGCCCCTGTGTGGACAGGTGGTGAGCGTTCTAGTTGCCAATGATGCCATAGATACTCTAATGAAGGAATGATGGGAAATTATGAATCAACTGGATAAATTGGAAGATTGTGATCAGTGGTACTATGGTTTCATTAAAGGATTGTTTTAAAGTTAGCTGATGCTAAGAAAAAGGCAATTTTCATATTGGGTGTGTAAGTGGTGTGGCTAGTTTTATGTTTGCATGAACTTCCGGCTAGGGGGCCTTGGAACTCTTTTCCTTGGTACCCGGGAGAAAACCTAACCAAATTCCAAATTGGATCCCATAACTACAGTGGTTGGGCGGTTGGCTAACCCATGGGATCGGATGGGGTTAGGCTGGACTGATGGATCCGTAAATCGAGATTTAATTTCTATTATTACGATAGATGAAGTAAATCCCGGATAGAAATTGTTCTATGGATAGGAATCAACGGCTGTGCCTCTTGATGGGGAAAAAAGCGTTGAGCCCAATGATCCAAGTGCAAGTTTCTTCCTTGATTTGACCAAGTACCATTAAAGGTGCAGTCAGATCAGTTGATCTGTAATGACCTTGACTGCGTTAGAGTAAAGAGTTATCCTGGTGGAATCGCCCATGCTTTTCGGGTAAGGGAAGTTTTTTTTCGGGTTCGATTTTGGAAAAACCAACGGATTAGTCTCTTGTCCGGATATCCGTGGATGAGGCCCCGAGTGTGGGTCCCTGCCCCGCGCATGAAGTGCTACTTCCGCTGCTAGTACCCCGAATCTGTTGCACGGTGGGAAAATTAGAGTTAATATAGAAATTGTATTTGTAAACTGTTTGTAAATGGCTGTTTTATGTCAAGATCATTGTGGATTCGGGGTACTAGCAGCGGAAGTAGCACTTCATGCGCGGGGCAGGGACCCACACTCGGGGCCTCATCCACGGATATCCGGACAAGAGACTAATCCGTCGGTTTTTCCAAAATCGAACCCGAAAAAAAACTTCCCTTACCCGGAAAGCATGGGCGATTCCACCAGGATAACTCTTTACTCTAACGCAGTCAAGATCATTACAGATCAACTGATCTGACTGCACCTTTAATGGTACTTGGTCAAATCAAGGAAGAAACTTGCACTTGGATCATTGGGATCAACGCTTTTTTCCCCATCAAGAGGCACAGCCGTTGATTCCTATCCATAGAACAATTTCTATCCGGGATTTACTTCATCTATCGTAATAATAGAAATTAAATCTCGATTTACGGATCCATCAGTCCAGCCTAACCCCATCCGATCCCATGGGTTAGCCAACCGCCCAACCACTGTAGTGATGGGATCCAATTTGGAATTTGGTTAGGTTTTGTCCCGGGTACCAAGGAAAAGAGTTCCAAGGCCCCCTAGCCGGAAGTTCATGCAAACATAAAACTAGCCACACCACTTACACACCCAATATGAAAATTGCCTTTTTCTTAGCATCAGCTAACTTTAAAACAATCCTTTAATGAAACCATAGTACCACTGATCACAATCTTCCAATTTATCCAATTGATTCATAATTTCCCATCATTCCTTCATTAGAGTATCTATGGCATCATTGGCAACTAGAACGCTCACCACCTGTCCACACAGGGGCCTTTTCAATAGTTCGTAGCCCATAATACTCGGCAATATAATCACTTATAAAAATCAAGATGGACTCTCGTTGAAGATCAGCAAGATCAACCAACAGATCCATATAAGGAGCCATGGACTCATCCATTGAAGACCAGCAAGGTCAATCAACCAGATCCATGCCCATTTTCACAAAACAACTCTTACTCCTTGTTCCAATATCTTCCTCGACGCACGCGTGGGTATCCTGGGCGACCCAGAGCCCGAGCACCGTATGGTCAGCACCCTCTAGGATCCTTCGCGCAGGTGACCTAGCGCTTCACTCATAGGCCGCTTCCTTGGTCCCTCATCCACCGTACCGGAAGCTCACCATTTTAATCGAACCGAGGCTGGTCAAGACCTCGGCCGACCTTGCTACGCGAGACGTCCTCCATTGACTCTCCGTCAGCAGTTGCAACTTTATCAGTTAGGTCTCCACGACCTTAATCACAAGACGATCAAAATGCTTTCCCAGCATTCTTGACATAAAACAGCCATTTACAAACAACATTTACAAACAGTTTACAAATACAATTTCTATATTAACTCTAATTTTTCCACATTATCCCTCATATAATCCACATTACTTATTCCTCATTCCATTTATTTGTCTACTCATCCAATCACATCATCTTCCATCTCTTCACTTCATATTCCTTCACATCACATATCATATATTCACATCCATACATCCACATCCACATCCACATCCACATCTACATGCTTACCTCCATTTTCACATCCTCATTTATACATTCACATCCCATATCCACATTCATACATACACATCCATATCCACATCCATATGCATACATTCTTTATCACGTCCTCATTCATACATCCACATCCATATGCATACATCCACTATCACGTCCTCATTCATACATCCACATCCACATACATACATACATCCACATCCACATTCCCATTCACATCTATACATCCACATCTATACATCCACATCTACATCCACATGCATACATCCACTATCACATCCTCATTCATACATCCACATCCTCATGCATACATCCACTATCACGTCCTCATTCATACATCCATATCCACATACATACATACATCCATATCCACATTCCCATTCACATCTATACATCCACATCTACATCCACATACATACATACATCCACATCCACATTCCACATTCACATCTATACATCCACATCTACATCCATATACATACATACATCCACATCCACATTCCACATTCACATCTATACATCCACGTCTACATCCACATTCACATATATCCACATCCACATTCCCATTCACATCTATACATACACATCTACATCCACATACATACATACATCCACATCCACGTTCCATATTCACATCTATATAACCACATCTACATCCACATTCACATACATCCACATCTACATTCACATTCACATCTATATCCACATCTATATTCCCATTCACATCTATACATCCACATCTACATCCACATACATACATACATCCATATCCACATTCCACATTCACTTCTATACAACCACGTCTACATCCACATTCACATCTATGCATATACATCTTCATGCATACATCCATTTTCACATGCATACATCCACACTCCCATCTCCACATCCACACATCCACATACATACATCCATTTTCACATTCCCATTCATATAACCCCATATGCCTTCATATCTAATCTTTTATATCACATCCATTCTCACCCTATCACAACCCATATACATCTTATCTCATCTCATACACTTCTTATCTCATCCCATACACATCTTATCACATCTTAACTCATCTTATATGCATCTTATCATATCTTATCACTTCCCATATCTTTTGTGCATACTTCTATGCATGAAATTCAATTATGCTAGAAGTAACACTTTTATAATAAAATATTCATCTCTTATGCATACCTCTATGCATGAAATTCAATTATGCTAAAAGTAACACTTTTGATATAAAAATTTATCCATTATGCATACTTCTATGCATGAAAATAAAAATGATAAAAGTAACACTTTTGATATAAAAATTTATCCATTATGCATACTTCTATGCATGTAAATAAAAATGATAAAAGTAACACTTTTGATATAAAAATTTATCCATTATGCATACTTCTATGCATGTAAATAAAAATGATAAAAGTAACACTTTTGATATAAAAAATTATCCATTATGCATACTTCTATGCATGTAAATAAAAATGATAAAAGTAACACTTTTGATATAAAAATCTATCCATTATGCATACTTCTATGCATGTAAATAAAAATGATAAAAGTAACACTTTTGATATAAAAATTTATCCATTATGCATACTTCTATGCATGCAAATAAAAATGATAAAAGTAACACTTTTGATATAAAAACTTATTCTTTATGCGTAATATAAAAATTCAATTTCTCCATGATTATAATGAAATTCTTTCAATTAGTCTAGGATGATAATTCCTAGAATATGGTAGGAAGTCCTCTTTTTATGCTTTGAATAAAATTATTTTATGCATAATTTTTATAAAAATTTTGCCATAGCTCCGCTGCTATGACTGATAAATCTTAATTTTTCTAAGGGATAAAGCTTATCATTAAGGAAATAATTAAAATGATCTCTAATTGGATCATGGATTGAATCATCAATATGCATAAACTAAAAGCATAGAAAAAAAAACCATTAATTTGCCCTCAAGCATAGCTTAATCTTGGATTAAGGAAAAGCTTTATGAAAAGCTTCTTTTGGATTGAGAATGGGTCATGAGTATGACCATTTCTTGAGTGAGAGAGAGAAATTACATAAAAACCATTAGAATTTAAACATAAATGGAAATTAACTTCAATAGCATTTATTAAATTATGTATCTCTTCACTACTATTCACCAATTAACTTCAATAGCATTTAAAAATCATACCAATTAAGCTTCTCAAGCTTGAGAGGGGTTGAGAAGAGAGAAACATTGAGAATTTATAGAAAAGAGCAATATTCACTAATTACCTTACAAATTGCTTGATTCTTTGTTCACGGTAGAGGCCCCCAACCAATCAATTGGTTAAGTATGTTGATGGAGCCACTAATGGGGATTGAAGAAAGAAGGAAGCTCCAAAAACTAGTGAATTATTAAATGACTTCACAGTTCTTGGCTTAGGTGGAGTAGAGTAACGATGCATAAACACTATATATTTTTCAACAAGGGGGAGGCTTCTATTTATAGGAAAAATTGAGCTCCTAACCAAACAAACTGATTCTAGAATTTTCCAAATCAGTTTGGTCAATTTTTGACCATGTTTAGGTCAGTTAAGCTAATTTTTTGGAACTAGACTTGAATGAGGAGAGAGGAGAGATGAAATATCTCAATTTTTATGAGTTTAAAACTCATTCAAGCATGTGAAATATGCACCTCCTTTAAAGAACTCCCCTTCCTTACATATGTCATATTTTTAATATTGCTCATAATTTTTTTACTAATAAACGTTGTACATTTTCAACTCTTCATCTTATGTGAGAATTTACTCATTTTTGGGTATCTTCTTTTACAAATTGGATTTATCTCCTCCCTACACATGGATTGATGCTATTGGCCCATAGGAACCTTAATTGGACCATAATCCAAAAATTTCTGAAAATCTAGACCCTTAGACTAAGGTCCTTTATACACATTTCCAATTAATTCCAATTGCACATTGGAAAGTTCTTTTTGAATTTCTGTTTCAGGGAAACTTATTTTAATAAGATGAGATAATTTTCTATCCAAAAATATTAAAAATCTGAATATTCTCTCTCTAGAATATTTTCTCTCTCTAGGTTAAAACAGTTAGAAACAAGTCTTTTATATTTCTGAAGAGGGATTGATTATAGAAGAAGATACTAGACATCAAAAGGGGGTTTGGGGGAGGAATCTTACATTCTACCCCACTTAAAAAACGCGAGATGTCCTCATCTCGCAAACTGGGATAATTTCGCAAGATGCACGAATTATGAGACTTAGAGAAAAATTTAAATCAGGATTAACCACCAAGAAAAAGTCTCAAAGAGAGCAAGATTCAAGATAAGAACAAGATTTAAACTTTATTCATTCTCAGAACTTATACAGTAAAGATAAAAGAACTCTTTACACTTCCATAAGCCTGTTTCTTTCTGAACATTCCTCCACGGGAATTTCAGTCAAGCAAGTTTTCAATTTGTCATCCCTTAACTTGATATACCGAGTCAAGTGTTAACAGTAGCACTTTGACGCACAATCCACTAATCTCATAGTGATTTGCTGAAATCATTATCATCATTTATCATTACAGGGACTCGTCCCATTCATCCTCATTGCGATTTTGCTCAGGTTATTATATTTCAACTAAATTTCAAAAATCATCATTTTTCAATCAGAATCCCAATCAATTCATCAGTTCCCAAACAGAATTAAAAATCATATCAACCATATTCAAATTCATCATCTGGATAGCATTAACGCTTATAATTTCAAGTCTTAGATTTACTCGTATATACTGTCAGTAAAGAGCTGCAGTTATACTCTCGGTATATACGGATAGTCAAGGCCCTTGGAATTATAAGGTAAATACCATCATGTCTAGGCCTCAAGCAAGTCAGGGATTCTATATAATTGCGAGACTTCCATCTGAAGACCCAATTACCAAATTACGAATTTCAGTTTGAATATCAAATTGTATGAATTATATCACACAATTACAGCTTTTTTGTGTTTCTTGATAAATTTCTGACCTATTTGTCTTCTCAGTTGATCTTTATTAACCAAATGCTCTGATACCAACTGTGAGATCCCTGTTCCCACCGTGCAACAGATTCGGGGTACTAGCAGCGGAAGTAGCACTTCATGCGCGGGGCAGGGACCCACACTCGGGGCCTCATCCACGGATATCCGGACAAGAGACTAATCCATCGGTTTTTCCAAAATCGAACCCGAAAAAAAACTTCCCTTACCCGGAAAGCATGGGCGATTCCACCAGGATAACTCTTTACTCTAATGCAGTCAAGATCATTACAGATCAACTGATCTGACTGCACCTTTAATGGTACTTGGTCAAATCAAGGAAGAAACTTGCACTTGGATCATTGGGATCAACGCTTTTTTCCCCATCAAGAGGCACAGCCGTTGATTCCTATCCATAGAACAATTTCTATCCGGGATTTACTTCATCTATCGTAATAATAGAAATTAAATCTCGATTTACGGATCCATCAGTCCAGCCTAACCCCATCCGATCTCATGGGTTAGCCAACCGTCCAACCACTGTAGTGATGGGATCCAATTTGGAATTTGGTTAGGTTTTGTCCCGGGTACCAAGGAAAAGAGTTCCAAGGCCCCCTAGCTGGAAGTTCACGCAAACATAAAACTAGCCACACCACTTACACACCCAATATGAAAATTGCCTTTTTCTTAGCATCAGCTAACTTTAAAACAATCCTTTAATGAAACCATAGTACCACTGATCACAATCTTCCAATTTATCCAATTGATTCATAATTTTCCATCATTCCTTCATTAGAGTATCTATGGCATCATTGGCAACTAGAACGCTCACCACCTGTCCACACAGGGGCCTTTTCAATAGTTCCTAGCCCATAATACTCGGCAATATAATCACTTATAAAAATCAAGATGGACTCTCGTTGAAGATCAGCAAGATCAACCAACAGATCCATATAAGGAGCCATGGACTCATCCATTGAAGACCAGCAAGGTCAATCAACCAGATCCATGCCCATTTTCACAAAACAACTCTTACTCCTTGTTCCAATATCTTCCTCGACGCGCGCGTGGGTATCCTGGGCGACCCAGAGCCCGAGCACCGTATGGTCAGCACCCTCTAGGATCCTTCGCAGGTGACCTAGCGCTTCACTCATAGGCCGCTTCCTTGGTCCCTCATCCACCGTACCGGAAGCTCACCATTTTAATCGAACCGAGGCTGGTCAAGACCTCGGCCGACCTTGCTACGCGAGACGTCCTCCATTGACTCTCCGTCAGCAGTTGCAACTTTATCAGCTAGGTCTCCACGACCTTAATCACAAGACGATCAAAATGCTTTCCCAGCATTCTTGACATAAAACAGCCATTTACAAACAACATTTACAAACAGTTTACAAATACAATTTCTATATTAACTCTAATTTTTCCACATTATCCCTCATATAATCCACATTACTTATTCCTCATTCCATTTATATGTCTACTCATCCAATCACATCATCTTCCATCTCTTCACTTCATATTCCTTCACATCACATATCATATATTCACATCCATACATCCACATCCACATCCACATCTACATGCTTACCTCCATTTTCACATCCTCATTTATACATCCACATCCCATATCCACATTCATACATACACATCCATATCCACATCCATACATCCACATCCACATGCATACATTCTTTATCACGTCCTCATTCATACATCCACATCCATATGCATACATCCACTATCACGTCCTCATTCATACATCCACATCCACATACATACATACATCCACATCCACATTCCCATTCACATCTATACATCCACATCTATACATCCACATCTACATCCACATGCATACATCCACTATCACATCCTCATTCATACATCCACATCCTCATGCATACATCCACTATCACGTCCTCATTCATACATCCATATCCACATACATACATACATCCATATCCACATTCCCATTCACATCTATACATCCACATCTACATCCACATACATACATACATCCACATCCACATTCCACATTCACATCTATACATCCACATCTACATCCATATACATACATACATCCACATCCACATTCCACATTCACATCTATACATCCACGTCTACATCCACATTCACATATATCCACATCCACATTCCCATTCACATCTATACATACACATCTACATCCACATACATACATACATCCACATCCACGTTCCATATTCACATCTATATAACCACATCTACATCCACATTCACATACATCCACATCTACATTCACATTCACATCTATATCCACATCTATATTCCCATTCACATCTATACATCCACATCTACATCCACATACATACATACATCCATATCCACATTCCACATTCACTTCTATACAACCACGTCTACATCCACATTCACATCTATGCATATACATCTTCATGCATACATCCATTTTCACATGCATACATCCACACTCCTATCTCCACATCCACACATCCACATACATACATCCATTTTCACATTCCCATTCATATAACCCCATATGCCTTCATATCTAATCTTTTATATCACATCCATTCTCACCCTATCACAACCCATATACATCTTATCTCATCTCATACACTTCTTATCTCATCCCATACACATCTTATCACATCTTAACTCATCTTATATGCATCTTATCATATCTTATCACTTCCCATATCTTTTGTGCATACTTCTATGCATGAAATTCAATTATGCTAGAAGTAACACTTTTATAATAAAATATTCATCTCTTATGCATACCTCTATGCATGAAATTCAATTATGCTAAAAGTAACACTTTTGATATAAAAATTTATCCATTATGCATACTTCTATGCATGAAAATAAAAATGATAAAAGTAACACTTTTGATATAAAAATTTATCCATTATGCATACTTCTATGCATGTAAATAAAAATGATAAAAGTAACACTTTTGATATAAAAATTTATCCATTATGCATACTTCTATGCATGTAAATAAAAATGATAAAAGTAACACTTTTGATATAAAAAATTATCCATTATGCATACTTCTATGCATGTAAATAAAAATGATAAAAGTAACACTTTTGATATAAAAATCTATCCATTATGCATACTTCTATGCATGTAAATAAAAATGATAAAAGTAACACTTTTGATATAAAAATTTATCCATTATGCATACTTCTATGCATGCAAATAAAAATGATAAAAGTAACACTTTTGATATAAAAACTTATTCTTTATGCGTAATATAAAAATTCAATTTCTCCATGATTATAATGAAATTCTTTCAATTAGTCTAGGATGATAATTCCTAGAATATGGTAGGAAGTCCTCTTTTTATGCTTTGAATAAAATTATTTTATGCATAATTTTTATAAAAATTTTGCCATAGCTCCGCTGCTATGACTGATAAATCTTAATTTTTCTAAGGGATAAAGCTTATCATTAAGGAAATAATTAAAATGATCTCTAATTGGATCATGGATTGAATCATCAATATGCATAAACTAAAAGCATAGAAAAAAAAACCATTAATTTGCCCTCAAGCATAGCTTAATCTTGGATTAAGGAAAAGCTTTATGAAAAGCTTCTTTTGGATTGAGAATGGGTCATGAGTATGACCATTTCTTGAGTGAGAGAGAGAAATTACATAAAAACCATTAGAATTTAAACATAAATGGAAATTAACTTCAATAGCATTTATTAAATTATGTATCTCTTCACTACTATTCACCAATTAACTTCAATAGCATTTAAAAATCATACCAATTAAGCTTCTCAAGCTTGAGAGGGGTTGAGAAGAGAGAAACATTGAGAATTTATAGAAAAGAGCAATATTCACTAATTACCTTACAAATTGCTTGATTCTTTGTTCACGGTAGAGGCCCCCAACCAATCAATTGGTTAAGTATGTTGATGGAGCCACTAATGGGGATTGAAGAAAGAAGGAAGCTCCAAAAACTAGTGAATTATTAAATGACTTCACAGTTCTTGGCTTAGGTGGAGTAGAGTAACGATGCATAAACACTATATATTTTTCAACAAGGGGGAGGCTTCTATTTATAGGAAAAATTGAGCTCCTAACCAAACAAACTGATTCTAGAATTTTCCAAATCAGTTTGGTCAAGTTTTGACCATGTTTAGGTCAGTTAAGCTAATTTTTTGGAACTAGACTTGAATGAGGAGAGAGGAGAGATGAAATATCTCAATTTTTATGAGTTTAAAACTCATTCAAGCATGTGAAATATGCACCTCCTTTAAAGAACTCCCCTTCCTTACATATGTCATATTTTTAATATTGCTCATAATTTTTTTACTAATAAACGTTATACATTTTCAACTCTTCATCTTATGTGAGAATTTACTCATTTTTGGGTATCTTCTTTTACAAATTGGATTTATCTCCTCCCTACACATGGATTGATGCTATTGGCCCATAGGAACCTTAATTGGACCATAATCCAAAAATTTCTGAAAATCTAGACCCTTAGACTAAGGTCCTTTATACACATTTCCAATTAATTCCAATTGCACATTGGAAAGTTCTTTTTGAATTTCTGTTTCAGGAAAACTTATTTTAATAAGATGAGATAATTTTCTATCCAAAAATATTAAAAATCTGAATATTCTCTCTCTAGAATATTTTCTCTCTCTAGGTTAAAACAGTTAGAAACAAGTCTTTTATATTTCTGAAGAGGGATTGATTATAGAAGAAGATACTAGACATCAAAAGGGGGTTTGGGGGAGGAATCTTACATTCTACCCCACTTAAAAAACGCGAGATGTCCTCATCTCGCAAACTGGGATAATTTCGCAAGATGCACGAATTATGAGACTTAGAGAAAAATTTAAATCAGGATTAACCACCAAGAAAAAGTCTCAAAGAGAGCAAGATTCAAGATAAGAACAAGATTTAAACTTTATTCATTCTCAGAACTTATACAGTAAAGATAAAAGAACTCTTTACACTTCCATAAGCCTGTTTCTTTCTGAACATTCCTCCACGGGAATTTCAGTCAAGCAAGTTTTCAATTTGTCATCCCTTAACTTGATATACCGAGTCAAGTGTTAACAGTAGCACTTTGACGCACAATCCACTAATCTCATAGTGATTTGCTGAAATCATTATCATTATTTATCATTACAGGGACTCGTCCCATTCATCCTCATTGCGATTTTGCTCAGGTTATTATATTTCAACTAAATTTCAAAAATCATCATTTTTCAATCAGAATCCCAATCAATTCATCAGTTCCCAAACAGAATTAAAAATCATATCAACCATATTCAAATTCATCATCTGGATAGCATTAACGCTTATAATTTCAAGTCTTAGATTTACTCGTATATACTGTCAGTAAAGAGCTGCAGTTATACTCTCGGTATATACGGATAGTCACGGCCCTTGGAATTATAAGGTAAATACCATCATGTCTAGGCCTCAAGCAAGTCAGGGATTCTATATAATTGCGAGACTTCCATCTGAAGACCCAATTACCAAATTACGAATTTCAGTTTGAATATCAAATTGTATGAATTATATCACACAATTACAGCTTTTTTGTGTTTCTTGATAAATTTCTGACCTATTTGTCTTCTCAGTTGATCTTTATTAACCAAATGCTCTGATACCAACTGTGAGATCCCTGTTCCCACCGTGCAACAGATTCGGGGTACTAGCAGCGGAAGTAGCACTTCATGCGCGGGGCAGGGACCCACACTCGGGGCCTCATCCACGGATATCCGGACAAGAGACTAATCCGTCGGTTTTTCCAAAATCGAACCCGAAAAAAAACTTCCCTTACCCGGAAAGCATGGGCGATTCCACCAGGATAACTCTTTACTCTAATGCAGTCAAGATCATTACAGATCAACTGATCTGACTGCACCTTTAATGGTACTTGGTCAAATCAAGGAAGAAACTTGCACTTGGATCATTGGGATCAACGCTTTTTTCCCCATCAAGAGGCACAGCCGTTGATTCCTATCCATAGAACAATTTCTATCCGGGATTTACTTCATCTATCGTAATAATAGAAATTAAATCTCGATTTACGGATCCATCAGTCCAGCCTAACCCCATCCGATCTCATGGGTTAGCCAACCGTCCAACCACTGTAGTGATGGGATCCAATTTGGAATTTGGTTAGGTTTTGTCCCGGGTACCAAGGAAAAGAGTTCCAAGGCCCCCTAGCTGGAAGTTCACGCAAACATAAAACTAGCCACACCACTTACACACCCAATATGAAAATTGCCTTTTTCTTAGCATCAGCTAACTTTAAAACAATCCTTTAATGAAACCATAGTACCACTGATCACAATCTTCCAATTTATCCAATTGATTCATAATTTCCCATCATTCCTTCATTAGAGTATCTATGGCATCATTGGCAACTAGAACGCTCACCACCTGTCCACACAGGGGCCTTTTCAATAGTTCCTAGCCCATAATACTCGGCAATATAATCACTTATAAAAATCAAGATGGACTCTCGTTGAAGATCAGCAAGATCAACCAACAGATCCATATAAGGAGCCATGGACTCATCCATTGAAGACCAGCAAGGTCAATCAACCAGATCCATGCCCATTTTCACAAAACAACTCTTACTCCTTGTTCCAATATCTTCCTCGACGCGCGCGTGGGTATCCTGGGCGACCCAGAGCCCGAGCACCGTATGGTCAGCACCCTCTAGGATCCTTCGCAGGTGACCTAGCGCTTCACTCATAGGCCGCTTCCTTGGTCCCTCATCCACCGTATCGGAAGCTCACCATTTTAATCGAACCGAGGCTGGTCAAGACCTCGGCCGACCTTGCTACGCGAGACGTCCTCCATTGACTCTCCGTCAGCAGTTGCAACTTTATCAGCTAGGTCTCCACGACCTTAATCACAAGACGATCAAAATGCTTTCCCAGCATTCTTGACATAAAACAGCCATTTACAAACAACATTTACAAACAGTTTACAAATACAATTTCTATATTAACTCTAATTTTTCCACATTATCCCTCATATAATCCACATTACTTATTCCTCATTCCATTTATATGTCTACTCATCCAATCACATCATCTTCCATCTCTTCACTTCATATTCCTTCACATCACATATCATATATTCACATCCATACATCCACATCCACATCCACATCTACATGCTTACCTCCATTTTCACATCCTCATTTATACATCCACATCCCATATCCACATTCATACATACACATCCATATCCACATCCATACATCCACATCCACATGCATACATTCTTTATCACGTCCTCATTCATACATCCACATCCATATGCATACATCCACTATCACGTCCTCATTCATACATCCACATCCACATACATACATACATCCACATCCACATTCCCATTCACATCTATACATCCACATCTATACATCCACATCTACATCCACATGCATACATCCACTATCACATCCTCATTCATACATCCACATCCTCATGCATACATCCACTATCACGTCCTCATTCATACATCCATATCCACATACATACATACATCCATATCCACATTCCCATTCACATCTATACATCCACATCTACATCCACATACATACATACATCCACATCCACATTCCACATTCACATCTATACATCCACATCTACATCCATATACATACATACATCCACATCCACATTCCACATTCACATCTATACATCCACGTCTACATCCACATTCACATATATCCACATCCACATTCCCATTCACATCTATACATACACATCTACATCCACATACATACATACATCCACATCCACGTTCCATATTCACATCTATATAACCACATCTACATCCACATTCACATACATCCACATCTACATTCACATTCACATCTATATCCACATCTATATTCCCATTCACATCTATACATCCACATCTACATCCACATACATACATACATCCATATCCACATTCCACATTCACTTCTATACAACCACGTCTACATCCACATTCACATCTATGCATATACATCTTCATGCATACATCCATTTTCACATGCATACATCCACACTCCCATCTCCACATCCACACATCCACATACATACATCCATTTTCACATTCCCATTCATATAACCCCATATGCCTTCATATCTAATCTTTTATATCACATCCATTCTCACCCTATCACAACCCATATACATCTTATCTCATCTCATACACTTCTTATCTCATCCCATACACATCTTATCTCATCTTAACTCATCTTATATGCATCTTATCATATCTTATCACTTCCCATATCTTTTGTGCATACTTCTATGCATGAAATTCAATTATGCTAGAAGTAACACTTTTATAATAAAATATTCATCTCTTATGCATACCTCTATGCATGAAATTCAATTATGCTAAAAGTAACACTTTTGATATAAAAATTTATCCATTATGCATACTTCTATGCATGAAAATAAAAATGATAAAAGTAACACTTTTGATATAAAAATTTATCCATTATGCATACTTCTATGCATGTAAATAAAAATGATAAAAGTAACACTTTTGATATAAAAATTTATCCATTATGCATACTTCTATGCATGTAAATAAAAATGATAAAAGTAACACTTTTGATATAAAAATCTATCCATTATGCATACTTCTATGCATGTAAATAAAAATGATAAAAGTAACACTTTTGATATAAAAATCTATCCATTATGCATACTTCTATGCATGTAAATAAAAATGATAAAAGTAACACTTTTGATATAAAAATTTATCCATTATGCATACTTCTATGCATGCAAATAAAAATGATAAAAGTAACACTTTTGATATAAAAACTTATTCTTTATGCGTAATATAAAAATTCAATTTCTCCATGATTATAATGAAATTCTTTCAATTAGTCTAGGATGATAATTCCTAGAATATGGTAGGAAGTCCTCTTTTTATGCTTTGAATAAAATTATTTTATGCATAATTTTTATAAAAATTTTGCCATAGCTCCGCTGCTATGACTGATAAATCTTAATTTTTCTAAGGGATAAAGCTTATCATTAAGGAAATAATTAAAATGATCTCTAATTGGATCATGGATTGAATCATCAATATGCATAAACTAAAAGCATAGGAAAAAAAAACCATTAATTTGCCCTCAAGCTTAGCTTAATCTTGGATTAAGAAAAAGCTTTATGAAAAGCTTCTTTTGGATTGAGAATGGGTCATGAGTATGACCATTTCTTGAGTGAGAGAGAGAAATTACATAAAAACCATTAGAATTTAAACATAAATGGAAATTAACTTCAATAGCATTTATTAAATTATGTATCTCTTCACTACTATTCACCAATTAACTTCAATAGCATTTAAAAATCATACCAATTAAGCTTCTCAAGCTTGAGAGAGGTTGAGAAGAGAGAAACATTGAGAATTTATAGAAAAGAGCAATATTCACTAATTACCTTACAAATTGCTTGATTCTTTGTTCACGGTAGAGGCCCCCAACCAATCAATTGGTTAAGTATGTTGATGGAGCCACTAATGGGGATTGAAGAAAGAAGGAAGCTCCAAAAACTAGTGAATTATTAAATGACTTCACAGTTCTTGGCTTAGGTGGAGTAGAGTAACGATGCATAAACACTATATATTTTTCAACAAGGGGGAGGCTTCTATTTATAGGAAAAATTGAGCTCCTAACCAAACAAACTGATTCTAGAATTTTCCAAATCAGTTTGGTCAATTTTTGACCATATTTAGGTCAGTTAAGCTAATTTTTTGGAACTAGACTTGAATGAGGAGAGAGGAGAGATGAAATATCTCAATTTTTATGAGTTTAAAACTCATTCAAGCATGTGAAATATGCACCTCCTTTAAAGAACTCCCCTTCCTTACATATGTCATATTTTTAATATTGCTCATAATTTTTTTACTAATAAACCTTGTACATTTTCAACTCTTCATCTTATGTGAGCATTTACTCATTTTTGGGTATCTTCTTTTACAAATTGGATTTATCTCCTCCCTACACATGGATTGATGCTATTGGCCCATAGGAACCTTAATTGGACCATAATCCAAAAATTTCTGAAAATCTAGACCCTTAGACTAAGGTCCTTTATACACATTTCCAATTAATTCCAATTGCACATTGGAAAGTTCTTTTTGAATTTCTGTTTCAGGGAAACTTATTTTAATAAGATGAGATAATTTTCTATCCAAAAATATTAAAAATCTGAATATTCTCTCTCTAGAATATTTTCTCTCTCTAGGTTAAAACAGTTAGAAACAAGTCTTTTATATTTCTGAAGAGGGATTGATTATAGAAGAAGATACTAGACATCAAAAGGGGGTTTGGGGGAGGAATCTTACAAGAAAAGCCCTCAAGAAGAAGCTTGGCCACCAAGTAGAAGGGGGTAATCTCCAAGAGAAGAAGAGGATTAGTGAAGCTCCAAAGCTTCACAATGGAGAGGCAAGGTAGAGGGATAATAGAAATACACTAAAGTGAAAATTACACTAGCATGTAAATACAAAGGAATGAAGCCCTCAAGAAGAAGCCTGGCCACCAAGTAGAAGGGGGTAATATCCAAGAGAAGAAGAGGATTAGTGAAGCTCCAAAACTTCACAATGGAGAGGCAAGGTAGAGGGATAATAGAAATACACTAAAGTGAAAATTACACTAGCATGTAAATACACTAAGATGGAAATACAAATGAATGGGATTCTATTTATAGGAGAGGGAGACCACCCACGAAGTCCAACTGGGATCTAGAGGCTTCCATTTTCAGTTTGGTCCATTTTGGACCAGTTAGGCCTACTTTTTTGATCCAGTTTGAAAGAGGAGAGATGAAATATCTCATTTTTTTGATTAAAAAATTGGAGGTAATGATGAGATTCTAGGATCCTCCTTCATGAGCTCCACTCTCCCTCCTAATTTTATTTTTTTATTAAATCCTCAGTTTTTAACTATTAAGTGCTTGTACTAGTCAACTCTTCATCTTATGTGAGAGTTTACTCATTTTTGGTGGATTTTCTTTTATTCTTGCATTTTTCTTATTCCAACACTTAAATTAACCCCATTGGCCCTTTTGAACACTCTTTGGACCTTAATCCATAATTTTTTGAAAATGGGTACCCTTAGGCTGAGGTGTCTAATGCACATTTCAATTAATTTCTAATGCACACTAAGGTGTCAAAATTCAATTTTTAATTCTGTTCGTTGGTCCTTAGTCCACCCTTCATCTTATGTGAGCATTTACTCATTTTTGAGAAGTTTTTCTTTTATTATTCAATTTATCTCCTCCCTACACTTGGATTGATCCTATTGGCACATAGGAACCTTAATTAGACCATAATCTAAAAATTTCTTAAAATCTCGACCCTTAGGCTAAGGTCCTTTATACCTATTTTCAATTAATTCCAATTGTACATTGGAAAGTTCTTTTTGAATTTCTATCTCAGGGGAAACCATTTTAGATACTAGGATGTTTTTTATATCCAAAAATATCTCAATTTTGAATTACCTCCCTCTAGACATTTTCTCTCTCCAGGCCAAAACAGGGTAAAACAAGATCTTTCTTTTATTTTAGAGAGGGGAATAATTATAAGATAAGAAGGGGAGGTTCTTATACCTGCACACCTCAAAATTTGGTGGGAGGAATCTTACACAGAGATAGCGCCGGTTATGGGGCCGGGTTTACTTATTGCTAAGAAACTAGATGCAGTAGGGGTTTGATTTTTTTACGAGCTTTATTTGGCGAGCTTTTTGGAGATAAGATAGTTTTATGTGAGCTTGTAAGAAAAATGATACATTTTGGTGAGCTTTTATATAGTAAGTATTTATGAAAGAGAAATAAATACATTCACATACATACATACATATATACATGTATATTCTCAAACACACCTACCTACCTACCTACCTACCTACCTTCCTACATATATACATACATATATACACACATTTGTACAATACATACATACATGCATGCATGCGTACATACATACATACCTACCTTCCTACATATAAACACACATTTTATGTCCAAGAAACTTAAATATAGGCACAAAAATACCTATCTATGTACCTTTCTTCCAATGTTTATTTCAACACAAGTAAAAACAAGTATACCCGGCTCATGTTTTCTTACAAAAAGATTGAGTTCACATTTCCTTACAAGAAGATATCTGGTTGGTATAACTCCTTTACCATAGCGTTGCAAGCTACCTACAATAAGACTTTAGAGTACGTGACAGTGTACTCCATCCCAAAGCAAGACAAAAATAATATTGGTTCAAATTTTCTTACAAAAAGATTGACTTCACATTTCCTTACAAGCTTAAGTAAGCACAAACATGGAAGGCTTGACAGTTGTTCATTGCCTCAAATTATAGAGACATTATCTCTTGGGAGGCAAATTCCAGCTTGTAACTGACCACAAAAGTCTAAAGTGGATCTTCACCCAGCCTAACCTCAACATGCGGCAAAGGAGATGGAATGAAATTCTACAAGAATATGATTTCGACATCAAATTCTGCCCTGGGAAAGATAATGTGGTAGCTGATGCACTTAGCTGCAAATCTTTCTTGAATGCAATTTCAATGCCAAATAATCCCATACTAGTCAAGGTGGAAGAAGTCTCATCTCATGACCAAGATTATCAAAGGATGATAAAGTTAGTAGAAGAAGGGGGACATTCAGAGAAAGAGAAGAATCTAATCAAGGGATACTCCACTCATGAAGGAAGCCTCTACTTCAATCACAGGCTATGTATCCCTAAGGATCCTGCTTTAAAGAAACTAATCCTCCATGAAGCTCATGATAGCCCTGTTGCAGGACACCCAGGTTATGCAAAAACATTAAATGCGGTAAGAAGGAGCTTTCATTGGGCAGGCTTGAAAAATGATGTGCTTCGGTACTTGAAACAATGTCTCTCATGCCAAAGGATCAAGGCTGAAAGGGTCAAGATGCCTGGAAAGCTTCAACCCTTAGATATTCCCCAAATGAAGTGGGAGTGCATTAGTATGGATTTTGTCACAAGTCTCCCCATTGTTCAAGGAGGATATGACTCCATTCTAGTAGTAGTGGACTTACTTACCAAAGTAGCTCACCTTATACCAGCAAAAAAGACCTTCAAAGCCTCTGATGTTACTCGAATATTCATCAAGGAAGTCCTCAAACTTCATGGTCTCCCAAAAAGGATAGTAAGTGATCGGGATTCTGACTTCACTTCAAAATTCTGGCAGTCTTTATTTCAAGCTCTGGGGACTCAACTTTGCTTTAGCACAGCTTATCACCCAGAGACCGATGGCCAGACTGAAAGAGTCAATCAAGTAATTGAAGACATTCTCAGAGCATACTGTGGACGGGAACCCAGAAGGTGGATTCAATACCTTCCTCTGGTAGAATTTGCCTACAATGCGTCTTATCATCAAAGCATAGAAATGTCACCATTCAAAGCACTCTATGGGCAAGAATGCTTGTCTCCTCTAAATTTCTCTGATCCGACCATAAGAGTTGAGGCATCCAGGAAAATGCTCGAAGAGATGGAGGAACAAACTAAAGCTATCCAAAGGGATATTAAAGCTGCCCAAGATCGACAAAAGCATTATGCTGACAACAAGAGGTCTGAAAGGATCTTCAAGGAAGGAGACAAAGTTCTTCTATGAGTGTGCCCCAAACGAAGTTCTCTATCACTTGGGAAATATAAGAAGCTCAGCCCTAGGTATTGTGGTCCTTATACAGTTATCAAGTGTCTAGGTAAAAGTGCCTATAAACTCCAACTTCCAGCCCATATCAAAGTCCATAATGTATTTCATGTAAGTTTGTTAAAGCCATATGTCCCCAGTCTCGATCATATTCTTGATGATGAACAAGTTGTAATCCCTACTCAAGGAGTCCTTAAATTACAGCCCAATAGCATCATAGATTCTAGGGAAAGGCAACTCCGAAATAGAACTCTTGTAGAACATCTAGTTCAGTGGAAAGATTACCCTGAAGAGGATGCAACTTGGGAAGATGAAGCTACACTCTTAAAGGATTATCCCCAATTCATGACGAGATGAGGACATCTCGATTTCTTTAAGGGGGGAAGGATGTAACGTACCCATCTTCACTAATAAAGAAATGTCCATGTAATTATGAGTTTTTATGGTATAAATATCAATAATTTTATTATTTGAGTCATTTCCACTTAGAATCTTCAAATTCTGAGCCCAAATTTGGAATCTGCGCGCGATTTTACCCTAATATAGGATTTTACAGCATCCAAAACGGACACCGGATCAAGCCTATACGCTAATTTCAATCATTTTAGTTAGAAAACGGCGACCTTTAAACCTTAATAAATGCACGACCACACGTCCGATTGATGAACGGTCTGAACCGCTGCGACCAGGAGAACCTCCCGGACAAAAAAAAAATTCGCCCCCCGGGGTGGTCCGGCACGCAAATCGAGACGGGCGCCCCAAATTTGGGTACCCCGCTCCAAAAATTTGGTCCGTACACACTTACTAGGACGCCCGTACAATGGCCGCCCAAGAACCAAAGGACGGCCGCCCACTGTTTGGTCCACGCGTACCCTTGGGCGGACACCCAGACCGAATAAGGTACATGCGTACCACTCCTTTCCCAGACAACCGACACCGTACCTTTCCGGTAGACCCATGCAGGCCACTGATCCATAGCCTTTTGAAGGTACACCGTCCTTTCGTCCCTGCTTTGCGCAGCGCCCGCACCCTCACTCCTCAGTTATATAAACCCCCGGGGTGCTCCTCAGTCAGCACGTACTTCTGTGTAGCGTATGCCCTGTTGTGCCGCCGTCCGTACCGCCGTAGCGTACTTGCTGCAAGTACAGCCGCCCTTGCAGCCACCCCTCTCACACCCCCTCATTTGGCTCTTTTCAGATAAGCCAATTTTCCTCCATCCTCCTCTTGCCATGGACCAGTGTCCTTAACTCTTCTCCCCCCCCCCCCCCCCGTGTGAATAGACTTACAGAGAGGCTTGCAGCAACCCCTCCCAGCCCTCTCCACGTTTTTGCCTTTGGCCTTAAGGACATCTCACAAATCCCCCCCCCCATTTGCGTAGACTTTAGTAAGGGATTTTTGGCTCAAGCGAGGGTTCGTGCGCCATATTCTTTTGCTCATACGGTGAGCAAACGAGCTCGGAATTCAGATCCGACTGAAGCGTTTCGATCGCAGCAGCGATCTCTACAAGGGGACATCTAAGATGGCCTCATCCCGGAGACGGAAAAATATTGCCTCAAGAGGCGCACGTAACAACGAGATGGAGGGAGATGCGCCCCCAATGCGGCTCCAGTCCTCCCTTTTCAAGTCCCTCAAGGAAACGGTGGCCAGGTTAGCTTGGTTAATTTTCAAAAGAAGAGAATTTTTCTTAAATTAGTAGTAATGAATGGTGTCTTTTTCTTTTAAAACGAGGACATAAAAGTTATATGAAATTACGAATTATGTGATGTTGTTTTCGATAAAATTGCGTTGAAATTGCTATCTTCATGAATTGTGAATGCTATACTTAGAAAATTGCATTGAAGTTGTTATCTTTGGAATTCAAGATTTCTTTTGGCTTCAAACGCTAACTCCGTTCCGTGCTTGTGTAGCCGGGCGGCGTCATTAGCAAAGCCCGGGAATGGCCCAAGGTATCCCTCATACCTTTGGAAGAATAAGGATCGCCGATTGAGGCAAGAGATTATGAGGCTACCTAGTTCTGAGGGCCCAGGCTAGTGCGGTAAATAAGCCCACCCTAGTGCGCAGACATCCCTCTGAGGGGCGGGAGGATCGAGCGATGGAGCCTGAGAGGGCGACAGGCCGGCTTGAGTCCTCGCCAGCGGCCGACGATGAGGTGTATGGTCCCGTAGGGTTTTGCCCAGCATGTAGAGGCTGGAAGGCCGAATTCTAGATCATCGGCAGAATAAGAATAAGAGAGTCGGATTGGCTTGTATGGAAATGGATTCATGTATAAACTTTTTATATAATTGCATCTTGTCTTTGGTATGATTGTATTGTGTAAGAAGGCCGTTATAACGAACCTTGTGAGGAAGGGCCCTAATTAAGGAATATGCTTATTTATGTCAAACAGTGTGGTAGTATTAATTAGAAAACAAATTGATGCGTGAGTAGGGTGGAAAGTCGGAGGATGGAATGCCCTGACGGCACCATCTCACGGATGGGTGGACCCGATTAGTCGGGTAGCTTTCCAACAAATTAAGTGAAAGCCCTACGTTAGATAGTTAGGTTCTTGGGCAACTCTATTCAAGAAGACTAGGCCAGCGGCTGTGCCTTGCATAAGATGAGGAAAAAAGCGTTGTCCCTAGAAATCAAGTCTAGTAGTTGCCCAATTTTTGATCAATTGCCCTATGGGTGATTTGATGTTTAGGAAATCACGCTCCCCCTGCGGGATAGAGCTAGGTCATACCTATAAATCGTATCCTTGAATCTCTACAGGGTAAAGGTGTCGATGAATAGGAAATTTTTCCCAAGATAAGACTTAGTGGACTATCTTAAGTGTTTCTCCCATTTTTAAAGGGAGGAACCTTATATTACTTCGAAAGTATTAATCTCCTTAAATGGAATTTATGCATAAATAAATGTAAAAGAAATCTTATATCAAATATAAGAATTCTCTTGTATTCTATAAATAGATATGAGATGTGATAGGATGTGATAAGAGGTGTATAAGATGTGATAAGAGGTGATAAGATGCTTATGAAATAAGTTAGGAGGTGATAAGATGAATTAAGATGTGTATGGGATGAGGTAAGAAGTGTTTGTGATAGGATAAGATGTATATGGGTTGTGATAGGGCGAGAATGGATGTGATGTAAAAGATAAGCTGTGAAGGCATATGGGGTTATATGAATGGGAATGTGGAAATGGATGTATGTATGTGGATGTGTGGATGTGGAGATGGGAGTGTGGATGTATGAATGTGAAAATGGATGTATGCATGAAGATGTATATGCATGGATGTGGATGTGGATGTAGATGTGGATGTATAGATGTATGCATGAAGACGTATATGCATGGATGTGATGTGGATGTAGATGTGGATGTATAGATGTGAATGTGAATGTGGATGTAGATGTATGTGAATGTGGATGTAGATGTGGATGTATAGATGTGAATGTGGAATGTGGATGTGGATGTATGTATATATGTGGATGTAGATGTGGATGTATGGATGTGAATGGGAGTATGGAAGTGGATGTATGTGAATGTGGATGTAGATGTGGATGTATGGATGTGAATGTGGAATGTAGATGTGGATGTATGTATGTATGTGGATGTAAATGTAGATGTATAGATGTGAATGGGAATGTGGATGTGGATGTATGTATGTATGTGGATGTGGATGTATGAATGAGGACGTGATAGTGGATGTATGCATGTGGATGTGGATGTATGGATGTGGATGTGGATGTATGGATGTATGCATGTGGATGTGGATGTATGGATGTGGATGTGGATGTATGGATGTGGATATGGATGTGTATGTATGAATGTGGATATGGGATGTGGATGTATAAATGAGGATGTGAAAATGGAGGTAAGCATGTAGATGTGGATGTATGGATGTGAATGTGGATGTGGATGTGGATGTATGGATGTGGATATGGATGTGAATATATGATATGTAATGTGAAGGAATCTGAAGTGAAGAGATAGAAAATGATGTGATTGGATGAGTACACATATAAATGGAATGTGGAATAAGTAATGTAAATTAATGAGGGATAATGTGAAAAAATGAGAGTTAATATAGAAATTGTATTTGTAAACTGTTTGTAAATGCTGTTTGTAAATGGCTGTTTTATGTCAAGAATGCTGGGGAAGCATTTTGACCGTCTTGTGATTAAGGTCGTGGAGACCTAACTGATAAAGTTGCAACTGCTGACGGAGAGTCAATGGAGGATGTCTCGCGTAGCAAGGTCGGCCGAGGTCTTGACCAGCCTCGGTTCGATTAAAATGGTGAGCTTCCGGTACGGTGGATGAGGGACCAAGGAAGCGGCCTATGAGTGAAACGCTAGGTCACCTGCGCGAAGGATCCTAGAGGGTGCTGACCATACGGTGCTCGAGCTCTGGGTCACCTAGGATACCCACGCGTGCATCGAGGAAGATATTGGAACAAGGAGTAAGAGTTGTTTGCTGAAACCGGGCATGGATCTGGTTGACTGACCTTGCTAGTCCTCAACGGATGAGTTCATGGCTCTTTTATATGGATCTGTTAGTTGATCTTGCTGATCTTCAACGAGAGTGCATCTTGATAAGTGATTATATTGCCGAGTATTATGGGCTAGGAACTATTGAAAAGGCCCCTGAGTGGACAGGTGGTGAGCGTTCTAGTTGCCAATGACGCCATAGATACTCTGATGAAGGAATGATGGGAAATTAAGAATCAACCGGATAATTTGGAGATTTTGATCAGTGGTACTATGGTTTCATTAAAGGATTGTTTTAAAGTTAGCTGATGCTAAGAAAAAAGCAATTTCATATTGGGTGTGTAAGTGGTGTGGCTAGTTTTATGTTTGCATGAACTTCCGGCTAGGGGGCCTTGGAACTCTTTTCCTTGGTTCTCGGGACAAAACCTAACCAAATTCCAAATTGGATCCCATCACTACAGTGGTTGGGCGGTTGGCTAACCCATGGGATCGGATGGGGTTAGGCTCGACTGATGGATCCGTAAATCGAGACTCAATTTTTGTTATTACGATAGATGAAGTAAGTCCTGGATAGTAATTGTTCTATGGATAGGAGTCAACGGCTGTGCCTCTTGATGGGGAAAAAAGCGTTGATCCCAATGATCCAAGTGCAAGTTTCTTCCTTGATCTAACCGAGTATCTTTATAGGTGCAGTCGGATCAGTTTGATCACTAATGGTCTTGACTACGTTAGAGTAAAAAGTTATCCCGGAGGAATCGCCCGTGCTTTCTGGATAAGGGAAGTTTTTCCGGGTTCGGTTTTGGAAAAACCGATGGATTAGTCTTTTGTCCAGATATCCGTGGGGCGAGGCCCCGAATGTGGGACCCCTGTCCCACGCGAGAAGTGCTACTTCCGCTTCTAGTACCCCGAATCCATTGCGCGGTGGGGACAGGGATCTTACAGTTGGTATCAGAGCGAATTGGTTAATAAAGATCAACTGAGAAGCCATAGTATGTCAAAAAATTTATCAAGAAGCACAAAAAGGTTGTAACTGTGTGATATAATTCATACAAATTGATATTCAATCTGAAAATTCATAAATTAGTAATTGGGTCTGCAAATGGAAGTACCGCAATTGTATGGAACCCTGACTTGCTTGAGGCCTAGACATGATGGTATTTACCTTATAGTTCCAAGTATTATGATGACCCATATATACCGAGGGTATAACTGCAGCTCTTTACCGGCAGTATATATGAGTAAATCCAAGACTTGAAATTATAAGCGTTAATGCTATCCAGATGATGATTTCGAATGTGGTTGATATGATTTTAATTTTGTTTGAGAACTGATGAATTGATTTGGATTCTGATTGAAAAATGATGATTTCTGAAATCTAGTTGAAATATAATAACCTGAGCAAAACTACAATGAGGATGAATGGGACGAGTCCCTGTGATGATAAATGATGATAATGATTTCAGCAAATCACTATGATATTAGTGGATTGTGCTGTCAAATTGCTACTGTTAACACTTGACTGTTAGATCAAGTTAAGGGATAACAAATTGAGAACTTACTTGACTGAAATTCCCGTGGAGGAATGTTCAGAAGGAAATTTTTCGGTCTAATGGACCATTATCATGTTAAAGATATGAATGATATGATCTCAATGAATTGTTATTTAATGATGAGTTCTAAGGGATATTTATCCCAGTATTGTGTTAGATTGACCAGAATATAAGGAACCCCAGAATAAAATTGGATTTTAAGAAAAAGAGTTGTCCTCTACCTTGCGAGATGAGGACATCTCGCACTTTTTAAGTGGGGTAGAATGTAAGATTCCTCCCCAGCCTTTGAGGTATATAGGAGTAAGAATCTCCCTTTTTGATCTTATAATTATTCCCTCTCTAAAATAAAAGAAAGATTCTGTTTAAAGAAAGGAAGACCCTTTCCCTAGAATACTTCTCAGGAGTCCCACCTGTTTTAAGGATTCAGAACAATGAGTTCAGAAGTGAAAATCGGTGTTTTGGATACCAAGGTTTTGGTCTTCATTCGAGTATGGCCCAAAAGAAGTTCTCTATCTCTTGGGGAGTATAAGAAGTTATCCCCCAGATATTGTGAGCCTTATATCTGAATTCAATAAAAGTAGGTGACTTAACCTACAAGCTTCTTTTACCTCCTCATCTCAAAGTTCTTAATGTATTTCATAGAAATATGTGCCAAACCCAAATCATGGAAAGATGGTAAAACTTCAGTGGTTGGCTTCTAAGCTACGTTAGTTCCTTCCTTTATATAAGTCGTAACTTTTACCTATCGCTCACAATAATCTTACTTCCATCGATCTCCCTTCTTCTTAATCTACTTCATGGCTTGGCAACAGGAATTAGTTTTATCCATGATGATTTCTCACCTTCAAGATGCGAGCGAGTCTGTGAAGAAAGATTTTATAGAGCAGTATGAGCGCTCACTTTTTCCTCACCTAGGAACTTCTGTAGCTCAGACCAAATGGCGGCAGACCTATCAAGACATAACTAGGGTAACACCCTAGGGTCAACAGCACTTTCGTAACAATGTCCGCTTGGCCATGGTTATTGAAGCTTTGGGTTTGGGTCCCCGATACTACTGCGTCATGAGATCAAGGCATCTTGGGTTTTCTGAGCGGGTCTTCTTACTGGCGTGTTTTTTTCCTCATCAGAAGATATGCCTTTATCCCGTTTTTGGCTTGCCTCTCAGAGATCCTTTTGTTAGATCACCGCATACCAATGAGATAGGTGCGGCAATAACCAACAGAATTATTCCCATAGATGAGTTACCTTATACATGCGCAGCTTGTGAGTGCTGTTTTTGTGATCATATGATGGACGGGCTTATGGAAGTGTAAAGAGTTCTTCTATCTTTACTGTATATGTTTCAAGAATGAATAAAGTTTAAATCTTGTTCTTGTCTTGAATCTTACTCTCTTTGAGACTTTTCTTGGTGGTTAATCTTTATTCATGCATCTTGCGAAATTACCCTAGTTTGCGAGATGAGGACATCTCGCATTTTTTAAGTGGGGTAGAATGTAAGATTCCTCCCCCAACCCCTTTTTGATGTCCAGCATATTTCCCTATAATCAAGCCTCTTCAGAAATATAAAGACCTTGTTTCTAACTATTTTAACCTAGGGAGAGAAAATATTCTAGAGAGAGAATATTCAGATTTTGAATGTTTTTGGATAGAAAAATATCTCACCTTATTAAAATGAATTCCCCTGAAACAGAAATTCAAAAAGAATTTTCCAATGTGCAATTAGAATTAATTGGAAATAGGTATAAAGAACCTTAGTCTAAGGGTCTAGATTTTTAGAAATCTTTGGACTATGGTCCAATTAAGGTTCCTATGGGCCAATAGCATCAATCCATGTGTAGGGAGGAGATAAATCCTATTTGTAAAAGAAGATACCCAAAAATGAGTACATGCTCACATAAGATGAAGAGTTGAATATGTACAAGGTTTATTAGTAAAAAACTATGAGTAATATCAAAAAAATGAGATAAATTGAGTATCCAAAAATGAGTAAATGCTCACATAAGATGAAGAGTTGAGAATGTACAAGGTTTATTAGTAAAAAACTATGAGTAATATCAAAAAAATGAGATAAATTGAGTATCCAAAAATGAGTAAATGCTCACATAAGATGAAGAGTTGAAAATGTACAAGGTTTATTAATAAAAAACTATGAGCAATATTAAAAATATGAGATATTTTGGGTATAATGATTCCATTTTGACACATATGTAAGGAAGAGGAGTTCTTTAAAGGAGGTGCATATTTCACATACTTGAATGAGTTTTAAACTAAAAAATAATGTGAAATTTTTATCTCTCCTCTCTCTTGAACCAAACCAAATCAAAAGGGAACCAAACCGAATAAAAAAGAAACCAAACTAGGTCTAAATCTAGTCCAAATTCAACCAAACTGAATTTGGAAAATTCTAGAATTCAGTTAGCTTTGGTTAGAACTTCCCTCTCCTATAAATAGAACATGAGTCCTTTGAAAAAATATAGAAGAATTTTACTATACTAGAGTTATGCTGAAATAATGCTAATTTCTACTATTCTCTAAAATTCTCTCCAAATTGAAGAAATTGGAGCTTCCCTCTTTCTTCAATCCCCATTGGTGGCTCCATCAACATACTTAACCAATTGATTGGTTGGGGGCCTCTACCGTGAACAAAGAATCAAGCAATTTGTAAGGTAAATGGTGAATTTTGATCTTTTCTATAATTTCTCAATGCTTCTCTCTTCTCAACCCCTCTCAAGCTTGAGAAGCTTAATTAGAATGGTTTTTGAATGCTATTGAAGTTAATTGATGAATGGTAGTGAGAATAGTTACATAATTTGATGAATGCTATTGAAGTTAATTGATTAATGATAGTTAAGAGTTACATAAATTTCCATTTATGCTTAATTCAAATGGTTTTTATGTAATTTCTCTCTCTCACTCAAGAAATGGTCATACTCATGACCCATTCTCAATCCAAATGAAAATTTTCATAAAACTTTTCCTTAATCCAAGATTAATCTATGCTTGAGGCCAAATTAATGGCTTTTTTCTATGCTTTTAGTTTATGTATTTCATGAATATTGATGATTCAATCCATTATGGATTAATGATCTAATTAGGGATCATTCTATTTATTTCCTTAATGATAAGCTTTATCCCTTAGAAAATTTGAGATTTATCAGTCATAGCAGCGGAGCTATGGCAAAATTTTTATAAAAATTATGCATAAAATAATTTCATTCAAAGCATGAAAAGAGGACTTCCTACCATATTATAGGAATTATCATCCTAGATTAACTGAAAGATATTCATTGTTGCAACTGCTGACGGAGAGTCAATGGAGGACGTCTCGCGTAGCAAGGTCGGTCGAGGTCTTGACCAGCCTAAAATGGTGAGCTTCCGGTACAGTGGATGAGGGACCAAGGAAGCAGCCTATGAGTGAAGCGCTAGGTCACCTAGTACGAAGGATCCTAGAGGGTGCTGACCATACGGTGCTCGAGCTCTGGGTCACCTAGGATACCCACGCGTGCGTCGAGGAAGATATTGGAACAAGGAGTAAGAGTTGTTTGCTGAAACCGGGCATGGATCTGGTTGACTGACCTTGCTGGTCCTCAACGGATGAGTCCATGGCTCTTTTATATGGATCTGTTGGTTGATCTTGCTGATCTTCAACAAGAGTCCATCTTGATAAGTGATTATATTGCCGAGTATTATGGGCTAGGAACTATTGAAAAGGCCCCTGAGTGGACAGGTGGTGAGCGTTCTAGTTGCCAATGACGCCATAGATACTCTGATGAAGGAATGATGGGAAATTAAGAATCAACCGGATAATTTGGAGATTGTGATCGGTGGTACTATGGTTTCATTAAAGGATTGTTTTATGCTAAGAAAAAGGCAATTTCATATTGGGTGTGTAAGTGGTGTGGCTAGTTTTATGTTTGCATGAACTTTCGGCTAGGGGGCCTTGGAACTCTTTTCCTTGGTACCCGAGACAAAACCTAACCAAATTCCAAATTGGATCCCATCACTACAGTGGTTGGGCGGTTGGCTAACCCATGGGATCGGATGGGGTTAGGCTGGACTGATGGATCCGTAAATCGAGACTCAATTTTTGTTATTACGATAGATGAAGTAAGTCCCGGATAGTAATTGTTCTATGGATAGGAGTCAACGGATGTGCCTCTTGATGGGGAAAAAAGCATTGATCCCAAGGATCCAAGTGCAAGTTTCTTCCTTGATCTAACCGAGTATCTTTATAGGTGCAGTCGGATCAGTTTGATCACTAATGGTCTTGACTACGTTAGAGTAAAAAGTTATCCTGGAGGAATCGCTCGTGCTTTCCGGATAAGGGAAGTTTTTCCGGGTTCGGTTTTGGAAAAACCGATGGATTAGTCTTTTGTTCGGATATCCGTGGACGAGGCCCCGAATGTGGGACCCCTGTCCCGCGCGAGAAGTGCTACTTCCGCTTCGAGTACCCCGAATCCATTGCGCGGTGGGGAAAGGGATCTTACAGTTGGTATCAGAGCGAATTGGTTAATAAAGATGAACTGAGAAGCCAAATATGTCAAAAAATTTATCAAGAAGCACAAAAAGGTTGTAATTGTGTGATATAATTCATACAAATTGATATTCAATCTGAAATTTCATAAATTAGTAATTGGGTCTGCAAATGGAAGTACCGCAATTGTATGGAACCCTGACTTGCTTGAGGCCTAGACATGATGGTATTTACCTTATAGTTCCAAGTATTATGACGACCCATATATATCGAGGGTATAACTGCAGCTCTTTACCGGCAGTATATACGAGTAAATCCAAGACTTGAAATTATAAACGTTAATGCTATCCAGATGATGATTTCGAATGTGGTTGATATGATTTTAATTTTGTTTGAGAACTGATGAATTGATTTGGATTCTGATTGAAAAATGATGATTTTTAAAATTTAGTTGAAATATAATAACCTGAGCAAAACTACAATGAGGATGAATGGGACGAGTCCCTGTGATGATAAATGATGATAATGATTTCAGCAAATCACTATGAGATTAGTGGATTGTGCTGTCAAATTGCTACTGTTAACACTTGACCGTTAGATCAAGTTAAGGGATAACAAATTGAGAACTTACTTGACTGAAATTCCCATGGAGGAATGTTCAGAAGGAAATTTTTCGGTCTAATGGACCATTATCATGTTAAAGATATGAATGATATGATCTCAATGAATTGTTATTTAATGATGAGTTCTAAGGGATATTTATCCGAGTATTCTATTAGGTTGACCTGAATATAAGGAACCCCATAATAAAATTGGATTTTAAGAAAAAGAGTTGTCCTCTACCTTGCGAGATGAGGACATCTCGCACTTTTTAAGTGGGGTAGAATGTAAGATTCCTCCCCAGTCTTCGAGGTATACAGGAGTAAGAATCTCCCTTTTTGATCTTATAATTATTCCCTCTCTAAAATAAAAGAAAGATTCTGTTAAATAAAAGGAAGACCCTTTCCCTAGAATACTTCTCAGGAGTCCCACCTGTTTTAAGGATTCAGAACAATGAGTTCAGAAGTGAAAATCGGTGTTTTGGATACCAAGGTTTTGGTCTTCATTTGAGTACGGCCCAAAAGAAGTTCTTTATCTCTTGGGGAGTATAAGAAGTTATCCCCCAGATATTGTGAGCCTTATATCTGAATTCAATGAAAGTAGGTGACTTAACCTACAAGCTTCTTTTACCTCCTCATCTCAAAGTTCTTAATGTATTTCATAGAAATATGTGCCAAACCCAAATCATGGAAAGATGGTAAAACTTCAGTGGTTGGCTTCTAAGCTACGTTAGTTCCTTCCTTTATATAAGTCGTAACTTTTACCTATCGCTCACAATAATCTTACTTCCATCGATCTCCCTTCTTCTTAATCTACTTCATGGCTTGGCAACAGGAATTAGTTTTATCCATGATGATTTCTCACCTTCAAGATGCGAGCGAGTCTGTGAAGAAAGATTTTATAGAGCAGTATGAGCGCTCACTTTTTCCTCACCTAGGAACTTCTGTAGCTCAGACCAAATGGCGGACCTATCAAGACATAACTAGGGTAACACCCTGGGGTCAACAGCACTTTTGTAACAATGTCCGCTTGGCCATGGTTATTGAAGCTTTGGGTTTGGGTCCCCGATACTACTGCGCCATGAGATCAAGGCATCTTGGATTTTCTGAGCGGGTCTTCTTACTAGCGTGTTTTCTTCCTCATCAGAAGATATGCCTTTATCCCGTTTTTGGCTTGCCTCTCAGAGATCCTTTTGTTAGATCACCACATACCAATGAGATAGGTGCGGCAATAACCAACAGAATTATTCCCATAGATGAGTTACCTTATACATACGCAGCTTGTGAGTGCTATTTTTGTGATCATATGATGGACGGGCTTATGGAAGTGTAAAAAGTTCTTCTATCTTTACTGTATATGTTTCAAGAATGAATAAAGTTTAAATCTTGTTCTTGTCTTGAATCTTACTCTCTTTGAGACTTTTCTTGGTGGTTAATCTTTATTCATGCATCTTGCGAAATTACCCCAATTTGCGAGATGAGGATATCTCGCATTTTTTAAGTGGGGTAGAATGTAAGATTCCTCCCCCAACCCCTTTTTTATGTCCAGCATATTTCCCTATAATCAAGCCTCTTCAGAAATATAAAGACCTTGTTTCTAACTGTTTTAACCTAGAGAGAGAAAATATTCTAGAGAGAGAATATTCAGATTTTGAATGTTTTTGGATAGAAAAATATCTCATCTTATTAAAATGAATTCCCCTGAAACAGAAATTCAAAAAGAATTTTCCAATGTGCAATTGGAATTAATTGGAAATAGGTATAAAGAACCTTAGTCTAAGGGTCTAGATTTTTAGAAATCTTTGGACTATGGTCCAATTAAGGTTCCTATGGGCCAATAGCATCAATCCATGTGTAGGGAGGAGATAAATCCTATTTGAAAAAGAAGATACCCAAAAATGAGTAAATGCTCACATAAGATGAAGAGTTGAATATGTACAAGGTTTATTAGTAAAAAACTATGAGTAATATCAAAAAAATGAGATAAATTGAGTATCCAAAAATGAGTAAATGCTTACATAAGATGAAGAGTTGAGAATGTACAAGGTTTATTAGTAAAAATCTATGAGTAATATCAAAAAAATGAGATAAATTGAGTATCCAAAAATGAGTAAATGCTCACATAAGATGAAGAGTTGAAAATGTACAAGGTTTATTAGTAAAAAACTATGAGCAATATTAAAAATATGAGATATTTTGGGTATAATGATTCCATTTTGACACATATGTAAGGAAGGGGAGTTCTTTAAAGGAGGTGCATATTTCACATGCTTGAATGAGTTTTAAACTCAAAAATAATGTGAAATTTTTATCTCTCCTCTCTCTTGAACCAAACCAAATCAAAAGGGAACCAAACCGAATCAAAAAGTAACCAAACTAGGTCTAAATCTAGTCCAAATTCAACCAAACTGAATTTGGAAAATTCTAGAATTCAGTTAGCTTTGGTTAGAGCTTCCCTCTCCTATAAATAGAACATGAGTCCTTTGAAAAAATATAGAAGAATTTTAATATACTAGAGTTATGCTGAAATAATGCTAATTTCTACTATTCTCTAAAATTCTCTCCAAATTGAAGAAATTCGAGCTTCCCTCTTTCTTCAATCCCCATTGGTGGCTCCATCAACATACTTAACCAATTGATTGGTTGGGGGCCTCTACCGTGAACAAAGAATCAAGCAATTTGTAAGGTAAATGGTGAATTTTGATCTTTTCTATAATTTCTTAATGCTAAAAGTTGATTATTTTATTATAAAAGTGTTACTTTTATCACAATTGAATTTCATGCATAGAAGTATGCATAAGAGTTGATTATTTTATTATAAAAGTGTTACTTTTATCATAATTGGATTTCATGCATAGAGGTATGCATAAAAGTTGATTATTTTATTATAGAAGTGTTACTTTTATCACAATTGAATTTCATGCATAGAAGTATGCATAAGAGTTGATTATTTTATTATAAAAGTGTTACTTTTATCATATTTAGATTTCATGCATAGAGGTATGCATAAAAGTTGATTATTTTATTATAAAAGTGTTACTTTTATCACAATTGAATTTCATGCATAGAAGTATGCATAAGAGTTGATTATTTTATTATAAAAGTGTTACTTTTATCATATTTGGATTTCATGCATAGAGGTATGCATCAAAGTTGATTATTTTATTATAAAAGTGTTACTTTTATCACAATTGAATTTCATGCATAGAAGTATGCATAAGAGTTGATTATTTTATTATAAAAGTGTTACTTTTATCACAATTGAATTTAATGCATAGAAGTATGCATAAGAGTTGATTATTTTATTATAAAAGTGTTACTTTTATCATATTTAGATTTCATGCATAGAAGTATGCATAAAAGATAGTCTTTTTATACTAAAAGTGTGATTTTCATCATAAATGGATTTTATGCATAACTTAGATGCATAAGAGAAATTCTTTTATTCTAAAAGTGTAATTCCTACCAAATTGAATTTATGCATAGGAAGATGCATAAAAGATTGATTCAAGAGTGTCATTCTCATCTAAATTGAATTTATGCATAGGAAGATGCATAAAAGATTGAATTTTAATTCAAAAGTGTCATTTTCATTTAAAATGAATTTATGCATAGGAAGATGCATAAAAGATTGATTTTTACTTCGAAAGTATTAATCTCCTTAAATGGAATTTATGCATAAATAAATGTGTAAAGAAATCTTATATCAAATATAAGAATTCTCTTGTATTCTATAAATAGATATGAGATGTGATAAGAGGTGTATAAGATGTGATAAGAGGTGATAAGATGCTTATGAAATAAGTTAGGAGGTGATAAGATGAATTAAGATGTGTATGGGATGAGGTAAGAAGTGTATGTGATAGGATAAGATGTATATGGGTTGTGATAGGGCGAGAATGGATGTGATGTAAAAGATTAGCTATGAAGGCATATGGGGTTATATGAATGGGAATGTGGAAATGGATGTATGTATGTGGATGTGTGGATGTGGAGATGGGAGTGTGGATGTATGAATGTGAAAATGGATGTATGCATGAAGATGTATATGCATGGATGTGAATGTGGATGTAGATGTGAATGTATAGATGTAT
Organism: Cibotium barometz; assembly: GCF_041138505.1. Classification (NCBI taxonomy): domain Eukaryota; kingdom Viridiplantae; phylum Streptophyta; class Polypodiopsida; order Cyatheales; family Cibotiaceae; genus Cibotium; species Cibotium barometz. The sequence continues at coordinate 40,246,369 of NC_141062.1, read as the reverse complement.
GCATGAAGATGTATATGCATGGATGTGATGTGGATGTAGATGTGGATGTATAGATGTGAATGTGAATGTGGATGTGGATGTATGTGAATGTGGATGTAGATGTGGATGTATAGATGTGAATGTGGAATGTGGATGTGGATGTATGTATGTGGATGTAGATGTGGATGTATGGATGTGAATGGGAATATGGAAGTGGATGTATGTGAATGTGGATGTATGGATGTGAATGTGGAATGTAGATGTGGATGTATGTATGTATGTGGATGTAAATGTAGATGTATAGATGTGAATGGGAATGTGGATGTGGATGTATGTATGTATGTGGATGTGGATGTATGAATGAGGACGTGATAGTGGATGTATGCATGTGGATGTGGATGTATGGATGTGGATGTGGATGTATGGATGTGGATATATGGATGTGGATATGGATGTGTATGTATAAATGTGGATATGGGATGTGGATGTATAAATGAGGATGTGAAAATGGAGGTAAGCATGTAGATGTGGATGTATGGATGTGAATGTGGATGTGGATGTGGATGTGGATGTATGGATGTGGATATGGATGTGAATATATGATATGTAATGTGAAGGAATCTGAAGTGAAGAGATAGAAAATGATGTGATTGGATGAGTACACATATAAATGGAATGTGGAATAAGTAATGTGGATTAATGAGGGATAATGTGGAAAAATGAGAGTTAATATAGAAATTGTATTTGTAAACTGTTTGTAAATGCTGTTTGTAAATGGCTATTTTATGTCAAGAATGCTGGGGAAGCATTTTGACCGTCTTGTGATTAAGGTTGTGGAGACCTAACTGATAAAGTTGCAACTGCTGACGGAGAGTCAATGGAGGACGTCTCGCATAGCAAGGTCGGCCGAGGTCTTGACCAGCCTCGGTTTGATTAAAATGGTGAGCTTCCGGTACGGTGGATGAGTGTTATATGTACATTATGTGTGCTATGTTATATACACATTATGTGTGCATATACTAGGAGGCTAACCCACATTAGGCTTGTGAGCATGGGAGCATGGGAACAAGCTCTAGTGGAGCATGGGTTAGGACTAACCTTAAGAGTTAAGGTTAGGGTCAGGCATCCAAGGGTCACACATGAGAAATGGAAAGTCAAGAGTCACTTGAGGGCCCTCCTATATAATAGGGGCATGGGGCACACTCAAGGGAGCTTGGAGGCTTGGAGGCTAGGAAGCTTGAGGCTTATGCTATGGTCTCTTGTGTAGAGATCCATATCTACTCATCTACCATTTCACACTTTAGCTACATGCTATTGGATTGGAGTTATACCTCTTGATGGTATGGGACATCAAGGTAGAGGTATGATGTATTTCATTATTATTCATGTGTGCATCCCTTGGGCTCGGGGGTGGTTGGGTGGTTGAGTTTATGCCTGATTTATGCATGTTTATGCGTAACAATTATCTGGAGAGATCTTAGGGTTTTAACAGTGGTATCAGAGCAATCTCTATTTAATTGTTGATTTTTTTTAGTAAATTTTAATATTTACTAATAAAATGTTATTTTTTGTTGATTTGTGTTGATGAAATGCACATGGATCATCGTTATGGTGATTGGAACGTGTGGTACTTCAATTCAATGGACGAATCGACGTTGCGGGGGAATACCGTGAGTTAATGCTATTTTTCTCTATTTTTTATGATTAAAATCGAGCATTAATGGAATTTTTTATAAAAATACCATATGGTTTATGGTGGATATTTTTGTAGGATGGATTCCCTGAATTTCTAGAATTTTTTAGAAATTTTTCCTAATTTTTAAGGAATTTTTTGAGCATTTTATGATTTAAAATGTATTTTTATACATTTTTTGCGGGTTTTTTCCGCGGGAATGCGATCAAATTTCTGTCAATTTCTACTGAAATTCAGTAGGGGACAGTATGTTGATGCATGAGATGCTCTCCCGTGTGCGTGGGGTTCTCTCCGCCTCTCAAATATGATTTTTCTTTCTCTTTTCCGGGTGAAAAATCTCTTTAAAATGATATTTTTAAAGCATAAATCATAATTAATCATAATTATGATTAAGTTTAATTAAAATCTTTAATCAAAGATTAAGCTAATCTCTCTGGTTAAGAGAGAGAGAGAGAGAAGAGATTGGAGGAGAGATGGAATTGGAGAGGAAAGGAAGGAGAGAGGGGAGAAGAGAGAATTCACCTCTCTCTTCTCATTCACGCAGGCGACGGGAGGGGGGGGTTGCGCAGCAGCCGCCGGCGGAAAAACGCCCCCCCCCTAAAAAATCAAAATGCTTAATAAGCTTAAAAAGCTTATTTTTCATTTTTTTTATTTTTTTAAAAAAATGAGTTTTTTATTTCCAAAAAAAAACTTTTTGAATTTATTTCAGAAAAAAGCTTAGAAAAAGCCTGAAAAATTCAGAAAAATTGGAATTTGAGGTAAAAAATCTCTGAAAAATTCCTGGAATTTTCTTTATTGAAAAATTTTGGCTTTTCAACTTCCGGAAAACCTTTGGCTTTCCGTTTTCCCGAAACCTTTTGGCTTTCCGAATTCCGGAAAAAACTTTTGACCTTCCGTATTCCGGAAACCTTTGACCTTTCACATTCCGAATTTTTTTTTGTCTTTTCATTTTCCCAAAACTTTTGGCTTTCCATATTCCGGGAAAACCGTTGGAATTCCGAAATTTTTTGACCGTTCGTATTCTAAATGCGTTCGGGGTTGATTAAAAATTTCAAAAAATTCCTGAGAATTAGTGGAAAATTAGACAAAGGTTATTTTAAATTTTGGAAAAATGTGGGGTTGGTGTTTGGCATGTGGTGTGTCCATTCGGGCGCCCATGACCATTCAAATTCCTTTAAAATTATATTTTTTGACCCAGAAAATTAGAAAAATCCATTAAAATTAAAAATTTTCATTGGATTTGAGAATTGTCGGGCGGAATTGAAAATTTCGTGAACGATGGGATTCTCAGGGAAAATTAGGAATATTCTGAAATTATTTTTAGAAATCCTAAAAATTGGTATTTTTAAAATATCAATGGTATTTTGGCAAATTAAATTGCTAAAACTTTTCTGGAAAAATATAGGTTTGGAATGCCATGAGATAGGTTTGGTGGAATTCAAAATTATTATATTTTGAGGCCCTATAAATTAGGGAAAATTTGGAAAAAAATCATGATAATTCTTTTTCTCGAGAATTTAATATTTTCGAGGGTTATTTAATGTTGAAGTACGTTTTCTCGTGCTGACATTAGATAGATGCGTGTTATTCGCATATTATTAATACGATTATATCTCGTATTAATGGATATTTATGTTTGGATTAATTCTAAACGATATATTCATGATTTTTTACCATTGTTTAGCCATTCTTTTTGGACATGTTCCTTAATTTCTTTTGATGGCTATAATTTTCGTTCAAAGTGTGTTTCACCTTTGACACTTTTCCATGATAATTTATTTTGCACTTATTAAAGTGTGGTTTGCGCTTAATTTCTTAAGCCTCTATCATGGGTTAGTTGATCGGTTTATTTTGGTGGACTTCTATTGGATATTTTCCAAGTTTTATATGGACTCATCAGGTTCTGCCTAGATCACTTGTGTCTAGGGGTTTTTTATTGAGTGTTACACACATGTGTTTCACTTTCTTAATTTGGAGTTTTATTTGAACAACACAATGTTCATATACTCCAAATTGATGAGTTGGCCACCAATTTTAATGCTTCTTTTGGCATGATTAATGTCCATTAGATGGTATGCATTGATTCTTATGATCAACTATGGTTTTTATGGATTTAAGAAGCTTCTATGCTTTTATCCATGGTTTTATAAGGATCTTTTGATCTTTTGAATAATTACATGTGCTTTGAAGGTAGCATTTGCCTTTGTTTTTTGCACGTAATTTTGGAGTATATTTCTTGTACTCTTGTGTATATTCTAACTCGGATACCTAGTTGCTTATATATCTAGGTGAGTTATTTTTCTACCCTAACTTTATTGTGTTTTGGGTAGTTATCATTGGAAAGGCGCCAATAATTCAATTTCTTTTCTGATGATGTACTCAGAAGGAGTTATTCCTTGATGTAGTCTCAAGTATATAAAGACAGGTTTAGTATGTGAAAGTCTGGATAAGGCCATCTTATTCCTTTTATACAGGATTTTATTCATATTTCCTAGACGGCATACTAGGGAGTTTCAAATTGTTAAGGTATGTATGGGTGGTATCATGGTGGTATGGGACGCTAGGGATCCCTCACATATATTATCTTATGGGATAATTTGGGCTCAAGATTGTTGCTTTGCTTACATCACTTAGCATGTTGACCTCAACATTCAAAGACAATCTTATTTTCTAAATTCACTAGAAGTTATACTGTGGGCATTCTCTAGATAAATTTCTTTTATCTATAGCCTGCATGTTTTAATGAGGGTAATCTCATCGGCATTTTCACTTGTTGCAATCTCTTTCTTTAGAGTTCAAACAAGTTTATCTTGTTGTGTTCGGATAAGGAAATTTGGATTCTTCCTTTGTTGGCATTTCTTTCTCTAGTTCCGTACTTTAGGTGATTTACACAATCAACCTGATAGGTTTACGGATGGACATATGTGATTCATCGAGACGTTGATGACTCTATGTTGATATGGATAACTCGAGACGTTGATTATTCCATATGCAGATGTGGATATGTCAGGGCGCCGATGAATCCCTGGTTTCTGCTGTTATAATGCCATGTTTTCCTACTTTATTCCGAAAGGTTTACAACAAAAAAGTTACTTTAAATGTGAATTGTTCTGATCATCTGCAGTAGTCTGATGGGCAAATAGAGTGTATGAATCAGATTATAGTGTATATGCTTTGTGCATATGTCTCTAGAAAATCATCATATTGGAAAATATTTCAATGATGGAATTTGCCTATAACAGTTCTAAATTTACGGCTATTATTTTAGTCCGTGCATACTTATGTATGGGTATCAACTCAGGGCACCTATTGATGTCAGTCTTAAGGACATCGAGCTTGATGCATCGAGGGATTTCTTTTGAGATATGTAAGAAATTCTGACCGAAGCTCAGGATTCTATCAGGAGTGCTCATGATAGGGCACGGTTTTATGCTGATAGGGGACGCTCATCTCGGTCTTTTGAACCAGAAGCGTTGGTTTATTTTAATGTTCCTAAGATTTTCAGACTTTGTCAATGGGAAAATACTCGAATTTATCTCCTAGATATTGTGGTCCATTTCGAGTTATATATCGGATTGGCACGGTTGCGTATGAACTAAAACTACCTCCAATTGTTAGAGTTCATCCAGTCTTTCATATCGATAGATTGAAAGGGAAACTGGGAGGTGAGGATGACACATTTACTCCTCAAGAACTCGTTGAAGTCGATGAATTATCCTATGTTCCACATGAACCTGATAAGGTACTTGAATTCAAGGAAAGGAAACTTTGTAGTTGATTAATCCGTGAGGTTAAAATTAGGTGGAAAGATAGGGAAATTGAGAATTCGACTTGGGAGTCGGTTGAGATTGTTCAACGCAGTTCTTCTTCTTTTCATTGCAAGAGTGCAATGTTTTGAGAGAGGGGAAGTATGTTATATGTACATTATGTGTGCTATGTTATATACACATTATGTGTGCATATACTAGGAGGCTAACCCACATTAGGCTTGTGAGCATGGGAGCATGGGAACAAGCTCTAGTGGAGCATGGGTTAGGACTAACCTTAAGAGTTAAGGTTAGGGTCAGGCATCCAAGGGTCACACATGAGAAATGGAAAGTCAAGAGTCACTTGAGGGCCCTCCTATATAATAGGGGCATGGGGCACACTCAAGGGAGCTTGGAGGCTTGGAGGCTAGGAAGCTTGAGGCTTATGCTATGGTCTCTTGTGTAGAGATCCATATCTACTCATCTACCATTTCACACTTTAGCTACATGCTATTGGATTGGAGTTATACCTCTTGATGGTATGGGACATCAAGGTAGAGGTATGATGTATTTCATTATTATTCATGTGTGCATCCCTTGGGCTCGGGGGTGGTTGGGTGGTTGAGTTTATGCCTGATTTATGCATGTTTATGCGTAACAATTATCTGGAGAGATCTTAGGGTTTTAACAATGAGGGACCAAGGAAGCGGCCTATGAGTGAAGCGCTAGGTCACCTGCGAAGGATCCTAGAGGGTGCTGACCATACGGTGCTCGAGCTCTGGGTCACCTAGGATACCCACGCGTGCGTCGAGGAAGATATTGGAACAAGGAGTAAGAGTTGTTTGTTGAAACCGGGCATGGATCTGGTTGACTGACCTTGCTTGTCCTCAACGGATGAGTCCATGGCTCTTTTATATGGATCTGTTGGTTGATCTTGCTGATCTTCAACGAGAGTCCATCTTGATAAGTGATTATATTGCCGAGTATTATGGGCTAGGAACTATTGAAAAGGCCCCTGAGTGGACAGGTGGTGAGCGTTCTAGTTGCCAATGACGCCATAGATACTCTGATGAAGGAATGATGGGAAATTAAGAATCAACCGGATAATTTGGAGATTGTGATCACTGGTGCTATGGTTTCATTAAACGATTGTTTTAAAGTTAGCTGATGCTAAGAAAAAGGCAATGTCATATTGGGTGTGTAAGTGGTGTGGCTAGTTTTATGTTTGCATGAACTTCCGGCTAGGGGGGCTTGGAACTCTTTTCCTTGGTACCCGGGACAAAACCTAACCAAATTCCAAATTGGATCCCATCACTACAGTCGTTGGGCGGTTGGCTAACCCATGGGATCGGATGGGGTTAGGCTGGACTGATGGATCCGTAAATCGAGACTCAATTTTTGTTATTACGATAGATGAAGTAAGTCCCGGATAGTAATTGTTCTATGGATAGGAGTCAACGGCTGTGCCTCTTGATGGGGAAAAAAGCGTTGATCCCAAGGATCCAAGTGCAAGTTTCTTCCTTGATCTAACCGAGTATCTTTATAGGTGCAGTCGGATCAGTTTGATCACTAATGGTCTTGACTACGTTAGAGTAAAAAGTTATCCTGGAGGAATCGCCCGTGCTTTCTGGATAAGGGAAGTTTTTTCGGGTTTGGTTTTGGAAAAACCGACGGATTAGTCTTTTTTTTTCCGAGAAAAGATCCTTTCATTAGTTATGTAAAAACGCCCGTAGGGCTACAAAAGATCTCTCCTGCTCCTAAGAGAGAGAAGAGCAGTGAATACATCATGGCAGCCCGGGAGACTCTCCCTAGGTGCTGTAAAGTACAAGCATTAGTATAAAGAACTGAGCGGCTAAATCATACAATAGGGGGGGGAAGAGCCAAACAGGTGGCCTGTAGTGCCAACGGGGGGATCCCGTGTGTAGGGTGTAGAACGGGCCGCAGCGCCAAGTGGTGTGAAAGGCCTGGCGCCGTAAGATCGCCTCATCCGGATGCGGTCGTACTGTCCTCGCAGGGTGTGGATCAACTCCTGCCAAATCCCCCGAACAGTCTCTGCTGGTGGCTCTAATCTCCCCTCAAAGGCCATAAAGCACCGGGCCCTCCAGGTGAACCAGATGGTGAGGCTGCTGAGGAGCTCCCATTGTAAATCCCTCTCCTGTGTCCAGCTGGCGGACGAGAAATCCGGTGCCGGAACCGGGCGAGGCTGGCCCCTAATAAATCTGATGGCCTGACTGCCCTGCTCCATCTCATAGCCCATAGCAGGCCCTGACAAAGTCGACCAAGCAGCGGCACCCCACGTAAACATACCCTCTGGAGAGAGGGGGGCCAGAATACGCAGCATCCGCAGCCAAATCTGCTGTGCCTGAGGGCAGTCCCAAAGGCAATGTCTCTGTGTCTCCATAGGGTGGCCGCATCGGACGCAGGCCGCCGGAAGACCGCTGTAAACAAGCCAAGTGCCAACTGCTGAGCCCCTGTGGGCGACCAGCCACTGAAAAGCCGAGATCCTGCGGGCCTGTCGACTAGCCCAAAGCCGAGCCCAGAAATCCTCCAGGAACTCCTGTGAAAGTCCCTGCAATCGCCAATGCCCCGCTGCCGCTGGAGAAACCGTCCTCCTCGCCGTCAAAATATGCCGTCCCAGCCGAACAGTATACTGGAAAAAAGTGATCTCTGTGGCCTCAAGGGATGCATAAGGATCATGCCACTCGTACTCCCCGGGGTCCCACTGTAGCCGGGCCAAGGGACGCGCTGCATATGCCCATATGCGCCAATCCGGGAGCACATCAGCAGGGTCGGGGTCAATATGCCACTTCCGAGAAGCGGCAGCCACTACCCGAATCCTCTGAAAGGTGCACTCTGCAACCAAAGGCGACTCCACCTCCACTCTCTGGAGTCTGCCCTCATCCTAAATCTCATAATAAAGGCATCTGCCATCCTCAGTGTTGGCTGTGACAGCAATCAGGATCTCCAACTGTGTAAAGGCTCCCATCCACCGTGGGGCCACTGGCTCGAGGGGTGTGAACCACTCCTCTCTAAGTGCCTCCTGAATATCATCCCTCATAATCAACCCCCCTCTGAAGTGACTCACAGCCTCTCCACCTGGGTCTCCTCTGGTAGACTGCAGAAAGCCTGCCAGTCTCCAAAACTACGAGCTGGGCCTGCCGCTAAAGGTCCCCAGGCTAGACGAGGCCGAGAACCAAGCATATGACCCTGCTCCGTACGAACCGCTGGGCTCCAGATGAGCGGCTGCCTGGCCCGCTCCTCAACACAAGAAGGAGGCCGCTGAGAAAGCCCCGGTCTCAGCAGCTCCCAAGCTCTCAGGATACTCAAAGCAAATCTGTCCTCCCATCCTCTACTGAGGCTTGTCCTCCTCATCTCTATGAAGATCCAGCGAATCTCTGGTGCCCAAGTACCCCCTGCAGGGGGCGCCCGAGCCTGCAGTCGCTGCAAGAGGAGCTCTTTCCAAGGCTCAGCGCCTGGAAGCAACCCCTGAACAATAAGCTTCCCCAATAAGGCTCTACTCTGATCGATTGGATCTATAATGCCCAAACCGCCCTGAGCCAGCGGAAGTGTAATAACTGCCCATGCAACCTTTGCCCGAGCTGGCTGACCGTCCCGCCCAGACCACAGAAAGTTCCTGATCAGCCTCTGTACCTGGCTGATGCAGGAGCTCGAGAAAATCCAGCAAGACGTAATGTACCACATGGTCGCTAACAGCACCTGCTGATTTGCCACCACCACCCTCCCAGCCAAGGATAGTCGAGCTGTACTCCAATACAGTAGCTTCTTCCGAATACTCAGAAGAAGCGGGGCAATCTGCTGCTCAGGTGACAAATCGAGGCCAATCTGGCATCCCAAATACCGCACTGCTGTGCCTGGAGGAATCCATCTAAAACCGGGGTCCGGGCTCCATGCCGGAGTGGGAGCACTACTGATCCAAAAGGCCACTGTCTTGCGCCAATTGATCAATGCTCCCGAAGCTGCACTAAAAACCTGGAGCGACTGCTCTGCCCGAATAAGATTGGCCTCATGGCCATGCAAAAATAAGCCCGTGTCGTCTGCAAACTCAGCATCAAGCAAATCCTCCCCCCAGACTGGGAGCTGAAGTCCTCTCAAACCAACCTCCTCTGCCGTCAAATACATACTCAAAGCCTCCGCAAAGGAGAGAAAAAGGAAAGGGGCGAGAGGACACCCCTGAGACGGACTGATTTGGTCAGCTCAAAACTCGGCCCCCGACCTCCTGCAATCAGCACCTGGCTGCGAGCTGTGGAATACAGAGCTGACACCCCTCTGATCCATCCTGGCTCAAAGCCCAGGCGAAGCATAGTGCCCTCTAAGAATCCCCAATCAACTCTATCATATGCCTTCTCAAAATCGAGAAGCATCACGACCAAGTCCTCGCCAAGAAACCTAGCTCGGGCCGTCGCCTCCCAGAAAGTAAAGATGTTGTCAAGGATACTGCGCTCCTTGACAAATCCTGTCTGAGTAGCATGAATCAACTCCCCCAGGAAGATCCTCAAACTCAAGGCCTTTGCTAAGACCTTGTAGACAGTATTGAGGATCGTAATAGGCCTCCAATGCCGAATGTCATCTGATACTCCCTCCCCCTTGGGGATAAGATAGATCAAGCCCTCTGAAAAGCTCTACGGCATCACCCCAGTGTCCAAAACATGCTGAAAGCCTCTGCGGAGGCCTGGCCCCCCCAAAGGTCCCAATAGCGCATAAAAAAGGCCGGCGTCAGTCCGTCCTCCCCTGGGCAACTATGTCGTGGCAGGAGCCTCAAGGCCTCGGCAAGCTCAATCTCTGACAGAGGCGCACCTAGAACTATACGCATATGGTCTGTGACCCTCCTCTGCACATGGGCCCACACAGTCTGTCTGCAAACATCTCGATCCTCAGTGGGCTGGCTCCGCTGAAAGCAGGTCACTATAAAAAGCAGTGGCAATGGCTCTGATCTCCCCGAGCTCAGTAGCTATCGATCCATCCGGTCTACCAAGCTGGCGAACTCCTGCTCGCGCATGACGGGGTCCAGTGATCTCAAAAAACTCCCCAGTCACTCTATCACCAAGCTGCGTCCACTGAGAGGCCTGACGACGATAGTAAAACTCATGTCTCTGCTCCTCTACCTCTCTAACCTCCTGGCGTGCCTGGCTCAACTGGGATGCCACCCACTCACATGCAGGCTGCTGCTCCTGAAGGCGCTGTAGCGAAGCAAGGCTGCATCTAAGCCGTTGCTCCCGCTCGCGAATCTCTCCCAGTCGTGTCAAAGCTGCAGCGTGTAGAAAAGAGCTAAGATCAATGAGTCCCTGAGCACACTGGCCCGCTGCATCCTGGTCAGAGCACTGACTATCATGCCAGATCCTCTCAATGTCCTCAGCGAGACTGGGATCTGCAAGTACCCTCTCTGGGATCCTCAACTGCAAGCTGGGCTCCCGTGTCCCCTCCTCCAATGTCAATATAACTGGCGCATGATCTGAAAATGAGGTGCCAGCGAGAATGCCGACGGAGCCCCCTCGCTCCCCTAACCAATCGCCCACATAAAAGCGATCAATCCATGATAGATTAGTCCCTCCCTGCCGGCGATCCGACCGAGAGAAACTAAGACTGTCCTGAGACCGGGAGAAAGCCCCATGCTGCCATGCATCAGTGATCCTCAGTGACATGCAAAACCGGTCCCAAGCTGCAAGCTCCATGCCGTGCACTGTAACATGACTGCCTCCCACCCTATCTGCCGGGTCCTCAAGCATGTTGAAGTCTCCCCCAACACACCAATGTGCGGCCTCTGGCAATGCATCTGTAACCTGAGTCCAGAACTCTGCTCTGGCACTAGCATGATTGGGCGCATAGATGTTGAGCACACCCAATAGCTCATCATGCATCCTCAGAATGACATACTGTGCTCTACCAGGCACAATGATCCCTCGATCCACAATGGCCTGCCGCCATACATCTGCAATAACCATGCATACTCCTCCCTGTCCACCCAAAGGACCAAACCCTACAGACCAAACCCTGCAGACCAAAAAGTGTCCCATCTACCAGGCATCACCGAACCATATCTCCGGATCCTGCTCTCACCCAAGTGGTGCTCCTGCATCATCAAAATGTCAATGCTGCCACCAACGAGGCATCTCTGAAGCTCCTGCCTCAAGCAACCTCGATAGCGTATAAAGTGTGCTCCGCCAAGGCCCTGTACATTCCATGAGATGATCCTCATGGATGCCCTGCTGAGGTGGATGTTGTCTCAGCCGTACGGCGGGCCTTCGCAAGCGGCTTGGATGGAGAGTAGTCCCCATCCGAACGGCTGCGAATTTGCCCACCCGGTGTACTGCAAGAATCCCGGATCAGGCGCCAGTGGCTGTGGCCCATGGCGACTGCCTCCTGCTCTGACAGAGAAACCTCGTGTATACTCACATATCCAGGGTCGCGTGCCAAGTCTGCCACTATGCGCACGACCAAATGCCGAATCCCTGAGGTATCCACACTCCCGGGATCCAAGAAGAAATGAGCCAACTCCCAAAGTCGGCCTATCACATCAGTCACCTCCAGATCGCTCATGTGGTGAGAAAACTCAACTGCTTGAGTCTTCAAAGTGCTGAGAGCGAGCTCTAGAGTCCACTCCCGATCACAAGGTCCACATAGAGGGAACGAGAAGGCCACCGCTGAGTCTAGTGCCTCCTCCCCGCGGGCCGGAGGTATCACTACATGAACTCGAATGGGTGCTGGCTCATGGGGGCCCTCTGCTCCAAAAAGCCGTGTAAAGGTATAATCAAAGGCCTCCGAGCGCTGTCTAATGCCAAGGCGACTCAGCCGACTGCGGATAGATGAAATCTGTGAGGCCCTAATCGGCATAGGTCTCCTCTGTGATGCTCGAGCGAGGTCAGTGCTCAGCGCTCTCCGGACTGCAGGTGAGCGCCAGGGAACTGCCAGGGTCTCCCGGGAAGGTGAGGCGGGCGGAGGGGGAGGAGGGGGAGGCGAGGGAGGTGGAGAGGGAGCCGCTGCCGAAACCAGAGCGGGGGCGGGAGGAGGCGAAGGTGGAAACGAGTCGGCGGGAGGGGACGGGGGTGGGGGGGGTGAAGAAGGAGGAGCTGGCATCTCCTGGTCCTCGGTCGCTGCAGGGGTCTCCTCCTGAAGGGGAGCAAAGCTGTTCCTCACAGGAACCCAGTGAGGCTGAGACTGTGGCTGCTGCTGCAACGGTCTCTGTGCGTGCTGCTGTGGCTGTCTCCCTCGGCGGCGCCCCTGTCCAGGCTGCCACTCCGAGGTCTCTGTGGCCTGAGCAGGTGTCCCTGAGGCAGCCTCCCGAGCCGAATCTGTGGGCGGGCCATCAGTAGCCTGCGACGGTGGTGAGGGTCGAGGTCTCCTGCGAGGGCAGGCCTTGGCCAGATGACCGACCTGCGTGCAAATGAAGCACTGGTTCGGGAGCCCCGAGAACTCCACTCTCTGATCTATCCACCCCCCCCTATCCTAGGTAGCTGAATGACCTTAGGAAGGGAGGAGATGTCAGACACCAACACTCTGACCGAAGGTAGCCCAGCTGCTCTGGCCACCACTGAAGCTGTTGAGGGGCCCGTCTCTAGTACCGAGCCCACCAATGCTCCAAGCCTGGAGAGGAGCGGAAGATACTCCCGGCGGAGACCAGGGAAACAAACTGTAATATGGAAGAGGCGCTCTCCCTGCTCCGCCGCTGCTGGGTCAAATCCATGCTGCCAAGGTCTGAAGAAAGCCCGAGCACCCCTGATGTCCAGAGGACTCATGGCAAGAACCTTGGCAACGCTCTGGGCGGCCTCGAACTCGATCTGATAATGGCCCCGACCCAGGAGCTGTACATCTAGGATCTTGCCCACATCTGCAAGAAGGCGAGCCTGAAGAAGATCCCTGATCTCCCCTCTGCTGGGGCGAGTGCCGACTATACGGCAGATGGTGGAATGAGCCTGGAGGCGTTCCACCTCTGCAGTGAGGCTCGCTTCCTCTTCCGGCGAAAGAGAAAGCCTGATGGGGATGTCCTCGGGAGGGGGCTGCGGGTGAGTCCCTCTGAGGCGAGGTGGGAGGAGTCTCCATCAGAGTCTGAAGCTCAGGCGAATGCGGAAAACCTGCAAGAAGCGGGCTGCACCCAAAGAGGCGGAAGGCCGGATGAAAATGAAGAAAAAACAAAACCCCGTGGGGGTGACCAACAGCACGAAAGAGGAGGGAGAGGGGGAAAACAAAGGAGAAGCCCTGGGGGGGCGGCAACAAAGCGAAAGGGAGGGGAGGCGGGGCGCTGGCGCGAACAGGCGGAAAGGGGGGGGCGAACAGGCGACAAAGGGGAGGGGGGGCGAACAGGCGAAGAGTGGGTTGGGGGCGAAAATACAAAAAGGAAGCTAGGCGGGGGGGGACGAAATGGGGAGGAGGGGGGAGGCGCAGCAGCGAGGCAGGCGGGGGGTGAAGAGGCGAAACGGCGAGGAGAGGAAAGGACGAAATGGCGAGGAGGGGGGAGGCGCAACAACGAGGAGAGGGGAGCAAAGGCAGGCGGGGGGTGAAGAGGCGAAACGGCGAACAGGCGACAGAGAAAAAGGGGGGGCGTGCAGGCGCGCAGTGCAGGGTGGAGGCGGGAGGCTTCAGCGAGCTCGAAATCGATTATTGCAGTTTCTTCTGTGACAACCCAAGTGTAAAATAGAGTGATCGATGGATTAGTCTTTTGTCCGGATATCCGTGGACGAGGCCTCGAATGTGGGACCCCTGTCCCGCGCGAGAAGTACTACTTCCGCTTCTAGTACCCCGAATCTATTGCGCGGTGGGGACAGGGATCTTACAATCGGTTTTTCCAAAACCGAACCCAAAAAACTTCCCTTACCTAGAAAGCACGGGCGATTCCACCAGGATAACTTTTTACTCTAACGTAGTCAACATCATTACTGATCACGCTGATCCGAGTGCACCTATAAAGATACTTGGTCGGATCAAGGAAGAAACTTGCACTTGGATCATTGGGATCAATGCTTTTTTCCCCATCAAGAGGCACAGCCGTTGATTCCCCATCAAGAGGCACAACCGTTGATTCCTATCCATAGAACAATTACTATTCGAGATTTACTTTATCTATCGTAATAACAAAAATTGAGTCTCGATTTATGGATCCATCAGTCCTGCCTACCCCATCCAGTCCCATGGGTTAGCCAACTGCCCAACCACTGTAGTGATGGGATCCAATTAAGAATTTGGTTAGGTTTTGTCCCGGGTACCAAGGAAAAGAGTTCCAAGGTCCCCTAGCCGGAAGTTCATGCAAACATAAAATTAGTCACACCACTTACACACCCAATATGAAATTGCCTTTTTCTTAGCATCAGCTAAGAAAAACAATCGGCTAAAGTTAGCATCAGCTAACTTTAAAACAATCCTTTAATGAAACCATTATGTCACTGATGAAATGACAATCCTCAAAGTCTCTAAGTGAATCCTTATTTCCAGTCATTCATTCATCGGTATACTTATGGCATTATTGTCAACCAGAACGCTTACCACCTGTTCACTCAGGGGCCTTTTTTATAGTTCCTAGCTCATAGTAACTGGCAATATATTCATATGATAGAATGGAGTCCCGTGGAAGATCAGCAAGATCAACCCACAGATATATATAAAAGAGCCATAGACTCAACCGTTGAGGACCACCAAGGTCAATCAACCAAATCCATGACCGGTTTCAAAAAACAACTCTTACTCCTTGTTCCAATATCTTCCACGACGCACGTATGGGTATCTTCGACGACCCAGAGCCCGAGCACCGTATGGTCAGCACCCTCTAAGATCCTTCGCGCAGGTAACCTAGCGCTTCACTCATAGGCCGCTTCCTTGGTCCCTCATCCACCGTACCGGAAGCTCACCATTTAAATCGAACCGAGGCTAGTCAAGACCTCGATTGACCTTGCTACACAAGACGTCCTCCATTGACTCTCCGTCAGTAGTTGCAACTTTATCAGTTCGGTCTTCATGACCTTAATCCTCAAGACGGTCAAAATGCTTCCCCAGCATTCTTGACATAAAACAGTCATTTACAAAGTCACAAAATACAGTTTCTATAACGAACTCTCGTCTTTCCACATTATCCACTCTCGGACCACATTACTTATTCCACATTCCATTCAATGTGTACTCATTCTCATCCATTCACTCATATAGACTACACATTATTTCACATACACCTTCACATTCATTATTCTACATAAATATCCATGTTCGTACGTCTACATCATACTTCCAATTTCACATTCATACATACGCATCTACATGCATACATCCACATCCACATTCATACATCCATACTTCCATTTCCACTTCCACACATCCACATTCACATCCATACATCCACATTCACATGCATACATCCATTTTCACATCCTCATTCATACATCCACATTCACATACATACATCCACATCCGTATCTACATCCATACATCCACATCCACATCTTCATTCACATTCACATCCATACATCCACGTCTACATACATACATCCATTTTCACATCCTCATTCATACATCCACATCCACATACATACATACACATCCGTATCTACATCCATACATCCACATCCACATCCACATCCACATTCACATTCATACATACACATCTACATGCATACGTCCACATCCACATTCATACATCCACACTTCCATTTCCACATCCACACATCCATATTCACATTCATTCATCCATATCTACATTCATACATCCATATTACATCCATTCACGCCCTGACACATCCCATATACATCTTATCCCGTCAGATACACTCTCTACCTCATCCCATACACATCTTAACACATCCTAACTCATCTTAGCACATTCTATCACATCTCATACACCTCTTATCATATCCTATCACATCTCATATCTTTTTATAGAATACAAGAGAATTCTTATATTTGATATAAGATTTCTCTACACATTTATTTATGCATAAATTCCATTTAAGGAGACTAACATTTTCGAAATAAAAATCAATCTTTTATGCATCTTCCTATGCATAAATTCATTTTAAATGAAAATGACACTTTTGAATTAAAATTCCATCTCTTATGCATCTTCCTATGCATAAACTCAATTTAGATGAGAATTGACACTTTTGAATTAAAAATCCATCTTTTATGCATCTTCCTATGCATAAATTCAATTTGGATGAGAATAACACTTTTGAATTGAAATTCCATTCTTTTATGCATCTTCCTATGCATAAATTCAATTTGGATGAGAATAACACTTTTGAATTGAAATTCCATTCTTTTATGCATCTTCCTATGCATAAATTCAATTTAGATAAGAATGACACTTTGAATTTAAAAATCAATCTTTTATGCGTCTTCTTATGCAAAAATTCAATTTGGTAGGAATTACACGTTTAGAATAGAAGAATTTCTCTTATGCATCTAAGTTATGCATAAAATCCATTTATGATGAAAATCACACTTTTAGTATAAAAAGAATATCTTTTATGCATACCTCTATACATGAAATCCAATATGATAAAAGTAACACTTTTACAATAAAATAATCAACTTTTATGCATACCTCTATGCATGGAATTAAAATATGATAAAAGTCACACTTTTATAATAAAATAATCAATTTTTATGCATACCTCTATGCATGAAATTCAAATATGATAAAAGTCACACTTTCATAATAAAATAATCAACTTTTATGCATACCTCTATGCATGAAATTCAAATGTGATAAAAGTCACACTTTTATAATAAAAAAATCAACTTTTATGCATACCTCTATGCATGAATTTCAATATGATAAAAGTCACACTTTTATAATAAAATAATCAACTTTTATGCATACCTCTATGCATGAAATCCAAATATGATAAAAGTCACACTTTTATAATAAAAAAATCAACTTTTATGCATACCTCTATGCATGAATTTCAATATGATAAAAGTCACACTTTTATAATAAAATAATCAACTTTTATGCATACCTCTATGCATGAAATCCAAATATGATAAAAGTCACACTTTTATAATAAAATAATCAATTTTTATGCATACCTCTATGCATGAAAATCAATTATGCATAATATAAAAATCAATTTCTCTATGATTACAATGAATATCTTTCAATTAATCTAGGATGATAATTCCTAGAATATGGTAGGAAGTTCTCTTTTCATGCTTTGAATGAAATTATTTTATGTGTAATTTTTATAAAATTTTTGCCATAGCTCCGCTACTATGACTGATAAATCTCAATTTATTTTGACAGATAAAGCTTATCATCAAGAAAATGATTAGAATGATCCCTAAATGGATCATTAACCCAACAATGGATTGAATCATCAATATTCATGAAATACATAAACTAAAAGCATAGAAAAAAGCCATTAATTTGACCTCAAGCATAGATTAATCTTGGATTAAGGAAAAGCTTTATGAAAAGCTTCATTTGGATTGAGAATGGGTCATGAGTATGAACATTTCTTGAGTGAGAGAGAGAAATTACATAAAAACCATTAGAATTAAGCATAAATGGAAATTTATGTAATTCTTTACTATTATTAGTTACTTAACTTCAATAGCATTCATCAAATTATGTAACTCTTCACTACCATTCATCAATTAACTTCAATAGCATTCAAAGACCATTCCAATTAAGCTTCTCAAGCTTGAGAGGGGTTGAGAAGAGAGAAGCATTGAGAAATTATAGAAAAGATCAAAATTCACCATTTACCTTACAAATTGCTGATTCTTTGTTCACGATAGAGGCCCCCAACCAATCAATTGGTTAAGTATGTAGATGGAGCCACCAATGGAGATTGAAGAAAGAGAGAAGCTCAAATTTCTTCAATTTGGAGAGAATTTTAGAGAATAGTAGAAATTAGCATTATTTCAGCATAACTCTAGTATAGTAAAATTCTTCTATTTTTTTCAAAAGATTCATGTTCTATTTATAGGAGAGGGAAGCTCTAACCAAAGCTAACTGATTTCTAGAATTTTCTAGATTTCAGTTTGGTTGAATTTGGACTAGATTTGGACCTAGTTTGGTTGAATTTGGACTAGATTTGGACCTAGTTTGGTTCCTTTTTGATTCGGTTTGGTTCCATTTTGATTTGGTTTGGTTCAAGAGAGAGGAGAGATAAAAATATCACATTATTTTTGAGTTTAAAACTCATTCAAGCATGTGAATTAGGCGCCTCCTTTTCCTTACAGATGTGTCAAAAATGGAATCATTATACCCAAAATATCTCATATTTTGATATTACTCATAGTTTCTTACTAATAAACCTTGTACATTTTTAACTCTTCATCTTATGTGAGCATTGAAGGGACTCCCTTCCTTACATAGGTGTCAAAATGGAATCCTTATACCCAAAATATCTCATATTTGTAATATTGCTCATAGTTTCTTACTAATATACCTTGTACATAGTCAACTCTTCATCTTATGTGAGCATTTACTCATTTTTGGATATTTTCTTTTATAAATTGGATTTATCTCCTCTCCACACATGGATTGATCCTATTGGCCCACAGGAACCTTAATTGGACCATAATCTAAAAATTTCTAAAAATCTAGACCCTTAGGCTAAGGTCCTTTAATTCCAACTGCACATTGGAAAGTTCTTTTTGAATTTCTATTTTAGGGGAATTCATTTTAATAAGATGAGATATTTTTCTATAAAAAATAATTCAAAATCTAGATATTCTCTCTCTAGAATATTTTCTCTCTCTATGCCAAAACAGGCAGAGACAAGATCTTGTATATTTCTGAAGAGGGGATTGATTACAGGGGAAGATGCTGGACATCTTGAGAGGCTGGGGAGGAATCTTACATTCTCTCCCACTTGAAAAATGCGAGATGTCCTCATCTCGCAAACTGGGGGTAATTTCGCAAGATGCACGAATATGAGACTTAGAGAAAAAATTTAATTAAAATTAACCACCAAGAAAAGTCTCAAAGAGAGCAAGATTCAAGACAAGAACAAGATTTCAACTTTATTCATTCTTGGAACATATACAGTAAAGATAGAAGAACTCTCTACACTTCCATAAGCCCGTCCATCATATGGTCACAAAAGCAGCACTCACAAGCTGTGCACGTATAAGGTAACTCATCTATGGGAATAATTCGGCTGGTTATTGCCGCACCTACCTCAGTGGTATGAGGTGATCTAACAAAAAGAACCTCTGAGAGGCAAGCCAAAAATGGGGTAAAGGCATATCTTTTGATGAGGAAGAAAACACGTGAGTAAGAAGACCCGCTCAAAAAACCCAATATGCCTTGATCTCATCACGCAATAGTATCGGGGACCTAAACCCAAAGCTTCAATAACCATAGCCAAGTAGACATTGTTACGAAAGTGCTGCTGACCCCACGGTGTTACCCTAGTTATGTCTTGATAGGCCGCCATTTGGTCTAAGCTATAGAAGTTTTCAAGTGAGGGAAAAGTGAGCGCTCATACAGTTCTATAAAATCCTTCTTCACAGACTCGCTCGTGTCTTGAAGGTGAGAAATCATCATGGATAAAACCAATTCCTACTGCCAAGCCATAAAGGAGATAAAGAAAGAAAGGGAATCGATGGAAATAAGATTGCTGCGAGCGACAAGTAAGAGTTATGACTTATATAAAAAAAAGAACTGGCGTAACCTAGAAGCCAACGGGGTATCTTGCCACTGGAGTTTTACTATCTTTCCATGATTTGGGTTTGGCACATATTTCTATAGAAGGCTTACATGAGATGCATTATGAACTTTGAGATGAGGAGGTAAAAGAAGATCGTAGGCTAAGTCACTTACTTTATTCGATAATTCAGATATGGTCCACAATATCTGGGGGATAACTACTTATAATCCCCAAGAGATGAAGAACTTATTTTGGTCCGTACTCAATGAAGACTATATCTGCTTCTTTGAATTGTCTGACTGTCCTCTTCTTATCTGTATATACTATTTCTGTCGATCCTGGGTAGCTTTTATATCTTTATGAATTGCCTGCATCTGCTGCTCCATGTCGTCAAGCATTTGACTGGTCATCTCGACCCTGATCAATGGGTTGGACCTAGTTAATGGAGTTAAGCAATCTTGTCTGAGACGGATCCTGATTAGATTGGTATGAAGGAATTGGTCTCTGAATTTGGGTTCTAGACTTCCCTGTTCCCTTTTCATGGTAGAAGTCGGGCAGTCTTTTAAGTGATGACCAAAACCTTGGCATCCAAAGCACCGGTTCTCACTTCTGAACTCATCGTTCTGAATCCTTAAAACAGGTGGGCTCCTGAGAAGGTATTCTGGGGAAAGTGTCTTCCCTTTTTAAACAGAATCTTTCTTTTATTTTAGAGAGGGAATAATTATAAGATCAGAAAGGGAGATTCTTACTCCTGTATACCTCTAAGGCTGGGGGAGGAATCTTACAATCTTCCCCACTTAAAAAGTGCGAGATGTCCTCATCTCGCAAAGTAGAGGACAACTCTTTTTCTTAAAGATCCAATTTATTCTAGGGTTCCTTATATTCTGGTCAACCCAACAGAATACGGGGATAATTATCCCTTAAATAGAACTCATCATTAAATAACAATTTATTCAAATCATATCATTCATATCTTTAACACGATAATGGTCCATTAGACCGAAAATTTTCTTTATGAACATTCCTCCACGGAAATTTTAGACAAGTTCTCAATTTGTCATCCCTTAACTTGATCTACCGTGTCAAGTGTTAACAGTAGCAATTTGACAGCACAATCCACTAATCTCATAGTGATTTGCTGAAATCATTATCATCATTCTAGATGAATATCATCACAGGGACTCGTCCCTATCATCCACATTGTGATTTTGCTTAGGTTATTATATTTCAACTAAATTTCAGAAATCATCATTTTTCAATCAGAATCCAAATCAATTCATCAATTCTCAAACAAAATTAAAAATCATATCAACCACATTCGAAATCATCATCTGGATAGCATTAATGCTTATAATTTCAAGTCTTAGATTTACTCATATATACTGTCAGTAAAGAGCTGCAGTTATACTCTCGGTATATATGGGTAGTCACGGCCCTTGGAATTATAAGGTAAATACCATCATGTCTAGGCCTCAAGCAAGTCAGGGATTCTATATAATTGCGGTACTTCCATCTGAAGACCAATTACCAAATAAGTCAATATTAGATAAAGTGGGAAAAATCCCATTCCCATGAAAAAAGTGGGGGTATGGTAAACTCATCCAAAAGTTTGTCAAAACATATTCATGTGACATATCATTGGAAAGAGCTTGAAAAGTAGAATCTAGATCTACTTTGTCTGACAAATTTGGAGTTTGCATGTTCAAGATATAGCCAAAATAAAATTTTTAAATACATTCCCATTTTGAGGGATTTTTTCCATTTTATCTAATATTGACTTAAATTACGAATTTCAGTTTGAATATCAAATTGTATGAATTATATCACACAATTACAACCTTTTTGTGTTTCTTGATAAATTTTTGACATATTTGTCTTCTCAGTTGATCTTTATTAGCCGAATTCACTCTGATACCAACTGTGAGATCCCTGTCCCCACCGCGCAATGGATTTGGGGTACTAGCAGCGGAAGTAGCACTTCATGCACGGGGTAGGGTCCCACACTCGGGGCCTCGTCCATGGACAAGAGACTTATCCGTTGAGGACCAGCAAGGTCAATCAACTAGATCCATGCCCAGTTTCAGAAAACAACTCTTACTCCTTGTTCCAATATCTTCCACGATGCCCGTGTGGGTATCTTCGGTGACCCAGAGCCTGAGCACCATATGGTGAGCACCCTCTAGGATGCTTCGCAAGTAACCTAGCACTTCACTCATAGGCCGCTTCCTTGGTCCCTCATCCACTGTACCGGAAGCTCACCATTTAAATCGAACCGAGGCTGGTCAAGACCTCGATCGACCTTGCTACGTGAGACGTCCTCCATTGACTCTCCGTCAGCAGTTGCAACTTTATCAGTTCGGTCTTCATGACCTTAATCCTCAAGACGGTCAAAATGCTTTCCCAGCATTCTTGACATAAAACAGTCATTTACAAACAGTCACAAAATACAGTTTCTATAACGAACTCTCGTCTTTCCACATTATCCACTCTTGGACCACATTACTTATTCCACATTATCCACTCTTGGACCACATTACTTATTCCACATTCCATTCAATGTGTACTCATTCTCATCCATTCACTTATATAGACTACACATTATTTCACATACACCTTCACATTCGTTATTCTACATACATATCCATGTTCGTACGTCTACATCATACCTTCAATTTCACATTCATACATACGCATCTACATGCATACATCCACATCCACATTCATACATCCATACTTCCATTTTCACTTCCACACATCCACATTCACATTCATACATCCACATTCACATGCATACATCCATTTTCACATCCTCATTCATACATCCACATTCACATACATACATCCACATCCGTATCTACATCCACACATCCACATCCACATCTTCATTCACATTCACATCTATACATCCACGTCTACATACATACATCCATTTTCACATCCACATCCACATACATACATACACATCCGTATCTACATCCATACATCCACATGCACATCCAGATTCACATTCACATTCATACATACACATCTATATGCATACATCCACATCCACATTCATACATCCACACTTCCATTTCCACATCCACACATCCATATTCACATTCATACATCCATATCTACATTCATACATCTATATTACATCCATTCACGCCCTAACACATCGCATATACATCTTATCCCATCAGATACACTCTCTACCTCATCCCATACACATCTTAACACACCCTAACTCATCTTAGCATATTCTATCACATCTCATACACCTCTTATCATATCCTATCATATCTCATATCTTTTTATAGAATACAAGAGAATTCTTATATTTGATATAAGATTTCTCTACACATTTATTTATGCATAAATTCCATTTAAGGAGACTAACATTTTCAAAATAAAAATCAATCTTTTATGCATCTTCCTATGTATAAATTCATTTTAAATGAAAATGACATTTTTGAATTAAAATTCCATCTCTTATGCATCTTCCTATGCATAAACTCAATTTAGATAAGAATTGACACTTTTGAATTAAAAATCCATCTTTTATGCATCTTCCTATGCATAAATTCAATTTGGATGAGAATAACACTTTTGAATTGAAATTCCATTCTTTTATGCATCTTCCTATGCATAAATTCAATTTAGATGAGAATGACACTTTGAATTTAAAAATCAATCTTTTATGCATCTTCTTATGCATAAATTCAATTTGGTAGGAATTACACTTTTAGAATAAAAGAATTTCTCTTATGCATCTAAGTTATGCATAAAATCCGTTTATGATGAAAATCACACTTTTAGTATAAAAAGAATATCTTTTATGCATACCTCTATACATGAAATCCAATATGTTAAAAGTAACACTTTTACAATAAAATAATCAACTTCTATGCATACCTCTATGCATAAAATTCAGATATGATAAAAGCATAATTCTAACATAGTAAAATTCTCCTCCAAATTGATGAAATTGGAGCTTCCTTCTTTCTTCAATCCCCATTGGTGACTCCATCAACATATTAAACCAATTGATTGGTTGGGGGCCTCTACCGTGAACAAAGAATCAGCAATTTGTAAGGTAAATGGTGAATTTTGATCTTTTCTATAATTTCTCAATGTTTCTCTCTTCTCAACCCCTCTCAAGCTTGAGAAGCTTAATTGGAATGGTTTTTGAATGCTATTGAAGTTAATTGATGTATGGTAGTGAAGAGTTACATAATTTGATGAATGCTATTGAAGTTAATTGATTAATGATAGTTAAGAATTACATAAATTTCCATTTATGCTTAATTCATATGGTTTTTATGTAATTTCTCTCTCACTCAAGAAATGGTCATACTCATGACCCATTCTCAATCCAAATGAAGCTTTTCATAAAGCTTTTCCTTAATCCAAGATTAATCTATGCTTGAGACCAAATTAATGCCTTTTTTTTCTATGCTTTTAGTTTATGTATTTCATGAATATTGATGATTCAATCCATTATGGATTAATGATCCAATTAGGGATCATTCTAATTATTTTCTTAATGATAAGCTTTATCCCTTAGAAACATTGAGATTTATCAGTCATAGCAGAGGAGCTACGATAAAATTTTTATAAAAATTACGCATAAAATAATTTCATTCAAAGCATGAAAAGAGGACTTCTTACCATATTATAGGAATTATCATCCTAGATTAATTGAAAGATATTCATTGTAATCATAGAGAAATTGATTTTTATATTATGCATAATTGATTTTCATGCATAGAAGTATGCATAAAAGATTATTATTTTAACATAAAAGTATTACTTTTATCATAATTAGATTGCATGCATAGAGGTATGCATAAAAGATTATTATTTTAATGTAAAAGTGTTACTTTTATCATAATTGGATTTCATGCATAGAGGTATGCATAAAAGATTATTACTTTAATGTAAAAGTGTTACTTTTATAATAATTAGATTTCATGCATAGAGGTATGCATAAAAGATTATTACTTTAATGTAAAAGTGTTACTTTTATCATATTTGGATTTCATGCATAGAGGTATGCATAAAAGATTATTACTTTAATGTAAAAGTGTTACTTTTATCATATTTGGATTTCATGCATAGAAATATATATAAAAGATTATTATTTTAATGTAAAAGTGTTACTTTTATCATATTTGAAATTTATGCATAGAGGTATACATAAAAGTTGATTATTTTATTATAAAAGTGTTACTTTTATCATATTTGAATTTCATGCATAGAGGTATGCATAAAAGATGATTATTTTATTATAAAAGTGTTACTTTTATCATATTTGAATTTCATGCATAGAGGTATGCATAAAAGATGATTATTTTATTATAAAAGTGTTACTTTTGTTACAATTGAATTTCATGCATAGAGGTATGCATAAAAGTTGATTATTTTATTATAAAAGTATTACTTTTATCATAATTGGATTTCATGCATAGAGGTATGCATAAAAGATATTCTTTTTATACTAAAAGTGTGATTTTCATCATAAATGGATTTTATGCATAACTTAGATGCATAAGAGAAATTCTTTTATTCTAAAAGTGTAATTCCTACCAAATTGAATTTATGCATAAGAAGATGCATAAAAAATTGATTTTTAATTCAAAAGTGTCATTCTCATCTAAATTGAACTTATGCATAGGAAGATGCATAAAATATTAAATTTTAATTCAAAAGTGTTATTTTTATTTAAAATGAATTTATGCATAGGAAGATACATAAAAGATTGATTTTACTTCGGAAGTATTAGTCTCCTTAAATGGAATTTATGCATAAATAAATGTGTAAAGAAATCTTATATCAAATATAAGAATTCTCTTGTATTCTATAAATAGATATGAGATGTGATACGATGTGATAGGATGTGATAAGAGGTGATAAGATGCTTATGAAATAAGTTAGGAGGTGATAAGATGAATTAAGATGTGATAAGATGTGTATGGGATGAGGGAAGAAGTGTATGTGATAGGATAAGATGTATATGGGTTGTGATAGGGCGAGAATGGATGTGATGTAAAAGATTAGATGTGAAGGCATATGGGGTTATATGAATGGGAATGTGGAAATGGATGTATGTATGTGGATGTGTGGATGTGGAGATGGGAGTGTGGATGTATGAATGTGAAAATGGATGTATGCATGAAGATGTATATGCATAGATGTGAATGTGGATGTAGATGTGGATGTATAGATGTGAATGGGAGTGTGGATGTGGATGTATAGATGTGAATGGGAATGTGGATGTGGATGTATGTGAATGTGGATGTAGATGTGGATGTATAGATGTGAATGGGAATGTGGAAGTGGATGTATGTATGTATATGGATGTATAGATGTGAATGGGAATGTGGATGTGGATGTATGTATGTATGTGGATGTGGATGTGGATGTATGTATGTAGATATGGATGTGTATGTATGAATGTGGATATGGGATGTGGATGTATAAATGAGGATGTGAAAATGGAGGTATGCATGTAGATGTGGATGTATGGATGTGAATTGTGGATGTGGATGTATGGATGTGGATGTATGAATGTGGATATGGGATGTGGATGTATAAATGAGGATGTGAAAATGGATGTATGCATGTAGATGTGGATGTATGGATGTGAATGTGAATGTGTATGTGAATTAATGTGTCGTCGATATGAGGAAATGGATGAGAATGAGTACACATTGAATGGAATGTGGAATAAGTAATGTGGACTAAGGAGGGATAATGTGGAAAGACGAGAGTTCGATTTAGAAACTGTATTTTGTGACTTTGTAAATAACTGTTTTATGTCAAGAATGCTGGGGAAGCATTTTGACCGTCTTGTGGATTAAGGTCATGAAGACCTAACTGTTAAAGTTGCAACTGCTGACGGAGAGTCAATGGAGGACATCTCGCATAGCAAGGTCTCGACCGAGGTCTTGACCAGCCTCGGTTCGATTAAAATGGTGAGCTTTCGGTACGGTGGATGAGGGACCAAGGAAGCGGCCTATGAGAGTGAAGCGCTAGGTCACATGCGAAGGATCCTAGAGGGTGCTGACCATACGGTGCTCGGGCTCTGGGTCGCCGAAGATACCCACACGTGCGTCGCGGAAGATATTGGAACAAGGAGTAAGAGTTGTGTTTCTGAAACCGGGCATAGATCTGGTTGATTGACCTTGCTGGTTCTCAACGGATGAGTCCATGGCTCTCTTATATGGATCTGTTGAGAGTGATCTTGTTGATCTTCAACGAGGATTCCATCTGGATTTTTATATGAGAAAATATTGCCGGGTATTATGAGCTAGGAACTATTGAAAAGGACCCTGTGAGTGAACAGGTGGTGAGCGTTCTGGTTGCCAAAAGTGCCATAAGTACACCGATGAATGAATTATTGGAAATATGGATTCAACTAGAGATTTTGAGGATTGTCATCAGTGACATAATGGTTTCATTAAAGGATTGTTTTAAAGTTAGCTGATGCTGAGAAAAAAGCAATTTCATATTGGGTGTGTAAGTGGTGTGACTAATTTTATGTTTGCATGAACTTCCGGCTAGGGGGCCTGGGAACTCTTTTCCCTGGTATCCCGGGACAAAACCTAACCAAATTCCTAATTGGATCCCATCACTAAAGTGGTTGGGAGGTTGTGTAACCCATGGGACTGGATGGGGTTAGGCTGGACTGATGGATCCATAAACCGAGACTCAAATTCTGTTATTACGATAGATATTGTTCTATGGATAGGAATCAATGGCTGTACCTCTTGATGGGGAAAGCAGCGTTGATCCCAATGATCCAAGTGCAAGTTTCTTCCTTGATCTGACCGGGTATCTTTATAGGTGCAGTCAGATCAGCTTGATCAGTAATGGTCTTGACTACGTTAGAGTAAAGAGTTATCCTAGTGGAATCGCCCGTGCTTTCCGGGTGTAGGAAGTTTTTCCGGGTGTAGGAAGTTTTTCCGAGTTCGGTTTTGGGAAAAACCGACGGATTAGTCTCTTGTCCGGATATCCGTGGGCAAGGACCCGAGTGTGGGACCCTGGCCCGTGTAAGATGTGCTACTTCCGCTGCTAGCATCCGAATCTATTGCGTGGTGGGGACAGGGATCTCACAGTTGGTATCAGAGCAAGTCAGGGATTCTATATAATTGTTGTACTTCCATCTGAAGACCAATTACCAAATTATGAATTTCAGTTTGAATATCAAATTGTATGAATTATATATCACAATTACAACCTTTTTGTGTTTCTTGAAAATTTTTTGACATATTTGTCTTCTCAGTTGATCTTTATTAGCGAATTCACTCTGATACCAACTGTGAGATCCCTGTCCCCACCGCGCAATGGATTCGGGGTACTAGCAGTGGAAGTAGCACTTCATGCGCGGGGCAGGGTCCCACACTCGGGGCCTCGTCCACGGATATCCGGACAAGAGACTAATCCGTCGGTTTTTTCCAAAACCGAACCCGAAAAAACTTCCCTTATCGGGAAAGCATGGGCGATTCCACCAGGATAACTTTTTACTCTAACATAGTCAAGATCATTACTGATCACGCTGATCCGACTGCACCTATAAAGATACTCGCTCGGATTAAGGAAGAAACTTGCACTTGGATCATTGGGACCAACGCTTTTTTCCCCATCAAGAGGCACAACCGTTGATTCCTATCCATAGAACAATTACTATCCGAGATTTACTTTATCTATCGTAATAACAGAAATTGAGTCGCGATTTACGGATTCATCAGTCCAACCTAACCCCATCCAGTCCCATGGGTTAGCCAACCGCCCAACCACTATAGTGATGGGATCCAATTAAGAATTTGGTTAGGTTTTGTCTCGGGTACCAAGGAAAAGAGTTCCAAGGCCCCCTAGCCGGAAGTTCATGCAAGCATAAAACTAGTCACACCACTTACACACCCAATATGAAATTGCCTTTTTCTTAGCATCAGCTAACTTTAAAACAATCCTTTAATGAAACCATTATGTCACTGATGACAATCCTCAAAGTCTCTGGTTGAATCCTTATTTCCAGTCATTCATTCATCGGTATACTTATGGCATCATTAGCAATAGAATGCTCAACACCTGTTCACTCAGGGGCCTTTTCCATAGTTCATAGCTCATAGTAGTAATCGGCAATATATTCATATAATAGAATGGAATCTCCGTGGAACATCAGCAAGATCAACCCATAGATCCATATAAAAGAGCCATAGACTCATCCGTTGAGGACCAGCAAGGTCAATCAACCAGATCCATGCCTGGTTTAAGAAAACAACTCTTACTCCTTGTTCCAATATCTTCCACGATACACGTGTGGGTATCTTCGGTGACCTAGAGCTCGAGCACCGCATGGTCAGCACCCTCTAGGATCCTTCGCAGGTAACCTAGTGCTTCACTCATAGGCCGCTTCCTTGGTCCCTCATCTACCATACCGGAAGCTCACCATTTAAATCGAACCGAGGTTGGTCAAGACCTCGATCAACCTTGCTACGTGAGACGTCCTCTATTGACTCTCCGTCATCAGCAGTTGCAACTTTATCAAATCGGTCTTCATGACCTTAATCCTCAAGACAGTCAAAATGCTTCCCCAGCATTCTTGACATTTACAAATAGTCACAAAATGCAGTTTCTACAACGAACTCTCATCTTTCCACATTATCCACTCTCGGACCACATTACTTATTCCACATTCCATTCAATGTGTACTCATTCTCATCCATTCACTCATATAGACTACACATTATTTCACATACACCTTCACATTCATTATTCTACATACATATCCATGTTCGTACGTCTACATCATACTTTCAATTTCACATTCATACATACGCATCTACATGTATACATCCACATCCACATTCATACATCCATACTTCCATTTCCACTTCCACACATCCACATTCACATTCATAGATCCACATTCACATGCATACATCCATTTTCACATCCTCATTCATACATCCACATTCACATATATACATCCACATCCATATCTACATCCATACATCCACATCCACATCTTCATTCACATTCACATCCATACATCCACATCTACATACATACATCCATTTTCACATCCTCATTCATACATCCACATCCACATGCATACATACAAATCCGTATCTACATCCATACATCCACATCCACATCCACATTCACATTCATACATACACATCTACATGCATACATCCACATCCACATTCATACATCCACACTTCCATTTCCACATCCACACATCCATATTCACATTCATACATCCATATCTACATTCATACATCCATATTACATCCATTCACGCCCTAACACATCCCATATACATCTTATCCCATCAGATACACTCTCTACCTCATCCCATACACATCTTAACACATCCTAACTCATCTTAGCACATTCTATCACATCTCATACACCTCTTATCATATCCTATCACATCTCATATCTTTTTATAGAATACAAGAGAATTCTTATATTTGATATAAGATTTCTCTACACATTTTTTAATGCATAAATTCCATTTAAGGAGACTAACATTTTCGAAATAAATAATAATCTTTTATGCATCTTTCTATGCATAAATTTATTTTAAATGAAAATGACACTTTTGAATTAAAATTCCATCTCTTATGCATCCTATTGAAATTTGAGCTGAATGATGAGCTATGGTGGATCAAACACTAGAATCAACATAATTAACAAAGTGATTAGCAAGTGATTAAGACGTAATTAGTGAATAATTAGCACATAGATTAATGTAGGCATGGATACTCAAAAACCAGCAAATTCTCATTAGGGCTATGCCTCAATTTATAGTGTTTACATCAAGCATCAAATCCCCTTGATTTCTCCATGATTCACTCCCTGAATATCTCCACCTCTTGCCTGATTCTCTCCACCTCTTCTCTTTTCCCAGAATATCTCCACACTCCTAAATTCCCTCATGCTACCCATTATTCTCTCCCAGTAGATTCTCCTAACCTTTTCACAGGTTCTTTCACAATTACATCTCATCTTTTACAGCCTCTATCCAAGAGCTTGTTCCCACACACACCCTATTCACTTGTATATTTCAACACCTCCCCTCAAGTGAATAATCCTAACACACCTGGACCCTGTATCAAGTTTCCCTCTTACTTGATAGCCCGCGACCAGTGCCTCAAGTCCCTAAACTCCATAGTCCTTGACACTCTCTCTCTCTATGTGTCCAAGGCTACTATAAGTGCCTGCGACCTTGACTAAAGTGCTCACACATACATCTACCACTTGGCCTACATCATCGGTGGCTCAGAGGTGGTTTTACTTTATTGGGGCAGGTTACATTGGGTTGTGGGTTCTCTCTCTCTCTCTCTCTCTCTCTCAGAAAAGATAATCCGACTCCACTTCTCTTGGAGCCTCCATGAAGTTTGCCGATGTCGTTCCTTCTTCACTGGGTTTGCTGTAGCAGTCTCTCGCCATGTGTCCTGGCTTTCCACATTTGTGGCAAGTGAAGGTCCTCCCTCCTACTCTGCCTCTTCCTCGTCCTCGTCCTCAAGAGAATCCTCCTCGGGTGAAGAATGCTTTTTCCTCTTGTAAGATTCCTCTCCCAACCCCTTTTTGATGTCTAGTATCTTCCCCTGTAATCAACCCCTCTTCAGAAATATAAAGACCTTGTTTCTAACTATTTTAGCCTAGAGAGAGAAAATATTCTAGAGAGAGAATATTCAGATTTTGAATATTTTTGGATAGAAAAATATCTCTTATAATTCAGATGAGTTCCCCTGAAACAAAAATTCAAAAAGAATTTTCCAATGTGCAATTGGAATTAATTGGAAATAGGTATAAAGAACCTTAGTCTAAGGGTCTAGATTTTCAGAAATCTTTAGACTATGGTCCAATTAAGGTTCCTATGGGCCAATAGCATCAATCCATGTGTAGGGAGTAGATAAATCCAATTTGTAAAAAAGAAGATACCCAAAAATGAGTAAATGCTCACATAAGGTGAAGAGTTGAAAATGTACAAGGTTTATTAGTAAAAAACTATGAGCAATATTAAAAATATGAGATATTTTGGGAATAATGATTTTATTATGACACATATGTAAGGAAGGAGAGTCCCTTAAATGCTCACATAAGATGAAGAGTTGAAAATGTACAAGGTTTATTAGTAAAAAACTATGAGCAATATTAAAATGATTCCATTATGACACATATGTAAGGAAGGGGAGTTCTTTAAAGGATGTGCATATTTCACATAAGATGAAGAGTTGAAAATGTACAAGGTTTATTAGTAAAAAACTATGAGCAATATTAAAATGATTCCATTATGACACTTATGTAAGGAAAGAGAGTTCTTTAAAGGAGGTGCATATTTCACATGCTTGAATGAGTTTTAAACTCATAAAAATTGAGATATTTCATCTCTCCTCTCTCCTCATTTAAGTCTAGTTCCAAAAAGTTAGCTTAACTGACCTAAAAATGGTCAAATATTGACCAAACTGATTTAGAAAATTCTAGAATCAGTTTGTTTGGTTAGGAGCTCAATTTTTCCTATAAATAGAAGCCTCTCCCTTGTTGAAAAATAGATAGTGTTTATGCATCGTTACTCTACTCCACCTAAGCCAAGAACTGTGAATTCATTTAATAATTCACTAGTTTTTGGAGCTTCCCTCTTTCTTCAATCCCCATTAGTGGCTCCATCAACATACTTAACCAATTGATTGGTTGGGGGCCTCTACCGTGAACAAAGAATCAAGCAATTTGTAAGGTAATTAGTGAATATTGCTCTTTTCTATAATTTCTCAATGTTTCTCTCTTCTCAACCCCTCTCAAGCTTGAGAAGCTTAATTGGTATGGTTTTTTAAATGCTATTAAAGTTAATTGGTGAATAGTAGTGAAGAGTTACATAATTTAATAAATGCTATTGAAGTTAATTTTTATTTATGTTTAAATTCTAATGGTTTTTATGTAATTTCTCTCTCTCACTCAAGAAATGGTCATACTCATGACCCATTCTCAATCCACATGAAGCTTTTCATAAAGCTTTTCCTTAACCCAAGATTAAGCTATGCTTGAGGCCAAATTAATGGCTTTTTTTCTAGGCTTTTAGTTTATGTATATTAATGATTCAATCCATTATGGATTAATAATCCAATTAGAGATTATTTTAATTATTTTCTTAATGATAAGCATTATCCCTTAGAAAAATTGAGATTTATCAGTCATAGTAGCGGAGCTATGGCAAAATTTTTATAAAAATTATGCATAAAATAATCTCATTCAAAGCATAAAAAGAGGACTTCCTACCATATTCTAGGAATTATCATCCTAGATTAATTGAAAGAATTTCATTACAATCATGGAGAAATTGAATTTTAATATCATGCATAAAGGATAAATTTTTATATCAAAAGTGTTATTTTTACCATTTTTATTTCATGCATAGAAGTATGCATAATGGATAAATTTTTATATCAAAAGTGTTATTTTTACCATTTTTATTTCATGCATAAGAGTATGCATAATGATAAATTTTTATATCAAAAGTGTTACTTTTATCATTTCTATTTTCATGCATAGGAATATGCATAATGATAAATTTTTATATCAAAAGTGTTACTTTTATCATTTCTATTTTCATGCATAGGAATATGCATAATGATAAATTTTTATATCAAAAGTGTTACTTTTATCATTTCTATTTTCATGCATAGGAATATGCATAATGATAAATTTTTATATCAAAAGTGTTACTTTTATCATTTCTATTTTCATGCATAGGAATATGCATAATGATAAATTTTTATATCAAAAGTGTTACTTTTATCATTTCTATTTTCATGCATAGGAATATGCATAATGATAAATTTTTATATCAAAAGTGTTACTTTTATCATTTCTATTTTCATGCATAGGAATATGCATAATGATAAATTTTTATATCAAAAGTGTTACTTTTATCATTTTTATTTTCATGCATAGGAATATGCATAATGATAAATTTTTATATCAAAAGTGTTACTTTTATCATTTTTATTTTCATGCATAGGAATATGCATAATGATAAATTTTTATATCAAAAGTGTTACTTTTATCATTTCTATTTTCATGCATAGGAATATGCATAATGATAAATTTTTATATCAAAAGTGTTACTTTTATCATTTCTATTTTCATGCATAAGAGTATGCATAATGATAAATTTTTATATCAAAAGTGTTACTTTTATCATTTTTAAATTTCATGCATAGAAGTATGCATAAGAGTTGATTATTTTATTATAAAAGTGTGACTTATATCATAATTGAATTTCATGCATAGAGGTATGCATAAAAGTTGATTATTTTATTGTAAGAGTGTTACTTTTATCATATTGGATTTCATGCATATAGGTATGCATAAAAGATATTCTTTTTATACTAAAAGTGTGATTTTTCTCATAAATGGATTTTATGCTTAACTTAGATGCATAAGAGAAATTCTTTTATTCTAAAAGTGTAATTTCCTACCAAACTGAATTTATGCATAAGAAGATGCATAAAAGATTGATTTTAAATTCGAAAGTGTTAGTCTCCTTAAATGGAATTTATGTATAAATAAATGTGTAGAGAAATCTTATATCAAATATAAGAATTCTCTTTTTTTTTTAAAAAGATATGAAATGTGATAAGATGTGATAAGAGGTGTATGAGATGTGATAAGAATTGATAAGATGCGTATGGAAAGTGATAGGATGTGATAAGATGTGTATGGGATGAGGTAAGAAGTGTATGTGATAGAATAGGATGTATATGGGTTGTGATAGGGCGAGAATGGATGTGATGTAAAAGATTAGATGTGAAGACATATGGGGTTACATGAATGGGAATGTGGAAATGGATGTATGTATGTGGATGTGTGGATGTGGAGATGGGAGTATGGATGTATGCATGAAGATGTATATGCATAGATGTGAATGTGGATGTAGATGTGGATGTATAGATGTGAATGGGAATGTGGATGTGGATGTATGTATGTATGTGGATGTAGATGTGAATGTATAGATGTGAATGGGAATGTGGATGTGGATGTATATGAATGTGGATGTAGATGTGGATGTATAGATGTGAATGGGAATGTGGATGTGGATGTATGTATGTATGTGGATGTAGATATGGATGTATAGATGTGAATGGGAATGTGGATGTGGATGTATGTATGTATGTAGATGTGGATGTATGTATGTATGTGGATGTGGATGTATGAATGAGGACGTGATAATGGATGTATACATATAGATGTGGATATATGGATGTATGCATATAGATGTGGATATATGGATGTGAATATGAATGTGGATGTGGATGTATGGATGTGGATATGGATGTGTATGTATGAATGTAGATAAGGGATGTGGATGTATAAATGAGGATGTGAAAATGGAGGTATGCATGTAGATGTGGATGTATGGATGTGAATATGGATGTGGATGTGGATGTATAAATGAGGATGTGAATGTGAATGTGGATGTGAATGTGGATGTATGGATGTGGATATGGATGTGTATGTATGAATGTGGATATGGGATGTGGATGTATAAATGAGGATATGAAAATGGATGTATCCATGTAAATGTGGATGTATGAATGTGAATGTGAATTAATGTGTCGTCGAGATGGGGAAATGGATGAGAATGAGTACACATTGAATGGAATGTGGAATAAGTAATGTGGACTAAGGAGGGATAATGTGGAAAGACGAGAGTTTGATTTAGAAACTGTATTTTGTGACTGTTTGTAAATGACTGTTTTATGTCAAGAATGCTGGGGAAGCATTTTGACCATCTTGTGGATTAAGGTCATAAAGACCTAACTGTTAAAGTTGCAACTGCTGACGGAGAGTCAATGGAGGACGTCTCGCGTAGCAAGGTCGACCGAGGTCTTGACCAGCCTCGGTTCGATTTAAATGGTGAGCTTCCGGTACGGTGGATGAGGGACCAAGGAAGCGGCCTATGAGTGAAGCGCTAGGTCACCTGCGAAGGATCCTAGAGGGTGCTGACCATACGGTGCTCGGGCTCTGGGTCGCCCAGGATACCCACGCGTGCGTCGAGGAAGATATTGGAACAAGGAGTAAGAGTTGTTTTGTGAAACCGGGCATGGATCTGGTTGATTGACCTTGCTGGTCTTCAATGGATGAGTCCATGGCTCTTTATATGGATCTGTTGGTTGATCTTGCTGATCTTCAACGAGAGTCCATCTTGATTTTTATAAGTGATTATATTGCCGAGTATTATGGGCTAGGAACTATTGAAAAGGCCCCTGTGTGGACAGGTGGTGAGCGTTCTAGTTGCCAATGATGCCATAGATACTCTGATGAAGGAATGATGGGAAATTATGAATCAACCGGATAAATTGGAAGATTGTGATCAGTGGTACTATGGTTTCATTAAAGGATTGTTTTAAAGTTAGCTGATGCTAAGAAAAAGGCAATTTCATATTGGGTGTGTAAGTGGTGTGGCTAGTTTTATGTTTGCATGAACTTCCGGCTAGGGGGCCTTGGAACTCTTTTCCTTGGTACCCGGGACAAAACCTAACCAAATTCCAAATTGGATCCCATCACTACAGTGGTTGGGCGGTTGGCTAACCCATGGGATCGGATGGGGTTAGGCTGGACTGATGGATCCGTAAATCGAGATTTAATTTCTATTATTACGATAGATGAAGTAAATCCCGGATAGAAATTGTTCTATGGATAGGAATCAACGGCTGTGCCTCTCTTGATGGGGAAAAAAGCGTTGATCCCAATGATCCAAGTGCAAGTTTCTTCCTTGATTTGACCAAGTACCATTAAAGGTGCAGTCAGATCAGTTGATCCGTAATGATCTTGACTACGTTAGAGTAAAGAGTTATCCTGGTGGAATCGCCCATGCTTTCCGGGTAAAGGAAGTTTTTCCGGTTTCGGTTTTGGACAAACCGACGGATTAGTCTCTTGTCCGGATATCCGTGGGCGAGGCCCCGAGTGTGGGACCCCTGTCCCGCGCGAGAAGTGCTACTTCCGCTTCTAGTACCCCGAATCCGTTGCTCGGTGGGAACAGGGATCTCACAGTTGGTATCAGAGCATTTTGGTTAAATGAGGATCAACCGAGAAGCCAAATATATCAAAAAATTTTCAAGAATCAAAAAGGTTGTAATTGTGTGATATAATTCATACAATTTGATATTCAAACTGAAATTCGTAATTTGGTAATTGGGTCTTCAGATGGAAGTACCGCAATTATATAGAATTCGTGACTTGCTTGAGGCCTAGACATGATGGTATTTACCTTATAATTCCAAGGGCCGTGACTACCCGTATATACCGAGAGTATACTGCAGCTCTTTACTGACAGTATATACGAGTAAATCTAAGACTTGAAATTATAAGCGTTAATGCTATCCAGATGATGAATTCGAATGTGGTTGATATGATTTTTAATTTTGTTTGAGAATTGATGAATTGAATTGGATTCTGATTGAAAAATGATGATTTCTGAAATTAGTTGAAATATAAAAATCCGAACAAAACCACAATGAGGATTAATGGGACGACTCCCAGTGATGATATTCATAACTGGAATGATGATAATGATTTCAGCAAATCACTATGAGATTAGTGGATTGTGCTGTCAGATTGCTACTGTTAACACTTGACCGGTAGATCAAGTTAAGGGATGACAAATTGAGATCTAGCTAAACTGAAATTTCCGTAGAGGAATGTTCAGAAGGAATTTTTTCGGTCTAATGGACCATTATCGTGTTAAAGTTATGAATGATATGATTTAAATGATTTGTTATTTAATGATGAGTTCTATTTAAGGGATAATTATCCCAGTCTTCTGTTGGGTTGACCAGAATATAAGGAACCCAGAATAAAATTGGATCTTAAGAAAAAGAGTTGTCCTCTACCTTGCGAGATGAGGACATCTCGCTCTTTTCAAGTGGGGTAGAATGTAAGATTCTCCCCCAGCCTTAGAGGTATACAGGAGTAAGAATCTCCCTTTCTGATCTTATAATTATTCTCTCTCTAAAATAAAAGAAAGATTCTGTTTAAAAAAGGAAGAACCTTTTTCCTGAATACTTCTCAAGAGTCCCACCTGTTTTAAGGATTCAGAACAACGAGTTCAGAAGTGAGAATCGATGTTTTGGATATCAAGGTTTTGGTCTCGAGTACGGCCCAAAAGAAGTTCTTTATCTCTTGGGAAGTATAAGAAGTTATCTCCCAGATATTGTGGACCAAAGAAAGTAGGTGATTTAGCTTACGAACTTCTTTTATCTCCTCATCTCAAAGTTTTGAATGCCTTCTATAGAAAAACGTGCCAAACCCAAATCATGGAAAGACGGTAAAACTTCAGTGGCAAGTTACCGTTGGCTTCTAAGTTACGCTAGCTCCTTTCTTTATATAAGTCGTAACTTTTACTTGTCGCTCACAGTAATCTTACTTCCATCGATCTCCTTTCTTTCTTAATCTCCTTCATGGCTTGGCAACAAGAACTAGTTTTATCCATAATGATTCCTCACCTTCAAGACGCAAGTGAGTCTGTGAAGAAGGATTTTATAGAGCAGTATGAGCGCTCACTTTTCCCTCACTTGGGAACTTCTGTAGCGCAAACCAAATGGCGGACCTATCAAGACATAACTAGGGTAACACCCTGGGGTCAGCAACATTTTTGTAATAATGTCCGCTTGGCCATGGCTATTGAAGCTTTGGGATTGGGTCCCCGGTACTACTGCGTCATGAGATCAAGGCATCTTGGGTTTTCTGAGCAGGTCTTCTTACTGGCGTGTTTTCTTCCTCATGAGAAGATATGTCTTTATCCCGTTTTTGGCTTGCCTCTCAGAGGTCCTTTTGTTAGATCGCCTCATACCACTGAGATAGGTGCGGCAATAACTAGCAGAATCATTCCCATAGATGAGTTACCCTATACTTGTGCAGCTTGTGAGGACTGCTTTTGTGACCATATGATGGACGGACTTATGGAAGTGTAAAGAGTTCTTCTATCTTTACTGTATAAGTTCCGAGAATGAATAAAGTTTAAATCTTGTTCTTATCTTGAATCTTGCTCTCTTGAGACTTTTTTTTAATTGGTGGTTAATCTTAATTAAAAAAAATTTTCTCTCAGTCTCATACTTGTGCATCTTGCGAAATTACCCCCAGTTTGCGAGATGAGGGCATCTCGCGTTTTTTAAGTGGGGTAGAATGTAAGATTCCTCTCCCAACCCCTTTTTGATGTCTAGTATCTTCCCCTGTAATCAACCCCTCTTCAGAAATATAAAGACCTTGTTTCTAACTATTTTAGCCTAGAGAGAGAAAATATTCTAGAGAGAGAATATTCAGATTTTGAATATTTTTGGATAGAAAAATATCTCTTATAATTCAGATGAGTTCCCCTGAAACAAAAATTCAAAAAGAATTTTCCAATGTGCAATTGGAATTAATTGGAAATAGGTATAAAGAACCTTAGTCTAAGGGTCTAGATTTTCAGAAATCTTTAGACTATGGTCCAATTAAGGTTCCTATGGGCCAATAGCATCAATCCATGTGTAGGGAGTAGATAAATCCAATTTGTAAAAAAGAAGATACCCAAAAATGAGTAAATGCTCACATAAGGTGAAGAGTTGAAAATGTACAAGGTTTATTAGTAAAAAACTATGAGCAATATTAAAAATATGAGATATTTTGGGAATAATGATTTTATTATGACACATATGTAAGGAAGGAGAGTCCCTTAAATGCTCACATAAGATGAAGAGTTGAAAATGTACAAGGTTTATTAGTAAAAAACTATGAGCAATATTAAAATGATTCCATTATGACACATATGTAAGGAAGGGGAGTTCTTTAAAGGATGTGCATATTTCACATAAGATGAAGAGTTGAAAATGTACAAGGTTTATTAGTAAAAAACTATGAGCAATATTAAAATGATTCCATTATGACACTTATGTAAGGAAAGAGAGTTCTTTAAAGGAGGTGCATATTTCACATGCTTGAATGAGTTTTAAACTCATAAAAATTGAGATATTTCATCTCTCCTCTCTCCTCATTTAAGTCTAGTTCCAAAAAGTTAGCTTAACTGACCTAAAAATGGTCAAATATTGACCAAACTGATTTAGAAAATTCTAGAATCAGTTTGTTTGGTTAGGAGCTCAATTTTTCCTATAAATAGAAGCCTCTCCCTTGTTGAAAAATAGATAGTGTTTATGCATCGTTACTCTACTCCACCTAAGCCAAGAACTGTGAATTCATTTAATAATTCACTAGTTTTTGGAGCTTCCCTCTTTCTTCAATCCCCATTAGTGGCTCCATCAACATACTTAACCAATTGATTGGTTGGGGGCCTCTACCGTGAACAAAGAATCAAGCAATTTGTAAGGTAATTAGTGAATATTGCTCTTTTCTATAATTTCTCAATGTTTCTCTCTTCTCAACCCCTCTCAAGCTTGAGAAGCTTAATTGGTATGGTTTTTTAAATGCTATTAAAGTTAATTGGTGAATAGTAGTGAAGAGTTACATAATTTAATAAATGCTATTGAAGTTAATTTTTATTTATGTTTAAATTCTAATGGTTTTTATGTAATTTCTCTCTCTCACTCAAGAAATGGTCATACTCATGACCCATTCTCAATCCACATGAAGCTTTTCATAAAGCTTTTCCTTAACCCAAGATTAAGCTATGCTTGAGGCCAAATTAATGGCTTTTTTTCTAGGCTTTTAGTTTATGTATATTAATGATTCAATCCATTATGGATTAATAATCCAATTAGAGATTATTTTAATTATTTCCTTAATGATAAGCATTATCCCTTAGAAAAATTGAGATTTATCAGTCATAGTAGCGGAGCTATGGCAAAATTTTTATAAAAATTATGCATAAAATAATCTCATTCAAAGCATAAAAAGAGGACTTCCTACCATATTCTAGGAATTATCATCCTAGATTAATTGAAAGAATTTCATTACAATCATGGAGAAATTGAATTTTAATATCATGCATAAAGGATAAATTTTTATATCAAAAGTGTTATTTTTACCATTTTTATTTCATGCATAGAAGTATGCATAATGGATAAATTTTTATATCAAAAGTGTTATTTTTACCATTTTTATTTCATGCATAAGAGTATGCATAATGATAAATTTTTATATCAAAAGTGTTACTTTTATCATTTCTATTTTCATGCATAGGAATATGCATAATGATAAATTTTTATATCAAAAGTGTTACTTTTATCATTTCTATTTTCATGCATAGGAATATGCATAATGATAAATTTTTATATCAAAAGTGTTACTTTTATCATTTCTATTTTCATGCATAGGAATATGCATAATGATAAATTTTTATATCAAAAGTGTTACTTTTATCATTTCTATTTTCATGCATAGGAATATGCATAATGATAAATTTTTATATCAAAAGTGTTACTTTTATCATTTTTATTTTCATGCATAGGAATATGCATAATGATAAATTTTTATATCAAAAGTGTTACTTTTATCATTTCTATTTTCATGCATAGGAATATGCATAATGATAAATTTTTATATCAAAAGTGTTACTTTTATCATTTTTATTTTCATGCATAGGAATATGCATAATGATAAATTTTTATATCAAAAGTGTTACTTTTATCATTTTTATTTTCATGCATAGGAATATGCATAATGATAAATTTTTATATCAAAAGTGTTACTTTTATCATTTCTATTTTCATGCATAGGAATATGCATAATGATAAATTTTTATATCAAAAGTGTTACTTTTATCATTTCTATTTTCATGCATAAGAGTATGCATAATGATAAATTTTTATATCAAAAGTGTTACTTTTATCATTTTTAAATTTCATGCATAGAAGTATGCATAAGAGTTGATTATTTTATTATAAAAGTGTGACTTATATCATAATTGAATTTCATGCATAGAGGTATGCATAAAAGTTGATTATTTTATTGTAAGAGTGTTACTTTTATCATATTGGATTTCATGCATATAGGTATGCATAAAAGATATTCTTTTTATACTAAAAGTGTGATTTTTCTCATAAATGGATTTTATGCTTAACTTAGATGCATAAGAGAAATTCTTTTATTCTAAAAGTGTAATTTCCTACCAAACTGAATTTATGCATAAGAAGATGCATAAAAGATTGATTTTAAATTCGAAAGTGTTAGTCTCCTTAAATGGAATTTATGTATAAATAAATGTGTAGAGAAATCTTATATCAAATATAAGAATTCTCTTTTTTTTTTAAAAAGATATGAAATGTGATAAGATGTGATAAGAGGTGTATGAGATGTGATAAGAATTGATAAGATGCGTATGGAAAGTGATAGGATGTGATAAGATGTGTATGGGATGAGGTAAGAAGTGTATGTGATAGAATAGGATGTATATGGGTTGTGATAGGGCGAGAATGGATGTGATGTAAAAGATTAGATGTGAAGACATATGGGGTTACATGAATGGGAATGTGGAAATGGATGTATGTATGTGGATGTGTGGATGTGGAGATGGGAGTATGGATGTATGCATGAAGATGTATATGCATAGATGTGAATGTGGATGTAGATGTGGATGTATAGATGTGAATGGGAATGTGGATGTGGATGTATGTATGTATGTGGATGTAGATGTGAATGTATAGATGTGAATGGGAATGTGGATGTGGATGTATATGAATGTGGATGTAGATGTGGATGTATAGATGTGAATGGGAATGTGGATGTGGATGTATGTATGTATGTGGATGTAGATATGGATGTATAGATGTGAATGGGAATGTGGATGTGGATGTATGTATGTATGTAGATGTGGATGTATGTATGTATGTGGATGTGGATGTATGAATGAGGACGTGATAATGGATGTATACATATAGATGTGGATATATGGATGTATGCATATAGATGTGGATATATGGATGTGAATATGAATGTGGATGTGGATGTATGGATGTGGATATGGATGTGTATGTATGAATGTAGATAAGGGATGTGGATGTATAAATGAGGATGTGAAAATGGAGGTATGCATGTAGATGTGGATGTATGGATGTGAATATGGATGTGGATGTGGATGTATAAATGAGGATGTGAATGTGAATGTGGATGTGAATGTGGATGTATGGATGTGGATATGGATGTGTATGTATGAATGTGGATATGGGATGTGGATGTATAAATGAGGATATGAAAATGGATGTATCCATGTAAATGTGGATGTATGAATGTGAATGTGAATTAATGTGTCGTCGAGATGGGGAAATGGATGAGAATGAGTACACATTGAATGGAATGTGGAATAAGTAATGTGGACTAAGGAGGGATAATGTGGAAAGACGAGAGTTTGATTTAGAAACTGTATTTTGTGACTGTTTGTAAATGACTGTTTTATGTCAAGAATGCTGGGGAAGCATTTTGACCATCTTGTGGATTAAGGTCATAAAGACCTAACTGTTAAAGTTGCAACTGCTGATGGAGAGTCAATGGAGGACGTCTCGCGTAGCAAGGTCGACCGAGGTCTTGACCAGCCTCGGTTCGATTTAAATGGTGAGCTTCCGGTACGGTGGATGAGGGACCAAGGAAGCGGCCTATGAGTGAAGCGCTAGGTCACCTGCGAAGGATCCTAGAGGGTGCTGACCATACGGTGCTCGGGCTCTGGGTCGCCCAGGATACCCACGCGTGCGTCGAGGAAGATATTGGAACAAGGAGTAAGAGTTGTTTTGTGAAACCGGGCATGGATCTGGTTGATTGACCTTGCTGGTCTTCAATGGATGAGTCCATGGCTCTTTATATGGATCTGTTGGTTGATCTTGCTGATCTTCAACGAGAGTCCATCTTGATTTTTATAAGTGATTATATTGCCGAGTATTATGGGCTAGGAACTATTGAAAAGGCCCCTGTGTGGACAGGTGGTGAGCGTTCTAGTTGCCAATGATGCCATAGATACTCTGATGAAGGAATGATGGGAAATTATGAATCAACCGGATAAATTGGAAGATTGTGATCAGTGGTACTATGGTTTCATTAAAGGATTGTTTTAAAGTTAGCTGATGCTAAGAAAAAGGCAATTTCATATTGGGTGTGTAAGTGGTGTGGCTAGTTTTATGTTTGCATGAACTTCCGGCTAGGGGGCCTTGGAACTCTTTTCCTTGGTACCCGGGACAAAACCTAACCAAATTCCAAATTGGATCCCATCACTACAGTGGTTGGGCGGTTGGCTAACCCATGGGATCGGATGGGGTTAGGCTGGACTGATGGATCCGTAAATCGAGATTTAATTTCTATTATTACGATAGATGAAGTAAATCCCGGATAGAAATTGTTCTATGGATAGGAATCAACGGCTGTGCCTCTCTTGATGGGGAAAAAAGCGTTGATCCCAATGATCCAAGTGCAAGTTTCTTCCTTGATTTGACCAAGTACCATTAAAGGTGCAGTCAGATCAGTTGATCCGTAATGATCTTGACTACGTTAGAGTAAAGAGTTATCCTGGTGGAATCGCCCATGCTTTCCGGGTAAAGGAAGTTTTTCCGGTTTCGGTTTTGGACAAACCGACGGATTAGTCTCTTGTCCGGATATCCGTGGGCGAGGCCCCGAGTGTGGGACCCCTGTCCCGCGCGAGAAGTGCTACTTCCGCTTCTAGTACCCCGAATCCGTTGCTCGGTGGGAACAGGGATCTCACACCTCTCCTGCTGTTGAGTCGAGCTCTTTCTTCTCTTTGCCTCTGCTCTCTTGCTCCAGTAGAGCTGCTTCTATCTCATGTATCTTCAGTTCAGGTACATTCTTTAGTGTTGCTACAATGTTTTCATAATCTCCTTTATCCACACTCTTCAAAAGTACAGCTAATGCTTCATCATCTTCTACC
This sequence comes from Cibotium barometz, assembly GCF_041138505.1. NCBI lineage: Eukaryota > Viridiplantae > Streptophyta > Polypodiopsida > Cyatheales > Cibotiaceae > Cibotium > Cibotium barometz. The sequence continues at coordinate 40,201,495 of NC_141062.1, read as the reverse complement.
TTTTTGCCAATAGCTGCCAGCTGTTGCTTAATGCTTTTATATTTGTTCAAGTGTGTGATTAAAGGTTCACTTTCCTTCATGTCCAGTTTGTAGAATTGCATTAACAAATTTATCTTGGAATTTTTTGCTTGTGTACCAAATAATTTATTGAGTTCATCCCATGCATCTTTTGCCCACTGTATCCCTGTGATATGATGAATGATCTCATCATTTAAACTGAGTGCAATAAGCCCCAATGCTTTTTCATTCCTACTCTTCCACTCATTTTCCCCTCTCTCTGGGCATTCATCTCTCCCTTCAACTAATCCCCACAGATTTTTCCTCATCAGCAAATACATGGTTTTTGTTTGCCATGTATAAAACTGTTCTCCATTAAATTTGGCTATTTCCTGTGCTGAATTCATGGTGATGTGAAGGGGGTCTTACCTCTTGATCCAAATTCAAGATTCAAGGGCAGTGTCTACCCTTTTACAACTCAATCTGGTGTTTAATAGATGATTACAACAATTTTATCAGCATAAAATCACCAGAAATTACATTAAATTGAGAGTAACCAATTTGTACGGGATGGTTGGAGTATCAAACCAACTCCGATTTGCAATCTGAAGCTTTAGGGATCTGTATCAGATACCTAATGGTTAACTTGAACCCTCAATTGCACCAAAGTACAGTGATTAGCACTGATTAATCACTGATTAGCAAATTAATGCTCTGGTTTGTGTGCAGAAAACAGAGTATGCGGGGAGCTCAGATCTGGTGCCTTTCACTTCAAATGAGCTCAAATGCTTTGAAAGGCATCAATAGCAATGAGTCTAGTAGAGGATTAAGCCAAGAAACACAAGATTTGACTAAATAATGAAAGCTTAATCTCTGTTTTACCAAAGTCACCTGCAGATTTGATGAAGAGCTTTGATCTCTCTGTAGACTTGATGAAATTGATTTCTGTCTTCACCAGCTTGTAGAGCATACTTTATTACCCTTTGTGCTAAGAGGAATTGAAGACATTTGAACTGAGCAAGTGGTAATCTTCAAACTGCTACAAAAAAACGGCGCCTGCAAAAATCGTGAATTCTGCTGCTTCCGCCGCCGGCGGTTTGCTGCGTGGAGTGGATGGGCTTGAAGCCAAGGACCTTAGCTAGCTTGTGTTAGAAGCACAAGACCTAATTTTAACTGTGCTAGATGCTAGAGACCCTCCACTGGCTGGGGGTGAAGGGGAAGAGTGAAAGCTTACTAAAAAATTGATTTTTTGCTAATTATTTTACTAATCCTGATTAATTCACTAATGGGCTCATAAATCTGGTTGATTCTAGGCATGGCTCTGATACCATGTTGAAATTTGAGCTGAATGATGAGCTATGGTGGATCAAACACTAGAATAAACATAATTAACAAAGTGATTAGCAAGTGATTAAGACGTAATTAGTGAATAATTAGCACATAGATTAATGTAGGCATGGATACTCAAAAACCAGCAAATTCTCATTAGGGCTATGCCTCAATTTATAGTGTTTACATCAAGCATCAAATCCCCTTGATTTCTCCATGATTCACTCCCTGAATATCTCCACCTCTTGCCTGATTCTCTCCACCTCTTCTCTTTTCCCTGAATATCTCCCAGAATATCTCCACACTCCTAAATTCCCTCATGCTACCCATTATTCTCTCCCAGTAGATTCTCCTAACCTTTTCACAGGTTCTTTCACAATTACATCTCATCTTTTACAGCCTCTATCCAAGAGCTTGTTCCCACACACACCCTATTCACTTGTATATTTCAACACATCCTCCTATGCATAAACTCAATTTAGATGAGAATTGATACTTTTGAATTAAAAATCCATCTTTTATGCATCTTCCTATGCATAAATTCAATTTGGATGAGAATAACACTTTTGAATTGAAATTCCATTCTTTTATGCATCTTTCTATGCATAAATTCAATTTAGATGAGAATGACACTTTGAATTTAAAAATCAATCTTTTGTGCATCTTCTTATGCATAAATTCAATTTGGTAGGAATTACACTTTTAGAATAAAAGAATTTCTCTTATGCATCTAAGTTATGCATAAAATCCATTTACGATGAAAATCACACTTTCAGTATAAAAAGAATATCTTTTATGCATACCTCTATACATGAAATCCAATATGATAAAAGTAACACTTTTACAATAAAATAATCAACTTTTATGCATACCTCTATGCATGAAATTCAAATATGATAAAAGTCACACTTTTATGATAAAATAATCAACTTTTATGCATACCACTATGCATGAAATTCAAATATGATAAAAGTCACACTTTTATGATAAAATAATCAACTTTTATGCATACCTCTATGCATGAAATTCAAATATGATAAAAGTCACACTTTTATAATAAAATAATCAACTTTTATGCATATCTCTATGCATGAATTTCAATATGATAAAAGTCACACTTTTATAATAAAATAATTAACTTTTATGCATACCTCTATGCATGAAATCCAAATATGATAAAAGTCACACTTTTATAATAAAATAATCAATTTTTATGCATACCTCTGCATGAAAATCAATTATGCATAGTATAAAAATTAATTTCTCTATGATAACAATGAAAATCTTTCAATTAATCTAAGATGATAATTCCTAGAATATGGTAGGAAGTTATCTTTTCATGCTTTGAATGAAATTATTTTATGTGTAATTTTTATAAAAAATTTGCCATAGCTCCGCTACTATGACTGATAAATCTCAATTTATTTTGAAGGATAAAGCTTATCATTAAGGGAATGATTAGAATGATCCCTAATTGGATCATTAACCCAATAATGGATTGAATCATCAATATTCATGAAATACATAAACTAAAAGCATAGAAAAAAGCCATTAATCTGGCCTCAAGCATAGATTAATCTTGGATTAAGGAAAAGCTTTATGGAAAGCTTCATTTGGATTGAGAATGGATCATGAGCATGACCATTTCTTGAGTGAGAGAGAGAAATTACATAAAAACCATTAGAATTAAGCATAAATGGAAATTTATGTAATTCTTTACTATCATTAATCAATTAACTTCAATAGCATTCATCAAATTATGTAACTCTTCAATACCATTCATCAATTAACTTCAATAGCATTCAAAGACCATTCCAATTAAGCTTCTCAAGCTTGACAAGGGTTGAGAAGAGAGAAGCACTGAGAAATTATAGAAAAGATCAAAATTCACCATTTACCTTACAAATTGCTTGATTCTTTGTTCACGGTAGAGGATCCCAACCAATCAATTGGTTAAGTATGTTGATGGAGCCACCAATGGGGATTGAAGAAAGAGGGAAGCTCCAATTTCTTCAATTTGGAGAGAATTTTAGAGAATAGTAGAAATTAGCATTATTTCAGCATAACTCTAGTATAGTAAAATTCTTCTATTTTTTTCAAAGGATTCATGTTCTATTTATAGGAGAGGGAAGCTCTAACCAAAGCTAACTAATTTCTAGAATTTTCCAAATTTCAGTTTGGTTGAATTTGGACTAGATTTGGACCTAGTTTGGTTGAATTTGGACTAGATTTGGACCTAGTTTGGTTTCTTTTTGATTCGGTTTGGTTTCATTTTGATTTGGTTTGGTTCAAGAGAGAGGAGAGATAAAAATATCACATTATTTTTGAGTTTAAAACTCATTCAAGCATGTGAATTAGGTGCCTCATTCAAGGCCCTCCTTTTCCTTACAGATGTGTCAAAAATGGAATCATTATACCCAAAATATCTCATATTTTGATATTACTCATAGTTTCTTACTAATAAACCTTGTACATTTTCAACTCTTCATCTTATGTGAGCATTGAAAGGACTCCCTTCCTTACATAGGTGTCAAAATGGAATCCTTATACCCAAAATATCTCATATTTTTAATATTGCTTATAGTTTCTTACTAATATACCTTGTACATAGTCAACTCTTCAGCTTATGTGAGCATTTACTCATTTTTGGATATTTTCTTTTACAAATTGGATTTATCTCCTCCCCACACATGGATTTCTCCTATTGGCCCACAGGAACATTAATTGGACCATAATCTAAAAATTTCTAAAAATCTAGACCCTTGGGCTAAGGTCCTTTATACTCATTTCCAATTAATTTCAACTGCACATTGGAAAGTTCTTTTTGAATTTCTGTTTTAGGGAAATTCATTTTAATAAGATGAGATATTTTTCTATCCAAAAATATTTAAAATCTGAATATTCTCTCTCTAGAATATTTTCTCTCTCTATGCCAAAACAGGCAGAGACAAGATCTTTTAGATTTCTGAAGAGGGGATTGATTACAGGGGAAGATGCTGGACATCTTGAGAGGCTGGGGAGGAATCTTATAAGGAATGTGAAGTCAGATTTGAAGAAAAGATGTTGCAACTCAGTGGGCAAGTCTCGACTTCCATGAAGGCTTATGCATTCTGGGTAAAATTGCATTGCCTCAGGTAATCACTCAAACTTAGCTCTGACAAGATCCTCAGCGAGACCATGCAATCACCTCACCAAATTTTGTGGGATTTGGGGACTCTCAAGAGGGGGTTTGAAGTCTAGCCCTTTAGATGAAAATTGACCATTTTTCTTTGTAAATAACGGGTTCGACACTGACTTTGCTGATGGCTATAAAGCAAGGTTAAGACCTCCCGCATTTATCTACTATCTATCAATACTTAGCACAAGATCATACTTCGAGGTGCATACACTCAACCTTTGGTTTCGAAAGCAATTGACGAGGGCGTCAATTCCATAAAGGGGCGGTGTATGTGAGGTGGGAATACTATCCAAGGCCCTTGGTGCCTTGGGGGTATGCTAGCCCGTGCCAAGGAATATGCATCTTTATGGGGATGAGGTACAATGGAGAGGCGTAGCACGGACCCATGTTAGGCACTCGTAGAAGCACTTACGCATTGGGTAGGCACGTTAGGTATCCCACATTGCCAGTGAGGTTCTGTGATGGCGAGTGCCTCCAAGGGATGCCCTCCTCGCCTTGACAGTGAGATTCTCGGAACGTAGAAATGGGACCGAAACGGTGGAAACAGGAGGGGCCAGTGAGCCAATGAGCCGTTGCCATGCTAATGGGCTGAGACGCGGCCAGGGCCAGTGGATCATGGATAGAAGGAAAGTCCCGAGTCTAGGCCGTGGAGCCGGGCCAAGCATGAAGGCAAGTGAATGGTGAGACCCGCAAGGAAAATGCATGAGACGCACTCCATGGGCCACTGGAGCCGAGTCATGAAGCATGGTTTGGTGGTGGAAGGCCACCTGGGCTTCGCCCGAACTTGTGACATTGATGACCTATGCAACCCGCAACGAGAACTCTCTCTCTCTAGAGGACCTGTGCAACCATCTCACCCCCTTAATTGTGACATTGTTCATGTTGCAGGTGACAATCACGTAGTCTCTCTCCTCTTAAGAGTGGTGGTGTTTTCAAGATTATCTTCCAAAGATTCCAAAGAAAACTGACTGGATCAGTTGCTAGCCTTGTAGAGCATCTGAACATCTGATGTCATCTAGTGTAGGAGGAAGCTGTGGATTGATCGAAATACAAAATTCCATTTTGTTGATGTTAATGATTTGGTTTTATTATTTAATTCTTGAATGGGTGAAAAAAAATAAAATAATCAAAACAGCACAGGGAAACACCACATTCACAACATAATATGTCTCTCACGTATTTAGGTTGTTGTTGGAACGGGCAGTGGAGGTTCTGCCATTCTCTAATGAAGATATGGAGTTCTACTTTGGCTCCAAGGGTGTAGGAAAGGAATACAAGTGTAAGATCCCTGTTCCCACCGAGCAATGGATTCGGGATACTGGCAGCGGAAGTAGCACTTCTCGCGCGGGACAGGGGTCCCACATACGGGGCCTCACCCACGGATATCCGGATAAGAGACTAATCCGCCGGTTGTTCCAAACCGAACCCGGAAAAACTTCCTTTACCGGAAAGCACGGGCGATTCCACCAAGATAACTTTTTACTCTAACGTAGTCAAGATCATTTCTGATCAAGCTGATCCAATGGTATCTATAAGATACTTGGTCAGATCAAGGAAGAAACTTGCACTTGGATCATTAGGATCAACGCTTTTTTTCCCATTCAAAATCACAGCCGTTGATTCCTATCCATAGAACAATTTTTTTCCGGGATTTACTTTATCTATCGTAATAACAAAAGTTGAGTCTCGATTTACGGATCCATCAGTCCAGCCTAACCCCATCCAGTCCCATGGGTTAGCCAACCGCCCAACCACTGTAGTGATGGGATCCAATTAAGAATTTGGTTAGGTTTTGTCCCGAGTACCAAGGAAAAGAGTTCCAAGGCCCCCTAGCCGGATGTTCATGCAAAATAAAACTAGTCACACCACTCACACACCCAATATGAAATTGCCTTTTCACAGATTCAACCAGTTTAAAACAGTCCTTTAATAAAACCATAGTATCACTGATCACCATCTTCCAATTTATCTAGTTGATTCTTAATTTTTCCATCATTCCTTCATCAGAGTATCTATGGCATCATTGGCAACTAGGACGCTCACCACCTGTCCACTCAGGGGCCGTTTCCTAATCCCTAGCCCATAATACTCGGCAATATAATCACTTATCAAGATGGACTCTCGTTGAAGATCAGCAAGATCAACCAACAGATCCATATAAAGGGCCATGGACTCATCCATTGAAGACCAGCAAGGTCAATCAACCAGATCCATGCCCGATTTCAGAAAACAACTCCAACTCTGTTCCAATATCTTCCTCGACGCACGCGTGGATATCCTAGGCGACCAGAGCCCGAGCACCGTATGGTCGGCACCCTCTAGGATCCTTCGCAGGTGACGTAGCGCTTCACGCATAGGCCGCTTCCTTGGCCCCTCATCCACCGTACCGGAAGCTCACCATTTTAATCGCACCGAGGCTGGTCAAGACCTCGGCCGACCTGGCTACGCGAGACGTCCTTCATTGACTCTCCGTCAGCAGTTGCAACTTTATCAGTTAGGTCTTCACGACCTTAATCACAAGATGGTCACAATGCTTTCCCAGCAATCTTGACATAAAACAGTCATTTACAAACAGCATTTACAAACAGTCACAAAATATAGTTTCTATATTAACTCTCATTTTTCCACATTATCCCTCATCAATCCACATTGCTTATCCCACATTCCAGTTATATGTGTACTCATCCCATCACATCATTTTCCATCTCATCACTTCAGATTCCTTCACATCACATATCATATATTCACATCCATACATATATCCACATCCACATCCACATCCATACATTCACATCCATACATCCACATCCACATCCACATCCATACATCCACATCCACATCCATACATCCACATCCACATCCACATTCATACATATATCCACATCCACATCCACATCCACATTCACATCCATACATCCACATCTACATCCATACATCTATTTTCACATCCACATCTACATGTACATTCATGCATCCACATCCATACATCCACATCTACATGCACATTCACATCCATACATCCACATCTATATGCGTACATTCACATCTACATGCATACATCCACATCTCTATGTATACATCCACATCCACATTCACATTCTCCTCCATACATCTACATCTACATGCATACATCCACCTCCACATTCACATCTATATCTATACATCTACATCTACATGCATACATCCACCTCCACATCCACATCCACATCTACATCTACATGCATACATCCACCTCCACATCCACATCCACATCTATACATCTACATCTACATGCATACATCCACATCTATACATCTACATCTACATGCATACATCCACATCCACATCTACATGCATACATCCACATTTCCATTCACATCCACATCTACATCTATATATCTACATCTACATGCATACACCCACATCTCCATTCACATCCACATCTATACATCTACATCTACATGCATACATCCACATCTATACATCTACATCTACATGCATACATCCACATCCACATCTATACATCTACATCTACATGCATACATCCACATCTCCATTCACATCCACATCTACATCTATATATCTACATCTACATGCATACATCCACATCTCCATTCACATCCACATCCACATCTATACATCTACATCTACATGCATACATCCACATCCACATCTATACATCTACATCTACATGCATACATCTACATCTCCATTCACATCCACATCTATACATCTACATCTACATGCATCCATCTACATCTCCATTTACATTCTCATCTATACATCTACTTCTACATGCATACATCCACATCTCCATGCATACATCCACCTCCACATTCACACTCACATCCATACATCTACATCTACATGCATACATCCACATCTCCATGCATAATAAAATTCTTTTAATTAATCTAGGATGATAGTTCCTAGAATATGGTAGGAAGTCCTCTTTTTATGCTTTGAATGAAATTATTTTATGCGTAATTTCTATAAAAATTTTGCCATAGCTCCGCTACTATGACTGATAAATCTCAATTTTTTCTAAGGGATAAAGCTTATCATTAAGGAAATAATTAGAATGGTCTCTAATTGGATCATCAATCCATAATGGATTGAATCATCAATATGCATAAACTAAAAGCATAGAAAAAAAGCCATTAATTTGGCCTCAAGCATAGCTTAATCTTGGATTAAGGAAAAGCTTTATGAAAAGCTTCATTTGGATTGAGAATGGGTCATGAGTATGACCATTTCTTGAGTGAGAGACAGAAATTACATAAAAACCATTAGAATTTAAACATAAATGGAAATTAACTTCAATAGCATTTATTAAATTATGTAACTCTTCACTACTATTCACCAATTAACTTCAATAGCATTTAAAAAACCATACCAATTAAGCTTCTCAAGCTTGAGAGGGGTTGAGAAGAGAGAATCATTCAGAAATTATAGAAAAGATCAAAATTCAATATACTTACCTTATAATTTGCTTGATTCTTTATTCACGGTAGAGGCCCCCAACCAATCAATTGGTTTAGTATGTTGATGGAGCCACCAATGGGGATTGAAGAAAGAGAGAAGTATCAAAAACTAGTGAATTATTAAAGAATTCACAGTTCTTGGCTTAGGTAGAGTAGAGTAACAATGCATAAGACACTCTATATTTTGGCTTAGGTGGAGTAGAGTAACAAAGCATAAGACACTCTATAATTTGGCTTAGGTGGAGTAGAGTAATAAAGCATAAGACACTATATATTTTGGCTTAGGTGGAGTAGAGTAACAAGGCATAAGACACTATATATTTTGGCTTAGGTGGAGTAGAGTAACAAGGCATAAGACACTATATATTTTGGCTTAGGTGGAGTAGAGTAACAAGGCATAAGACACTATATATTTTTCAACAAGGGGAGGCTTCTATTTATAGGAAAATTTGAGTTCCTAACCAAACAAACTGATTCTAGAATTTTCCAAGTCAGTTTGGTCACTTTTTGACCATTTTTAGGTCAGTTAAGCTAACTTTTTGGAACTAGACTTGAATGAGGAGAGAGGAGAGATGAAATATCTCAATTTTTATGAGTTTAAAACTCATTCAAGCATGTGAAATATGCACCTCCTTTAAAGAACTCTCCTTCCTTACATATGTGTCATAGTTTTTTTTATTAATAAACCTTGTACATTTTGAACTCTTCATCTTATGTGAAATATGCACCTCCTTTAAAGAACTCCCCTTCCTTACATATGTGTTTTTTTACTAATAAACCTTGTACATTTTCAACTCTTCATCTTATGTGAGCATTTACTCCTTTTTGGATACCCAAAATATCTCATATTTTTAATATTGCTCATAGTTTTTTACTAATAAACCTTGTACATTTTCAACTCTTCATCTTATGTGAAATATGCACCTCCTTTAAAGAACTCCTCTTCCTTACATATGTGTCATAGTTTTTTTTATTAATAAACCTTGTACATTTTCAACTCTTCATCTTATGTGAAATATGCACCTCCTTTAAAGAACTCCCCTTCTTTACATATGTGTTTTTTTACTAATAAACCTTGTACATTTTCAACTCTTCATCTTATGTGAGCATTTACTCCTTTTTGGATACCCAAAATATCTCATATTTTTAATATTGCTCATAGTTTTTTACTAATAAACCTTGTACATTTTCAACTCTTCATCTTATGTGAAATATGCACCTCCTTTAAAGAACTCCTCTTCCTTACATATGTGTCATAGTTTTTTTTTTTACTAATAAACCTTGTACATTTTCAACTCTTCATCTTATGTGAGCATTTACTCATTTTTGGGTACCCAAAATATCTCATATTTTTAATATTGCTCATAGTTTTTTACTAATAAACCTTGTACATTTTTAACTCTTCACCTTATGTGAGCATTTACTCATTTTTGGGTATCTTCTTTTTACAAATTGGATTTATCTCCTCCCTACACATGTATTGATGCTATTGGCCCATAGGAACCTTAATTGGACCATAGTCTAAAGATTTCTGAAAATCTAGACCCTTAGACTAAGGTTCTTTATACCTATTTCCAATTAATTCCAATTGCACATTTGAAAATTCTTTTTGAATTTCTGTTTTAGGGAAATTCATCTTAATTATATGAGATATTTTTCTATCCAAAAATATTCAAAATCTGAATATTCTCTCTCTAGAATATTTTCTCTCTCTAGGTTAAAACAGTTAGAAACAAGGTCTTTATATTTCTGAAGAGTGATTGATTACAGGGGAAGATACTAGACATCAAAAAAGTGGGTTGGGGGAGGAATCTTACATTCTACCCCACTTAAAAAACGCGAGATGTCCTCATCTCGCAACTTGGGATAATTTCGCAAGATGCACGAATATGAGACTTAGAGAAAAATTTTAATCAAGATTAACCACCAAGAAAAATCTTAAAGAGGGCAAGATAAGAACAAGATTTAAACTTTATTCATTCTCGGAACTTATACAGTAAAGATAGAAGAACTCTTTACACTTCCATATGCCCGTCCATCATATGGTCACAAAAGCAGTCCTCACAAGCTACACAAGTATAGGGTAAAGATAGAAGAACTCTTTACACTTCCATATGCCCGTCCATCATATGGTCACAAAAGCAGTCCTCACAAGCTACACAAGTATAGGGTAACTCATCTATGGGAATGATTCTGCTGGTTATTGCCGCACCTATCTCAGTGGTATGAGGTGATCCAACAAAAGGACCTCTGAGAGGCAAGCCAAAAACGGGGTAAAGACATATCTTCTCATGAGGAAGAAAACACGCCAGTAAGAAGACCCGCTCAGAAAACCCAAGATGCCTTGATCTCATGACGCAGTAGTATCGGGGACCCAAACCCAAGGCTTCGATAACCATGGCCAAGCGGACATTGTTACGAAAGTGCTGCTGACCCCAGGGTGTTACCCTAGTTATGTTTTGATAGGTCCGCCATTTGGTCTGCGCTACAGAAGTTCCTAGGTGAGGAAAAAGTGAGCGCTCATACTGTTCTATAAAGTCTTTCTTCACAGACTCTCTTGCGTCTTGAAGGTGAGAAATCATCATGGATAAAACTAGTTCTTGTTGCCAAGCCATGAAGGAGATTAAGAAAGAAAGGAGATTGATGGGAGTAAGATTACTGTGAGCGACAAGTAAAAGTTACGACTTATATACAGGAAGGAGCTAGCGTAACCTAGAAGCCATCGGTAACTTGCCACTGAAGTTTTACCGTCTTTCCATGATTTGAGTTTGACACATTTTTCTATAGAAAGCATTAAGAATTTTGAGATGAGGAGATAAAAGAAACTTGTAGGCTAAGTCACCTACTTTCATTGAATTTAGATATAAGGATCACAATATCTGGGGGATAACTTCTTATACTCCCCAAGAGATAAAGAACTTCTTTTGGGCCGTACTCGAATGAAAACCAAAACCTTGGTATCCAAAACACCGATTTTCACTTTTGAACTCATTGTTCTGAATCCTTAAAATAGGCGTGACTCCTGAGAAGTATTCTAGGAAAAGGGTCTTCCTTTTTTAAACAGAAACTTTCTTTTATTTTAGAGAGGGAATAATTATAAGATCAGAAAGGGAGATTCTTATTCCTGTATACCTCGAAGGCTGGGGAGGAATCTTACATCCTACCCCACTTAAAAAGTGCGAGATGTCCTCATCTCGCAAGGTAGAGGACAACTCTTTTTCTTAAGATCCAATTTTATTTTGGGGTTCCTTATATTCTGGTCAACCCAACAGAATACTGGGATAAATATCCCTTATATAGAACTCATAATTAAATAACAATTCATTCAGATCTTATCATTCATATCTTTAACATGATAATGGTCCATTAGACCGAAAAATTTCCTTCTGAACATTCCTTCACGAGAATTTCAGTTAAGCTAGTCCTCAATTTGACATCCCTTAACTTGATCTACCGGTCAAGTATTAACAGTAGCAATCTAACAGCACAACCCACTAACCTCATAGTGATTTGCGGAATTCATTATCATCATTCTAGTTATGAATATCATCACAGGGACTCGTCCCATTCCCCCTCATTGAGGTTTCATTATATTTCAACTAATTTTTAGAAATCAACATTTTCCAATCAGCATTTTCAATCAGAATCCAAATCAATTCATCAATTCTCAAACAGAATCAAAATCATATCAATCACATTCGAAATCATCATCTAGATAGCATTAACGCTTATAATTTCAAGTCTTAGATTTACTCGTATATACTGTCAGTAAAGAGCTGCAGTATACTCTCGGTATATACGGGTAGTCACGGCCCTTGGAATTATAAGGTAAATACCATCATGTCTAGGCCTCAAGCAAGTCAGGGTTCTATATAATTGCGAAACTTTCATTTGAAGACCCAATTGCCAAATTACGACTTTCAGTTTGAATATCAAATTGTATGAATTATATCACACAATTATAACCTTTTTGTGTTTCTTGATAATTTTTTCACATATTTGTCTTCTGAGTTGATCTTTATTAACCAAATGCTCTAATACCAACTGTAAGGTCCCTGTTCCCACCGAGCAATGGATTCGGGATACTGGCAGCGGAAGTAGCACTTCTCGCGCGGGACAGGGGTCCCACATACGGGGCCTCACCCACGGATATCCGGATAAGAGACTAATCCGCCGGTTGTTCCAAACCGAACCCGGAAAAACTTCCTTTACCGGAAAGCACGGGCGATTCCACCAAGATAACTTTTTACTCTAACGTAGTCAAGATCATTTCTGATCAAGCTGATCCAATTGTATCTATAAGATACTTGGTCAGATCAAGGAAGAAACTTGCACTTGGATCATTAGGATCCACGCTTTTTTCCCCATTCATCAAGAGGCACAGCCGTTGATTCCTATCCATAGAACAATTTCTGTCCGGGGTTTACTTTATCTATCGTAATAACAAAAGTTGAGTCTCGATTTACGGATCCATCAGTCCAGCCTAACCCCATCCAGTCCCATGGGTTAGCCAACCGCCCAACCAATATGAAATTGCCTTTTCACAGATTCAACCAGTTTAAAACAGTCCTTTAATAAAACCATAGTATCACTGATCACCATCTTCCAATTTATCCAGTTGATTCTTAATTTTTCCATCATTCCTTCATCAGAGTATCTATGGCATCATTGGCAACTAGGACGCTCACCACCTGTCCACTCAGGGGCCGTTTCCTAATCCCTAGCCCATAATACTCGGCAATATAATCACTTATCAAGATGGACTCTCGTTGAAGATCAGCAAGATCAACCAACAGATCCATATAAAGGGCCATGGACTCATCCATTGAAGACCAGCAAGGTCAATCAACCAGATCCATGCCCGATTTCAGAAAACAACTCCAACTTTGTTCCAATATTTCTCTCGACGCACGCGTGGATATCCTAGGCGACCCAGAGCCCGAGCACCGTATGGTCAGCACCCTCTAGGATCCTTCGCAGGTGACCTAGCGCTTCACGCATAGGCCGCTTCCTTGGCCCCTCATCCACCGTACCGGAAGCTCACCATTTTAATCGCACCGAGGCTGGTCAAGACCTCGGTCGACCTTGCTACGCGAGACGTCCTTCATTGACTCTCCGTCAGCAGTTGCAGCTTTATCAGTTAGGTCTTGACGACCTTAATCACAAGATGGTCACAATGCTTTCCCAGCAATCTTGACATAAAACAGTCATTTACAAACAGCATTTACAAACAGTCACAAAATATAGTTTCTATATTAACTCTCATTTTTCCACATTATCCCTCATCAATCCACATTGCTTATCCCACATTCCAAATATATGTGTACTCATCCCATCACATCATTTTCCATCTCATCACTTCAGATTCCTTCACATCACATATCATATATTCACATCCATACATATATCCACATCCACATCCACATCCATACATTCACATCCATACATCCACATCCACATCCACATCCATACATCCACATCCACATTCATACATATATCCACATCCACATCCACATCCACATTCACATCCATACATCCACATCTACATCCATACATCTATTTTCACATCCACATCTACATGTACATTCATGCATCCACATCCATACATTCCATACATCTACATCTACATGCATACATCCACCTCCACATTCACATCTACATCTACATGCATATATCCACCTCCACATCCACATCCACATCTACATCTACATGCATACATCCACCTCCACATCCACATCCACATCTATACATCTACATCTACATGCATACATCCACATCTATACATCTACATCTACATGCATACATCCACATCCACATCTATACATCTACATCTACATGCATACATCCACATTTCCATTCACATCCACATCTACATCTATATATCTACATCTACATGCATACACCCACATCTCCATTCACATCCACATCTATACATCTACATCTACATGCATACATCCACATCTCTACATCTACATCTACATGCATACATCCACATCCACATCTATACATCTACATCTACATGCATACATCCACATCTCCATTCACATCCACATCTACATCTATATATCTACATCTACATGCATACATCCACATCTCCATTCACATCCACATCCACATCTATACATCTACATCTACATGCATACATCCACATCCACATCTATACATCTACATCTACATGCATACATCTACATCTCCATTCACATCCACATCTATACATCTACATCTACATGCATCCATCTACATCTCCATTTACATTCTCATCTATACATCTACTTCTACATGCATACATCCACATCTCCATGCATACATCCACCTCCACATTCACACTCACATCCATACATCTACATCTACATGCATACATCCACATCTCCATGCATAATAAAATTCTTTTAATTAATCTAGGATGATAGTTCCTAGAATATGGTAGGAAGTCCTCTTTTTATGCTTTGAATGAAATTATTTTATGCGTAATTTCTATAAAAATTTTGCCATAGCTCCGCTACTATGACTGATAAATCTCAATTTTTTCTAAGGGATAAAGCTTATCATTAAGGAAATAATTAGAATGGTCTCTAATTGGATCATCAATCCATAATGGATTGAATCATCAATATGCATAAACTAAAAGCATAGAAAAAAAGCCATTAATTTGGCCTCAAGCGTAGCTTAATCTTGGATTAAGGAAAAGCTTTATGAAAAGCTTCATTTGGATTGAGAATGGGTCATGAGTATGACCATTTCTTGAGTGAGAGAGAGAAATTACATAAAAACCATTAGAATTTAAACATAAATAGAAATTAACTTCAATAGCATTTATTAAATTATGTAACTCTTCACTATTATTCACCAATTAACTTCAATAGCATTTAAAAAACCATACCAATTAAGCTTCTCAAGCTTGAGAGGGGTTGAGAAGAGAGAATCATTCAGAAATTATAGAAAAGATCAAAATTCAATATACTTACCTTATAATTTGCTTGATTCTTTATTCACGGTAGAGGCCCCCAACCAATCAATTGGTTTAGTATGTTGATGGAGCCACCAATGTGGATTGAAGAAAGAGAGAAGTATCAAAAACTAGTGAATTATTAAAGAATTCACAGTTCTTGGCTTAGGTAGAGTAGAGTAACAATGCATAAGACACTCTATATTTTGGCTTAGGTGGAGTAGAATAACAAAGCATAAGACACTCTATATTTTGGCTTAGGTGGAGTAGAGTAATAAAGCATAAGACACTATATATTTTGGCTTAGGTGGAGTAGAGTAACAAGGCATAAGACACTATATATTTTGGCTTAGGTGGAGTAGAGTAACAAGGCATAAGACACTATATATTTTGGCTTAGGTGGAGTAGAGTAACAAGGCATAAGACACTATATATTTTTCAACAAGAGGAGGCTTCTATTTATAGGAAAATTTGAGTTCCTAACCAAACAAACTGATTCTAGAATTTTCCAAGTCAGTTTGGTCACTTTTTGACCATTTTTAGGTCAGTTAAGCTAACTTTTTGGAACTAGACTTGAATGAGGAGAGAGGAGAGATGAAATATCTCAATTTTTATGAGTTTAAAACTCATTCAAGCATGTGAAATATGCACCTTCTTTAAAGAACTCTCCTTCCTTACATATATGTCATAGTTTTTTTTATTAATAAACCTTGTACATTTTGAACTCTTCATCTTATGTGAAATATGCACCTCCTTTAAAGAACTCCCCTTCCTTACATATGTGTTTTTTTACTAATAAACCTTGTACATTTTCAACTCTTCATCTTATGCGAGCATTTACTCCTTTTTGGATACCCAAAATATCTCATATTTTTAATATTGCTCATAGTTTTTTACTAATAAACCTTGTACATTTTCAACTCTTCATCTTATGTGAAATATGCACCTCCTTTAAAGAACTCCTCTTCCTTACATATGTGTCATAGGTTTTTTTATTAATAAACCTTGTACATTTTCAACTCTTCATCTTATGTGAAATATGCACCTCCTTTAAAGAACTCCCCTTCTTTACATATGTGTTTTTTTACTAATAAACCTTGTACATTTTCAACTCTTCATCTTATGTGAGCATTTACTCCTTTTTGGATACCCAAAATATCTCATATTTTTAATATTGCTCATAGTTTTTTACTAATAAACCTTGTACATTTTCAACTCTTCATCTTATGTGAAATATGCACCTCCTTTAAAGAACTCCTCTTCCTTACATATGTGTCATAGTTTTTTTTTTTACTAATAAACCTTGTACATTTTCAACTCTTCATCTTATGTGAGCATTTACTCATTTTTGGGTACCCAAAATATCTCATATTTTTAATATTGCTCATAGTTTTTTACTAATAAACCTTGTACATTTTCAACTCTTCACCTTATGTGAGCATTTACTCATTTTTTGGTATCTTCTTTTTACAAATTGGATTTATCTCCTCCCTACACATGTATTGATGCTATTGGCCCATAGGAACCTTAATTGGACCATAGTCTAAAGATTTCTGAAAATCTAGACCCTTAGACTAAGGTTCTTTATACCTATTTCCAATTAATTCCAATTGCACATTTGAAAATTCTTTTTGAATTTCTGTTTTAGGGGAATTCATCTTAATTATATGAGATATTTTTCTATCCAAAAATATTCAAAATCTGAATATTCTCTCTCTAGAATATTTTCTCTCTCTAGGTTAAAATAGTTAGAAACAAGGTCTTTATATTTCTGAAGAGTGATTGATTACAGGGGAAGATACTAGACATCAAAAAAGTGGGTTGGGGGAGGAATCTTACAACAAGTTAAACAATCACAAAGAGGCACACAATAGATTGCATTTCAAGTTGTTAATTAAAATGATCATTTAACACACAAATTCACATACATGTCAAGAAGGGCCATGGGCCTATATCTTATATCAACAACTAAAGGCAAAACTCAAGAGTATTGGGCCAAATTTGAAGACCAATATTGGTTTGTACATTCATTTTCTGCATCATGGAGTTATGGAGGACATGAAAAATCCTCATACTAATGCTACTACAAGGGTGCTTTCAGATTCTTCTACAAAGACAAAAATAATAAGAAAAATCAAAAGCACGAAGGAGCTATAGATAGATTCTAAGAAGTTCCAACTTTACATAAACTTTGCATGAAATACATTGTAATTCAGGAGCAAGCTTAGTCGTCTCATCAAAATGCCCAGCAACTTTTTAAAAAAATTGAGGCATTAAAACTAGAAAATCAGTAGCTAGAAGAGTGTAATGCTTAGCTGGAAGATGAGAAAGTACATGATTTGGCTAGAATCACAAAATTGCATGAAAAAGTTGCTACCTCTTTAGAGCTGAAGGATATAGTGAAGAAGCTAGAAGCACATGAAGAAGAACTTGAGCGCCTCCAACATGAACACATGGAATATTTAAATGAAAGTGAAGGAAGGCCAGAGTTTTGGAAATGTAGGTAGGAGAACTTAGAAATTCAATATGCAACTTTTGGAGAGGGAGATGGAGTGATGCACAATATGTATACAAGAAGAAGTGGAGACATTGCACTCTCACAATTTTCCCCTCCCTTCCAAAACTGGCCGGATAGTGCAAAACATTGTGGCACACTTCAGCACGGATGTGATGTCTCTGAACCAGCAACCTCTGAAGGACCATTGTCAAGATACTTTGGGTTAACAACAAACTGCAGAGCACCCAAGTAGATCCAAAGAACTCACACACACAGGTCAATTATTAAAGGGTTCTACTTGAGCACATGAGAGATGAGGTGCCATTACTTGACTATATGGTTAGAGTAACCAACCAAAGGTCGTCGAGAAAGAAGATCATCTTGAAGGTGGCCATTCAAAAACCCGTTCTCATTATTTTTCAAATTATTTACATTCTTAATTTCAGTCTTATAGGCAAGCTTATCCATCCACTCCCATATTATAGACGTAGATTTTAAAAACCCATTAGATAGAACTGGACTAGGTTTTTAAGAGATCTAGTTTTATTATTACCTATTCTCATCATCAAGTGGGTTCGTCTTTCGCCCACGGGGTGGACTACCCAGCGAGGTGTTAACCCATAGTTACCCTTAGTTATAGTTATCCCACTAAATAGTTATGCATTCATCCTTATTACTTATTCAAGTAGCATACTAAAAGTATGTGATGGTTTGTATCACAATTGTTGACATCTTATGGAGAAAAGCGCAAGCATATGTAGTATTTAGAGAAGAAGCAGAATATACATAGATATTGATGGTTTGCCGTCTACTCATCTTTTGTTTTGTTTTTTTTTTGTTATTCATTTATGTACTTTGTCTTTAATGTGTTAATATGAATAACGGTGTCAAGAACTCCTCTTGATATACTTGTGCTTCTAGAAAAAGGTGCTCTAGATTTCTTGCCAATGCAACATGCTTCACATACTTTACCAACTTTTTACAAAGATGGTGTGCCCTAAACCATGACTTTTGATCTTAGCATACACATGCTATTAAAATTCAAGGAGGCAAGGAGGCTTTTATGCCTTAATTTTGAGGAGGTAAGAAGGCTGATCTTTCACCTTGCGCATGGCTAAGTTTTTTTACTAATCCACTCAGTTTTAAGAGTTTTCCATACCTCTTAATTTTGAGGAGGTAAGGAGGCTGACCTTTTGCCTTACATGGCTAAGTTTTGTTACTAATCCACTTAATTTTAAGACTTTTCCATGCTTTTCACCTCTTCCTATGGCCTTTTAATTGTATTGAGGGTCTCTAATCAAGAATTGCTAGCCTTTAAATTCCACTTTGAAGAATTTATCAACCACCATGGCTAGTTCTTGGTGAGGAAAGGCACCAATAGAACATCTCCAAGCTTCTTCTTTATGTGTGTGTTGAGCTCAAGGGAGACTTCTCCTTTACCTGTGAGATAGAATTAGGAGTGTTGCTTATAGTGTAGATCAAACCATCATTAAAGGAATCCATCAGAGAAAAGTATTCTACATGAGAAGTCATGTGGGAGCTTTCCCCACTATCAATCCACCATCGATCTTGCTTGCTTCCATGGTCTAGATTATTGGCTTCTTGAATCTCTTCAATAAGAAGGAAAGTTGTGTCATTTGTGAAGATTTGAGAACTTTCATCTTCAGTATAGCTAACTGATTTGTCCTTCAAATCATCTTTCTTCTTTCTGTGATCCTTCTCACAATGTCCATACTTTTAAGAATAGTAACATTGAATAGAGTTATGGTAAGTTCTACCTCTACCTCTACCTCTACCTCTACCTCTACCTCTAGAGGATGTGGGGAAAACTTTCTTGAGCTTCCCTTCACTCACTTTGCTTCCTTGTCCTTTTGAATGTTGTGTGCATTCATTATTGTCATTATTGTGAAATTATGTATAGATCTTTTCGCCAATTGGAGTATCACTACCACATTTTAATGTTCTCATCACCTACTTTTTATCTTTCGTTTACACTCTTTAACCATCGTCTCTTTCACTTCTCTCACTATTTTTGCTCTCACTACTTTCTTCTCCCTCTGTAAGATTCCTCCCCAGCCTCTCAAGAAGTCCAGTATCTTCCCCTGTAATCAAATCCCTCTTCAAAAATATAAAAGATCTTGTTTCTACCTGTTTTGGCCTAGAGAGAGAAAATCTTCTAGAGAGAGGTGATTTAGTTTTTAAATATTTTTGGATAGAAAAATATCTCATCTTATTAAAATAATTTCCCCCAAAATCAAAGTTCAAAAATAATTTCAGAAGGTGCATTAGAAATAAATTATAATCTGTTCAAAAGGCCTTATCCTAAGGGTCCAGATTTTTTGAAAATTTTAAATTAAGGTTCCTATGGACAAATAAGATGAATCCAAATGTAGGGAGGAGGTAAATTGAATAAATAAAGAAAATCCCCCCAAAAATGAGTAAATACTTACATAAGATGAAGAGTGGACTAAGGACCAAAGGAAATACTAAAAAAATGAATTTTTGACACCTCGGAGTGGGGATTTCCCCTCATGAAGTAGGCACCTTTTTCCCAGACATTCAAGGGCGAGGTTCTCAATGGGAAACCCTGCCTTGTGCATGAGGGAGCTGCTTCCACTGCCAGCTCTACCGGGAATCTGGTGTGCGGAGGGGGCAGTGGGATCCCATAGTTGGTATCAGAGCTCTATTGTAAATTTACGTAACAGCAACATAAATTGCTTAAAAATTTAAAGTAAATCTGGGAAATAATGTTTTTGCTTGTTAATATTATGTTGAATGAACTTCAAAAACTGAAAACTCATAATTTGAATTGGAAATTTATAGATGGTTACCCCAAATCTATCTGGCATTCCTGAACTCTTTTCGAGTTAGGATATGATAGCCTTTGCATTCGAGCACCTCATCAACTCTGCTATGACTCGAGTAAGGAGAGTGAGACTCGCACGTCATTTTGAGAGTCTTTACTTTCCTGACAGCTGATGGGCTCGGCTCATTCGAGGAATAAACAAGCCATTGGACACCTTAGTAAAGAATGTCAAATCTGTCTCAATGGCCGAAGCAGTAAGAATGGCAAAGGACTTTGCCAAAGCCTTTGTAGTTAAGGTCCCGCCGAAGCTTACACCCTCTAATTTTAAAAGATTCCAAACCCCGGGAAGTACTACCCCCAAATAGGCAACAAGGCCCAATTTAGAATCAAGATGCGGGAATATTCCGAAGTGAAGGAAGACCCTTCCCCCAGAACACTTTCTCACGAGCCCCACCTCTTTTAAGGATTCAGAGTCAAAAGTGAGAACCAGTGTTTTGGATGCCACGGTTTTGGTCACCAGCTAAAATACTACCCGCCGACTCCTGGCATGTCAAGGGGAGAAGGAAGTAAAGGACCCAGAGTGTAGAGACCAATCCCTTCGTATCAGTCAAATGAGGGTCCGTCTCGTCAAAATCAGGGAAATCCCAGGAGAACTCCAGCTCAGCCATCTACCTCTGCCCAGAGTAGCCTCATAACTTCTTCCCAAAACTGGGGCAACAACCAAAGAGAAAGAGTTTCGCCTAAGACTAGTAGCCAGAGCAGTCATAATAACTGAGGTAGTGGAAGATTAAAGAGGATAAATTTATGCTACAATTGAAAACCAAGGGCCAAATCGCCAATTCTCAGTCATCCATACTCCAGCTGAGTTTTAGGGTAAGCCTTTTAATCTTTTGATTGATTCAGATAGTACTCATTCTTTTATTTCCCCATGATGCTTGCGTAACTTAGAACAGAAATCAGGGAAACCTATGCAAGTTGAATTGGCCAGTGGGAATATTCTTTTCACTCACCTTGAGATGACGGGATCCTTGGAATGAATTGGCTCCACAAAAATCAAGCTAACATTCACTGTCATAATGGAACCATTTCCTTTTGTGACCTTCACAGAAGCAAAGTTAAAGGAACCAAAATTTCAGGATCCCCAAGTCTACAATTTAGTAAAAGATTCTAAGTTAGTAAAAGGACTTAGAAAGAAGTAGCTCATTTATGTTGTAAAAATGAATCCAGTAGACTCAAAGTTAAAAGCTAAAGAACTTGAATGGTTAAGTGATTATGATGATTTATTCCTAGCAGAATTAACTGAGATGCCTCCGATTCGGGAAGTAGATCATGAGATAGAATTGACCCCTGGAGCTCATCCACAGTAGCGCTATGCACGTACAAAATGCCAGTTCTTGAAGCCATAAAACTCAAGAAACAGCTTAGAGAGCTGTTAGAACAAGGGTTTGTAAGACCTCGTGTTTCACCTTGGGGTGCGCCAGTTCTCTTTCAGAAAAAGAGAGATGGAACGCTAAGACTCCGTGTGGACTACAGAGGTCTCAATCAAGTGACAATTAAGAATAAGTATCCTATCCCCAGACTTGATGAGCTTCTGGACACGCTAAGTGGAGCCCAGATCTTCACAAAGATAGATCTAAAATTAGGGTATTATCAAATCAAGATTAATGAGCAAGATATCCCAAAGAAAGCCATCAATACTCGATATGGGCATTATGAATTCACTGTCATACCGTTTGGATTGACAAATGCCCCAGCTACATTCAATCGCCTACTAATGCAGGACATTCTTAGAGAATCATTTGAATGATTTTTTTCTTGTTTTCTTGATATACTCAAAGAATGCAGCTGACCATGAAGCTCATGCCAGAAAAGTTCTTGAGATTCTAAGGAAGCACCAACTCTTTGCAAAAAAAAGCAAATGCACTTTCTCTGCCAACCATGTTAAATACTTGAGCTTTCTGGTATCCAAAGATGGAATTTCTCCAGACTTCGCAAAAGTCCAAGCAGTCATAGATTGGCTTGAACCAAAAACAGTGAAAGAAGTCAGGGGATTCTGGGGATTGACTGGCTGGTATAGATTTTTTATACCAAAGTATTCTCTCATAGCTTCCCCCCTGACTAATCTTCTTAAGAAGAATACCTCGTTTCAATGGTCTGCCAGGTGCCAGAGTGCTTTTGATAAGCTGAAGACCACCGTGGTAACCAATTCCGTTCTGAAGTTGCCAAATTTCTCTCTACCCTTTGAGGTAGTAACTGATGCCACTAGTTTTGCCATGGGAGGTACACTCATGCAGGAAGGTCATGCAGTGGCCTATGAATCCTGAAAACTCAGAACGCATGAGAGGAATTATGATGTCCGACTTGGAACTACTTTCAGTGGTATATGCCCTAAAGTTGTGGAGACGTTACCTACTCGGTCAAAGATTCACTTTGATGATAGATCATCAGAGCTTAAAGTGGATTTTGACTTAGAAGGATCTCAACATGCGCCAAAGAAGGTGGATGCAGACCTTGCAGGAATTTGATTTTGAAATCAAGTACCACCCAAGGAAAGAAAATGTGGTAGTAGATGCCCTCAAAAGAAAAACCTCCTTGCTTCTTGCAATTATTGTAGTGTCAAATCCTTTGATTATTGAAGCAAGAGAGAAGATCATGCATGATAGATTATCTGGCCCTATTGCTACAACCTACTTATGCAAGAAAACAAAACTCCACAGGAGTTGAACCAAGTTCAAGGGTACAACCTGGATGATGGAATTATGTATTATAATCAGAGGCTATGCATTTCCAATGATGAGAGAGCTAAGGGTAAAATTCTAAATGAAGCCCATGACAGCCTTATTGCACGACATCGAGGTTTCATCAAAACCTACGTCTGTGAAGAAAAGCTTCTTTTGGCCTGGACTAAAAAAGGATGTACTTAATCATGTACGTCAATGTCTGACATGTGAGAAAGTCAAGGCTGAGAGAGTAAAAATGCTTGGGAAGTTACATCTATTAGACATCCCCCTGATGAAGTGGGAATGCATCAATATGGATTTTATCACTGGATCGCCTTCAGTGCAATCAGGTTACAACTCCATCTTCATGGTAGTTGATAGACTAACCAAAGTTGCCCATCTGATTCCAGTAAAAGAAACCTACACTGCAGTGGATGTGGCCAGAGTGTTCCTCAAGGAAATCTTTAGATTGCATGGCCTACCCAGAAGAATATTAAGTGATCTAGACCCCAAATTCACGTCAAGGTTCTTTACTATATTTTTTGAAGCAGTAGGAAATTTCTTGGATCTCAGCACAGCTTACCACCCTTAGACCGATGGTCAAACAGAAAGGGTAAACCAAGTAATCGAAGATATACTTCAGTCATGCTGTGGCAAGAACCCAAGAAGTGGCTAAGTTATCTGCACCTAGTCGAGTTTGCCTACAATGCTTCTTATCACCGAAGTATTGGGATGAGAAAGCTCTATATGGACAAGATTGCTTAACTCCATTAACTTGGTCCGACCCATTGATTAGGGTCAAGATGTCCAGACAAATGCTTAACGACATGGAGCAGCAAATGTAGTCAATTCCCAAAGATGTAAAAGCTGCCTAGGATGATAGAAGCAGTATTCAAATAAGAAGAGGACAGATAGACAATTCGAAGAAGCAAATATGGTCTTGATTCAAGTACGCCCCAAAAGAAGTTCTCTATCTCTTGGGAAGTACAAGAAGTCATCCTCGAGATATTGTGGGCCATATATGATTACAAAGAAATTAGGTGACTTAGCCTTACGAACTTCTTCTGCCTCCTCATCTCAAAGTACGTGATGTATTTCATGTCAGCCTACTTAAAAAGTATGTATCAAGCCCGAATCATATGCTTGATGGATGAAATCTTAACTTCTTCAAGCCAAGGACAGATGGAACTCCAACCTAAAAAAATCATTGATGTTCGAGAGAAGGTTCTTAGGAATAGAATTCTGAGAGAATTATTGGTTAAATGGAAGTTCTATCCTTTTGAAGATGCCACCTGGGAGAAAGAAGCCGAACTATTGCGGGATTACCCCCAGTTTGCGAGATGAGGACATCTCGCATTTTTCAAGTGGGAGAGAATGTAAGATTCCTCCCCAACCTCTCAAGAAGTCCAGTATCTTCCCCTGTAATCAAATCCCTCTCTTCACAGAAATATAAAAGATCTTATTTTTACCTGTTTTGGCCTAGAGAGAGAAAATCTTCTAGAGAGAGATGATTTAGATTTAAAATATTTTTGGATGGAAAAATATCTCATCTTATTAATATAATTTCATCTGAAATAGAAGTTCAAAAAGAATTTGAGAAGGTGCATTAGAAATAAATTATAATCTGTTCAAAAGGCCTTATCCTAAGGGTCCAGATTTTCTAAAAATTTAAAATTACTAACTTATTTCACAAAATTTAAGAAAATTTTGCCATAACCTCCTTTGTATGGCTGACCATTTTTTAAAATTTTTCATTCTCAAGTTACTTAGAAATTATGCCAAATGGTTTAAAGCATTCTAAACTAATCAAATTTCATTTTTTAAAAGAGAAACAATATGAAAAGTTTTATTCTAATAATTTGATTACACATCTAGGATAAAGAAAGGCTCAACTCAAGAAAGAAGAGAGGGGGAAAGCCTTTCCAACAAGGCATAGCATCATTTTTCATTTTAAAGAAAATAAAAATTAGAAAACCATTAAATGGAATAAAGAAAAAGTAGGATTTCTAGCTTCCATGAATTTTTGGGAGCTTTCCTTTGGCTTGATGGTTTGAGGGATCTACTCTTTTTTGCAACAAGAGTGACCACCAATTCTTTTGAAGAGAAAATGGTCAAAAACTTATGAATTATCAATAAATTCACTGTTTTTGACACTAGGGAGGAGTAGAGTAACAGTGCATAAAACACTATTAACCATTTACAAAGAGGGGGCTTCATTTATAGGAAAAAGTGAGCCTCTAGCCAAGCAAACTGATTCCAGAATTTTCCAAATTAGTTTGGTAAATTTTTTGACCGATTTTAGGTCAGTTTACCTTACTTTTTGGATCTAGTTGAAGCAGGAGAGAGGAGAGATGAAAATATCTCATTATTTGTGAGTTTAAAACTCAACCACACATGTGAAATAGGCGCCTCCTTCATGAGGGGAATTCCCCCACACTGAGGTGTAAAAAATGCATCATTTCTTCTAAATATCTCTTCTTTTTTAACTAATAACCTTGTCCCTAGTCAACTCTTCATCTTATGTGAGTATTTACTCATTTTAGGGAGGATTTCCTTTTATTCTTCAATTTATCTCCTCCCTACATTTGGATTAATCTAATTGGTCCATAGGAACCTTAATTCAAAAATTTCAGAAAATCTGGACTCTTAGGCTAACGTCCTTTTTACCTGATTTCAATTTATTCCAATTGCACATTGGAAATTTCTTATTGAATATTTGTTTCAGGGGAAACCATTTTAGACACTAGGAGGAATTTTATATCCAAAAATATCTCAATTTTGAATTACCTCCCTCTAGACATTTTCTTTCTCTAGGCTAAAATAGAGTAAAACAGGATCTTTCTTTTATTTCAGAGAGGGGAATAATTATAAGATCATAAGGGGAGGTTTTTACACCTGCACACCTCAAAAGCTGACAGGAGGAATCTTACATCCTACCCCACTTGAAAAACGTGAGATATCCTCATCTCGCAAAATTAGAGGAGAACTCTTTTCCTTAATATCCAATTGATTCCGGCGTTCCTTATAGTCTGGTGAACGCAACAGAATCTTGGGATAAATATCCCTTATATAAAACTCATCATCAGATAATAATTCACTCAGATCGTATCATTCAAATCCTTATATCACAATAATGGTCCATTAGACTGAATTTTCTATCTGAACAGTCCTTCGTGGAAATTTTCAATTATAGAGATTTTTAATTTGACATCCCTAACTTGATCCACGTGGTCGTGTTAACAACAGCAATCTGCCAGCACAATCCACTAATCTCATAGTGATTTGTTGAAGTCATTAACGTCATTCCAGCTACAAACATCAGCGCACAGGGACTCGTCCCATTCATCCTCATTGTGGTTTTGCTTAGTTTATTACATTTCAAACAAAATTTAAGAATCTTCATTTTTCAACCAGAATCCAAATAAACTCATCAGCTCAACCAAAATTTAAAATCATAGATCAACCACATTCGAATTCATCATCTGGATAGTATTAATGCCTATAATTTCAAGTCTTAGATTAACTCATATATACTGCCAACAATAAAGAGCTGCAGTTATACCCTCAGTATATACGGGTAGTCATGGTCCTTGGAACTATAAGGTAAATACCATCATGTCTAGGCCTCAAGCAAGTCATCAGGGATTCCATACAATTGCGGTACTTCCATCTAGAGACCCGATTACCAATTTACAAATTTCAGTTTGAATATCAATTTGTATGAAGTTTTTTACACAATTACAACCTTTTACTGCTTCTTCATAAATTTTTGACATTTTTGGCTTCTTAGTTGATCCTTATTAGCCAATTCGCTCTCTGATTCCAGCTGTGAGGTCCCTATCCCCACTGCGAAATAAGTTCAGGGGTTCTAGCAACGGAAGTAGCACTTCTTGCATGGGGCAGGGTCTCACACTTGGGGCCTGGCCCACGGATATCTGGACAAGAGACTAATCCATCGGTTCTTCCAAAACCGATCCCGAAAAAACTTCCCTTGCTCGGAAAGCATGGGCGATTCCTCCAGGATAACTTTTCTCTAACATAGTCAAAAGCCTTAACTAACTAAACTGATCTGACCAAACCTGTAAGTCCCAAGTTAGATCAGGGAAAAGATTACACTTGCATCATAGAGACCAACACTTTTTTCCTCATTGAGAGGCACATCCATTGATTCTTTTCCATAGAACAATTTTTATCTGGGATTTTCTTCATCTATCATACCATAATAGAAATGAGTCTTAATTTAAGGATCCATCAGTCCAGCCTACATCCAGTCCTATGGGTTAGCCAACTGCCCAACAATTGTAGTGATGGGATCCAATTAAGACTTTGGTTAGGTTTTGTCCCCCCAGGTATTAGGGAAAAGAGTTTCCAGGTCCGTTAGCTGGATATTCATGCAAACTTAAAACTAGTCACACCACCCAATATGAAATTGCCTTTTTCTCAACATCAGCTATCTTTAAAACAATCATTTGTAAACCATTGTGTCACTGATCACAATCCTCAAAATCTCCAATTGAATCCTTATTTCTAATCATTCCTTCATCGGTGTACCTATGGCATCATTGGCAAAACTAGAACCCTTACCGCCTCTTCACTCAGGGGCCTTTTCGATAGTTCCTAGCTCGTCAACCACAACCACATCCATGCCCGAATTCAGAAAACAACTAGTACTCCTTGTTCCAATATCTTCCCCGACGTAGGTGTGGGTATCTTAGGTGACCCAGAGCCCGAGCACCGCATGGTTAGCACCCTCTAGGATCCTTCACAGGTCACCTAGTGCTTCACTCATAGGCCGCTTCCTTGGTCCCTCATCCACAGTACCGGAAGCTCACCATTTAAATCAAACCGAGGCTGGTCAAGACCTCTTCCAACCTTGCTACACGCGAGACGTCCTGTGTTGACTCTCCTGCAGCAATTGCTACTTTAACAGATAGGTCTCCATGACCTCATTCACAAGACGGTCAAAATGCTTCCCCAGCATTCTTGACATAAAACAATCATTTAAAAACAGATTTCACATACAAATATAGCTCCAACAATATTTCCATTTTTTTCTCATCACTTCTCATCCTTTACATTAGTCCCCATCTTTTCTCATCTTTCCACAATTTTTTTTTTCATCGATCCCTATCACATCATATCATTCTCAGATCAAATCACATCCAATCGCATCATCCACACATCAATCCATATCATCGATACATCCATTCACATCATCCACACCAATCCACATCATCCATACATCAATCCACATCATCGATACATCCATCCACATCAATCCACATTATCCACACATCCATCCACATCTTCCATACATCCATCCACATCAATCCACATGTCAATCCACATCATCCATACATCCATCCACATTAATCCACATTATCCACACCTCAATCCACATCATCTATACATCCATTCACGTCAATCCACATTACCCACACATTAATCCATATCATTCATACATCCATCCCCACATCATCCACATCAATCCACATTATCCACTCATCCATCCACATCAATCCACAATTCAATCCACATTATCCACACATCAATCAACATCATCCATACATCCACATTACCCACACATCAATCATATCATCCATCCACATCAATCCACATTATCCACTCATCCATCCACATCAATCCACACGTCAATCCAAAGTACCCACACATCAATCCACATTACTCAAACATCAATTCACATTCATTTCAAAAGTATTCCCATTCTCATCTAATCACATCTTTTTCTAACTCATCAGTTATTTCCTCATTTATCCTCATCAGATCACATCTACTTGCATCTACCCATACATCTCATCACTTCACATAAATTAACATCTATCCAGTTTACATCGCATCTTATCACATCTATTTTGCATCACATCTCATTCATTCACATCCCGATTCACATGCTAACACATTCATTCAGGTTCCTTATCGTTCATTCATATCCTGATTCACATGTAATCACATTCATTCACGTCCCTTATCGTTCATTCACATCCCGATTCACATGTTATCATATTCATTCACATCCTATATCATTAATTTACATCCTGATTCACATGACATCACATTTTATCTATTCATTCACATTTATCTGATTCGCATCACATATCATCACATCTATGTATCTTGCATTGTCATCACTTCTATTCTCATCATATCCATGCATCCATTCTTTCCCATCTATCTGATTCGCATCCCATCTCATCACATTTATTTACCTCTCATTCTCATCACTTCTATTCTCATCACATCCATCCATCCATTTATTCCCATCTATCTGATTGGCATCCCATCTCATCACATCTATTTACCGCTCATTCTCATCACATCCATCCATCCATTCTTTCCCATCTATCTGATTCACATCCCATCTCATCACATCTATTTACGTCTCATTCTCATCACTTCTATTCTCATCACATCCATCCATCCATTCTTTCCCATCTATCTGATTCGCATCCCATCTCATCACATCTATTTACGTCTCATTCTCATCACTTCTATTCTCATCACATCCATCCATCCATCCATCCATTTATTCCCATCTATTTAAAGAATGTAAGAGAATTCTTATTTTTGATATAAAGATTCTTTACGCATTTATTTATGCATAAGAACAACTTCAGTGGAAAATAACACTTTTATAAAAATCCGTTTATGCATCTATTCATGCATAATCTATGCATAAAATCAAAATTTGATGAAAGTAATGCTTTTATTTAAAAAAATTTGTTATGCATAAATTTATTTTTAATAAAAGGAACACTTTTATAATAAAAAAATTATTTTATGCATCTATTTATGCATAAAAATTAATTTTGATTAAAGTAACATCTCAAAATATTTCCAATATGCATCTTTCTATGCATAAAAATTAATTGTAATGAAAATAACACTTTTATTATAAAAATATTTCTAATATTCATTTTTCTATGCATAGAATAAAAAAAACACTTTTAGAATACACAAGCGGTGGGGAATACTCTTTTTGAATAATAAAAGAAAAAACTTATTTCACAAAATTTAAGAAAACTTTGCCGTAACCTCCTTTGTATGGCTGACAATTTTTTAATTTTTTTCATTCTCAAGCTACTTAGAAATTATCCCAAATGGTTTAAAGCATTCTAAACTAAGCAAATTCCACTTTTTTAAGAGAAATAATATGAAAAGTTTAATTCTAACAATTTGATTACACATCTAGGATAAAGAAAGGTGAATTAAGAAATGAAGAGAGGGGGAAAGCCTTTCCAACAAGGCATAGTATCATTTTTTATTTTAAAGAAAATAAAAAATAGAAAACCATTAAATGAAATAAAGAAAAGTAGGATTTCTAGCTTACATGAATTTTTGGGAGCTTTCCTTTGGCTTAATGGTTTGAGGGATCTACTCTTGTTTGCAACAAGAGTGGCCACTAATTCTTTTGAAGAGGAAATGGTCAAAAACTAATGAATTATCAATTAATTTACTGTTTTTGGCACTGGGGAGGAGGAGTAGAGTAATAGTGCATAAAACACTATTAACCATTTACAAAGGGGGAGGCTTCATTTATAGAAAAAAGTGAGCGTCTTACTAAGCAAACTAATTCTAGAATTTTCCAGATTAGTTTGGTCAAATTTTGACCATTTTTAGGTTAGTTTAGCTTACTTTTTGGATCTAGTTGAAACAGCAGAGAGGACAGATGAAAATATCTTATTATTTGTGAGTTTAAAACTCAACCACATATGTGAAATAGGCGTCTCCTTCATGAGGGGAATTCCCTCACACTGAGGTGTCAAAAATGCATCATTTCTTCTAAATATCTTCTCTTTTTTAACTAATAACCTTGTCCTTAGTCAACTCTTCATCTTATGTGAGTATTTACTCATTTTTGGGGGGATTTCCTTTTATTCTTAAATTTATCTCCTTCTCACCTTTGGATTAATCTAATTGGTCCATAGGAACCTTAATTCAAAAATTTCAAAAAATCTGGACCCTTAGGCTAAGGTCCTTTTTACCTCATTTTCAATACCCTTTTCTTGAGCATAACCCTTTGCAACAACAAGTCTAGCCTTATAGCGATCAACACTGCCATCTGGCTTTTGTTTCAACTTAAAAACCCACTTACATCCAATGACCTTTCTACCAATAGGCAAATCACACAAAGACCATGTACCATTCTTCATTATAGCATCATATTCACTTTGCATTGAAGCCAACCAATATTTTTATTTTTGTGCCTCATCAAATGAAAGAGGTTCTTCCTCTTCACACATACTAGACACAGCAAAAGCATAACAATCTGATGCATAAGAGGCATGTTGAAAACCTGAACGAGTACGACTAGAAATAGGTGCATCAATTTTACTATCACGCAAGGTTTGCACCAGCCATTTAGGCATACCTCTAGCCTACTCATTTTCAGCCATATCCTCATAAATTACATCCTTTAAATCTGCATCAAAAATAGGGTGATCTATGATGTCGTTTGAAATCTGCATAGGCTGAATATTTGCCTCATTAGGACTTACATTTGAATTCCCACTTGTAAACAGAGGCAACAACGTATCAAATACATCCCGTGAGCTCACACTTATCTCTTTGGTACATGATAACAAAGGCTGCACAACATCTTCCACAAAAACAACATCTCGACTAATCAAGATACGCTTTGACTACGGATGATATAATCTGTAACCCTTGCTCTCAGCACTATAACCAACAAAATGCATTTGACAGCCTTATCATCCAATTTTCTACGTTGTTGCACAGGCACTAAAGTATAGGCCAAGCAATCAAAGACATGCAAGTGACTAATAGAAGGCTTCCTGCCATGCCAAGCTTCGTATGGAGTAACAGACTACAAGGCCTTAGTGGGACACCTGTTGAGTACATATGCAACACACATGACAGCCTCAAGCCAAAACGCATGTGGCAAAGCTTGGCTCTTGACTATACATCATGCCATCTCCATAAGTGATCTATTTTTCCTCTCAGCAACACCATTTTGCTGAGGGGTATATGGCACCACCATTTAGTGGATATACCCATGCATGCCTTGAGTAATCATCAATGAAAGTCACGAAGTACAAGTGTTTACCAAATGATGGAGTTTGCATAGGCCCACATACATCACTATGTACAAGTTGCAATATGTGAGTGGCCTGCAAAGAACCATCCTTGTTTTAATGGTGCCTCAAGAGGGGGCAATGAAGCAACCATATCAAATTTCTACAAATGCAGCAAACTAGCAAAGTTCAGATGACCAAAACGAGCATGCCATAGTTTTGCATTTGAAGTTGCCTTTTCATCAGAAATTGCATTTGCTGAATCTTCCACACACTTGTCATAAGAATTGAGCCTATACAGCCCACGAAACAAGGTGCCAGATGCAATAATCATATCATCAGAAGTCAAATCATGAATAGTACACATGTCATCCATAAATTTGACTATAAGTCCAAGTCTAGCAAGTGCAGAGACAGAAAATAGATCATTAGGAACTCAATGGAGTCTTCTTGGGCCCTTTTATTTGGCAGTTTAAGGGAGTCAAACCTTTTCTCTTAAGAAGAAACGTTTTCTAATTTGAAGCTTCAAAACGGCTACTTTATTCGAATTTGAATTTTGGGGGGAAAATGGAATTTAAAATCTAGCGGATAAAACCATATCATGTAACATATCTATGGAAAGCTCTTGATGCGTAGATCACGGATCTGTAATCTCCGCTCAAATCGGAGCTTGTATGTAGAAGTTATGGAGGTCCGAAAATTGTAAAATTGCCCCCTCCCCTTTTTGGGGAAAAAAGTGCACCCTTTGACCACTCTTACACCTCTCTTACAAACCATTGGTTTTTGCTTACATGGCGGGCTCCTATTTGTCAAAAAGTTAAACGTTTTCATAACCTCATGGCAAATTAAAGGGCCCAAAAAGACTCCATTGAGTTCCTAATGTTCTTCTTTATCCCTGGCACATTACAAATCATCTGAAAGTGTGAAAGCGCTGCCATTTGCAATAGTAAGCATAATTTTACCAACGCCCTTCACTAGGTAAGAAGCATTATTGGCACATATGATAGTATTCCCATTAGGGACAGCAGCCTCAAGACAAGTGAACATATCACGATGCGAGGTAATGTGCTTTGTAGCACCACTGTCAAAATACCATACATCAGAGTCAATAGAAACTGCCAAACATGCATCATGTACAGATGGGTCATACTGGCAATACACGCTAAACGCCCATTCTGTATCCTGCACAACATTTGCAGAATCTGCACTTCTAGAAGCATCCGCTATTGTGGCTGCATCTGACTCTTTCTTCTTTGCCTCTTTAGCCTTTAGCTTAGGGCAATTCTTAATGACATGATCAGTTGCCTTACAATAGTTGCACCTGATTTTTTTCTTGCCTTTATCTCAAGAGCCTTCTCAGACCTATTGTTGCTACCTGTGGAAGGAGAAGAAGTTGCAAACCTACTAATAGGAGAAGAAATAGTGGAAGGGGGTGCCTTACCACGTCTTCTTTGCTAGGCAGCAGTAACAAATGCCTGATCAATTGCACACTACCTAGCCTTATTTTGCCTAGACTATGCTTCTTGCAAGAGCTTGTTGACTAAAGTATCATACTTGACAACATCAAAGTAACAAGTCTCCAAGTGGAAGAAAAAGTCTGATATGACTCAGGTAAAACATCAAGAATAGTCTACACAAGAGAATGATCAGGAATAATCTCACGTGTAGAAATCAACTATTCCTTGAGATCTTTAATCTCAACAAGAAAAACATTCATGTCATCATCTTCCTGCATAATATTCGATTCTATCTCTTTACACAGGTAAGAGATTTTTGCCTCGTTATGACCTGCATACAAACCAGCTAGAATATCCCAGGCCTGTTTTGCTGTTTTAGTTGAACGAATATGTGGAGTGATGTTACGTTTGAAAGAAAGCACAATCAAGGCATGAGCCTGCACATCTTAACGAGCTTGTTTAGCAGTGGGTTAAATAGCAGCAGTAGAGCTGCGAGAACCTACAACATCCTCAAAACAGATCCTACATCCACAGAACTTGGACGTACATCCATACCCTGCACAATGTTCCACACTCCTTTTGCAACCAAAACATGCTGCATCATGTATACCCAAAGTGGGTAGTTGCTATCTCCATCAAATTTGTCTCATCATAGACAACATGCGAAATACATCACTGCTGTTATCAACCATGGCCACTGACTGAAACTGATACAAAAGCTACTTGTAATGAAGCAAAGACTGAATAGAAAACAACTCCTACTATGTAGCACGATCCACAATAGAATACGTATGCCTGTTTTGCAGAAAACTGCATTGTCAAAATTTTTGCACAAAATAACGCACAAAATAACGAGAACACCTATACAAAACTTGTAATGCAAAAACGGAGCCCGAAACGACCTCAGATGCGCTTATCTGCAGAGTGTAGAGACCTGCAAGCGCTCGTGAAAGCTCACCTCAATCGGAGAACGTGAGCCAAAGGGTGCTAGCGGCGTAGCCCTGGGAGCTGATGCCTGCTCTAATACCAATTGTTGGAATTAGGGTTGCAGGAAAGCACATAAAGCTTGGAGAAGAAGAAGCAAGAATGCACACAAAACACAGTGTATTAGATTGTGTCAATGTACAAAGATAAGTTAGCCCTAGAATGATGGGTGTATATACAAGCCGGAGGGAAAAAACTCTTTAAGGAGGGAAAAAGCGTCCCGGCGGTCCTAAGTGTGTTCACACACATCACTGCCTATATATATGGTAACAGTTTTTACACCTGCACACCTCAAAAGCCAGAGGGAGGAATGTTACACACACCTATCTCATTCTCATTATATCTCATTACATCTATTCACCTCACATCTCATCTCCTCTATTCACATCACATCCATTCATTCACATCTATCTGATTCTCATCATATCTCATTAAATCTATTCACCTCACATCTCATCACCTCTATTCACATCACATCCATCCATCCATTCATTCACACCTATCTGATTCTCATCACAACTCATTACATCTATTCACCTCACATCTCATCACCTCTATTCACATCACATCCATCCATCCATTCATTCACACCTATTTGATTCTCATCACATCTCATTACATCTATTCGTAGAATTTAAACATAAAATTTAAGAGAACTCTAATTTTGATATAAATATTCTTTACGCATCTATTTAGGCATAAAAATCAACTTCAGTGGGAATAACACTTTTATAAAAATCCTTTTATGCATCTATTTATGCCATAAAAATCAACTTTAGTGGGAATAACACTTTTATAAAAAATCTTTTATGCATCTATTTATGCATAAAAATCAACTTCAGTGGAAATAACACTTATAAAAATCCTTTTATGCATAAAAATCAACTTCAGTGGAAATAACACTTATAAAAATCCTATTATGCATAAAAATCAACTTTAATGAGAATAACACTTTTGAGTTAAAAATAAATCTTTTATGCATCTTTCTATGCATGAAATCAATTTTAATGAGTAACACTTTTGAAATAAAAATAAATCCTTTATGCATCTTTCTGTGCATAAAATCAATTTTAATGAGAGTAACACTTTTGAAATAAAAAATAAATCCTTTATGCATCTTTCTGTGCATAAAATCAATTATAATGAGAATAACATTTTTGAAATAAAAATAAATCCTTTATGCATCTTTCTATGCATAAAATCAATTTTAAGGAAAATAACACTTTTATAAAAAAATTTCCATTATGCATCTTTTTATGCATAGAAATTAAATTTAATGAAAATAACACTCTTATAACAAAACAATTTCCATTATGCATCTTTCTATGCATAGAAATCAATTTTAATAATTAATATCAAAGATATCCATGCATATTCATTGGTGAATATGTACATGGAGTAACTATAATATTTCTTTTAGAATGCGCACAAATGGTGGGAATTACTCTTTTGGAATAACATAAAAACAAACTTTCTTTTCCAAAAAATTTTGAAAATTTTTTCCATAACCTCTTTGTACGGCTGACCATTTCTCATTTTTCACATTCTAATTTCAAATTACATTAACCCAATCTAGATGTATATGACTCTAATCTACTTAATTTTCAGAAATCAAGAGAGTAAATAATAAGAAAAGTTTAATTAATCATTTAACTAATCTTTCTAGGATTTAAGAAAGGCTAAATTGTAAAAAAGAAAGGGGGGTGGCCTTTTCATCAAGGCATAGCATTAGAATTTACTTCAATCAATTATAAAATAAGAAAATCAAGAAAACCATAGATTTATAATTAAAAAGTAAAAAAATTTAGCTTACATGGAGTTGTAAGCTTTCCTTTGGCTTGAGGGATTGAGGGTTCTACTCTTCTTTGAAGCAAGAGTGGCCACCAATAACTTTGGAGAGGATTAAGCCAAAAACAATTGAATTATAAAGAAATTCAATGTAAATGGCTCAGGACAGGAGTAGAGTAACAGTGCATAAACACCATTAAGCTTTTACAAAAGGGAAGGCTTCTATTTATAGGAAAAAGTGAGCCTCTAACCAAGCAAACTGATTCTAGAATTTTTCAGATCAGTTTGGTCAATTTTTGACTCTTTTTGGGTCAATTTAGCTTACTTTTTGGATCTAGTTGAAATAGGAGAGAGGAGAGATGAAAATATCTTTTAATTTTTTAGTTTAAAACTCCTCCACACATGTGAAATAGGTGCCTCCTTCATGAGGGGAGATTCCCACACTGAGGTGTCAAAAATGCATCATTTCCTCTATATATCTCTTAATTCTTAACTAATAAACCTTGTACTCAATCAACTCTTCATCTTATGTGAGAATTTACTCATTTTTGGGGTTTTTTCTTTTATTCTTCAATTCATCTCCTCCCTACATTTGGATTAATCTTATTGGTCCCCATAGGAACCTTAATTAGAGCATAATTCAAAAATTTCTGAAAATCTGGACCCTTAGGCTAAGGTCCTTTTTACCTATTTTCAATTAATTCCAATTGAAAATCTGGACCCTTAGGCTAAGGTCCTTTTTACCTATTTTCAATTAATTCCAATTGCACATTGGAAAGTTCTTTTTGAATTTCTGATTAAGGGGAAACCCTTTTAGACACTAGGAGGATTTTTATATAAAAAAATATCTTAATTTTGAATTACCTTCCTCAAGACATTTTCTCTCTCGAGGCCAAAATAGGGTAAAACAAGATCTTTCTTTTATTTCAGAGAGGGGAATCATTATCAGATCAGAAGGGGAGGTTCTTACACCTGCACATCTCAAAAGCTAGAGGGAGGAATCTTACAAAGATTTAAACTTCAATCCAAAATCTCATTGAGTGGAGATTTGGACTCAAGCGAAACCACAATGAGGATAAATGGGACGAGTCCCAGTGATGATATTCATAACTGGAATGATGATAATGATTTCAGCAAATCACTATGAGATTAGTGGATTGTGCTGTCAGATTGCTACTGTTAACACTTGAGACGGTAGATTAAGTTAAGGGATGACAAATTGAGAACTTGCTTAACTAAAATTCCTGTGGAGGAATGTTCAGAAGGAAAATTTTCAGACTAATGGACCGTTATCATGTTAAAGATATGAATGATATGATCTGAATGAATTGTTATTTAATGATGAGTTCTATATAAGGGATAATAATCCCCGTATTCTGTTGGGTTGACCAGAATATAAGGAACCCCAGAATAAATTGGATCTTAAGAAAAGAGTTGTCCTCTACCTTGCGAGATGAGGACATCTCGCACTTTTCAAGTGGGGTAGAATGTAAGATTCTCTCCCAGCCTTCGAGGTATACAGGAGTAAGAATCTCCCTTTCTGATCTTATAATTATTCTCTCTCTAAAATAAAAGAAAGATTCTGTTTAAAAAAGGAAGAACCTTTTCCCTGAATACTTCTCAAGAGTCCCACCTGTTTTAAGATTCAGAACAATGAGTTCAGAAGTGAGAATCGATGTTTTGGATATCAAGGTTTTGGTCTTCATTTGATTACGGCCCAAAAGAAGTTCTTTATCTCTTGGGAAGTATAAGAAGTTATCTCCCAGATATTGTGGACCAAAGAAAGTAGGTGATTTAGCTTACGAACTTCTTTTATCTCCTCATCTCAAAGTTCTAAATGCCTTCTATAGAAAAATATGCCAAACCCAAATCATGGAAAGACGGTAAAACTTCAGTGGCAAGTTACCGTTGGCTTCTAAGTTACGCTAGCTCCTTCCTTTATATAAGTCGTAACTTTTACTTGTCGTTCACAGTAATCTTACTCCCATCGATCTCCTTTCTTTCTTAATCTCCTTCATGGCTTGGCAACAAGAATTAGTTTTATCCATAATGATTCCTCACCTTCAAGACGCAAGTGAGTCTGTGAAGAAGGATTTTATAGAACAGTATGAGCGCTCACATTTTCCTCACCTAGGAACTTCTGTAGCGCAGACCAAATGGCGGACCTATCAAGACATAACTAGGGTAACACCTTGGGGTCAGCAGCACTTTCGTAACAATGTCCGCTTGGCCATGGTTATCGAAGCTTTGGGTTTGGGTCCCCGATACTACTGCGTCATGAGATCAAGGCATCCTGGGTTTTCTGAGCGGGTCTTCTTACTGGCGTGTTTTCTTCCTCATGAGAAGATATGCCTTTACCCCGTTTTTGGCTTGCCTCTCAGAGGTCCTTTTGTTAGAACACCTCATACCACTGAGATAGGCACAGCAATAACCCACAGAATCATTCCCATAGATGAGTTACCTTATACTTGTGCAGCTTGTGAGGACTGCTTTTGTGATCATATGATGGACGGACTTATGGAAGTGTAAAGAGTTCTTCTATCTTTACTGTATAAGTTCCGAGAATGAATAAAGTTTAAATCTTGTTCTTATCTTAAATCTTGCTCTCTTGAGACTTTTTTTTTAATTGATGGTTAATCTTAATTTTTTTAAAAAAAATTTCTCTCAGTCTCATACTTGTGCATCTTGCGAAATTACCCCCAGTTTGCGAGATGAGGGCATCTCGCATTTTTTTAAGTTGAGTAGAATGTAAGATTCCTCTCCCAACCCCTTTTTGATGTCTAGTATCTTCCCCTGTAATCAACCCCTCTTCAGAAATATAAAGACCTTGTTTCTAACTATTTTAGCCTAGAGAGAGAAAATATTCTAGAGAGAGAATATTCAGATTTTGAATATTTTTGGATAGAAAAATATCTCTTATAATTCAGATGAGTTCCCCTGAAACAGGAATTCAAAAAGAATTTTCCAATGTGCAATTGGAATTAATTGGAAATATGTATAAAGAACCTTAGTCTAAGGGTCTAGATTTTCAGAAATCTTTAGACTATGGTCCAATTAAGGTTCCTATGGGCCAATAGCATCAATCCATGTGTAGGGAGTAGATAAATCCAATTTGTAAAAAAGAAGATACCCAAAAATGAGTAAATACTCACATAAGGTGAAGAGTTGAAAATGTACAAGGTTTATTAGTAAAAAACTATGAGCAATATTAAAAATATGAGATATTTTGGGAATAATGATTTTATTATGACACATATGTAAGGAAGGGGAGTCCCTTAAATGCTCACATAAGATGAAGAGTTGAAAATGTACAAGGTTTATTAGTAAAAAACTATGAGCAATATTAAAATGATTCCATTATGACACATATGTAAGGAAGGGGAGTTCTTTAAAGGATGTGCATATTTCACATAAGATGAAGAGTTGAAAATGTACAAGGTTTATTAGTAAAAAACTATGAGCAATATTAAAATGATTCCATTATGACACATATGTAAGGAAAGAGAGTTCTTTAAAGGATGTGCATATTTCACATAAGATGAAGAGTTGAAAATGTACAAGGTTTATTAGTAAAAAACTATGAGCAATATTAAAATGATTCCATTATGACACATATGTAAGGAAAGAGAGTTCTTTAAAGGAGGTGCATATTTCACATGCTTGAATGAGTTTTAAACTCATAAAAATTGAGATATTTCATCTCTCCTCTCTCCTAATTTAAGTCTAGTTCCAAAAAGTTAGCTTAACTGACCTAAAAATGGTCAAATATTGACCAAACTGATTTAGAAAATTCTAGAATCAGTTTGTTTGGTTAGGAGCTCAATTTTTCCTATAAATAGAAGCCTCCCCCTTGTTGAAAAATATATAGTATTTATGCATCGTTACTCTACTCCACCTAAGCCAAGAACTGTGAATTCATTTAATAATTCACTAGTTTTTGGAGCTTCCCTCTTTCTTCAATCCCCATTAGTGGCTCCATCAACATACTTAACCAATTGATTGGTTGGGGGCCTCTACCGTGAACAAAGAATCAAGCAATTTGTAAGGTAATTAGTGAATATTGATCTTTCTATAATTTCTCAATGTTTCTCTCTTCTCAACCCCTCTCAAGCTTGAGAAGTTTAATTGGTATGGTTTTTTTTAAATGCTAATGAAGTTTGAATAGTAGTGAAGAGTTACATAATGCTATTGAAGTTAATTTTCATTTATGTTTAAATTCTAATGATTTTTATGTAAATTCCCTCTCTCACTCAAGAAATGGTCATACTCATGACCCATTCTCAATCCAAATCAAGCTTTTCATAAAGCTTTTCCTTAACCCAAGATTAAGCTATGCTTGAGG
The DNA here is from genome assembly GCF_041138505.1 of Cibotium barometz. Classification (NCBI taxonomy): domain Eukaryota; kingdom Viridiplantae; phylum Streptophyta; class Polypodiopsida; order Cyatheales; family Cibotiaceae; genus Cibotium; species Cibotium barometz. Next base: position 40,159,935 of record NC_141062.1, on the reverse strand, counting down.
CCAAATTATTGGCTTTTTTCTATGCTTTTAGTTTATGATTCAATCCATTATGGATTAATAATCCAATTAGAGATTATTTTAATTATTCCTTAATGATAAGCATTATCCCTTAGAAAAATTGAGATTTATCAGTCATAGCAGCGGAGCTATGGCAAAATTTTTATAAAAATTATGCATAAAATAATCTCATTCAAAGCATAAAAAGAGGACTTCCTACCATATTCTAGGAATTATCATCCTAGATTAATTGAAAGAATTTCATTACAATCATGGAGAAATTGAATTTTAATATCATGCATAAAGGATAAGTTTTTATATCAAAAGTGTTATTTTTACCATTTTTATTTCATGCATAGAAGTATGCATAATGGATAAATTTTTATATCAAAAGTGTTATTTTTATCATTTTTAATTTTCATGCATAGAAGTATGCATAAAAGAATTTTTTTTATATCAAAAGTGTTACTTTTATCATTTTTATTTTTTCATGCATAGAAGTATGCATAAAGGAAAAATTTTATATCAAAAGTGTTACTTTTATCATTTTTAATTTTCATGCATAGAAGTATGCATAAAGGAAAATTTTTTATATCAAAAGTGTTACTTTTATCATTTTTAATTTTCATGCATAGAAGTATGCATAAAGGAAAAATTTTTATATCAAAAGTGTTACTTTTATCATATTGGATTTCATGCATATAGGTATGCATAAAAGATATTCTTTTTATACTAAAAGTGTGATTTTCCTCATAAATGGATTTTATGCTTAACTTAGATGCATAAGAGAAATTCTTTTATTCTAAAAGTGTAATTTCCTACCAAACTGAATTTATGCATAAGAAGATGCATTAAAAGATTGATTTTAATTTCGAAAGTGTTAGTCTCCTTAAATGGAATTTATGTATAAATAAATGTGTAGAGAAATCTTATATTAAATATAAGAATTCTCTTTTTTTTTTAAAAAGATATGAAATGTGATAAGATGTGATAAGAGGTGTATGAGATGTGATAAGAATTGATAAGATGCGTATGGAAAGTGATAGGATGTGATAAGATGTGTATGGGATGAGGTAAGAAGTGTATGTGATAGAATAGGATGTATATGGGTTGTGATAGGGCGAGAATGGATGTGATGTAAAAGATTAGATGTGAAGACATATGGGGTTACATGAATGGGAATGTGGAAATGGATGTATGTATGTGGATGTGTGGATGTGGAGATGGGAGTATGGATGTATGAATGTGAAAGTGGATGTATGAATGTGAAAATGGATGTATGCATGAAGATGTATATGCATAGATGTGAATGTGGATGTAGATGTGGATGTATAGATGTGAATAGGAATGTGGATGTGGATGTATGTATGTATGTGGATGTAGATGTGAATGTATAGATGTGAATGGGAATGTGGATGTGGATGTATATGAATGTGGATGTAGATGTGGATGTATAGATGTGAATGGGAATGTGGATGTGGATGTATGTATGTATGTGGATGTGGATGTATGTATGTATGTGGATATGGATGTATGAATGAGGACGTGATAATGGATGTATGCATGTAGATGTGGATATATGGATGTGAATATGAATGTGGATGTGGATGTGGATGTATGGATGTGGATATGGATGTGTATGTATGAATGTAGATAAGGGATGTGGATGTATAAATGAGGATGTAAAAATGGAGGTATGCATGTAGATGTGGATGTATGGATGTGAATATGGATGTGGATGTGGATGTATAAATGAGGATGTGAATGTGGATGTGAATGTGAATGTGGATGTGAATGTGGATGTATGGATGTGGATATGGATGTGTATGTATGAATGTGGATATGGGATGTGGATGTATAAATGAGGATGTGAAAATGGATGTATCCATGTAAATGTGGATGTATGAATGTGAATGTGAATTAATGTGTCGTCGATATGAGGAAATGGATGAGAATGAGTACACATTGAATGGAATGTGGAATAAGTAATGTGGACTAAGGAGGGATAATGTGGAAAGACGAGAGTTTGATTTAGAAACTGTATTTTGTGACTGTTTGTAAATGACTGTTTTATGTCAAGAATGCTGGGGAAGCATTTTGACCATCTTGTGGATTAAGGTCATGAAGACCTAACTGTTAAAGTTGCAACTGCTGACGGAGAGTCAATGGAGGACGTCTCGCGTAGCAAGGTCGACCGAGGTCTTGACCAGCCTCGGTTCGATTTAAATGGTGAGCTTCCGGTACGGTGGATGAGGGACCAAGGAAGCGGCCTATGAGTGAAGCGCTAGGTCACCTGCGAAGGATCCTAGAGGGTGCTGACCATACGGTGCTCAGGCTCTGGGTCGCCTAGGATACCCACGCGTGCGTCGAGGAAGATATTGGAACAAGGAGTAAGAGTTGTTTTGTGAAACCGGGCATGGATCTGGTTGATTGACCTTGCTGGTCTTCAATGGATGAGTCCATGGCTCTTTATATGGATCTGTTGGTTGATCTTGCTGATCTTCAACGAGAGTCCATCTTGATTTTTATAAGTGATTATATTGCCGAGTATTATGGGCTAGGAACTATTGAAAAGCCCCCCTGTGTGGACAGGTGGTGAGCGTTCTAGTTGCCAATGATGCCATAGATACTCTGATGAAGGAATGATGGAAAATTATGAATCAACCGGATAAATTGGAAGATTATGATCAGTGGTACTATAGTTTCATTAAAGGATTGTTTTAAAGTTAGTTGATGCTAAGAAAAAGGCAATTTCATATTGGGTGTGTAAGTGGTGTGGCTAGTTCTATGTTTGCATGAACTTCCGGCTAGGGGGCCTTGGAACTCTTTTCCTTGGTACCCGGGACAAAACCTAACCAAATTCCAAAATTGGATCCCATCACTACAGTGGTTGGGCGGTTGGCTAACCCATGGGATCGGATGGGGTTAGGCTGGACTGATGGATCCGTAAATCGAGATTTAATTTCTATTATTACGATAGATGAAGTAAATCCCGGATAGAAATTGTTCTATGGATATGAATCAACGGCTGTGCCTCTTGATGGGAAAAAAAGCGTTGATCCCAATGATCCAAGTGCAAGTTCTTCCTTGAATTGACCAAGTACCGTTAAAGGTGCAGTCAGATCAGTTTGATCAGTAATGATCTTGACTACGTTAGAGTAAAGAGTTATCCTGGTGGAATCGCCCGTGCTTTCCGGGTAAAGGAAGTTTTTCCGCCATCGGTTTTGGACAAACCGATGGATTAGTCTCTTGTCCGGATATCCGTGGGCGAGGCCCCGAGTGTTGGACCCCTGTCCCGCGCAAGAAGTGCTACTTCCGCTGCTAGTACCCGAATCCGTTGCTCGGTGGGAATAGGGATCTTACACCTCATTACAAAAGGCATTCCCCTCTCTTCTCTATAATGTTAGGCCTCATTACAAAAGGCATTTCCCTCTCTTCTCTAACAAAACCAACCATTCTCTATCCTAGGTGAATGGTTAATTGATTAATGTTAAGTTTTCTTTGTATAATGATTATTTTATTATAAAAGTGTTACTTTTAGCATAATTGAATTTCATGCATAGAGGTATGCATAAAAGCTGATTATTTTATTATAAAAGTGTTACTTTTAGCATAATTGAATTTCATGCATAGAGGTATGCATAAAAGATGATTATTTTATTATAAAAGTGTTACTTTTAGCATAATTGAATTTTATGCATAGAGGTAAGCATAAAAGATGATTATTTTATTATAAAAGTGTTACTTTTAGCATAATTGAATTTCGTGCATAAAGGTATGCATAAAAGATGATTATTTTATTATAAAAGTGTTACTTTTAGCATAATTGAATTTTATGCATAGAGGTAAGCATAAAAGATGATTGTTTTATTATAAAAGTGTTACTATTAGCATAATTGAATTTTATGCATAGAGGTAGGCATAAAAGATTATTATTTTATTATAAAAGTGTTACTTTTAGCATAATTGAATTTCATGCATAGAGGTATGCATAAAAGATGATTATTTTATTATAAAAGTGTTACTTTTAGCATAATTGAATTTCATGCATAGAGGTAGGCATAAAAGATGATTATTTTATTATAAAAGTGTTACTTTTAGCATAATTGAATTTCATGCATAGAGGTATGCATAAAAGATGATTATTTTATTCTAAAAGTGTAATTCCTAGTAAATTGAATTTATGCATAGGAAGATGCATAAAAGATTGATTTTTAATTCAAAAGTATCTTTCTCATCTAAATTGAATTTATGCATAGGAAGATGCATAAAAGATTGAATTTTAATTCAAAGTGTCATTCTCATTTAAAATGAATTTATGCATAGGAAGATGCATAAAAGATTGATTTTTATTCGAAAATGTTAGTCTCCTTAAACAGAATTTATGCAGAAATAGATGCGTAAAGAAATCTTATATCAAATATAAGAATTCTCTTGTATTCTATAAATAGATATGGGAAATGATAAGATGTGATAAGATGCATATGAGATGAGTTAGGATGTGATAAGATGAGTTAAGATGTGATAAGATGTGTATGGGATGAGGTAAGAAGTGTATGTGATGGGATAAGATGTATATGGGTTGTGATAGGGTGAGAATGGATGTAATGTAAAAGAATAGATGTGAAGGCGTATGTGGATATTTGAATGAGAATGTAGATGTATGGATGTGAATGTGGATGTGGATGTGGATTTATGGATGTGAATGTGGATGTGTATGTGTATGTATAGATGTATGCATGTAGATGTGGATGTATGAATGTGGATGTGGATGTATGGATGTGAATGTGGATGTGGATGTGGATATATGGATGTGAATGTGGATGTGTATGTATGGATGTATGCATGTAGATGTGGATGCATGAATGTGGATGTATGGATGTGAATGTGGATGGGTATGTGTGCATGTGGATGTGGATGTATGGATGTGAATGTGGATGTGTATGTATGGATGTATGCATGTAGATGTGGATGTATGAATGTGGATGTGGATGTATGGATGTATGCATGTAGATGTGGATGCATGAATGTGGATGGGTATATATGAATGTATGAATGTGGATGTGGATGCATAGATGTGAATGTGGATGCATGGATGTGAATGTGGATGTGTATATATGGATGTATGCATGTAGATGTGGATGTACGAATGTGGATGTGGATGTATGGATGTGGATGTGGATGTGGATGTGGATGTATGGATGTGAATGTGGATGTGTATGTATGGATGTATGCATGTAGATGTGGATGTGGATGTATGGATGTGAATGTGGATGTGGATGTGGATGTGGATGTATGGATGTGAATGTGGATGTGGATGTGGATGCATGGATGTGAATGTGGATGTGCATGTATGGATGTATGCATATAGATGTGGATGTATGAATGTGGATGTGGATGTATGGATGTGAATGTGGATGTGGATGTTGATGTGGATGTATGGATGTGCATGTGGATGTGTATGTATGGATGTATACATGTAGATGTGGATGTATGAATGTGGATGTGGATGTATGGATGTGAATGTGGATGTGGATGTGGATACATGGATGCGAATGTGGATGTGTATGTATGGATGTATGCATATAGATGTGGATGTATGAATGTGGATATGGATGTATGGATGTGAATGTGGATGTGGATGTGGATGTATGGATGTGAATGTGGATGTGTATGTATGGATGTATGCATGTAGATGTGGATGTATGAATGTGGATGTGGATGTATGGATGTGAATGTGGATGTGGATGTGGATGTATGGATGTATACATGTAGATGTGGATGTATGAATGAGGATGTGAAAATGGATGTATGCATGGATGTGTATAAAGAATAATGAATGTGAATGGGTATGGGAAATAATGTATCGTCGATATGAGTGAATGGATGAGAATGAGTACATATGAATGGAATGTGGAATAATTAATGTGGATTGAGGAGGTATAATATGGAAAGACGGAGTTCGATATAGAAACTGTATTTTGTGACCTATTTGTAAATGACTGTTTTATGTCAAGAATGCTGGGGAAGCATTTTGACCGTCTTGTGGATTAAGGTCATGGAGACCTAACTGATAAAGTTGCAACTGCTGACGGAGAGTCAATGGACGACGTCTCGTGTAGCAAGGTCGGCCGAGGTCTTGACTAGCCTCGGTTCGATTTAAATGGTGAGCTTCTGGTACAGTGGATGAGGGACCAAGGAAGCGGCCTATGAGTGAAGCGCTAGGTCACCTGCAAAGGATCCTAGAGGGTGTTGACCATACGGTGCTCGGGTTCTGGGTTGCCGACAGGGATTTAATATTCACGTGATCACAAGATTTTTTGTGATAATAACACATGTGAATAAGTTATTCAATGTTCTCATGTTACCGTTCACAAAATAACATGTTCTCATGTTCTCATGTGAACGGTAACATGTTCTCATGTTACCGTTCACAAAATAACAGGTCACTTGCCATTCGGGAACCCCTTAAAAGCTTGGCTACACATGGGAATAAGCTATTCACATGTTCTCATGTTACCATCTTCACATAATAGCAGGTCAGTGGCCACCTAAGAAGATTTTTTATGCCCGACAAAGATAATTTTTTAAGGCCCTTGTGAAAGCTTTGTGAATATAACATGTGATCACAAGATTTTTTGTGTTATTAACATATGTTATTAACATGTTCACATGTTTTCGTTTACGTCAGTGAAATCCCTGGTCGCTGAAGATACCCACACGTACGTCGTGGAAGATATTGGAATAAAGAATAAGAATTGTTTTCTGAAACGGGGCATGGATCTGGTTGATTGACCTTGCTGGTCCTCAACGGATGAGTCCATGGCTCTTTTATATGGATCTGTGGGTTGATCTTGCTGATCTTCCATGGAGATTCCATTCTGTTATATGAATATATTGCCGGTTACTATGAGCTAGGAACTATGGAAAAGGCCCCTGAGAGAACAGGTGGTGAGCGTTCTGGTTGCCAACAATGATGCCATAAGTACACCGATGAATGAATGACTGGAAATAAGGATTCAACTAGAGACTTCGAGGATTGTCATCAGTGACATAATGGTTTCATTAAAGGATTGTTTTAAAGTTAGCTGATGCTAAGGAAAAGGCAATTTCATATTGGGTGTGTAAGTAGTGTTACTAGTTTTATGTTTGCATGAACTTCCGGCTAGGGAGCCTGGAAACTCTTTTCCTTGGTACCCGAGACAAAACCTAACCAAATCCCTAATTGGATCGCATCACTACAGTGAACTGGGAGGTTGGCTAACCCATGGGACTAGATGGGGTTAGGCTGGACTGATGGATCCGTAAATCGAGACTCAATTTCTGTTATTACGATAGATGAAGTAAATCCCGGATAGTAATTGTTCTATGGATAGGAATCAACGACTGTGCCTCTTGATGGGGAAAAAATGATCCAAGTGCAAGTTCTTCCTTGATCTGATCGAGTATCTTTATAGGTACAGTCGGATCCGAGTTTGATAAGTAATGGTCTTGACTACGTTAGAGTAAAAAGTTATCCTGGAGCAATCGCCCGTGCTTTCCGGATAAGGGAAGTTTTTTCAGGTGCAGTTTTGGAAAAACCAACGGATTAGTCTCTTGTCTAGATATCCGTGGACGAGGCCCCGAGTGTGGGACCCTGCCTCGTGCAAGAAATGCTACTTCCGCTGCTAGCACCCCAAATCCGTTGTGCGTGGGGCCAGGGATCTCACAACATAAGTATCCATCAATGAAGGTCTTGAAGTCTCGAACTTGTGTAATCAAGAATGGTGTTGGAGCTGAAATTTGACATTGCTTGAAAATATACATCAAGTGTGGAAATGTGAATGTTTGGTTTGTCCTCAACCTTTTAGTAAACATTGGATCAATATTCTCGTGTGTGTATGACCCACCATTAGAAAACCCAATTGTATCATTTTGAAAGCTCCTCTAGCAACCAACAAAGAAAGGCATGCAAACAAGTAAAAATTCTTATTCTTAGATGCACAATTATCCAATTGCAACATTAGGTTCTCTAGTAGCCTTTTGAAATCACCATGTTGTGTGTTATCTTGTATTTCCTTAGATGTAGATGCAAGATCTGGGTCAACAACTATATAAGAGGGTTTCCCAGAGCTTGAGGTATTATGGTGATCAAGAGCCACTCGTGAGTTCAAGGCGTTAAATAACGTGCTACTCGATCTTGGCATTCCATCATAAGCAAGGTCCCCATAGTCATGTCTATCACATCTCTCCAAGTTCCTTAAACACACGGCAAGAGAACCAATTGTGAAATTTGGATCTGATGGCCATAAGCCGATAGAAAAGTTCCCATAATGCCCTTGACCATGTCCATGAGTTATCATGCTTGTTAATGATATTGGTAGCTGTATGGATTTATCTGTTTCCTTTGAGCACACCTTCAATCTAGGGATTGTTGTTTTCTTCTGGTCCATCTTATCGTGTATAATGAATAAGTATTTTTGAGGATTCAATTGAGATCTCAGACGCCATGCATAATATAAATTTCTACAACTGAGCTGTTGTGACATGTTTCTTTCCTCTTGGCACTTTATAGCTCCTAATTTTTCTTGGACTCCACTGCACGTAGCACATTTTGAAAACTCACTTGTCTTGGCAAGGCTCACATGCATAAACTCTGTATTCAAAATCCTATTAAAGGTAGACATGGACATCTCTTTTTGTTTCAATGTTAGATTCACCTCATTCAAAATGTCAACGTGTTTATATGTATTGTGACTGCTCTAGCTGCTGCAGTTTGAGAGGTATACAGGAGTAAGAATCTCCCTTTCTGATCTTATAATTATTCTCTCTCTAAAATAAAAGAAAGATTCTGTTTAAAAAAGGAAGAACCTTTTCCCTGAATACTTCTCAAGAGTCCCACCTGTTTTAAGATTCAGAACAATGAGTTCAGAAGTGAGAATCGATGTTTTGGATATCAAGGTTTTGGTCTTCATTCGATTACGGCCCAAAAGAAGTTCTTTATCTCTTGGGAAGTATAAGAAGTTATCTCCCAGATATTGTGGACCAAAGAAAGTAGGTGATTTAGCTTACGAACTTCTTTTATCTCCTCATCTCAAAGTTCTAAATGCCTTCTATAGAAAAATATGCCAAACCCAAATCATGGAAAGACGGTAAAACTTCAGTGGCAAGTTACCGTTGGCTTCTAAGTTACGCTAGCTCCTTCCTTTATATAAGTCGTAACTTTTACTTGTCGTTCACAGTAATCTTACTCCCATCGATCTCCTTTCTTTCTTAATCTCCTTCATGGCTTGGCAACAAGAATTAGTTTTATCCATAATGATTCCTCACCTTCAAGACGCAAGTGAGTCTGTGAAGAAGGATTTTATAGAACAGTATGAGCGCTCACTTTTTCCTCACCTAGGAACTTCTGTAGCGCAGACCAAATGGCGGACCTATCAAGACATAACTAGGGTAACACCTTGGGGTCAGCAGCACTTTCGTAACAATGTCCGCTTGGCCATGGTTATCGAAGCTTTGGGTTTGGGTCCCCGATACTACTGCGTCATGAGATCAAGGCATCCTGGGTTTTCTGAGCGGGTCTTCTTACTGGCGTGTTTTCTTCCTCATGAGAAGATATGCCTTTACCCCGTTTTTGGCTTGCCTCTCAGAGGTCCTTTTGTTAGAACACCTCATACCACTGAGATAGGCACAGCAATAACCCACAGAATCATTCCCATAGATGAGTCACCTTATACTTGTGCAGCTTGTGAGGACTGCTTTTGTGATCATATGATGGACGGACTTATGGAAGTGTAAAGAGTTCTTCTATCTTTACTGTATAAGTTCCGAGAACGAATAAAGTTTAAATCTTGTTCTTATCTTGAATCTTGCTCTCTTGAGACTTTTTTTTTAATTGCTGGTTAATCTTAATTTTTTTTAAAAAAAATTTCTCTCAGTCTCATACTTGTGCATCTTGCGAAATTACCCCCAGTTTGCGAGATGAGGGCATCTCGCGTTTTTTTAAGTTGGGTAGAATGTAAGATTCCTCTCCCAACCCCTTTTTGATGTCTAGTATCTTCCCCTCTAATCAACCCCTCTTCAGAAATATAAAGACCTTGTTTCTAACTATTTTAGCCTAGAGAGAGAAAATATTCTAGAGAGAGAATATTCAGATTTTGAATATTTTTGGATAGAAAAATATCTCTTATAATTCAGATGAGTTTCCCTGAAACAGGAATTCAAAAAGAATTTTCCAATGTGCAATTGGAATTAATTGGAAATAGGTATAAAGAACCTTAGTCTAAGGGTCTAGATTTTCAGAAATCTTTAGACTATGGTCCAATTAAGGTTCCTATGGGCCAATAGCATCAATCCATGTGTAGGGAGTAGATAAATCCAATTTGTAAAAAAGAAGATACCCAAAAATGAGTAAATGCTCACATAAGGTGAAGAGTTGAAAATGTACAAGGTTTATTAGTAAAAAACTATGAGCAATATTAAAAATATGAGATATTTTGGGAATAATGATTTTATTATGACACATATGTAAGGAAGGGGAGTCCCTTAAATGCTCACATAAGATGAAGAGTTGAAAATGTACAAGGTTTATTAGTAAAAAACTATGAGCAATATTAAAATGATTCCATTATGACACATATGTAAGGAAGGGGAGTTCTTTAAAGGATGTGCATATTTCACATAAGATGAAGAGTTGAAAATGTACAAGGTTTATTAGTAAAAAACTATGAGCAATATTAAAATGATTCCATTATGACACATATGTAAGGAAAGAGAGTTCTTTAAAGGATGTGCATATTTCACATAAGATGAAGAGTTGAAAATGTACAAGGTTTATTAGTAAAAAACTATGAGCAATATTAAAATGATTCCATTATGACACATATGTAAGGAAAGAGAGTTCTTTAAAGGAGGTGCATATTTCACATGCTTGAATGAGTTTTAAACTCATAAAAATTGAGATATTTCATCTCTCCTCTCTCCTCATTTAAGTCTAGTTCCAAAAAGTTAGCTTAACTGACCTAAAAATGGTCAAATATTGACCAAACTGATTTAGAAAATTCTAGAATCAGTTTGTTTGGTTAGGAGCTCAATTTTTCCTATAAATAGAAGCCTCCCCCTTGTTGAAAAATATATAGTGTTTATGCATCGTTACTCTACTCCACCTAAGCCAAGAACTCTGAATTCATTTAATAATTCACTAGTTTTTGGAGCTTCCCTCTTTCTTCAATCCCCATTAGTGGCTCCATCAACATACTTAACCAATTGATTGGTTGGGGGCCTCTACCATGAACAAAGAATCAAGCAATTTGTAAGGTAATTAGTGAATATTGATCTTTCTATAATTTCTCAATGTTTCTCTCTTCTCAACCCCTCTCAAGCTTGAGAAGTTTAATTGGTATGGTTTTTTTTAAATGCTAATGAAGTTTGAATAGTAGTGAAGAGTTACATAATGCTATTGAAGTTAATTTTTATTTATGTTTAAATTCTAATGATTTTTATGTAAATTCCCTCTCTCACTCAAGAAATGGTCATACTCATGACCCATTCTCAATCCAAATCAAGCTTTTCATAAAGCTTTTCCTTAACCCAAGATTAAGCTATGCTTGAGGCCAAATTATTGGCTTTTTTCTATGCTTTTAGTTTATGATTCAATCCATTATGGATTAATAATCCAATTAGAGATTATTTTAATTATTCCTTAATGATAAGCATTATCCCTTAGAAAAATTGAGATTTATCAGTCATAGCAGCGGAGCTATGGCAAAATTTTTATAAAAATTATGCATAAAATAATCTCATTCAAAGCATAAAAAGAGGACTTCCTACCATATTCTAGGAATTATCATCCTAGATTAATTGAAAGAATTTCATTACAATCATGGAGAAATTGAATTTTAATATCATGCATAAAGGATAAGTTTTTATATCAAAAGTGTTATTTTTACCATTTTTATTTCATGCATAAAAGTATGCATAATGGATAAATTTTTATATCAAAAGTGTTATTTTTATCATTTTTAATTTTCATGCATAGAAGTATGCATAAAAGAATTTTTTTTTTATATCAAAAGTGTTACTTTTATCATTTTTATTTTTTCATGCATAGAAGTATGCATAAAGGAAAAAATTTTATATCAAAAGTGTTACTTTTATCATTTTTAATTTTCATGCATAGAAGTATGCATAAAGGAAAATTTTTTATATCAAAAGTGTTACTTTTATCATTTTTAATTTTCATGCATAGAAGTATGCATAAAGGAAAAATTTTTATATCAAAAGTGTTACTTTTATCATATTGGATTTCATGCATATAGGTATGCATAAAAGATATTCTTTTTATACTAAAAGTGTGATTTTTCTCATAAATGGATTTTATGCTTAACTTAGATGCATAAGAGAAATTCTTTTATTCTAAAAGTGTAATTTCCTACCAAACTGAATTTATGCATAAGAAGATGCATAAAAGATTGATTTTAATTTCGAAAGTGTTAGTCTCCTTAAATGGAATTTATGTATAAATAAATGTGTAGAGAAATCTTATATTAAATATAAGAATTCTCTTTTTTTTTTAAAAAGATATGAAATGTGATAAGAGGTGTATGAGATGTGATAAGAATTGATAAGATGCGTATGGAAAGTGATAGGATGTGATAAGATGTGTATGGGATGAGGTAAGAAGTGTATGTGATAGAATAGGATGTATATGGGTTGTGATAGGGCGAGAATGGATGTGATGTAAAAGATTAGATGTGAAGACATATGGGGTTACATGAATGGGAATGTGGAAATGGATGTATGTATGTGGATGTGTGGATGTGGAGATGGGAGTATGGATGTATGAATGTGAAAGTGGATGTATGAATGTGAAAATGGATGTATGCATGAAGATGTATATGCATAGATGTGAATGTGGATGTAGATGTGGATGTAAAGATGTGAATGGGAATGTGGATGTGGATGTATGTATGTATGTGGATGTAGATGTGAATGGGAATGTGGATGTGGATGTATATGAATGTGGATGTAGATGTGGATGTATAGATGTGAATGGGAATGTGGATGTGGATGTATGTATGTATGTGGATGTAGATGTGGATGTATAGATGTGAATGGGAATGTGGATGTGGATGTATGTATGTATGTGGATGTGGATGTATGTATGTATGTGGATGTGGATGTATGAATGAGGACGTGATAATGGATGTATGCATGTAGATGTGGATATATGGATGTGAATATGAATGTGGATGTGGATGTGGATGTATGGATGTGGATATGGATGTGTATGTATGAATGTAGATAAGGGATGTGGATGTATAAATGAGGATGTGAAAATGGAGGTATGCATGTAGATGTGGATGTATGGATGTGAATATGGATGTGGATGTGGATGTATAAATGAGGATGTGAATGTGGATGTGAATGTGAATGTGGATGTGAATGTGGATGTATGGATGTGTATGTATGAATGTGGATATGGGATGTGGATGTATAAATGAGGATGTGAAAATGGATGTATCCATGTAAATGTGGATGTATGAATGTGAATGTGAATTAATGTGTCGTCGATATGAGGAAATGGATGAGAATGAGTACACATTGAATGGAATGTGGAATAAGTAATGTGGACTAAGGAGGGATAATGTGGAAAGACGAGAGTTTGATTTAGAAACTGTATTTTGTGACTGTTTGTAAATGACTGTTTTATGTCAAGAATGCTGGGGAAGCATTTTGACCATCTTGTGGATTAAGGTCATGAAGACCTAACTGTTAAAGTTGCAACTGCTGACGGAGAGTCAATGGAGGACGTCTCGCGTAGCAAGGTCGACCGAGGTCTTGACCAGCCTCGGTTCGATTTAAATGGTGAGCTTCCGGTACGGTGGACGAGGGACCAAGGAAGCGGCCTATGAGTGAAGCGCTAGGTCACCTGCGAAGGATCCTAGAGGGTGCTGACCATACGGTGCTCGGGCTCTGGGTCGCCTAGGATACCCACGCGTGCGTCGAGGAAGATATTGAACAAGGAGTAAGAGTTGTTTTGTGAAACCGGGCATGGATCTGGTTGATTGACCTTGCTGGTCTTCAATGGATGAGTCCATGGCTCTTTATATGGATCTGTTGGTTGATCTTGCTGATCTTCAACGAGAGTCCATCTTGATTTTTATAAGTGATTATATTGCCGAGTATTATGGGCTAGGAACTATTGAAAAGGCCCCCTGTGTGGACAGGTGGTGAGCGTTCTAGTTGCCAATGATGCCATAGATACTCTGATGAAGGAATGATGGGAAATTATGAATCAACCGGATAAATTGAAAGATTATGATCAGTGGTACTATGGTTTCATTAAAGGATTGTTTTAAAGTTAGTTGATGCTAAGAAAAAGGCAATTTCATATTGGGTGTGTAAGTGGTGTGGCTAGTTCTATGTTTGCATGAACTTCCGGCTAGGGGGCCTTGGAACTCTTTTCCTTGGTACCCGGGACAAAACCTAACCAAATTCCAAAATTGGATCCCATCACTACAGTGGTTGGGCGGTTGGCTAACCCATGGGATCGGATGGGGCTAGGCTGGACTGATGGATCCGTAAATCGAGATTTAATTTCTATTATTACGATAGATGAAGTAAATCCCGGATAGAAATTGTTCTATGGATAGGAATCAACGGCTGTGCCTCTTGATGGGGAAAAAAGCGTTGATCCCAATGATCCAAGTGCAAGTTCTTCCTTGAATTGACCAAGTACCGTTAAAGGTGCAGTCAGATCAGTTTGATCAGTAATGATCTTGACTACGTTAGAGTAAAGAGTTATCCTGGTGGAATCGCCCGTGCTTTCCGGGTAAAAGAAGTTTTTCCGGTTTCGGTTTTGGACAAACCGACGGATTAGTCTCTTGTCCGGATATCCATGGGCGAGGCCCCGAGTGTTGGACCCCTGTCCCGCGCGAGAAGTGCTACTTCCGCTGCTAGTACCCGAATCCGTTGCTCGGTGGGAATAGGGATCTTACAGTTGGTATCAGAGCAAAATTGAAAGCTAATAAAGATAATTAAATTCTTATCTGAAATTGGTAAAAAGAATTCAGAAATAGCATTTTCATAATGTATTTTCATTCCGTAAGCTTCTTTAATGAAGAAATTTTAATCAAAAAAAAAAATTTATTTTTATAGATGGAAGTTCCCCATTTATCTGGTATTCCCGACCTCACCCAGTCTCAAGATATGATTGCGTTTGCCTTCGAGCATCTCATCTCTTCCGCTTCAACTCGAATAAGCCGAAGAAGACTTGCACGCCATTTCGAGGATTTATATTTTCCTAACCCAGCGAAGAGAATTCAGCATAAGTGGTTTGCAGGGCAATATGTCCACGCCTCTTGCGACCGCCGTGCAATGCTGTGGGAGAACCTCTCATTGGCTATGATTTTGTTAAAGCTGAAAATCGTACGTGGCGTCATTTTATATCATTCAACGCCTCGAAATTTCAGGCTTGCATGCCAAGTCTACAGACTTCTTAGTTGTTTTATTCCTAAATGGAATATAATAGCTCCCTTGTCAGTAAGTGGACGTTTGTATCAGGGCATGGCTATGGCCCAATACCGTCGTCATATGCGTTTCCCAAGGAGATTTTGAATTTTGGAGCCGAGCTGCTCTATGTACATAATGCAACTTTTATATAAATAAAAAAATATTTTTCGGAGAAAAAAAAAATCTTGTTGTATAAATGATTGTTTACGGCGGACGATCTGTGGATAAAGAAAATCTATTTATCAGACTTAAGTCATAGATCTCCAATAAGATCAACTGAGGAGCAAATTATGTCAAAAGTTTATCAAGACGCACAAAAAGGTTGTAATTGTTGATATAATTCATACAAATTGTTAATTCAAATTGAAATTCGTAAATTAGTAATTGGGTCTTCAATTGAAGTACTGCAATTGTATGGAACCCTGACTTGCTTGAGACCTAGACATGATGGTATTTACCTTATAGTTTCGAGTATCATGACTATCCGTATATACCGAGGGTATAACTGCAGCTCTTTACCGACAGTATATACGAGTAAATCTAAGACTTGAAATTATAAGCGTTAATGCTATCCAGATGATGATTTCGAATGTGGTTGATATGATTTTTAATTCTGTTTGAGAATTGATGAATTGAATTGGATTCTGATTGAAAAATGACGATTTCCAAAATTTAGTTGAAATGTAATATGCTGAGCGAAACCACAATGAGGATAAATGGGACGAGTCCCAGTGATGATATTCATAACTAGAATGATGATAATGATTTCAGCAAATCACTATGAGATTAGTGGATTGTGCTGTCAGATTGCTACTGTTAACACTTGAGACGGTAGATTAAGTTAAGGGATGACAAATTGAGAACTTGCTTAACTAAAATTCCTGTGGAGGAATGTTCAGAAGGAAAATTTTCAGACTAATGGACCATTATCGTGTTAAAGATATGAATGATATGATCTGAATGAATTGTTATTTAATGATGAGTTCTATATAAGGGATAATAATCCCCGTATTCTGTTGGGTTGACCAGAATATAAGGAACCCCAGAATAAATTGGATCTTAAGAAAAGAGTTGTCCTCTACCTTGCGAGATGAGGACATCTTGCACTTTTCAAGTGGGGTAGAATGTAAGATTCTCCCCCAGCCTTCGAGGTATACAGGAGTAAGAATCTCCCTTTCTGATCTTATAATTATTCTCTCTCTAAAATAAAAGAAAGATTCTGTTTAAAAAAGGAAGGACCTTTTCCCTGAATACTTCTCAAGAGTCCCACCTGTTTTAAGGTTCAGAACAATGAGTTCAGAAGTGAGAATCGATGTTTTGGATATCAAGGTTTTGGTCTTCATTCGATTACGGCCCAAAAGAAGTTCTTTATCTCTTGGGAAGTATAAGAAGTTATCTCCCAGATATTGTGGACCAAAGAAAGTAGGTGATTTAGCTTACGAACTTCTTTTATCTCCTCATCTCAAAGTTCTAAATGCCTTCTATAGAAAAATATGCCAAACCCAAATCATGGAAAGACGGTAAAACTTCAGTGGCAAGTTACCGTTGGCTTCTAAGTTACGCTAGCTCCTTCCTTTATATAAGTCGTAACTTTTACTTGTCGTTCACAGTAATCTTACTCCCATCGATCTCCTTTCTTTCTTAATCTCCTTCATGGCTTGGCAACAAGAATTAGTTTTATCCATAATGATTCCTCACCTTCAAGACGCAAGTGAGTCTGTGAAGAAGGATTTTATAGAACAGTATGAGCGCTCACTTTTTCCTCACCTAGGAACTTCTGTAGCGCAGACCAAATGGCGGACCTATCAAGACATAACTAGGGTAACACCTTGGGGTCAGCAGCACTTTCGTAACAATGTCCGCTTGGCCATGGTTATCGAAGCTTTGGGTTTGGGTCCCCGATACTACTGCGTCATGAGATCAAGGCATCCTGGGTTTTCTGAGCGGGTCTTCTTACTGGCGTGTTTTCTTCCTCATGAGAAGATATGCCTTTACCCCGTTTTTGGCTTGCCTCTCAGAGGTCCTTTTGTTAGAACACCTCATACCACTGAGATAGGCACAGCAATAACCCACAGAATCATTCCCATAGATGAGTTACCTTATACTTGTGCAGCTTGTGAGGACTGCTTTTGTGATCATATGATGGACGGACTTATGGAAGTGTAAAGAGTTCTTCTATCTTTACTGTATAAGTTCCGAGAATGAATAAAGTTTAAATCTTGTTCTTATCTTAAATCTTGCTCTCTTGAGACTTTTTTTTTAATTGCTGGTTAATCTTAATTTTTTTAAAAAAAATTTTCTCTCAGTCTCATACTTGTGCATCTTGCGAAATTACCCCCAGTTTGCGAGATGAGGGCATCTCGTGTTTTTTTAAGTTGAGTAGAATGTAAGATTCCTCTCCCAACCCCTTTTTGATGTCTAGTATCTTCCCCTGTAATCAACCCCTCTTCAGAAATATAAAGACCTTGTTTCTAACTATTTTAGCCTAGAGAGAGAAAATATTCTAGAGAGAGAATATTCAGATTTTGAATATTTTTGGATAGAAAAATATCTCTTATAATTCAGATGAGTTCCCCTGAAACAGGAATTCAAAAAGAATTTTCCAATGTGCAATTGGAATTAATTGGAAATAGGTATAAAGAACCTTAGTCTAAGGGTCTAGATTTTCAGAAATCTTTAGACTATGGTCCAATTAAGGTTCCTATGGGCCAATAGCATCAATCCATGTGTAGGGAGTAGATAAATCCAATTTGTAAAAAAGAAGATACCCAAAAATGAGTAAATGCTCACATAAGGTGAAGAGTTGAAAATGTACAAGGTTTATTAGTAAAAAACTATGAGCAATATTAAAAATATGAGATATTTTGGGAATAATGATTTTATTATGACACATATGTAAGGAAGGGGAGTCCCTTAAATGCTCACATAAGATGAAGAGTTGAAAATGTACAAGGTTTATTAGTAAAAAACTATGAGCAATATTAAAATGATTCCATTATGACACATATGTAAGGAAGGGGAGTTCTTTAAAGGATGTGCATATTTCACATAAGATGCAGAGTTGAAAATGTACAAGGTTTATTAGTAAAAAACTATGAGCAATATTAAAATGATTCCATTATGACACATATGTAAGGAAAGAGAGTTCTTTAAAGGATGTGCATATTTCACATAAGATGAAGAGTTGAAAATGTACAAGGTTTATTAGTAAAAAACTATGAGCAATATTAAAATGATTCCATTATGACACATATGTAAGGAAAGAGAGTTCTTTAAAGGAGGTGCATATTTCACATGCTTGAATGAGTTTTAAACTCATAAAAATTGAGATATTTCATCTCTCCTCTCTCCTAATTTAAGTCTAGTTCCAAAAAGTTAGCTTAACTGACCTAAAAATGGTCAAATATTGACCAAACTGATTTAGAAAATTCTAGAATCAGTTTGTTTGGTTAGGAGCTCAATTTTTCCTATAAATAGAAGCCTCCCCCTTGTTGAAAAATATATAGTGTTTATGCATCGTTACTCTACTCCACCTAAGCCAAGAACTGTGAATTCATTTAATAATTCACTAGTTTTTGGAGCTTCCCTCTTTCTTCAATCCCCATTAGTGGCTCCATCAACATACTTAACCAATTGATTGGTTAGGGGCCTCTACCGTGAACAAAGAATCAAGCAATTTGTAAGGTAATTAGTGAATATTGATCTTTCTATAATTTCTCAATGTTTCTCTCTTCTCAACCCCTCTCAAGCTTGAGAAGTTTAATTGGTATGGTTTTTTTTAAATGCTAATGAAGTTTGAATAGTAGTGAAGAGTTACATAATGCTATTGAAGTTAATTTTTATTTATGTTTAAATTCTAATGATTTTTATGTAAATTCCCTCTCTCACTCAAGAAATGGTCATACTCATGACCCATTCTCAATCCAAATCAAGCTTTTCATAAAGCTTTTCCTTAACCCAAGATTAAGCTATGCTTGAGGCCAAATTATTGGCTTTTTTCTATGCTTTTAGTTTATGATTCAATCCATTATGGATTAATAATCCAATTAGAGATTATTTTAATTATTCCTTAATGATAAGCATTATCCCTTAGAAAAATTGAGATTTATCAGTCATAGCAGCGGAGCTATGGCAAAATTTTTATAAAAATTATGCATAAAATAATCTCATTCAAAGCATAAAAAGAGGACTTCCTACCATATTCTAGGAATTATCATCCTAGATTAATTGAAAGAATTTCATTACAATCATGGAGAAATTGAATTTTAATATCATGCATAAAGGATAAGTTTTTATATCAAAAGTGTTATTTTTACCATTTTTATTTCATGCATAGAAGTATGCATAATGGATAAATTTTTATATCAAAAGTGTTATTTTTATCATTTTTAATTTTCATGCATAGAAGTATGCATAAAAGAAATTTTTTTTATATCAAAAGTGTTACTTTTATCATTTTTATTTTTTCATGCATAGAAGTATGCATAAAGGAAAAAATTTTATATCAAAAGTGTTACTTTTATCATTTTTAATTTTCATGCATAGAAGTATGCATAAAGGAAAATTTTTTATATCAAAAGTGTTACTTTTATCATTTTTAATTTTCATGCATAGAAGTATGCATAAAGGAAAAATTTTTATATCAAAAGTGTTACTTTTATCATATTGGATTTCATGCATATAGGTATGCATAAAAGATATTCTTTTTATACTAAAAGTGTGATTTTCCTCATAAATGGATTTTATGCTTAACTTAGATGCATAAGAGAAATTCTTTTATTCTAAAAGTGTAATTTCCTACCAAACTGAATTTATGCATAAGAAGATGCATTAAAAGATTGATTTTAATTTCGAAAGTGTTAGTCTCCTTAAATGGAATTTATGTATAAATAAATGTGTAGAGAAATCTTATATTAAATATAAGAATTCTCTTTTTTTTTAAAAAAGATATGAAATGTGATAAGATGTGATAAGAGGTGTATGAGATGTGATAAGAATTGATAAGATGCGTATGGAAAGTGATAGGATGTGATAAGATGTGTATGGGATGAGGTAAGAAGTGTATGTGATAGAATAGGATGTATATGGGTTGTGATAGGGCGAGAATGGATGTGATGTAAAAGATTAGATGTGAAGACATATGGGGTTACATGAATGGGAATGTGGAAATGGATGTATGTATGTGGATGTGTGGATGTGGAGATGGGAGTATGGATGTATGAATGTGAAAGTGGATGTATGAATGTGAAAATGGATGTATGCATGAAGATGTATATGCATAGATGTGAATGTGGATGTAGATGTGGATGTATAGATGTGAATGGGAATGTGGATGTGGATGTATGTATGTATGTGGATGTAGATGTGAATGTATAGATGTGAATGGGAATGTGGATGTGGATGTATATGAATGTGGATGTAGATGTGGATGTATAGATGTGAATGGGAATGTGGATGTGGATGTATGTATGTATGTGGATGTGGATGTATGTATGTATGTGGATATGGATGTATGAATGAGGACGTGATAATGGATGTATGCATGTAGATGTGGATATATGGATGTGAATATGAATGTGGATGTGGATGTGGATGTGGATGTATGGATGTGGATATGGATGTGTATGTATGAATGTAGATAAGGGATGTGGATGTATAAATGAGGATGTAAAAATGGAGGTATGCATGTAGATGTGGATGTATGGATGTGAATATGGATGTGGATGTGGATGTATAAATGAGGATGTGAATGTGGATGTGAATGTGAATGTGGATGTGAATGTGGATGTATGGATGTGTATGTATGAATGTGGATATGGGATGTGGATGTATAAATGAGGATGTGAAAATGGATGTATCCATGTAAATGTGGATGTATGAATGTGAATGTGAATTAATGTGTCGTCGATATGAGGAAATGGATGAGAATGAGTACACATTGAATGGAATGTGGAATAAGTAATGTGGACTAAGGAGGGATAATGTGGAAAGATGAGAGTTTGATTTAGAAACTGTATTTTGTGACTGTTTGTAAATGACTGTTTTATGTCAAGAATGCTGGGGAAGCATTTTGACCATCTTGTGGATTAAGGTCATGAAGACCTAACTGTTAAAGTTGCAACTGCTGACGGAGAGTCAATGGAGGACGTCTCGCGTAGCAAGGTCGACCGAGGTCTTGACCAGCCTCGGTTCGATTTAAATGGTGAGCTTCCGGTACGGTGGATGAGAGACCAAGGAAGCGGCCTATGAGTGAAGCGCTAGGTCACCTGCGAAGGATCCTAGAGGGTGCTGACCATACGGTGCTCGGGCTCTGGGTCGCCTAGGATACCCACGCGTGCGTCGAGGAAGATATTGGAACAAGGAGTAAGAGTTGTTTTGTGAAACCGGGCATGGATCTGGTTGATTGACCTTGCTGGTCTTCAATGGATGAGTCCATGGCTCTTTATATGGATCTGTTGGTTGATCTTGCTGATCTTCAACGAGAGTCCATCTTGATTTTTATAAGTGATTATATTGCCGAGTATTATGGGCTAGGAACTATTGAAAAGGCCCCCTGTGTGGACAGGTGGTGAGCGTTCTAGTTGCCAATGATGCCATAGATACTCTGATGAAGGAATGATGGGAAATTATGAATCAACCGGATAAATTGGAAGATTATGATCAGTGGTACTATAGTTTCATTAAAGGATTGTTTTAAAGTTAGTTGATGCTAAGAAAAAGGCAATTTCATATTGGGTGTGTAAGTGGTGTGGCTAGTTCTATGTTTGCATGAACTTCCGGCTAGGGGGCCTTGGAACTCTTTTCCTTGGTACCCGGGACAAAACCTAACCAAATTCCAAAATTGGATCCCATCACTACAGTGGTTGGGCGGTTGGCTAACCCATGGGATCGGATGGGGTTAGGCTGGACTGATGGATCCGTAAATCGAGATTTAATTTCTATTATTACGATAGATGAAGTAAATCCCGGATAGAAATTGTTCTATGGATATGAATCAACGGCTGTGCCTCTTGATGGGAAAAAAAGCGTTGATCCCAATGATCCAAGTGCAAGTTCTTCCTTGAATTGACCAAGTACCGTTAAAGGTGCAGTCAGATCAGTTTGATCAGTAATGATCTTGACTACGTTAGAGTAAAGAGTTATCCTGGTGGAATCGCCCGTGCTTTCCGGGTAAAGGAAGTTTTTCCGGTTTCGGTTTTGGACAAACCGATGGATTAGTCTCTTGTCCGGATATCCGTGGGCGAGGCCCCGAGTGTTGGACCCCTGTCCCGCGCAAGAAGTGCTACTTCCGCTGCTAGTACCCGAATCCGTTGCTCGGTGGGAATAGGGATCTTACACCTCATTACAAAAGGCATTCCCCTCTCTTCTCTATAATGTTAGGCCTCATTACAAAAGGCATTTCCCTCTCTTCTCTAACAAAACCAACCATTCTCTATCCTAGGTGAATGGTTAATTGATTAATGTTAAGTTTTCTTTGTATAATGATTATTTTATTATAAAAGTGTTACTTTTAGCATAATTGAATTTCATGCATAGAGGTATGCATAAAAGCTGATTATTTTATTATAAAAGTGTTACTTTTAGCATAATTGAATTTCATGCATAGAGGTATGCATAAAAGATGATTATTTTATTATAAAAGTGTTACTTTTAGCATAATTGAATTTTATGCATAGAGGTAAGCATAAAAGATGATTATTTTATTATAAAAGTGTTACTTTTAGCATAATTGAATTTCGTGCATAAAGGTATGCATAAAAGATGATTATTTTATTATAAAAGTGTTACTTTTAGCATAATTGAATTTTATGCATAGAGGTAAGCATAAAAGATGATTGTTTTATTATAAAAGTGTTACTATTAGCATAATTGAATTTTATGCATAGAGGTAGGCATAAAAGATTATTATTTTATTATAAAAGTGTTACTTTTAGCATAATTGAATTTCATGCATAGAGGTATGCATAAAAGATGATTATTTTATTATAAAAGTGTTACTTTTAGCATAATTGAATTTCATGCATAGAGGTAGGCATAAAAGATGATTATTTTATTATAAAAGTGTTACTTTTAGCATAATTGAATTTCATGCATAGAGGTATGCATAAAAGATGATTATTTTATTCTAAAAGTGTAATTCCTAGTAAATTGAATTTATGCATAGGAAGATGCATAAAAGATTGATTTCTAATTCAAAAGTATCTTTCTCATCTAAATTGAATTTATGCATAGGAAGATGCATAAAAGATTGAATTTTAATTCAAAGTGTCATTCTCATTTAAAATGAATTTATGCATAGGAAGATGCATAAAAGATTGATTTTTATTCGAAAATGTTAGTCTCCTTAAACAGAATTTATGCATAAATAGATGCGTAAAGAAATCTTATATCAAATATAAGAATTCTCTTGTATTCTATAAATAGATATGGGAAATGATAAGATGTGATAAGATGCATATGAGATGAGTTAGGATGTGATAAGATGAGTTAAGATGTGATAAGATGTGTATGGGATGAGGTAAGAAGTGTATGTGATGGGATAAGTTGTATATGGGTTGTGATAGGGTGAGAATGGATGTAATGTAAAAGAATAGATGTGAAGGCGTATGTGGATATTTGAATGAGAATGTAGATGTATGGATGTGAATGTGGATGTGGATGTGGATTTATGGATGTGAATGTGGATGTGTATGTGTATGTATAGATGTATGCATGTAGATGTGGATGTATGAATGTGGATGTGGATGTATGGATGTGAATGTGGATGTGGATGTGGATATATGGATGTGAATGTGGATGTGTATGTATGGATGTATGCATGTAGATGTGGATGCATGAATGTGGATGTATGGATGTGAATGTGGATGGGTATGTGTGCATGTGGATGTGGATGTATGGATGTGAATGTGGATGTGTATGTATGGATGTATGCATGTAGATGTGGATGTATGAATGTGGATGTGGATGTATGGATGTATGCATGTAGATGTGGATGCATGAATGTGGATGGGTATATATGAATGTATGAATGTGGATGTGGATGCATAGATGTGAATGTGGATGCATGGATGTGAATGTGGATGTGTATATATGGATGTATGCATGTAGATGTGGATGTACGAATGTGGATGTGGATGTATGGATGTGGATGTGGATGTGGATGTGGATGTATGGATGTGAATGTGGATGTGTATGTATGGATGTATGCATGTAGATGTGGATGTGGATGTATGGATGTGAATGTGGATGTGGATGTGGATGTGGATGTATGGATGTGAATGTGGATGTGGATGTGGATGCATGGATGTGAATGTGGATGTGCATGTATGGATGTATGCATATAGATGTGGATGTATGGATGTGAATGTGGATGTGGATGTTGATGTGGATGTATGGATGTGCATGTGGATGTGTATGTATGGATGTATACATGTAGATGTGGATGTATGAATGTGGATGTGGATGTATGGATGTGAATGTGGATGTGGATGTGGATACATGGATGCGAATGTGGATGTGTATGTATGGATGTATGCATATAGATGTGGATGTATGAATGTGGATATGGATGTATGGATGTGAATGTGGATGTGGATGTGGATGTATGGATGTGAATGTGGATGTGTATGTATGGATGTATGCATGTAGATGTGGATGTATGAATGTGGATGTGGATGTATGGATGTGAATGTGGATGTGGATGTGGATGTGGATGTGGATGTATGGATGTATACATGTAGATGTGGATGTATGAATGAGGATGTGAAAATGGATGTATGCATGGATGTGTATAAAGAATAATGAATGTGAATGGGTATGGGAAATAATGTATCGTCGATATGAGTGAATGGATGAGAATGAGTACATATGAATGGAATGTGGAATAATTAATGTGGATTGAGGAGGTATAATATGGAAAGACGGAGTTCGATATAGAAACTGTATTTTGTGACCTATTTGTAAATGACTGTTTTATGTCAAGAATGCTGGGGAAGCATTTTGACCGTCTTGTGGATTAAGGTCATGGAGACCTAACTGATAAAGTTGCAACTGCTGACGGAGAGTCAATGGACGACGTCTCGTGTAGCAAGGTCGGCCGAGGTCTTGACTAGCCTCGGTTCGATTTAAATGGTGAGCTTCTGGTACAGTGGATGAGGGACCAAGGAAGCGGCCTATGAGTGAAGCGCTAGGTCACCTGCAAAGGATCCTAGAGGGTGTTGACCATACGGTGCTCGGGTTCTGGGTTGCCGACAGGGATTTAATATTCACGTGATCACAAGATTTTTTGTGATAATAACACATGTGAACAAGTTATTCAATGTTCTCATGTTACCGTTCACAAAATAACATGTTCTCATGTTCTCATGTGAACGGTAACATGTTCTCATGTTACCGTTCACAAAATAACAGGTCACTTGCCATTTGGGAACCCCTTAAAAGCTTGGCTACACATGGGAATAAGCTATTCACATGTTCTCATGTTACCATCTTCACATAATAGCAGGTCAGTGGCCACCTAAGAAGATTTTTTATGCTCGACAAAGATAATTTTTTAAGGCCCTTGTGAAAGCTTTGTGAATATAACATGTGATCACAAGATTTTTTGTGTTATTAACATATGTTATTAACATGTTCACATGTTTTCGTTTACGTCAGTGAAATCCCTGGTCGCTGAAGATACCCACACGTACGTCGTGGAAGATATTGGAATAAAGAATAAGAATTGTTTTCTGAAACGGGGCATGGATCTGGTTGATTGACCTTGCTGGTCCTCAACGGATGAGTCCATGGCTCTTTTATATGGATCTGTGGGTTGATCTTGCTGATCTTCCATGGAGATTCCATTCTGTTATATGAATATATTGCCGGTTACTATGAGCTAGGAACTATGGAAAAGGCCCCTGAGAGAACAGGTGGTGAGCGTTCTGGTTGCCAACAATGATGCCATAAGTACACCGATGAATGAATGACTGGAAATAAGGATTCAACTAGAGACTTCGAGGATTGTCATCAGTGACATAATGGTTTCATTAAAGGATTGTTTTAAAGTTAGCTGATGCTAAGGAAAAGGCAATTTCATATTGGGTGTGTAAGTAGTGTTACTAGTTTTATGTTTGCATGAACTTCCGGCTAGGGGGCCTGGAAACTCTTTTCCTTGGTACCCGAGACAAAACCTAACCAAATCCCTAATTGGATCGCATCACTACAGTGAACTGGGAGGTTGGCTAACCCATGGGACTAGATGGGGTTAGGCTGGACTGATGGATCCGTAAATCGAGACTCAATTTCTGTTATTACGATAGATGAAGTAAATCCCGGATAGTAATTGTTCTATGGATAGGAATCAACGACTGTGCCTCTTGATGGGGAAAAAATGATCCAAGTGCAAGTTCTTCCTTGATCTGATCGAGTATCTGTATAGGTACAGTCGGATCCGAGTTTGATAAGTAATGGTCTTGACTACGTTAGAGTAAAAAGTTATCCTGGAGCAATCGCCCGTGCTTTCCGGATAAGGGAAGTTTTTTCAGGTGCAGTTTTGGAAAAACCAACGGATTAGTCTCTTGTCTAGATATCCGTGGACGAGGCCCCGAGTGTGGAACCCTGCCTCGTGCAAGAAATGCTACTTCCGCTGCTAGCACCCCAAATCCGTTGTGCGTGGGGCCAGGGATCTCACAACATAAGTATCCATCAATGAAGGTCTTGAAGTCTCGAACTTGTGTAATCAAGAATGGTGTTGGAGCTGAAATTTGACATTGCTTGAAAATATACATCAAGTGTGGAAATGTGAATGTTTGGTTTGTCCTCAACCTTTTAGTAAACATTGGATCAATATTCTCGTGTGTGTATGACCCACCATTAGAAAACCCAATTGTATCATTTTGAAAGCTCCTCTAGCAACCAACAAAGAAAGGCATGCAAACAAGTAAAAATTCTTATTCTTAGATGCACAATTATCCAATTGCAACATTAGGTTCTCTAGTAGCCTTTTGAAATCACCATGTTGTGTGTTATCTTGTATTTCCTTAGATGTAGATGCAAGATCTGGGTCAACAACTATATAAGAGGGTTTCCCAAAGCTTGAGGTATTATGGTGATCAAGAGCCACTCGTGAGTTCAAGGCGTTAAATAACGTGCTACTCGATCTTGGCATTCCATCATAAGCAAGGTCCCCATAGTCATGTCTATCACATCTCTCCAAGTTCCTTAAACACACGGCAAGAGAACCAATTGTGAAATTTGGATCTGATGGCCATAAGCCGATAGAAAAGTTCCCATAATGCCCTTGACCATGTCCATGAGTTATCATGCTTGTTAATGATATTGGTAGCTGTATGGATTTATCTGTTTCCTTTGAGCACACCTTCAATCTAGGGATTGTTGTTTTCTTCTGGTCCATCTTATCGTGTATAATGAATAAGTATTTTTGAGGATTCAATTGAGATCTCAGACGCCATGCATAATATAAATTTCTACAACTAAGCTGTTGTGACATGTTTCTTTCCTCTTGGCACTTTATAGCTCCTAATTTTTCTTGGACTCCACTGCACGTAGCACATTTTGAAAACTCACTTGTCTTGGCAAGGCTCACATGCATAAACTCTGTATTCAAAATCCTATTAAAGGTAGACATGGACATCTCTTTTTGTTTCAATGTTAGATTCACCTCATTCAAAATGTCAACTTGTTTATATCTATTGTGACTGCTCTAGCTGCTGCAGTTTGAGAGGTATACAGGAGTAAGAATCTCCCTTTCTGATCTTATAATTATTCTCTCTCTAAAATAAAAGAAAGATTCTGTTTAAAAAAGGAAGAACCTTTTCCCTGAATACTTCTCAAGAGTCCCACCTGTTTTAAGATTCAGAACAATGAGTTCAGAAGTGAGAATCGATGTTTTGGATATCAAGGTTTTGGTCTTCATTCGATTACGGCCCAAAAGAAGTTCTTTATCTCTTGGGAAGTATAAGAAGTTATCTCCCAGATATTGTGGACCAAAGAAAGTAGGTGATTTAGCTTACGAACTTCTTTTATCTCCTCATCTCAAAGTTCTAAATGCCTTCTATAGAAAAATATGCCAAACCCAAATCATGGAAAGACGGTAAAACTTCAGTGGCAAGTTACCGTTGGCTTCTAAGTTACGCTAGCTCCTTCCTTTATATAAGTCGTAACTTTTACTTGTCGTTCACAGTAATCTTACTCCCATCGATCTCCTTTCTTTCTTAATCTCCTTCATGGCTTGGCAACAAGAATTAGTTTTATCCATAATGATTCCTCACCTTCAAGACGCAAGTAAGTCTGTGAAGAAGGATTTTATAGAACAGTATGAGCGCTCACTTTTTCCTCACCTAGGAACTTCTGTAGCGCAGACCAAATGGCGGACCTATCAAGACATAACTAGGGTAACACCTTGGGGTCAGCAGCACTTTCGTAAAAATGTCCGCTTGGCCATGGTTATCGAAGCTTTGGGTTTGGGTCCCCGATACTACTGCGTCATGAGATCAAGGCATCCTGGGTTTTCTGAGCGGGTCTTCTTACTGGCGTGTTTTCTTCCTCATGAGAAGATATGCCTTTACCCCGTTTTTGGCTTGCCTCTCAGAGGTCTTTTTGTTAGAACACCTCATACCACTGAGATAGGCACAGCAATAACCCACAGAATCATTTCCATAGATGAGTTACCTTATACTTGTGCAGCTTGTGAGGACTGCTTTTGTGATCATATGATGGACGGACTTATGGAAGTGTAAAGAGTTCTTCTATCTTTACTGTATAAGTTCCGAGAACGAATAAAGTTTAAATCTTGTTCTTATCTTGAATCTTGCTCTCTTGAGACTTTTTTTTAATTGCTGGTTAATCTTAATTTTTTTTTAAAAAAATTTCTCTCAGTCTCATACTTGTGCATCTTGCGAAATTACCCCCAGTTTGCGAGATGAGGCATCTCGCGTTTTTTTAAGTTGGGTAGAATGTAAGATTCCTCTCCCAACCCCTTTTTGATGTCTAGTATCTTCCCCTCTAATCAACCCCTCTTCAGAAATATAAAGACCTTGTTTCTAACTATTTTAGCCTAGAGAGAGAAAATATTCTAGAGAGAGAATATTCAGATTTTGAATATTTTTGGATAAAAAAATATCTCTTATAATTCAGATGAGTTTCCCTGAAACAAGAATTCAAAAAGAATTTTCCAATGTGCAATTGGAATTAATTGGAAATAGGTATAAAGAACCTTAGTCTAAGGGTCTAGATTTTCAAAAATCTTTAGACTATGGTCCAATTAAGGTTCCTATGGGCCAATAGCATCAATCCATGTGTAGGGAGTAGATAAATCCAATTTGTAAAAAAGAAGATACCCAAAAATGAGTAAATGCTCACATAAGGTGAAGAGTTGAAAATGTACAAGGTTTATTAGTAAAAAACTATGAGCAATATTAAAAATATGAGATATTTTGGGAATAATGATTTTATTATGACACATATGTAAGGAAGGGGAGTCCCTTAAATGCTCACATAAGATGAAGAGTTGAAAATGTACAAGGTTTATTAGTAAAAAACTATGAGCAATATTAAAATGATTCCATTATGACACATATGTAAGGAAGGGGAGTTCTTTAAAGGATGTGCATATTTCACATAAGATGAAGAGTTGAAAATGTACAAGGTTTATTAGTAAAAAACTATGAGCAATATTAAAATGATTCCATTATGACACATATGTAAGGAAAGAGAGTTCTTTAAAGGATGTGCATATTTCACATAAGATGAAGAGTTGAAAATGTACAAGGTTTATTAGTAAAAAACTATGAGCAATATTAAAATGATTCCATTATGACACATATGTAAGGAAAGAGAGTTCTTTAAAGGAGGTGCATATTTCACATGCTTGAATGAGTTTTAAACTCATAAAAATTGAGATATTTCATCTCTCCTCTCTCCTCATTTAAGTCTAGTTCCAAAAAGTTAGCTTAACTGACCTAAAAATGGTCAAATATTGACCAAACTGATTTAGAAAATTCTAGAATCAGTTTGTTTGGTTAGGAGCTCAATTTTTCCTATAAATAGAAGCCTCCCCCTTGTTGAAAAATATATAGTGTTTATGCATCGTTACTCTACTCCACCTAAGCCAAGAACTCTGAATTCATTTAATAATTCACTAGTTTTTGGAGCTTCCCTCTTTCTTCAATCCCCATTAGTGGCTCCATCAACATACTTAATCAATTGATTGGTTGGGGGCCTCTACCGTGAACAAAGAATCAAGCAATTTGTAAGGTAATTAGTGAATATTGATCTTTCTATAATTTCTCAATGTTTCTCTCTTCTCAACCCCTCTCAAGCTTGAGAAGTTTAATTGGTATGGTTTTTTTTAAATGCTAATGAAGTTTGAATAGTAGTGAAGAGTTACATAATGCTATTGAAGTTAATTTTCATTTATGTTTAAATTCTAATGATTTTTATGTAAATTCCCTCTCTCACTCAAGAAATGGTCATACTCATGACCCATTCTCAATCCAAATCAAGCTTTTCATAAAGCTTTTCCTTAACCCAAGATTAAGCTATGCTTGAGGCCAAATTATTGGCTTTTTTCTATGCTTTTAGTTTATGATTCAATCCATTATGGATTAATAATCCAATTAGAGATTATTTTAATTATTCCTTAATGATAAGCATTATCCCTTAGAAAAATTGAGATTTATCAGTCATAGCAGCGGAGCTATGGCAAAATTTTTATAAAAATTATGCATAAAATAATCTCATTCAAAGCATAAAAAGAGGACTTCCTACCATACTCTAGGAATTATCATCCTAGATTAATTGAAAGAATTTCATTACAATCATGGAAAAATTAAATTTTAATATCATGCATAAAGGATAAGTTTTTATATCAAAAGTGTTATTTTTACCATTTTTATTTCATGCATAGAAGTATGCATAATGGATAAATTTTTATATCAAAAGTGTTATTTTTATCATTTTTAATTTTCATGCATAGAAGTATGCATAAAAGAATTTTTTTTGAATATCAAAAGTGTTACTTTTATTATTTTTATTTTTTCATGCATAGAAGTATGCATAAAGGAAAAATTTTTATATCAAAAGTGTTACTTTTATCATTTTTAATTTTCATGCATAGAAGTATGCATAAAGGAAAATTTTTTATATCAAAAGTGTTACTTTTATCATTTTTAATTTTCATGCATAGAAGTATGCATAAAGGAAAAATTTTTATATCAAAAGTGTTACTTTTATCATATTGGATTTCATGCATATAGGTATGCATAAAAGATATTCTTTTTATACTAAAAGTGTGATTTTCCTCATAAATGGATTTTATGCTTAACTTAGATGCATAAGAGAAATTCTTTTATTCTAAAAGTGTAATTTTCTACCAAACTGAATTTATGCATAAGACGATGCATAAAAGATTGATTTTAATTTCGAAAGTGTTAGTCTCCTTAAATGGAATTTATGTATAAATAAATGTGTAGAGAAATCTTATATTAAATATAAGAATTCTCTTTTTTTTTTAAAAAGATATGAAATGTGATAAGATGTGATAAGAGGTGTATGAGATGTGATAAGAATTGATAAGATGCGTATGGAAAGTGATAGGATGTGATAAGATGTGTATGGGATGAGGTAAGAAGTGTATGTGATAGAATAGGATGTATATGGGTTGTGATAGGGCGAGAATGGATGTGATGTAAAAGATTAGATGTGAAGACATATGGGGTTACATGAATGGGAATGTGGAAATGGATGTATGTATGTGGATGTGTGGATGTGGAGATGGGAGTATGGATGTATGAATGTGAAAGTGGATGTATGAATGTGAAAATGGATGTATGCATGAAGATGTATATGCATAGATGTGAATGTGGATGTAGATGTGGATGTATAGATGTGAATGGGAATGTGGATGTGGATGTATGTATGTATGTGGATGTAGATGTGAATGTATAGATGTGAATGGGAATGTGGATGTGGATGTATATGAATGTGGATGTAGATGTGGATGTATAGATGTGAATGGAAATGTGGATGTGGATGTATGTATGTATGTGGATGTAGATGTGGATGTATAGATGTGAATGGGAATGTGGATGTGGATGTATGTATGTATGTGGATGTGGATGTATGTATGTATGTGGATGTGGATGTATGAATGAGGACGTGATAATGGATGTATGCATGTAGATGTGGATATATGGATGTGAATATGAATGTGGATGTGGATGTGGATGTGGATGTATGGATGTGGATATGGATGTGTATGTATGAATGTAGATAAGGGATGTGGATGTATAAATGAGGATGTGAAAATGGAGGTATGCATGTAGATGTGGATGTATGGATGTGAATATGGATGTGGATGTGGATGTATAAATGAGGATGTGAATGTGGATGTGAATGTGAATGTGGATGTGAATGTGGATGTATGGATGTGTATGTATGAATGTGGATATGGGATGTGGATGTATAAATGAGGATGTGAAAATGGATGTATCCATGTAAATGTGGATGTATGAATGTGAATGTGAATTAATGTGTCGTCGATATGAGGAAATGGATGAGAATGAGTACACATTGAATGGAATGTGGAATAAGTAATGTGGACTAAGGAGGGATAATGTGGAAAGACGAGAGTTTGATTTAGAAACTGTATTTTGTGACTGTTTGTAAATGACTGTTTTATGTCAAGAATGCTGGGGAAGCATTTTGACCATCTTGTGGATTAAGGTCATGAAGACCTAACTGTTAAAGTTGCAACTGCTGACGGAGAGTCAATGGAGGACGTCTCGCGTAGCAAGGTCGACCGAGGTCTTGACCAGCCTCGGTTCGATTTAAATGGTGAGCTTCCGGTACGGTGGATGAGGGACCAAGGAAGCGGCCTATGAGTGAAGCGCTAGGTCACCTGCGAAGGATCCTAGAGGGTGCTGACCATACGGTGCTCGGGCTCTGGGTCGCCTAGGATACCCACGCGTGCGTCGAGGAAGATATTGGAACAAGGAGTAAGAGTTGTTTTGTGAAACCGGGCATGGATCTGGTTGATTGACCTTGCTGGTCTTCAATGGATGAGTCCATGGCTCTTTATATGGATCTGTTGGTTGATCTTGCTGATCTTCAACGAGAGTCCATCTTGATTTTTATAAGTGATTATATTGCCGAGTATTATGGGCTAGGAACTATTGAAAAGGCCCCCTGTGTGGACAGGTGGTGAGCGTTCTAGTTGCCAATGATGCCATAGATACTCTGATGAAGGAATGATGGGAAATTATGAATCAACCGGATAAATTGGAAGATTATGATCAGTGGTACTATGGTTTCATTAAAGGATTGTTTTAAAGTTAGTTGATGCTAAGAAAAAGGCAATTTCATATTGGGTGTGTAAGTGGTGTGGCTAGTTCTATGTTTGCATGAACTTCCGGCTAGGGGGCCTTGGAACTCTTTTCCTTGGTACCCGGGACAAAACCTAACCAAATTCCAAAATTGAATCCCATCACTACAGTGGTTGGGTGGTTGGCTAACCCATGGGATCGGATGGGGTTAGGCTGGACTGATGGATCCGTAAATCGAGATTTAATTTCTATTATTACGATAGATGAAGTAAATCCCGGATAGAAATTGTTCTATGGATATGAATCAACGGCTGTGCCTCTTGATGGGAAAAAAAGCGTTGATCCCAATGATCCAAGTGCAAGTTCTTCCTTGAATTGACCAAGTACCGTTAAAGGTGCAGTCAGATCAGTTTGATCAGTAATGATCTTGACTACGTTAGAGTAAAGAGTTATCCTGGTGGAATCGCCCGTGCTTTCCGGGTAAAGGAAGTTTTTCCGGTTTCGGTTTTGGACAAACCGATGGATTAGTCTCTTGTCCGGATATCCGTGGGCGAGGCCCCGAGTGTTGGACCCCTGTCCCGCGCGAGAAGTGCTACTTCCGCTGCTAGTACCCGAATCCGTTGCTCGGTGGGAATAGGGATCTTACACCTCATTACAAAAGGCATTCCCCTCTCTTCTCTATAATGTTAGGCCTCATTACAAAAGGCATTTCCCTCTCTTCTCTAACAAAACCAACCATTCTCTATCCTAGGTGAATGGTTAATTGATTAATGTTAAGTTTTCTTTGTATAATGATTATTTTATTATAAAAGTGTTACTTTTAGCATAATTGAATTTCATGCATAGAGGTATGCATAAAAGCTGATTATTTTATTATAAAAGTGTTACTTTTAGCATAATTGAATTTCATGCATAGAGGTATGCATAAAAGATGATTATTTTATTATAAAAGTGTTACTTTTAGCATAATTGAATTTTATGCATAGAGGTAAGCATAAAAGATGATTATTTTATTATGAAAGTGTTACTTTTAGCATAATTGAATTTCGTGCATAAAGGTATGCATAAAAGATGATTATTTTATTATAAAAGTGTTACTTTTAGCATAATTGAATTTTATGCATAGAGGTAAGCATAAAAGATGATGGTTTTATTATAAAAGTGTTACTATTAGCATAATTGAATTTTATGCATAGAGATAGGCATAAAAGATTATTATTTTATTATAAAAGTGTTACTTTTAGCATAATTGAATTTCATGCATAGAGGTATGCATAAAAGATGATTATTTTATTATAAAAGTGTTACTTTTAGCATAATTGAATTTCATGCATAGAGGTAGGCATAAAAGATGATTATTTTATTATAAAAGTGTTACTTTTAGCATAATTGAATTTCATGCATAGAGGTATGCATAAAAGATGATTATTTTATTCTAAAAGTGTAATTCCTAGTAAATTGAATTTATGCATAGGAAGATGCATAAAAGATTGATTTCTAATTCAAAAGTATCTTTCTCATCTAAATTGAATTTATGCATAGGAAGATGCATAAAAGATTGAATTTTAATTCAAAGTGTCATTCTCATTTAAAATGAATTTATGCATAGGAAGATGCATAAAAGATTGATTTTTATTCGAAAATGTTAGTCTCCTTAAACAGAATTTATGCATAAATAGATGCGTAAAGAAATCTTATATCAAATATAAGAATTCTCTTGTATTCTATAAATAGATATGGGAAATGATAAGATGTGATAAGATGCATATGAGATGAGTTAGGATGTGATAAGATGAGTTAAGATGTGATAAGATGTGTATGGGATGAGGTAAGAAGTGTATGTGATGGGATAAGATGTATATGGGTTGTGATAGGGTGAGAATGGATGTAATGTAAAAGAATAGATGTGAAGGCGTATGTGGATATTTGAATGAGAATGTAGATGTATGGATGTGAATGTGGATGTGGATGTGGATTTATGGATGTGAATGTGGATGTGTATGTGTATGTATAGATGTATGCATGTAGATGTGGATGTATGAATGTGGATGTGGATGTATGGATGTGAATGTGGATGTGGATGTGGATATATGGATGTGAATGTGGATGTGTATGTATGGATGTATGCATGTAGATGTGGATGCATGAATGTGGATGTATGGATGTGAATGTGGATGGGTATGTGTGCATGTGGATGTGGATGTATGGATGTGAATGTGGATGTGTATGTATGGATGTATGCATGTAGATGTGGATGTATGAATGTGGATGTGGATGTATGGATGTATGCATGTAGATGTGGATGCATGAATGTGGATGGGTATATATGAATGTATGAATGTGGATGTGGATGCATAGATGTGAATGTGGATGCATGGATGTGAATGTGGATGTGTATATATGGATGTATGCATGTAGATGTGGATGTACGAATGTGGATGTGGATGTATGGATGTGGATGTGGATGTGGATGTGGATGTATGGATGTGAATGTGGATGTGTATGTATGGATGTATGCATGTAGATGTGGATGTGGATGTATGGATGTGAATGTGGATGTGGATGTGGATGTGGATGTATGGATGTGAATGTGGATGTGGATGCATGGATGTGAATGTGGATGTGCATGTATGGATGTATGCATATAGATGTGGATGTATGAATGTGGATGTGGATGTATGGATGTGAATGTGGATGTGGATGTTGATGTGGATGTATGGATGTGCATGTGGATGTGTATGTATGGATGTATACATGTAGATGTGGATGTATGAATGTGGATGTGGATGTATGGATGTGAATGTGGATGTGGATGTGGATACATGGATGCGAATGTGGATGTGTATGTATGGATGTATGCATATAGATGTGGATGTATGAATGTGGATATGGATGTATGGATGTGAATGTGGATGTGGATGTGGATGTATGGATGTGAATGTGGATGTGTATGTATGGATGTATGCATGTAGATGTGGATGTATGAATGTGGATGTGGATGTATGGATGTGAATGTGGATGTGGATGTGGATGTGGATGTGGATGTATGGATGTATACATGTAGATGTGGATGTATGAATGAG
The DNA here is from genome assembly GCF_041138505.1 of Cibotium barometz. Classification (NCBI taxonomy): domain Eukaryota; kingdom Viridiplantae; phylum Streptophyta; class Polypodiopsida; order Cyatheales; family Cibotiaceae; genus Cibotium; species Cibotium barometz. The sequence goes on along the minus strand of NC_141062.1, from coordinate 40,123,037 downwards.
GATGTGAAAATGGATGTATGCATGGATGTGTATAAAGAATAATGAATGTGAATGGGTATGGGAAATAATGTATCGTCGATATGAGTGAATGGATGAGAATGAGTACATATGAATGGAATGTGGAATAATTAATGTGGATTGAGGAGGTATAATATGGAAAGACGGAGTTCGATATAGAAACTGTATTTTGTGACCTATTTGTAAATGACTGTTTTATGTCAAGAATGCTGGGGAAGCATTTTGACCGTCTTGTGGATTAAGGTCATGGAGACCTAACTGATAAAGTTGCAACTGCTGACGGAGAGTCAATGGACGACGTCTCGTGTAGCAAGGTCGGCCGAGGTCTTGACTAGCCTCGGTTCGATTTAAATGGTGAGCTTCTGGTACAGTGGATGAGGGACCAAGGAAGCGGCCTATGAGTGAAGCGCTAGGTCACCTGCAAAGGATCCTAGAGGGTGTTGACCATACGGTGCTCGGGTTCTGGGTTGCCGACAGGGATTTAATATTCACGTGATCACAAGATTTTTTGTGATAATAACACATGTGAACAAGTTATTCAATGTTCTCATGTTACCGTTCACAAAATAACATGTTCTCATGTTCTCATGTGAACGGTAACATGTTCTCATGTTACCGTTCACAAAATAACAGGTCACTTGCCATTTGGGAACCCCTTAAAAGCTTGGCTACACATGGGAATAAGCTATTCACATGTTCTCATGTTACCATCTTCACATAATAGCAGGTCAGTGGCCACCTAAGAAGATTTTTTATGCTCGACAAAGATAATTTTTTAAGGCCCTTGTGAAAGCTTTGTGAATATAACATGTGATCACAAGATTTTTTGTGTTATTAACATATGTTATTAACATGTTCACATGTTTTCGTTTACGTCAGTGAAATCCCTGGTCGCTGAAGATACCCACACGTACGTCGTGGAAGATATTGGAATAAAGAATAAGAATTGTTTTCTGAAACGGGGCATGGATCTGGTTGATTGACCTTGCTGGTCCTCAACGGATGAGTCCATGGCTCTTTTATATGGATCTGTGGGTTGATCTTGCTGATCTTCCATGAAGATTCCATTCTGTTATATGAATATATTGCCGGTTACTATGAGCTAGGAACTATGGAAAAGGCCCCTGAGAGAACAGGTGGTGAGCGTTCTGGTTGCCAACAATGATGCCATAAGTACACCGATGAATGAATGACTGGAAATAAGGATTCAACTAGAGACTTCGAGGATTGTCATCAGTGACATAATGGTTTCATTAAAGGATTGTTTTAAAGTTAGCTGATGCTAAGGAAAAGGCAATTTCATATTGGGTGTGTAAGTAGTGTTACTAGTTTTATGTTTGCATGAACTTCCGGCTAGGGGGCCTGGAAACTCTTTTCCTTGGTACCCGAGACAAAACCTAACCAAATCCCTAATTGGATCGCATCACTACAGTGAACTGGGAGGTTGGCTAACCCATGGGACTAGATGGGGTTAGGCTGGACTGATGGATCCGTAAATCGAGACTCAATTTCTGTTATTACGATAGATGAAGTAAATCCCGGATAGTAATTGTTCTATGGATAGGAATCAACGACTGTGCCTCTTGATGGGGAAAAAATGATCCAAGTGCAAGTTCTTCCTTGATCTGATCGAGTATCTTTATAGGTACAGTCGGATCCGAGTTTGATAAGTAATGGTCTTGACTACGTTAGAGTAAAAAGTTATCCTGGAGCAATCGCCCGTGCTTTCCGGATAAGGGAAGTTTTTTGAGGTGCAGTTTTGGAAAAACCAACGGATTAGTCTCTTGTCTAGATATCCGTGGACGAGGCCCCGAGTGTGGAACCCTGCCTCGTGCAAGAAATGCTACTTCCGCTGCTAGCACCCCAAATCCGTTGTGCGTGGGGCCAGGGATCTCACAACATAAGTATCCATCAATGAAGGTCTTGAAGTCTCGAACTTGTGTAATCAAGAATGGTGTTGGAGCTGAAATTTGACATTGCTTGAAAATATACATCAAGTGTGGAAATGTGAATGTTTGGTTTGTCCTCAACCTTTTAGTAAACATTGGATCAATATTCTCGTGTGTGTATGACCCACCATTAGAAAACCCAATTGTATCATTTTGAAAGCTCCTCTAGCAACCAACAAAGAAAGGCATGCAAACAAGTAAAAATTCTTATTCTTAGATGCACAATTATCCAATTGCAACATTAGGTTCTCTAGTAGCCTTTTGAAATCACCATGTTGTGTGTTATCTTGTATTTCCTTAGATGTAGATGCAAGATCTGGGTCAACAACTATATAAGAGGGTTTCCCAAAGCTTGAGGTATTATGGTGATCAAGAGCCACTCGTGAGTTCAAGGCGTTAAATAACGTGCTACTCGATCTTGGCATTCCATCATAAGCAAGGTCCCCATAGTCATGTCTATCACATCTCTCCAAGTTCCTTAAACACACGGCAAGAGAACCAATTGTGAAATTTGGATCTGATGGCCATAAGCCGATAGAAAAGTTCCCATAATGCCCTTGACCATGTCCATGAGTTATCATGCTTGTTAATGATATTGGTAGCTGTATGGATTTATCTGTTTCCTTTGAGCACACCTTCAATCTAGGGATTGTTGTTTTCTTCTGGTCCATCTTATCGTGTATAATGAATAAGTATTTTTGAGGATTCAATTGAGATCTCAGACGCCATGCATAATATAAATTTCTACAACTGAGCTGTTGTGACATGTTTCTTTCCTCTTGGCACTTTATAGCTCCTAATTTTTCTTGGACTCCACTGCACGTAGCACATTTTGAAAACTCACTTGTCTTGGCAAGGCTCACATGCATAAACTCTGTATTCAAAATCCTATTAAAGGTAGACATGGACATCTCTTTTTGTTTCAATGTTAGATTCACCTCATTCAAAATGTCAACTTGTTTATATCTATTGTGACTGCTCTAGCTGCTGCAGTTTGAGAGGTATACAGGAGTAAGAATCTCCCTTTCTGATCTTATAATTATTCTCTCTCTAAAATAAAAGAAAGATTCTGTTTAAAAAAGGAAGAACCTTTTCCCTGAATACTTCTCAAGAGTCCCACCTGTTTTAAGATTCAGAACAATGAGTTCAGAAGTGAGAATCGATGTTTTGGATATCAAGGTTTTGGTCTTCATTCGATTACGGCCCAAAAGAAGTTCTTTATCTCTTGGGAAGTATAAGAAGTTATCTCCCAGATATTGTGGACCAAAGAAAGTAGGTGATTTAGCTTACGAACTTCTTTTATCTCCTCATCTCAAAGTTCTAAATGCCTTCTATAGAAAAATATGCCAAACCCAAATCATGGAAAGACGGTAAAACTTCAGTGGCAAGTTACCGTTGGCTTCTAAGTTACGCTAGCTCCTTCCTTTATATAAGTCGTAACTTTTACTTATCGTTCACAGTAATCTTACTCCCATCGATCTCCTTTCTTTCTTAATCTCCTTCATGGCTTGGCAACAAGAATTAGTTTTATCCATAATGATTCCTCACCTTCAAGACGCAAGTGAGTCTGTGAAGAAGGATTTTATAGAACAGTATGAGCGCTCACTTTTTCCTCACCTAGGAACTTCTGTAGCGCAGACCAAATGGCGGACCTATCAAGACATAACTAGGGTAACACCTTGGGGTCAGCAGCACTTTCGTAACAATGTCCGCTTGGCCATGGTTATCGAAGCTTTGGGTTTGGGTCCCCGATACTACTGCGTCATGAGATCAAGGCATCCTGGGTTTTCTGAGCGGGTCTTCTTACTGGCGTGTTTTCTTCCTCATGAGAAGATATGCCTTTACCCCGTTTTTGGCTTGCCTCTCAGAGGTCTTTTTGTTAGAACACCTCATACCACTGAGATAGGCACAGCAATAACCCACAGAATCATTCCCATAGATGAGTTACCTTATACTTGTGCAGCTTGTGAGGACTGCTTTTGTGATCATATGATGGACGGACTTATGGAAGTGTAAAGAGTTCTTCTATCTTTACTGTATAAGTTCCGAGAACGAATAAAGTTTAAATCTTGTTCTTATCTTGAATCTTGCTCTCTTGAGACTTTTTTTTAATTGCTGGTTAATCTTAATTTTTTTTTAAAAAAATTTCTCTCAGTCTCATACTTGTGCATCTTGCGAAATTACCCCCAGTTTGCGAGATGAGGCATCTCGCGTTTTTTTAAGTTGGGTAGAATGTAAGATTCCTCTCCCAACCCCTTTTTGATGTCTAGTATCTTCCCCTCTAATCAACCCCTCTTCAGAAATATAAAGACCTTGTTTCTAACTATTTTAGCCTAGAGAGAGAAAATATTCTAGAGAGAGAATATTCAGATTTTGAATATTTTTGGATAGAAAAATATCTCTTATAATTCAGATGAGTTTCCCTGAAACAAGAATTCAAAAAGAATTTTCCAATGTGCAATTGGAATTAATTGGAAATAGGTATAAAGAACCTTAGTCTAAGGGTCTAGATTTTCAAAAATCTTTAGACTATGGTCCAATTAAGGTTCCTATGGGCCAATAGCATCAATCCATGTGTAGGGAGTAGATAAATCCAATTTGTAAAAAAGAAGATACCCAAAAATGAGTAAATGCTCACATAAGGTGAAGAGTTGAAAATGTACAAGGTTTATTAGTAAAAAACTATGAGCAATATTAAAAATATGAGATATTTTGGGAATAATGATTTTATTATGACACATATGTAAGGAAGGGGAGTCCCTTAAATGCTCACATAAGATGAAGAGTTGAAAATGTACAAGGTTTATTAGTAAAAAACTATGAGCAATATTAAAATGATTCCATTATGACACATATGTAAGGAAGGGGAGTTCTTTAAAGGATGTGCATATTTCACATAAGATGAAGAGTTGAAAATGTACAAGGTTTATTAGTAAAAAACTATGAGCAATATTAAAATGATTCCATTATGACACATATGTAAGGAAAGAGAGTTCTTTAAAGGATGTGCATATTTCACATAAGATGAAGAGTTGAAAATGTACAAGGTTTATTAGTAAAAAACTATGAGCAATATTAAAATGATTCCATTATGACACATATGTAAGGAAAGAGAGTTCTTTAAAGGAGGTGCATATTTCACATGCTTGAATGAGTTTTAAACTCATAAAAATTGAGATATTTCATCTCTCCTCTCTCCTCATTTAAGTCTAGTTCCAAAAAGTTAGCTTAACTGACCTAAAAATGGTCAAATATTGACCAAACTGATTTAGAAAATTCTAGAATCAGTTTGTTTGGTTAGGAGCTCAATTTTTCCTATAAATAGAAGCCTCCCCCTTGTTGAAAAATATATAGTGTTTATGCATCGTTACTCTACTCCACCTAAGCCAAGAACTGTGAATTCATTTAATAATTCACTAGTTTTTGGAGCTTCCCTCTTTCTTCAATCCCCATTAGTGGCTCCATCAACATACTTAACCAATTGATTGGTTGGGGGCCTCTACCGTGAACAAAGAATCAAGCAATTTGTAAGGTAATTAGTGAATATTGATCTTTCTATAATTTCTCAATGTTTCTCTCTTCTCAGCCCCTCTCAAGCTTGAGAAGTTTAATTGGTATGGTTTTTTTTAAATGCTAATGAAGTTTGAATAGTAGTGAAGAGTTACATAATGCTATTGAAGTTAATTTTCATTTATGTTTAAATTCTAATGATTTTTATGTAAATTCCCTCTCTCACTCAAGAAATGGTCATACTCATGACCCATTCTCAATCCAAATCAAGCTTTTCATAAAGCTTTTGCTTAACCCAAGATTAAGCTATGCTTGAGGCCAAATTATTGGCTTTTTTCTATGCTTTTAGTTTATGATTCAATCCATTATGGATTAATAATCTAATTAGAGATTATTTTAATTATTCCTTAATGATAAGCATTATCCCTTAGAAAAATTGAGATTTATCAGTCATAGCAGCGGAGCTATGGCAAAATTTTTATAAAAATTATGCATAAAATAATCTCATTCAAAGCATAAAAAGAGGACTTCCTACCATATTCTAGGAATTATCATCCTAGATTAATTGAAAGAATTTCATTACAATCATGGAAAAATTGAATTTTAATATCATGCATAAAGGATAAGTTTTTATATCAAAAGTGTTATTTTTACCATTTTTATTTCATGCATAGAAGTATGCATAATGGATAAATTTTTATATCAAAAGTGTTATTTTTATCATTTTTAATTTTCATGCATAGAAGTATGCATAAAAGAATTTTTTTTTAATATCAAAAGTGTTACTTTTATTATTTTTATTTTTTCATGCATAGAAGTATGCATAAAGGAAAAATTTTTATATCAAAAGTGTTACTTTTATCATTTTTAATTTTCATGCATAGAAGTATGCATAAAGGAAAATTTTTTATATCAAAAGTGTTACTTTTATCATTTTTAATTTTCATGCATAGAAGTATGCATAAAGGAAAAATTTTTATATCAAAAGTGTTACTTTTATCATATTGGATTTCATGCATATAGGTATGCATAAAAGATATTCTTTTTATACTAAAAGTGTGATTTTCCTCATAAATGGATTTTATGCTTAACTTAGATGCATAAGAGAAATTCTTTTATTCTAAAAGTGTAATTTTCTACCAAACTGAATTTATGCATAAGACGATGCATAAAAGATTGATTTTAATTTCGAAAGTGTTAGTCTCCTTAAATGGAATTTATGTATAAATAAATGTGTAGAGAAATCTTATATTAAATATAAGAATTCTCTTTTTTTTTTAAAAAGATATGAAATGTGATAAGATGTGATAAGAGGTGTATGAGATGTGATAAGAATTGATAAGATGCGTATGGAAAGTGATAGGATGTGATAAGATGTGTATGGGATGAGGTAAGAAGTGTATGTGATAGAATAGGATGTATATGGGTTGTGATAGGGCGAGAATGGATGTGATGTAAAAGATTAGATGTGAAGACATATGGGGTTACATGAATGGGAATGTGGAAATGGATGTATGTATGTGGATGTGTGGATGTGGAGATGGGAGTATGGATGTATGAATGTGAAAGTGGATGTATGAATGTGAAAATGGATGTATGCATGAAGATGTATATGCATAGATGTGAATGTGGATGTAGATGTGGATGTATAGATGTGAATGGGAATGTGGATGTGGATGTATGTATGTATGTGGATGTAGATGTGAATGTATAGATGTGAATGGGAATGTGGATGTGGATGTATATGAATGTGGATGTAGATGTGGATGTATAGATGTGAATGGGAATGTGGATGTGGATGTATGTATGTATGTGGATGTAGATGTGGATGTATAGATGTGAATGGGAATGTGGATGTGGATGTATGTATGTATGTGGATGTGGATGTATGTATGTATGTGGATGTGGATGTATGAATGAGGACGTGATAATGGATGTATGCATGTAGATGTGGATATATGGATGTGAATATGAATGTGGATGTGGATGTGGATGTATGGATGTGGATATGGATGTGTATGTATGAATGTAGATAAGGGATGTGGATGTATAAATGAGGATGTGAAAATGGAGGTATGCATGTAGATGTGGATGTATGGATGTGAATATGGATGTGGATGTGGATGTATAAATGAGGATGTGAATGTGGATGTGAATGTGAATGTGGATGTGAATGTGGATGTATGGATGTGTATGTATGAATGTGGATATGGGATGTGGATGTATAAATGAGGATGTGAAAATGGATGTATCCATGTAAATGTGGATGTATGAATGTGAATGTGAATTAATGTGTCGTCGATATGAGGAAATGGATGAGAATGAGTACACATTGAATGGAATGTGGAATAAGTAATGTGGACTAAGGAGGGATAATGTGGAAAGACAAGAGTTTGATTTAGAAACTGTATTTTGTGACTGTTTGTAAATGACTGTTTTATGTCAAGAATGCTGGGGAAGCATTTTGACCATCTTGTGGATTAAGGTCATGAAGACCTAACTGTTAAAGTTGCAACTGCTGACGGAGAGTCAATGGAGGACGTCTCGCGTAGCAAGGTCGACCGAGGTCTTGACCAGCCTCGGTTCGATTTAAATGGTGAGCTTCCGGTACGGTGGATGAGGGACCAAGGAAGCGGCCTATGAGTGAAGCGCTAGGTCACCTGCGAAGGATCCTAGAGGGTGCTGACCATACGGTGCTCGGGCTCTGGGTCGCCTAGGATACCCACACGTGCGTCGAGGAAGATATTGGAACAAGGAGTAAGAGTTGTTTTGTGAAACCGGGCATGGATCTGGTTGATTGACCTTGCTGGTCTTCAATGGATGAGTCCATGGCTCTTTATATGGATCTGTTGGTTGATCTTGCTGATCTTCAACGAGAGTCCATCTTGATTTTTATAAGTGATTATATTGCCGAGTATTATGGGCTAGGAACTATTGAAAAGGCCCCCTATGTGGACAGGTGGTGAGCGTTCTAGTTGCCAATGATGCCATAGATACTCTGATGAAGGAATGATGGAAAATTATGAATCAACCGGATAAATTGGAAGATTATGATCAGTGGTACTATGGTTTCATTAAAGGATTGTTTTAAAGTTAGTTGATGCTAAGAAAAAGGCAATTTCATATTGGGTGTGTAAGTGGTGTGGCTAGTTCTATGTTTGCATGAACTTCCGGCTAGGGGGCCTTGGAACTCTTTTCCTTGGTACCCGGGACAAAACCTAACCAAATTCCAAAATTGAATCCCATCACTACAGTGGTTGGGTGGTTGGCTAACCCATGGGATCGGATGGGGTTAGGTTGGACTGATGGATCCGTAAATCGAGATTTAATTTCTATTATTACGATAGATGAAGTAAATCCCGGATAGAAATTGTTCTATGGATATGAATCAACGGCTGTGCCTCTTGATGGGAAAAAAAGCGTTGATCCCAATGATCCAAGTGCAAGTTCTTCCTTGAATTGACCAAGTACCGTTAAAGGTGCAGTCAGATCAGTTTGATCAGTAATGATCTTGACTACGTTAGAGTAAAGAGTTATCCTGGTGGAATCGCCCGTGCTTTCCGGGTAAAGGAAGTTTTTCCGGTTTCGGTTTTGGACAAACCGATGGATTAGTCTCTTGTCCGGATATCCGTGGGCGAGGCCCCGAGTGTTGGACCCCTGTCCCGCGCAAGAAGTACTACTTCCGCTGCTAGTACCCGAATCCGTTGCTCGGTGGGAATAGGGATCTTACACCTCATTACAAAAGGCATTCCCCTCTCTTCTCTATAATGTTAGGCCTCATTACAAAAGGCATTTCCCTCTCTTCTCTAACAAAACCAACCATTCTCTATCCTAGGTGAATGGTTAATTGATTAATGTTAAGTTTTCTTTGTATAATGATTATTTTATTATAAAAGTGTTACTTTTAGCATAATTGAATTTCATGCATAGAGGTATGCATAAAAGCTGATTATTTTATTATAAAAGTGTTACTTTTAGCATAATTGAATTTCATGCATAGAGGTATGCATAAAAGATGATTATTTTATTATAAAAGTGTTACTTTTAGCATAATTGAATTTTATGCATAGAGGTAAGCATAAAAGATGATTATTTTATTATAAAAGTGTTACTTTTAGCATAATTGAATTTCGTGCATAAAGGTATGCATAAAAGATGATTATTTTATTATAAAAGTGTTACTTTTAGCATAATTGAATTTTATGCATAGAGGTAAGCATAAAAGATGATTGTTTTATTATAAAAGTGTTACTATTAGCATAATTGAATTTTATGCATAGAGGTAGGCATAAAAGATTATTATTTTATTATAAAAGTGTTACTTTTAGCATAATTGAATTTCATGCATAGAGGTATGCATAAAAGATGATTATTTTATTATAAAAGTGTTACTTTTAGCATAATTGAATTTCATGCATAGAGGTAGGCATAAAAGATGATTATTTTATTATAAAAGTGTTACTTTTAGCATAATTGAATTTCATGCATAGAGGTATGCATAAAAGATGATTATTTTATTCTAAAAGTGTAATTCCTAGTAAATTGAATTTATGCATAGGAAGATGCATAAAAGATTGATTTCTAATTCAAAAGTATCTTTCTCATCTAAATTGAATTTATGCATAGGAAGATGCATAAAAGATTGAATTTTAATTCAAAGTGTCATTCTCATTTAAAATGAATTTATGCATAGGAAGATGCATAAAAGATTGATTTTTATTCGAAAATGTTAGTCTCCTTAAACAGAATTTATGCATAAATAGATGCGTAAAGAAATCTTATATCAAATATAAGAATTCTCTTGTATTCTATAAATAGATATGGGAAATGATAAGATGTGATAAGATGCATATGAGATGAGTTAGGATGTGATAAGATGAGTTAAGATGTGATAAGATGTGTATGGGATGAGGTAAGAAGTGTATGTGATGGGATAAGATGTATATGGGTTGTGATAGGGTGAGAATGGATGTAATGTAAAAGAATAGATGTGAAGGCGTATGTGGATATTTGAATGAGAATGTAGATGTATGGATGTGAATGTGGATGTGGATGTGGATTTATGGATGTGAATGTGGATGTGTATGTGTATGTATAGATGTATGCATGTAGATGTGGATGTATGAATGTGGATGTGGATGTATGGATGTGAATGTGGATGTGGATGTGGATATATGGATGTGAATGTGGATGTGTATGTATGGATGTATGCATGTAGATGTGGATGCATGAATGTGGATGTATGGATGTGAATGTGGATGGGTATGTGTGCATGTGGATGTGGATGTATGGATGTGAATGTGGATGTGTATGTATGGATGTATGCATGTAGATGTGGATGTATGAATGTGGATGTGGATGTATGGATGTATGCATGTAGATGTGGATGCATGAATGTGGATGGGTATATATGAATGTATGAATGTGGATGTGGATGCATAGATGTGAATGTGGATGCATGGATGTGAATGTGGATGTGTATATATGGATGTATGCATGTAGATGTGGATGTACGAATGTGGATGTGGATGTATGGATGTGGATGTGGATGTGGATGTGGATGTATGGATGTGAATGTGGATGTGTATGTATGGATGTATGCATGTAGATGTGGATGTGGATGTATGGATGTGAATGTGGATGTGGATGTGGATGCATGGATGTGAATGTGGATGTGCATGTATGGATGTATGCATATAGATGTGGATGTATGAATGTGGATGTGGATGTATGGATGTGAATGTGGATGTGGATGTTGATGTGGATGTATGGATGTGCATGTGGATGTGTATGTATGGATGTATACATGTAGATGTGGATGTATGAATGTGGATGTGGATGTATGGATGTGAATGTGGATGTGGATGTGGATCCATGGATGCGAATGTGGATGTGTATGTATGGATGTATGCATGTAGATGTGGATGTGTATGTATGGATGTATGCATGTAGATGTGGATGTATGAATGTGGATGTGGATGTATGGATGTGAATGTGGATGTGGATGTGGATGTGGATGTGGATGTATGGATGTATACATGTAGATGTGGATGTATGAATGAGGATGTGAAAATGGATGTATGCATGGATGTGTATAAAGAATAATGAATGTGAATGGGTATGGGAAATAATGTATCGTCGATATGAGTGAATGGATGAGAATGAGTACATATGAATGGAATGTGGAATAATTAATGTGGATTGAGGAGGTATAATATGGAAAGACGGAGTTCGATATAGAAACTGTATTTTGTGACCTATTTGTAAATGACTGTTTTATGTCAAGAATGCTGGGGAAGCATTTTGACCGTCTTGTGGATTAAGGTCATGGAGACCTAACTGATAAAGTTGCAACTGCTGGACGGAGAGTCAATGGACGACGTCTCGTGTAGCAAGGTCGGCCGAGGTCTTGACTAGCCTCGGTTCGATTTAAATGGTGAGCTTCTGGTACAGTGGATGAGGGACCAAGGAAGCGGCCTATGAGTGAAGCGCTAGGTCACCTGCAAAGGATCCTAGAGGGTATTGACCATACGGTGCTCAGGTTCTGGGTTGCCGACAGGGATTTAATATTCACGTGATCACAAGATTTTTTGTGATAATAACACATGTGAACAAGTTATTCAATGTTCTCATGTTACCGTTCACAAAATAACATGTTCTCATGTTCTCATGTGAACGGTAACATGTTCTCATGTTACCGTTCACAAAATAACAGGTCACTTGCCATTTGGGAACCCCTTAAAAGCTTGGCTACACATGGGAATAAGCTATTCACATGTTCTCATGTTACCATCTTCACATAATAGCAGGTCAGTGGCCACCTAAGAAGATTTTTTATGCCCGACAAAGATAATTTTTTAAGGCCCTTGTGAAAGCTTTGTGAATATAACATGTGATCACAAGATTTTTTGTGTTATTAACATATGTTATTAACATGTTCACATGTTTTCGTTTACGTCAGTGAAATCCCTGGTCGCTGAAGATACCCACACGTACGTCGTGGAAGATATTGGAATAAAGAATAAGAATTGTTTTCTGAAACGGGGCATGGATCTGGTTGATTGACCTTGCTGGTCCTCAACGGATGAGTCCATGGCTCTTTTATATGGATCTGTGGGTTGATTTTGCTGATCTTCCATGGAGATTCCATTCTGTTATATGAATATATTGCCGGTTACTATGAGCTAGGAACTATGGAAAAGGCCCCTGAGAGAACAGGTGGTGAGCGTTCTGGTTGCCAACAATGATGCCATAAGTACACCGATGAATGAATGACTGGAAATAAGGATTCAACTAGAGACTTCGAGGATTGTCATCAGTGACATAATGGTTTCATTAAAGGATTGTTTTAAAGTTAGCTGATGCTAAGGAAAAGGCAATTTCATATTGGGTGTGTAAGTAGTGTTACTAGTTTTATGTTTGCATGAACTTCCGGCTAGGGGGCCTGGAAACTCTTTTCCTTGGTACCCGAGACAAAACCTAACCAAATCCCTAATTGGATCGCATCACTACAGTGAACTGGGAGGTTGGCTAACCCATGGGACTAGATGGGGTTAGGCTGGACTGATGGATCCGTAAATCGAGACTCAATTTCTGTTATTACGATAGATGAAGTAAATCCTGGATAGTAATTGTTCTATGGATAGGAATCAACGACTGTGCCTCTTGATGGGGAAAAAATGATCCAAGTGCAAGTTCTTCCTTGATCTGATCGAGTATCTTTATAGGTACAGTCGGATCCGAGTTTGATAAGTAATGGTCTTGACTACGTTAGAGTAAAAAGTTATCCTGGAGCAATCGCCCGTGCTTTCCAGATAAGGGAAGTTTTTTCGGGTGCAGTTTTGGAAAAACCAACGGATTAGTCTCTTGTCTAGATATCCGTGGATGAGGCCCCGAGTGTGGGACCCTGCCTCGTGCAAGAAATGCTACTTCCGCTGCTAGCACCCCAAATCCGTTGTGCGTGGGGCCAGGGATCTCACAACATAAGTATCCATCAATGAAGGTCTTGAAGTCTCGAACTTGTGTAATCAAGAATGGTGTTGGAGCTGAAATTTGACATTGCTTGAAAATATACATCGTGTGGAAATGTGAATGTTTGGTTTGTCCTCAACCTTTTAGTAAACATTGGATCAATATTCTCGTGTGTGTATGACCCACCATTAGAAAACCCAATTGTATCATTTTGAAAGCTCCTCTAGCAACCAACAAAGAAAGGCATGCAAACAAGTAAAAATTCTTATTCTTAGATGCACAATTATCCAATTGCAACATTAGGTTCTCTAGTAGCCTTTTGAAATCACCATGTTGTGTGTTATCTTGTATTTCCTTAGATGTAGATGCAAGATCTGGGTCAACAACTATATAAGAGGGTTTCCCAGAGCTTGAGGTATTATGGTGATCAAGAGCCACTCGTGAGTTCAAGGCGTTAAATAACGTGCTACTCGATCTTGGCATTCCATCATAAGCAAGGTCCCCATAGTCATGTCTATCACATCTCTCCAAGTTCCTTAAACACACGGCAAGAGAACCAATTGTGAAATTTGGATCTGATGGCCATAAGCCGATAGAAAAGTTCCCATAATGCCCTTGACCATGTCCATGAGTTATCATGCTTGTTAATGATATTGGTAGCTGTATGGATTTATCTGTTTCCTTTGAGCACACCTTCAATCTAGGGATTGTTGTTTTCTTCTGGTCCATCTTATCGTGTATAATGAATAAGTATTTTTGAGGATTCAATTGAGATCTCAGACGCCATGCATAATATAAATTTCTACAACTGAGCTGTTGTGACATGTTTCTTTCCTCTTGGCACTTTATAGCTCCTAATTTTTCTTGGACTCCACTGCACGTAGCACATTTTGAAAACTCACTTGTCTTGGCAAGGCTCACATGCATAAACTCTGTATTCAAAATCCTATTAAAGGTAGACATGGACATCTCTTTTTGTTTCAATGTTAGATTCACCTCATTCAAAATGTCAACTTGTTTATATCTATTGTGACTGCTCTAGCTGCTGCAGTTTGAGAGGCGGAACTCTTTCTCTTTAGTTTCCCTAGTTTTGGGAAGGAAGTATGAGGCTACTCTGGACAGAGGCAGATGGTTGAGCTAGAGTTCTCCTAGGATTTTCCTGATTTGGGCAAGACGGACCCTAATTTGACTGATATGAAGGGATTGGTCTGTGCACTCTAGGACCTTGACTTCCCTATCCCCTTGACATGGCAAGAGTTGTGCAGTCTTTTAGCTGGTGACAAAAACCCTGGCATCCAAAACACCGGTTCTCACTTCTGAGCTTGTCCCTCTGAATCCTTGAAAGAGGTGGGGCTCCTGAGAAAGTGTTCTAGGGGAAGGGTCTTCCTTCACTTCTGAATCTTCCCGCATCCTGATTCTGAATCGGACCTTGCTACCTCTTTGGGGGTGGAAAGTTTGAAGTACTTTCTGGGGTTTGGAATCTTTTAAAATTAGAGGGTGCAGGCTTCAGCGGAACCTTAACTACAAAGGCTTTGGCAAAGTCCTTTGCCATTCTTACTGCTTCAGCCATTGAGACAGGTTTGGCATTCTTTACTAAGGTATCCAATGGCTCATTCATTCCTCGAATGAACGTGGCCATCAGCTGCTCTTCATCCAGTTGTGGAGAATATTTGAGGAGAAGGGCAAAAGCTTGATGGTACTCTTCAATTGTCTGGCTATCCTGCTTTAGTTCCAAGAACTCATTCATTTTAGTTTCAAGGAAGCCCAGAGGACAAAACCTCTTTCTGAGGTAAGATTTAAGATCTATCCAGGTCTGGGTATTCCGGTCAAGACAGTTAGTCACGCAGTGATTCCTCCAAGCAACCTTGGCCGTTTCCACAATCTTTAACCTGGCGAGATCCATCTTGCTTCTCTCATTGTATCCAGTTACATCAATCTTCCATAGCCTCAATCCACTTTTCCACTACTTCACCTAACTGCTCCCCTTCACCCTTGAAGGGACCAGGTTGGGATCTGTGCAGTGCTTTTCAAACATCCGGATCTAACTCTTCGTCATCGTTTAGAGGATCTGTTGCCTTGCATGGGCCGTGTGCCTCATGACTCTGACAAAACGAGATTTTTGTGAGCTTAACTTTGACAATAGATTTATGATTATTTAATTTTTGAGATTTATCTTTAAACAGATATTTATTTCATCATACTTCTTGAACAAGATTAACCATATTCACAATCATGAAAGCAATTTGGATTTTTTATTTTTATTTTTATTTGCAAAACCTCATTTATTATCAAAAGTTTTTGATATATACATAGAGCATCACGGCTCCAAAGTCATTGCCTCAATCGCGTACGCATAAAGAAGCGAAATTGCGAAGGAGACATGCCATGGTACACACATTTCATTACAGAAAGAGGTGCTGTAATTCTACTTCTAGGTATAAAGCGGCTAAGAAGACTAAAAACTCGGCATGAAATTCTGAAGTTCCTAGGTGAATGATTAAAGAGTTGTACATGCTGTACAAACCCTAGCCTTATCAGAATCATGGCTAAGGAAATATTTTGCCTGAGCATCTGACGCTGATTAGTATTGATATTAATACATCTTCCTCCAAAGAGCCACATATAAAGACGTTGCTCTACAAGATCAGGAAAGTAAAGACTCTCAAAATGACGTGCTAGTCTCACTCTGCTTACTCGGGTCGTAGCAGAGTTGATGAGGTGCTTGAATACAAAGACTATCATATCCTGACATGCTAGTCTCACTCTGCTTACTCGGGTCGTAGCAGAGTTGATGAGGTGCTTGAATACAAAGGCTATCATATCCTGACTTTGGGAGAGTTCAAGAATGCCAGATAGATTCAGGTATCCATCTATAAATTTCCAATTCAATTTATGAGTTTTCAATTTATGAATTCATTTAAACATAATCTTAGCAAGTGAAAACATTTTTTTCGCGGATTTACTTTAGAATTTTTGGCAGTTTCTGCAGTTGCTTCATAAATTTACAATAGTGCTCTAATACCAACTGTGAGATCCCACTACCCCCTCCACACACCACCCGATTCTCGGTAGCTGGCAAGCGGAAGTAGCTCCCTCATGTGCGGGCCTCGCCCTCGAATGTCTGGGCACGAGACTAAGCTGGTGGTCATTCTGAAAACCAAAACTGGGAAAATTTCCCATGTCCGGAAAACGGGGACGATTCCACCATTTTGAATTTCTTATAGAATTTTTCTAACGAGGTCAAGATACTGAACTAACCTTTATCTAATTAAACCATATAGAAGGAAAACTATTACTACAGACTTATCTTGAAGGAATTAACGCTTTTTTCCTAATTGAATCAGGCACAGCCATTGATCTATTCATTTGAGAAGTCTTCAGGTAATTATTTCACTATTCGAGTTCTAAGCATATTCCTATTAATCAATTTTATTTTAAAAACTGTACTGATTCTAGCCTAATCCCATCCGGCGCCCATGGTGGGTAAGCCACCGCCCAACCACTGGAATTGGTAGAACCAAAAAAGTACTCACCCACCCATAATTGAATGCCTTTCTTAACTTTTGCTTTAGAATACAGATACGCACACACTTCTCTTTAAACTTTAAATTATAAAAGAATCCGTTGACAAACAATTATTGGTTACAGATATCATAACTCAAAATTTCCATCGAGTTCCTTGTTTCTCAAAAACAAATATCACTCTGGACTCTCCGTCACACCAGCTGGTCAGCAACGAGATCCACTAATAGATTACAATAATTTTTCGTCATCATACATATATATCTTCCACGACATATGCATGGGTTTCCTAAGCACCGCGAGCCTGTGCATCGCCTGCTGGTCAGAACCCTCCAGGATCCTCCTTAGGTGTCCTGGCACTTCACTCAGGGACCGCTTCGTCGGCCCTTGCCCATTGTAACGGAAGCCCACCATTTTTCACCATAGGTGTCATCATACATATATATCTTCCACGACATATGCATGGGTTTCCTAAGCACCGTGAGCCTGTGCATCGCTTGGTCAGAACCCTCCAGGATCCTCCTTAGGTGTCTTGGCACTTCACTCAGGGACCGCTTCGTCGACCCTTGCCCATTGTACCGGAAGCCCACCATTTTCGTCATCATACATATATATCTTCCACGACATATGCATGGGTTTCCTAGGCACCGCGAGCATGTGCATCGCCTGGTCAGAACCCTCCAGGATCCTCCTTAGGTGTCCTGGCACTTCACTCAGGGACTGCTTCGTCGGCCCTTGCCCATTGTACCGGAAGCCCACCATTTTTCACCATACAAAGGCTGGTCAAGACCTGGGTAGGTTTTTGCCATGTGAGCCGTCCTTTGAACACTCCCCGCCAACTGTTGCAATGGAACTTCCCTTATAAAAACACATATACCAAATGCTCCCTCCAGCATTCTGGCATAAGACAGTCCTTTAAGAAAACAGGGTTTCTATGCAAGTTTTCAGTTTTGAGTTTCTTTTGAATACAATGAGTATATCTTAAATCCATACCCAAGACTTTCCGATCGCAAGTCTGAATTCCAAACAAAATTCCTTGAATTCTGTAACCTTGATCCTCATATCAAAATCAAAGGGTCTTAACTTGATTTCAGATTCGGTGGGTGATTTGAGTGAATTTTCCTGAACTGGTCAAACTGACGAAGGAGTTATGTCTTGGTCATAGACTAATCCAGGATTTGAGCCTGGAAAGGTTCTCCCTGAACTATCTTTCTCGAAGGGTAATATTTCAATTACTACTTTACTAAATTTTATTCATTGAGTATTTGCTTAACTAAATTCAAAACTAATCTCAACGAATTCCTATATGAGGAATAAATTAATCATTTATCTAAAATTCTTGACTTCGATAGTTTTTTTTGAGTTTTCTCATTACCATCCTAGAGAATATGAAATGGTAGAATTTTCTCTCACAGAGTATTCACTTATTCATTTACCAATATTCATGGGATTTATATATAGGATTAAAGAGAACTCTTATTTTGATAGGATTAAAGAGAACTCTTATTTTGATATAAAAATTCTGTATGCATCTATTTATGCATAAAATCTAACTTCTATGGAAATAACACTTCTATATAAAATAAAATCCTTTTATGCATCTATTTATGCATAAAAGTCAATTTTAATGAAAGTAACACTTTATAATAATAAAAAATTCTTTTATGCATCCATTTATGCATAAAAATCAATTTTGATGAAAGAAACACTTTAAATGTATCTATTTATGCATAAAAATCAGTTTTGATGAAAGTAACACTTCTATAATTAAAAAAAAATCTTTTATGCATCTATTAATGCATAAAAATTCTTTTATGCATCTATTTATACATAAAAATTCTTTAATGCATCTATTTATGCATAAAAATTCTTTTATGCATCTATTTATGCATAAAAATCAATTTTGATGAAAGTAACACTTCTATAATAAAAAAAACTTTTATGCATCTATTTATGCATAAGAATCAATTTTGATGAAAGTAACACTTTTATAATTAAAAAAATTCTTCTATGCATCTATTTATGCATAAGAATCAATTTTGATGAAAGTAACACTTTTATAATTAAAAAAAATATTTTATGCATCTATTTATGCATAAGAATCAATTTTGATGAAAGTAACACTTTTATAATAAAAAAATTCTTTTATGCATAAAAAATAATTTTGATAAAAGTAACACTTTTATAAAAAAAATCTTTTTATGCATAAAAATCAATTTTGATGAAAGTAACACTTCTATAATAAAAAAATTCTTTTATGCATCTATTTATGCATAAAAATCAAATTTGATGAAAGTAACACTTCTATAATAAATATTTTATTTTATGCATCTATTTATGCATAAAAATTATTTTTGATAAAATTAACACTTCTATAATAAAAAATTTCTTTTATACATCTATTTATGCATAAAAATCAATTTTGATGAAAGTAACACTTCTATAATAATAAAATTCTTTTATGCATCTATTTATGCATAAAAATCAATTTTGATAAAAGTAACACTTTTATAATGAAGAAAATTCTTTTATGCATATATTTATGCATAAAAATCAATTTTGATGAAAGTAACACTTTTACAATAAAAAAATCTCCAATATGCATCTTTCTATGCATAAAAATTAATTCTAATGGAAATAACACTTTTATAATAAAAATATTTCTAATATGCATTTTTCTATGCAAAGAATGAAAATAACACTTTTAAAATACACAAACGGTGGGAATTACTCTTTTTGAATAATAAAAGATAAAATTTATTTCCAAAATTTAAGAAAATTTTGCCATAACCTCCTTTGTATGGCTGACCATTTTTCATTCTCAAGTTACTTAGAAATTATCCCAAGTGGCTTAAAGCATTCTAAACTAATCAAATTCCACTTTTTAAAGAGAAATAATATGAAAAGCTTAATTCTAAGAATTTGATTACATATCTAGGATAAAGAAAGGCTGAATTCAAGAATGAAGAGAGGGGGAAAGCCTTTCCAACAAGGCATCACATTGATTCTAAAACCACAACCAAACAAGCATGAGATAAGTTAAATTTAATATTTGGTTCCAAGGCCATGGTGTGTTGAGTGTTGAGAGTGAAGAAGAAGAAGATTTCAGCCTCTCACCTTGTGTATTCTCTATTAGGGTTTTGTGGGTGTGTGTGTGCTTGCAAGAGCTCAAGCTCTCTTCCCCCTTGCATCTTTTCATGGTATCAGATCCTGGTTCGTGCTAAGGACTGAGCTGCAAGCAAGAGAACCACAGGAAGTGGTAGGAGGGTAAGAGCTTCAACTACTCTTTTCTATTTGTGTTGGTGACTACACTCCTGTCGGGAGTCTACGGGAGGCACCGGCAACGATCTCTGATTGAGGAGCTTTCTTCGCGAGAGTAAAGCTATAGGGCAACTATAGTACCCTATCGGATAATATTTTTTGGGCCGAAAACGCGTTTCGGGCGCGTCTGGACCTTCATTTTTCAGAAAGCAGGCAATTTCGAGCACTGCGGGTAAGTCATCGATTCTCTGTAGAACTCTGTTTTAAGAACTGCAGGAAGACAGATTGACTATGCAGACACTGTGGGTGCTGCAAAGAGGTCTACAGTTGCCATTGGGTGTATGTATGCACATTGAAGTCACTAGTTGTGACATTTGAGAGTACTACAGTACCGCTACAGAAAATACAGCAGTTTGTGCAGAAAAACCAGAGTGCTGTTTCTGGTAGAATTGTGTGTTTGGCAAGATGTCAAATGATGGAATAACCCAGATTGTGGCTGAGAAGCTTGATAAGAATAACTTCTATGCTTGGAGGTTCAGGTTGACAAATTTCCTGATGGGAAAAGGCTATTGGGACTACATAGAAGGTGAGCATGAAGAGGCACCGGAGATAGCGGATATAAATCCGACTGCTGCAGATGTGAAAGAGTTTAAAGACTGGAACCAAGGAACCAGGAAGGTTATGTATTGGCTCTCCATTAGTATACAAGACACCATGATTGGGCACATTCAGGATGCCAAGTCCCCCAAGGAGGCGTGGGACACCTTGGTAAAGCTCTATGAAACAAATACCAAGGCACGTAAGATACAATTGAAGAATGAACTTCATACTACGGAGAAAAAGAGCTTGTCTGTGAATGACAATGCATTGAAGATAAAGGGTATTGTGGAATCCCTTACATCTATTGGTGTGTCAGTAGATGATGATGACAAGGTGGAAGTCTGTCTACGTGGTCTCGGGCCACAATACAAGGCGTTCAAGATGTCTATTCAGACTCGGGAAAACATTCCCAACTTTACAGATTTGGTTTCTATGCTGATTATCGAAGAGAAGAGCTTGGGTGAAGACCAACAGTCTTCACAAAGCAAAAATAGTTCAGAGCAATAGGCCTTCTACACGAGTTCAGGAAGAGGATGAGCTAGAGGAGGCCGTGGACGCGGTCAAGGAGGTGGCTCAATAGGTAATCAGAATTATGGCCAGCAGCAGCAGCAACAACAACAGTCCCAGAATCAACAACAACAACAACATGCAGGTGGAAGAGGCGGCGAATTCAGAGGCAGGGGGAGTCAAAGAGGCCGTGGAAATTGGCAAAGGTAATATAATGATGCACGTGAATGCTATTATTGTGGTAAGCCTAGACATGTGCAGGCAGAATGCTATAAGAAGCAGGCTGACATGCAAAATGGGAAAGTGCAGCAAAACAACTATGCATCCTCAAGCAGAAATAATGAGGATAATGAAAGGTTGTTTGTTATGCAGCATGTCGTGAATTCCATGTCTGAAAATGTTGATGCAGCACAAAAAGATGATGTATGGTATGTGGATTCAGGTGCTTCAAACCACATGACAAGTCATGGAGAGTGGTTCAAGGAGATGAAAAACCCGGAAAGACCAGGTTTTGTAGAAACAAGGGATGACACTGCTCATCCAATTGCCCATGTTGGAGATGTGCCATTGTCTATGCAGGATGGCAAAGTGAAGTACCTTGCAGATGTACTTCATGTACTGAACATAACAAAGAATCTGGTTTCAGTTGGCTAGATGATTGAGCAGGGTCTACAGGTTCGGTTTAACCCTGATGGTTGTTATGTTGAAGACTTTAAAGACAAGTGCAGGTTGGTTGCAAAAGGCAATAGAGTGGGCAAAATGTTTACATTGAATGTAGACATGCCTGAAATGAGTGCTGCGATGTTTGCAAATGGTTCAGGAATTGTTGCAGACACAGACATTTGGCATAAAAGGATTGGACGTGAATGTGGAGAGATTGAAGTCTATGCAGATTAAAGGAATTGTGACAGGGCTGCCAAAATTTAAAGTGGAAGGTATGCAGAAAATATGTGAAGCATGTCAATTTGGGAAGCAAACAAAGCATGTGTTTCCACGTAATAGATATGTGAGCAGAAATGCACTAGATATTGTGCATTCAAATGTATGGGGTCCTGCAAAGACCATATCTATGGGAGGCTGCAGGTATTATGTGACATTTATTGATGACCACACAAGGAAAGTGTGGGTATATTTCATGAAGGAGAAGAGTGAGGTGTTCACTCACTTTCAGAATTTCAGAGTTTTGGTTGAAAAGCAAACAGGAAAATATGTAAAGTGCCTAAGGTCAGATGGAGGGGGAGAGTACTTCTCCAATGAGTTCTCTGAATTTTTGAAGAAGAATGGTATTCGGAGACAGTTTACATGCAGATACACTCCACAGCAAAATGGAGTTGCTGAGCAGAAAAACATGCACATTGCTGAGATTGCGCGAGCATTGATGGAAGAGAAAAATATGCCGCATAGCTATTGGAGTGAGGCTGTTTCTACAGCAGTATACATCATGAACAGGACTCCAACTGCAGCCATACATGATGTAACTCCAGAGGAGAGGTTTACTGGCAGAAAACCAAATTTGTCTCATCTGAAAGTCTTTGGATGCATTGCATATGTGCATGTGCCAGATGAGCTGAGAACTAAGCCGGATCCAAAAGCTGAAAAATGTGTGTTTATTAGATACTCCCTTGAGCAAAAGGGATACAGGTGTTATTACCCTGCTACACGTGAGTTGAGGATAAGCAGGGATGTTGTCTTTGATGAGATGAGCAGCTGGTATACTGCTGAAAAAGAAGCTGTTGGGGCTGATGTGAGTGGAAGTGTGGTTGCATAGAATGCAAGTCAGCAATTGTAAGATTCCTCCCCCATCCCCTTTTTGATGTCTAGTATCTTCCCCTGTAATCAACCCCTCTTCAGAAATATAAAGACCTTGTTTCTAACTATTTTAGCCTAGAGAGAGAAAATATTCTAGAGAGAGAATATTTAGATTTTGAATATTTTTGGATAGAAAAATATCTCTTATAATTCAGATGAGTTCCCCTAAAACAGAAATTCAAAAAGAATTTTTCAATGTGCAATTGGAATTAATTGGAAATAGGTATAAAGAACCTTAGTCTAAGGGTCTAGATTTTCAGAAATCTTTAGACTATGGTCCAATTAAGGTTCCTATGGGCCAATAGCATCAATCCATGTGTAGGGAGTAGATAAATCCAATTTGTAAAAAAAGAAGATACCCAAAAATGAGTAAATGCTCACATAAGGTGAAGAGTTGAAAATGTACAAGGTTTATTAGTAAAAAACTATGAACAATATTAAAAATATGAGATATTTTGGGAATAATGATTTTATTATGACACATATGTAAGGAAGGGGAGTCCCTTAAATGCTCACATAAGATGAAGAGTTGAAAATGTACAAGGTTTATTAGTAAAAAACTATGAGCAATATTAAAATGATTCCATTATGACACATATGTAAGGAAGGGGAGTTCTTTAAAGGATGTGCATATTTCACATAAGATGAAGAGTTGAAAATGTACAAGGTTTATTAGTAAAAAACTATGAGCAATATTAAAATGATTCCATTATGACACATATGTAAGGAAAGAGAGTTCTTTAAAGGAGGTGCATATTTCACATGCTTGAATGAGTTTTAAACTCATAAAAATTGAGATATTTCATCTCTCCTCTCTCCTCATTTAAGTCTAGTTCCAAAAAGTTAGCTTAACTGACCTAAAAATGGTCAAATATTGACCAAACTGATTTAGAAAATTCTAGAATCAGTTTGTTTGGTTAGGAGCTCAATTTTTCCTATAAATAGAAGCCTCCCCCTTGTTGAAAAATATATAGTGTTTATGCATCGTTACTCTACTCCACCTAAGCCAAGAACTGTGAATTCATTTAATAATTCACTAGTTTTTGGAGCTTCCCTCTTTCTTCAATCCCCATTAATGGCTCCATCAACATACTTAACCAATTGATTGGTTGGGGGCCTCTACCGTGAACAAAGAATCAAGCAATTTGTAAGGTAATTAGTGAATATTGATCTTTCTATAATTTCTCAATGTTTCTCTCTTCTCAACCCCTCTCAAGCTTGAGAAGTTTAATTGGTATGGTTTTTTTTAAATGCTATTGAAGTTTGAATAGTAGTGAAGAGTTACATAATGCTATTGAAGTTAATTTTCATTTATGTTTAAATTCTAATGATTTTTATGTAAATTCACTCTCTCACTCAAGAAATGGTCATACTCATGACCCATTCTCAATCCAAATCAAGCTTTTCATAAAGCTTTTCCTTAACCCAAGATTAAGCTATGCTTGAGGTCAAATTAATGGCTTTTTTCTATGCTTTTAGTTTATGTATATTGATGATTCAATCCATTATGGATTAATAATCCAATTAGAGATCATTTTAATTATTTCCTTAATGATAAGCATTATCCCTTAGAAAAATTGAGATTTATCAGTCATAGCAGCGGAGCTATGGCAAAATTTTTATAAAAATTATGCATAAAATAATTTCATTCAAAGCATAAAAAGAGGACTTCCTACCATATTCTAGGAATTATCATCCTAGATTAATTGAAAGAATTTCATTACAATCATGGAGAAATTGAATTTTAATATCATGCATAAAGGATAAGTTTTTATATCAAGAGTGTTATTTTTACCATTTTTATTTCATGCATAGAAGTATGCATAATGGATAAATTTTTATATCAAAAGTGTTATTTTTACCATTTTTATTTCATGCATAGAAGTATGCATAATGGATAAATTTTTATATCAAAAGTGTTATTTTTACCATTTTTATTTCATGCATAGAAGTATGCATAATGGATAAATTTTTATATCAAAAGCGTTATTTTTGCCATTTTTATTTCATGCATAGAAGTATGCATAATGGATAAATTTTTATATCAAAAGTGTTATTTTTACCATTTTTATTTCATGCATAGAAGTATGCATAATGGATAAATTTTTATATCAAAAGTGTTATTTTTATCATTTTTAATTTTCATGCATAGAAGTATGCATAAAAGAAATTTTTTTATATCAAAAGTGTTACTTTTATCATTTTTAATTTTCATGCATAGAAGTATGCATAAAAGAAATTTTTTTATATCAAAAGTGTTACTTTTATCATTTTTAATTTTCATGCATAGAAGTATGCATAAAAGAAATTTTTTTTATATCAAAAGTATTACTTTTATCATTTTTAATTTTCATGCATATAAGTATGCATAAGAGTTGATTATTTTATTATAAAAGTGTGACTTTTATCATAATTGAATCTCATGCATAGAGGTATGCATAAAAGTTGATTATTTTATTGTAAGAGTGTTACTTTTATCATATTGGATTTCATGCATATAGGTATGCATAAAAGATATTCTTTTTATACTAAAAGTGTGATTTTCCTCATAAATGGATTTTATGCTTAACTTAGATGCATAAGAGAAATTCTTTTATTCTAAAAGTGTAATTTCCTACCAAACTGAATTTATGCATAAGAAGATGCATAAAAGATTGATTTTAATTTCGAAAGTGTTAGTCTCCTTAAATGGAATTTATGTATAAATAAATGTGTAGAGAAATCTTATATCAAATATAAGAATTCTCTTTTAAAAAAAAAAAGATATGAAATGTGATAAGATGTATATGAGATGTGATAAGAATTGATAAGATGCGTATGGAAAGTGATAGGATGTGATAAGATGTGTATGGGATGAGGTAAGAAGCGTATGTGATAGAATAGGATGTATATGGGTTGTGATAGGGCGAGAATGGATGTGATGTAAAAGATTAGATGTGAAGACATATGGGGTTACATGAATGGGAATGTGGAAATGGATGTATGTATGTGGATGTGTGGATGTGGAGATGGGAGTATGGATGTATGAATGTGAAAGTGGATGTATGAATGTGAAAATGGATGTATGCATGAAGATGTATATGCATAGATGTGAATGTGGATGTAGATGTGGATGTATAGATGTGAATGGGAATGTGGATGTGGATGTATGTATGTATGTGGATGTAGATGTGAATGTATAGATGTGAATGGGAATGTGGATGTGGATGTATATGAATGTGGATGTAGATGTGGATGTATAGATGTGAATGGGAATGTGGATGTGGATGTATGTATGTATGTGGATGTAGATGTGGATGTATAGATGTGAATGGGAATGTGGATGTGGATGTATGTATGTATGTGGATGTGGATGTATGTATGTATGTGGATGTGGATGTATGAATGAGGACGTGATAATGGATGTATGCATGTAGATGTGGATATATGGATGTGAATATGAATGTGGATGTGGATGTGGATGTATGGATGTGGATATGGATGTGTATGTATGAATGTAGATAAGAGATGTGGATGTATAAATGAGGATGTGAAAATGGAGGTATGCATGTAGATGTGGATGTATGGATGTGAATATGGATGTGGATGTGGATGTATAAATGAGGATGTGAATGTGGATGTGAATGTGAATGTGGATGTATGGATGTGGATATGGATGTGTATGTATGAATGTGGATATGGGATGTGGATGTATAAATGAGGATGTGAAAATGGATGTATCCATGTAAATATGGATGTATGAATGTGAATGTGAATTAATGTGTCGTCGATATGAGGAAATGGATGAGAATGAGTACACATTGAATGGAATGTGGAATAAGTAATGTGGACTAAGGAGGGATAATGTGGAAAGACGAGAGTTTGATTTAGAAACTGTATTTTGTGACTGTTTGTAAATGACTGTTTTATGTCAAGAATGCTGGGGAAGCATTTTGACCATCTTGTGGATTAAGGTCATGAAGACCTAACTGTTAAAGTTGCAACTGCTGACGGAGAGTCAATGGAGGACGTCTCGCGTAGCAAGGTCGACCGAGGTCTTGACCAGCCTCGGTTCGATTTAAATGGTGAGCTTCCGGTACGGTGGATGAGGGACCAAGGAAGCGGCCTATGAGTGAAGCGCTAGGTCACCTGCGAAGGATCCTAGAGGGTGCTGACCATACGGTGCTCGGGCTCTGGGTCACCCAGGATACCCACACGTGCGTCGAGGAAGATATTGGAACAGGGAGTAAGAGTTGTTTTGTGAAACCGGGCATGGATCTGGTTGATTGACCTTGCTAGTCTTCAATGGATGAGTCCATGGCTCTTTATATGGATCTGTTGGTTGATCTTGCTGATCTTCAACAAGAGTTTATCTTGGTTTTTATAAGTGATTATATTGCCGAGTATTATGGGCTAGGAACTATTGAAAAGGCCCCTGTGTGGACAGGTGGTGAGCGTTCTAGTTGCCAATGATGCCATAGATACTCTGATGAAGGAATGATGGGAAATTATGAATCAACCGGATAAATTGGAAGATTATGATCAGTGGTACTATGGTTTCATTAAAGGATTGTTTTAAAGTTAGTTGATGCTAAGAAAAAGGCAATTTCATATTGGGTGTGTAAGTGGTGTGGCTAGTTGTATGTTTGCATGAACTTCCGGCTAGGGGGCCTTGGAACTCTTTTCCTTGGTACCCGGGACAAAACCTAACCAAATTCCAAATTGGATCCTATCACTACAGTGGTTGGGCGGTTGGCTAACCCATGGGATCGGATGGGGTTAGGCTGGACTGATGGATCCGTAAATCGAGATTTAATTTCTATTACTACGATAGATGAAGTAAATCCCGGATAGAAATTGTTCTATGGATAGGAATCAACGGCTGTGCCTCTTGATGGGAAAAAAAGCGTTGATCCCAATGATCCAAGTGCAAGTTCTTCCTTGATTTGACCAAGTACTGTTAAAGGTGCAGTCAGATCAGTTTGATCAGTAATGATCTTGACTACGTTAGAGTAAAGAGTTATCCTGGTGGAATCGCCCGTGCTTTCCGGGTAAAGGAAGTTTTTCTGGTTTCGGTTTTGGACAAACCGACGGATTAGTCTCTTGTTCGGATATCCATGGGCGAGGCCGCGAGTGTGGGACCCCTGTCCCGCGCGAGAAGTGCTACTTCCGCTGTTAATACCCGAATCCGTTGCTCGGTGGGAACAGGGATCTCACAGTTGGTATCAGAGCGGTTTTGAAAGCTAATAAAGATAATTAAATTCTTATCTGAAATTGGTAATAAGAATTCAGAAACAGCATTTTCATAATGTATTTTCATTCCGTAAGCTTCTTTAATGAAGAAATTTTAATCAAAGAAATTGTTTTTATAGATGAAAGTTCCACATTTATCTGGTATTCCCGACCTCACCCAGTCTCAAGATATGATTGCATTTGCCTTCGAGCATCTCATCTCTTCCGCTTCAACTCAAACAAGCCGAGCAAGACTCGCACGCCATTTCGCGGATTTATATTTTCCTACCCCAGCGGAGAGAATACAACATAAGTGGTTTGCAGGGCAATATGTCCACGCCCATTGCAACCACCATACAATGCTGTGGCAGAATCTCTCATTGACTATGATCCTGTTAAAGCTGAAAATGGTGCGTGGTGTCATTCTATATCATTCGACACCTCGAAATTTCAGACTTTCATGTCGAATTTATAGACTCCTTAGTCGATTTATCCCTAAGGAGAAAATAATAGCTCCCTTCACAGTTAGAGAACTTATGTAACAGGGCATGACTATGGCCCAGTACCGTCGTCTTATGCGTCTCTCGAAGAGATTTTGAATTTTGGAGCCGAGCCACTCTATGTAATTATTGCAACTTGTATATAAATATACAAATGTTTTTTTACGGACGATCGGATAAAGAAAAATCTATTTATCAGACTTAAGTCATAGATCTCCAATAAGATCAACTGAGGAGCAAATTATGTCAAAAGTTTATCAAGATGCACAAAAAGGTTGTAATTGTTTGATATAATTCATACAAATTGTTAATTCAAATTGAAATTCGTAAATTAGTAATTGGGTCTTCAATTGGAAGTACCGCAATTGTATGGAACCCTGACTTGCTTGAGACCTAGACATGATGGTATTTACCTTATAGTTTCGAGTATCATGACTATCCGTATATACCGAGGGTATAACTGCAGCTCTTTACCGACAGTATATACGAGTAAATCTAAGACTTGAAATTATAAGCGTTAATGCTATCCAGATGATGATTTCGAATGTGGTTGATATGATTTTTAATTCTGTTTGAGAATTGATGAATTGAATTGGATTCTGATTGAAAATGACGATTTCTGAAATTTAGTTGAAATGTAATAAGCTGAGCGAAACCACAATGTGGATGATTGGGACGAGTCCCTGTAATGATAAATGATGAAAATGATTCAGCAAATCACTATTAGATTAGTGGATTATGTTGTCAAATTGCTACTGTTAATACTTGAGACGGTAGATCAAGTTAAGGGATGACAAATTGAGAACTTGCTTAACTTAAATTCCATGGAGGAATGTTCAGAAGGAAATTTTCGGTCTAATGGACCATTATCGTGTTAAAGATATGAATGATATGATTTGAATGAATTGTTATTTAATGATGAATTCTATATAAGGGATATTTATCCCCGTATTCTGTTGGGTTGACCGGAATATAAGGAACCCCAGAATAAATTGGATCTTAAGCAAAAAAGTTGTCCTCTACTTGCGAGATGAGGACATCTTGCACCTTTTAAGTGGGGTAGAATGTAAGATTCCTCCCCCAGCCTTAGAGGTATACAGGAGTAAGAATCTCCCTTTCTGATCTTATAATTATTCTCTCTCTAAAATAAAAGAAAGATTCTGTTTAAAAAAGGAAGAACCTTTTTCTTGAATACTTCTCAAGAGTCCCACCTGTTTTAAGGATTCAGAACAACGAGTTCAGAAGTGAGAATCGATGTTTTGGATATCAAGGTTTTGGTCTCGAGTACGGCCCAAAAGAAGTTCTTTATCTCTTGGGAAGTATAAGAAGTTATCTCCCAGATATTGTGGACCAAAGAAAGTAGGTGATTTAGCTTACGAACTCTTTTATCTCCTCATCTCAAAGTTCTGAATGCCTTCTATAGAAAAATGTGCCAAACCCAAATCATGGAAAGACGGTGAAACTTTAGTGGCAAGTTACCGTTGGCTTCTAGGTTACGCTAGCTCCTTCCTTTATATAAGTCGTAACTTTTACTTGTCGCTCACAGTAATCTTACTTCCATCGATCTCCCTTCTTCTTAATCTCCTTCATGGCTTGTCAACAAGAATTAGTTTTATCCATAATGATTCCTCACCTTCAAGACGCAAGTGAGTCTGTGAAGAAGGATTTTATAGAACAGTATGAGCGCTCTCTTTTTCCTCACCTAGGAACTTCTGTAGCGCAGACCAAATGGCGGACCTATCAAGACATAACTAGGGTAACACCCTGGGGTCAGCAGCACTTTCGTAACAATGTCCGCTTGGCCATGGTTATCGAAGCCTTGGGTTTGGGTCCTCGATACTACTGCATCATGAGATCAAGACATCTTGGGTTTTCTGAGCGGGTCTTCTTACTGGCGTGTTTTCTTCCTCATGAGAAGATATGCCTTTACCCCGTTTTTGGCTTGCCTCTCAGAGGTCCTTTTGTTAGAACACCTCATACCACTGAGATAGGCACAGCAATAACCCACAGAATCATTCCCATAGATGAGTTACCTTATACTTGTGCAGCTTGTGAGGACTGCTTTTGTGACCATATGATGGACGGGCTTATGGAAGTGTAAAGAGTTCCTCTATCTTTACTGTATAAGTTCCGAGAATGAATAAAGTTTAAATCTTGTTCGTATTTTGAATCTTGCTCTCTTTAAGACTTATCTTGGTGGTTAATCTTGATTAAAATTTTTCTCTAAGTCTCATATTCGTGAATCTTGCGAAATTATCACAAGTTGCGAGATGAGGACATCTCACGTTTTTAAAGTGGGGTAGAATGTAAGATTCCTCCCCCATCCCCTTTTTGATGTCTAGTATCTTCCCCTGTAATCAACCCCTCTTCAGAAATATAAAGACCTTGTTTCTAACTATTTTAGCCTAGAGAGAGAAAATATTCTAGAGAGAGAATATTTAGATTTTGAATATTTTTGGATAGAAAAATATCTCTTATAATTCAGATGAGTTCCCCTTAAACAGAAATTCAAAAAGAATTTTCCAATGTGCAATTGGAATTAATTGGAAATAGGTATAAAGAACCTTAGTCTAAGGGTCTAGATTTTCAGAAATCTTTAGACTATGGTCCAATTAAGGTTCCTATGGGCCAATAGCATCAATCCATGTGTAGGGAGTAGATAAATCCAATTTGTAAAAAAAGAAGATACCCAAAAATGAGTAAATGCTCACATAAGGTGAAGAGTTGAAAATGTACAAGGTTTATTAGTAAAAAACTATGAACAATATTAAAAATATGAGATATTTTGGGAATAATGATTTTATTATGACACATATGTAAGGAAGGGGAGTCCCTTAAATGCTCACATAAGATGAAGAGTTGAAAATGTACAAGGTTTATTAGTAAAAAACTATGAGCAATATTAAAATGATTCCATTATGACACATATGTAAGGAAGGGGAGTTCTTTAAAGGATGTGCATATTTCACATAAGATGAAGAGTTGAAAATGTACAAGGTTTATTAGTAAAAAACTATGAGCAATATTAAAATGATTCCATTATGACACATATGTAAGGAAAGAGAGTTCTTTAAAGGAGGTGCATATTTCACATGCTTGAATGAGTTTTAAACTCATAAAAATTGAGATATTTCATCTCTCCTCTCTCCTCATTTAAGTCTAGTTCCAAAAAGTTAGCTTAACTGACCTAAAAATGGTCAAATATTGACCAAACTGATTTAGAAAATTCTAGAATCAGTTTGTTTGGTTAGGAGCTCAATTTTTCCTATAAATAGAAGCCTCCCCCTTGTTGAAAAATATATAGTGTTTATGCATCGTTACTCTACTCCACCTAAGCCAAGAACTGTGAATTCATTTAATAATTCACTAGTTTTTGGAGCTTCCCTCTTTCTTCAATCCCCATTAATGGCTCCATCAACATACTTAACCAATTGATTGGTTGGGGGCCTCTACCGTGAACAAAGAATCAAGCAATTTGTAAGGTAATTAGTGAATATTGATCTTTCTATAATTTCTCAATGTTTCTCTCTTCTCAACCCCTCTCAAGCTTGAGAAGTTTAATTGGTATGGTTTTTTTTAAATGCTATTGAAGTTTGAATAGTAGTGAAGAGTTACATAATGCTATTGAAGTTAATTTTCATTTATGTTTAAATTCTAATGATTTTTATGTAAATTCACTCTCTCACTCAAGAAATGGTCATACTCATGACCCATTCTCAATCCAAATCAAGCTTTTCATAAAGCTTTTCCTTAACCCAAGATTAAGCTATGCTTGAGGTCAAATTAATGGCTTTTTTCTATGCTTTTAGTTTATGTATATTGATGATTCAATCCATTATGGATTAATAATCCAATTAGAGATCATTTTAATTATTTCCTTAATGATAAGCATTATCCCTTAGAAAAATTGAGATTTATCAGTCATAGCAGCGGAGCTATGGCAAAATTTTTATAAAAATTATGCATAAAATAATTTCATTCAAAGCATAAAAAGAGGACTTCCTACCATATTCTAGGAATTATCATCCTAGATTAATTGAAAGAATTTCATTACAATCATGGAGAAATTGAATTTTAATATCATGCATAAAGGATAAGTTTTTATATCAAGAGTGTTATTTTTACCATTTTTATTTCATGCATAGAAGTATGCATAATGGATAAATTTTTATATCAAAAGTGTTATTTTTACCATTTTTATTTCATGCATAGAAGTATGCATAATGGATAAATTTTTATATCAAAAGTGTTATTTTTACCATTTTTATTTCATGCATAGAAGTATGCATAATGGATAAATTTTTATATCAAAAGCGTTATTTTTGCCATTTTTATTTCATGCATAGAAGTATGCATAATGGATAAATTTTTATATCAAAAGTGTTATTTTTACCATTTTTATTTCATGCATAGAAGTATGCATAATGGATAAATTTTTATATCAAAAGTGTTATTTTTATCATTTTTAATTTTCATGCATAGAAGTATGCATAAAAGAAATTTTTTTATATCAAAAGTGTTACTTTTATCATTTTTAATTTTCATGCATAGAAGTATGCATAAAAGAAATTTTTTTATATCAAAAGTGTTACTTTTATCATTTTTAATTTTCATGCATAGAAGTATGCATAAAAGAAATTTTTTTTATATCAAAAGTATTACTTTTATCATTTTTAATTTTCATGCATATAAGTATGCATAAGAGTTGATTATTTTATTATAAAAGTGTGACTTTTATCATAATTGAATCTCATGCATAGAGGTATGCATAAAAGTTGATTATTTTATTGTAAGAGTGTTACTTTTATCATATTGGATTTCATGCATATAGGTATGCATAAAAGATATTCTTTTTATACTAAAAGTGTGATTTTCCTCATAAATGGATTTTATGCTTAACTTAGATGCATAAGAGAAATTCTTTTATTCTAAAAGTGTAATTTCCTACCAAACTGAATTTATGCATAAGAAGATGCATAAAAGATTGATTTTAATTTCGAAAGTGTTAGTCTCCTTAAATGGAATTTATGTATAAATAAATGTGTAGAGAAATCTTATATCAAATATAAGAATTCTCTTTTAAAAAAAAAAAGATATGAAATGTGATAAGATGTATATGAGATGTGATAAGAATTGATAAGATGCGTATGGAAAGTGATAGGATGTGATAAGATGTGTATGGGATGAGGTAAGAAGCGTATGTGATAGAATAGGATGTATATGGGTTGTGATAGGGCGAGAATGGATGTGATGTAAAAGATTAGATGTGAAGACATATGGGGTTACATGAATGGGAATGTGGAAATGGATGTATGTATGTGGATGTGTGGATGTGGAGATGGGAGTATGGATGTATGAATGTGAAAGTGGATGTATGAATGTGAAAATGGATGTATGCATGAAGATGTATATGCATAGATGTGAATGTGGATGTAGATGTGGATGTATAGATGTGAATGGGAATGTGGATGTGGATGTATGTATGTATGTGGATGTAGATGTGAATGTATAGATGTGAATGGGAATGTGGATGTGGATGTATATGAATGTGGATGTAGATGTGGATGTATAGATGTGAATGGGAATGTGGATGTGGATGTATGTATGTATGTGGATGTAGATGTGGATGTATAGATGTGAATGGGAATGTGGATGTGGATGTATGTATGTATGTGGATGTGGATGTATGTATGTATGTGGATGTGGATGTATGAATGAGGACGTGATAATGGATGTATGCATGTAGATGTGGATATATGGATGTGAATATGAATGTGGATGTGGATGTGGATGTATGGATGTGGATATGGATGTGTATGTATGAATGTAGATAAGAGATGTGGATGTATAAATGAGGATGTGAAAATGGAGGTATGCATGTAGATGTGGATGTATGGATGTGAATATGGATGTGGATGTGGATGTATAAATGAGGATGTGAATGTGGATGTGAATGTGAATGTGGATGTATGGATGTGGATATGGATGTGTATGTATGAATGTGGATATGGGATGTGGATGTATAAATGAGGATGTGAAAATGGATGTATCCATGTAAATATGGATGTATGAATGTGAATGTGAATTAATGTGTCGTCGATATGAGGAAATGGATGAGAATGAGTACACATTGAATGGAATGTGGAATAAGTAATGTGGACTAAGGAGGGATAATGTGGAAAGACGAGAGTTTGATTTAGAAACTGTATTTTGTGACTGTTTGTAAATGACTGTTTTATGTCAAGAATGCTGGGGAAGCATTTTGACCATCTTGTGGATTAAGGTCATGAAGACCTAACTGTTAAAGTTGCAACTGCTGACGGAGAGTCAATGGAGGACGTCTCGCGTAGCAAGGTCGACCGAGGTCTTGACCAGCCTCGGTTCGATTTAAATGGTGAGCTTCCGGTACGGTGGATGAGGGACCAAGGAAGCGGCCTATGAGTGAAGCGCTAGGTCACCTGCGAAGGATCCTAGAGGGTGCTGACCATACGGTGCTCGGGCTCTGGGTCACCCAGGATACCCACACGTGCGTCGAGGAAGATATTGGAACAGGGAGTAAGAGTTGTTTTGTGAAACCGGGCATGGATCTGGTTGATTGACCTTGCTGGTCTTCAATGGATGAGTCCATGGCTCTTTATATGGATCTGTTGGTTGATCTTGCTGATCTTCAACAAGAGTTTATCTTGGTTTTTATAAGTGATTATATTGCCGAGTATTATGGGCTAGGAACTATTGAAAAGGCCCCTGTGTGGACAGGTGGTGAGCGTTCTAGTTGCCAATGATGCCATAGATACTCTGATGAAGGAATGATGGGAAATTATGAATCAACCGGATAAATTGGAAGATTATGATCAGTGGTACTATGGTTTCATTAAAGGATTGTTTTAAAGTTAGTTGATGCTAAGAAAAAGGCAATTTCATATTGGGTGTGTAAGTGGTGTGGCTAGTTCTATGTTTGCATGAACTTCCGGCTAGGGGGCCTTGGAACTCTTTTCCTTGGTACCCGGGACAAAACCTAACCAAATTCCAAATTGGATCCCATCATTATAGTGGTTGGGCGGTTGGCTAACCCATGGGATCGGATGGGGTTAGGCTGGACTGATGGATCCGTAAATCGAGATTTAATTTCTATTACTACGATAGATGAAGTAAATCCCGGATAGAAATTGTTCTATGGATAGGAATCAACGGCTGTGCCTCTTGATGGGGAAAAAAGCGTTGATCCCAATGATCCAAGTGCAAGTTCTTCCTTGATTTGACCAAGTACTGTTAAAGGTGCAGTCAGATCAGTTTGATCAGTAATGATCTTGACTACGTTAGAGTAAAGAGTTATCCTGGTGGAATCGCCCGTGCTTTCCGGGTAAAGGAAGTTTTTCTGGTTTCGGTTTTGGACAAACCGACGGATTAGTCTCTTGTTCGGATATCCATGGGCGAGGCCGCGAGTGTGGGACCCCTGTCCCGCGCGAGAAGTGCTACTTCCGCTGTTAATACCCGAATCCGTTGCTCGGTGGGAACAGGGATCTCACAGCAATCACAGTCTTTGAGTGGACCAGGAGAGTCCTCATCTAGTGGGTCTATTGATAGACCATGGAGTGGCAGGCTGCGTCATAATACCAGTCCTACAAATGTGATTAGTACATCACGTCATTAGGAACTCAATGGAGTCTTCTTGGGCCCTTTTATTTGGCAGTTTAAGGGAGTCAAACCTTTTCTCTTAAGAAGAAACGTTTTCTAATTTGAAGCTTCAAAACGGCTACTTTATTCGAATTTGAATTTTGGGGGGAAAATGGAATTTAAAATCTAGCAGATAAAACCATATCATGTAACATATCTATGGAAAGCTCTTGATGCGTAGATCACGGATCTGTAATCTCCGCTCAAATCGGAGCTTGTATGTAGAAGTTATGGAGGTCTGAAAATTGTAAAATTGCCCCCTCCCCTTTTTGGGGGAAAAAGTGCACCCTTTGACCACTCTTACACCTCTCTTACAAACCATTGGTTTTTGCTTACATGGCGGGCTCCTATTTGTCAAAAAGTTAAACGTTTCCATAACCTCATGGCAAATTAAAGGGCCCAAAAAGACTCCATTGAGTTCCTAATGAAAGGAAAAGAGAAAGTGGTTGAGCCCCTTGGTATGCCTGACATTTCTGCAGGGTATTCTCATGTTGATGGAGAGTCTAGTGGCTCAGATATGAGCCTTGATGAGGAGCCTGGGATTCCAGCTATGAGAACACCTGGTGTAAAGAAGGCTATGGAAGCCATGAATGAAAAGCTGCGAAGATCAGGGAGAGTGAAGAACCCTGTGCAAAGATTTATATATGATGGTTATGTGGCACATCACTATGCATATATGGCAAAGGTTGTGCAGGTTGTAGAGCCCACATGCATTGATGAGGCTGTTGGAAATGTGTGTTGGGAGAAAGCTATGGATGAGGAGATGGATGCACTATATGGAAATGAAACTTGGGATTTAGTTTAATTTCCTGAAGGCAAGAAAGCCATTGGATGCAAGTGGGTGTACAAAGCTAAACATAACAGTGATGGAAGCATAAACAGGTACAAGGCTAGATTGGTAGCCAAAGGATATGCGCAGACATATGGGATTGATTATGAGGAAACTTTCAGCCCAGTTGCCAAGATGGCAACGGTGAGAGTTGTGATAGCAGTGGCTACGTCAAAGCAATGGTCTTTATATCAGATGGATGTAAAGAATGCATTCTTGCATGGGGATTTGCAAGAAGAGGTGTATATGTTGCAGCCACCTGGTTATGAGGATGTGGGTCACCCCGAGCATGTTTGCAGGTTGAGGAAAGCCTTGTATGGCTTAAAGCAAGCACCAAGAGCATGGTCTGACAAGATTTCTGAATATCTTGTCACTATTGGCTTTCATGTAGCCAATGCAGATTTCTCGTTGTATGTGCGACATGGTGATAGAGGAGTTGTGCTTGTTGTCATCTATGTAGATGACTTGATCATTATGGGGGACCATGATGCAGAGATCTTTGATGTAAAGATCTTGATAAGAAATAAGTTTGAGATGAAGGATCTCGGGGAGCTCAGATATTTCTTGGGCATTGAGGTGATTAGGTCACCACATGGTATTGGATTACTGCAGAGACAGTATGGTTTGGACAAGTTGTCCAAGTATGGTATGACAGGCTGTAAGCCTATTTCTGTGCCATTGGATCAGAATGGCAAGTTGAGTGCAGATTCAGGAGAGATCTTGGAGGATCCTACTATGTATAGGCGCATAGTAGGAAGTTTGATCTACATGACGATCACCAGACCAGATTTGAGCTATGTTGTTGGGTTGGTGACTCAGTTTATGCAGGTTCCACAGAAACCGCATTTGGATGCAGTGAGACGCATACTGAGGTATGTGAGGTCTACTTTGCATTGTGGACTATTCTATGAGACTGGGACAGAGATATGTGTACATGGGTACACAGATGCTGATTGGGCTGGTAGTATCTCAGATAGACGATCTACCAGTGGATTGATGTTTTCTTTGGGGAGTGCTGCTCTGACTTGGAGCAGCACGAAGTAGCCTACGGTTGCTCTATCGAGTACAGAGGCCGAGTACAGAGGAGCTGCTATGGCAGCATGTGAGGTAGCTTGGTTGAGGAAGCTACTTGCAGATTTGGGTCTATTAGTGGATAGACAAGTTGTCATTTTCTGTGACAACATTAGCAGTATACAGTTGGCCAGGAACCCAGTCTTTCATGCTCGTACGAAGCACATAGAGGTTCACTACCACTTCATCAGCAGAGGAGCTGCTATGGCAGCATGTGAGGTAGCTTGGTTGAGGAAGCTACTTGTAGATTTGGGTCTATCAGTGGATAGACAAGTTGTCATTTTCTGTGACAACATTAGCAGTATACAGTTGGCCACCAAGAACCCACTCTTTCATGCTCGTACGAAGCACATAGAGGTTCACTACCACTTCATCAGAGAGAAGGTCTTGGCAGGAGATCTTGACCTTGTTTATGTTAGCATAGAGGATCAGGTAGCTGACATCTTCACCAAAGCATTGGGTACAGAGAAGCTCTGCAGATTCAGGGCTTTGCTTAGTGTACATGAGGGGAAGTGTTGAGATATCGAGCTCGTCTAGTGAGGCGGTGAACACTGATGACCCGCCTGGGGGATAGGCCCCACACTTACACCACTGGCATGGTTGGTGAGATCTTGGGTGATATGCGGCCAGTGGGATGACAGGCTGTGTGACAGCCATTCTAGAGACTGGCATAGTTATAGCGCCAGCTCATTTAGTCGGGTTCACACTATAGAGAACCCGTGTATGTATTTGGTTGAGTACCTTTCATATTGTGTGTACTCTTATTCTTGTATATGGTGTGTTGAGTGTTGAGAGTGAAGAAGAAGAAGATTTCAGCCTCTCACTTTGTGTGTTCTCTATAAGGGTTTTGTGGGTGTGTGGGTGCTTGCAAGAGCTCAAGCTCTCTTCCCCCTTGCATCTTTTCATAGGTTACTGTGAAGGATTCTAAAGGGTGCTGACCATACAGTGCTCGGGCTCTGGGTCGCCAAAGATACCCACACATACATCGAGGAAGATATTAGAACAAGGAGTACGAGTTGTTTTTAGAATTCAGGCATGGATCTGGTTGGTTGACCTTGCTGGTCCTCAACGGATGAGTCCATGGCTCTTTTATATGGATCCGTTGGTTAATCGTGCTAATCTTCAATAGAGATTTCATTTTGATATGTGAATATATTACCAGCTACTATGTGCTAGGAACTATCGAAAAGGCCCGTGAGTGAACAGGTGGTGAGCGTTCTGGTTGCCAATGATGCCATAGGTACACCGATGAAGGAATAATTGGAAATAAGGATTCAACCAAAGATTTTGAGGATTGTGATGAGTGACACAATGGTTTCATTAAATGATTGTTTTAAAGATAGCTGATGTTAAGAAAAAGGTAATTTTATATTGGGTGTGTAAGTGGTGTGACTAGTTTTAAGTTTGCATGAATATCCGGCTAGGGGGTCTAGGAACTCTTTTCCCTGGTACCCGGGGAAAAGAGTTTTAAGTTTACATGAATATCTGGCTAGGGGGTCTAGGAACTCTTTTCCTTGGTACCCGGGGAACAAAACCTAACCAAATTTTTAATTGGATCCCATCACTATAGTGGTTGGGCGGTTGGCTAACCCACGGGAGATGTAGGCTGGACTGATGGATCCTTAAATTGAGACTCATTTCTCTTATGGTACGATAGATGAAGAAAATCCCAGATAAAAATTGTTCTATGGAAAAGAATCAACGGTTGTGCCTCTCAATGAGGAAAAAAGCATTGGTCTCTATGATCCAAGTGTAATCTTTTTCCTGATCTAACTTGGGACTTACGGGTTCGGTCAGATCAGTTAAGTTAGTTAAGGCTTTTGACTACGTTAGAGAAAAGTTATCCTGGAGGAATCACCCGTGCTTTCCAGGCAAGGGAAGTTTTTCCACGATCGTTTTTGGAAGAACCGATGGATTAGTCTCTTGTCCGGATATCCGTGGGAGAGGCCCCAAGTGTGAGACCCTATCCCGCACAAGAAGTGCTGCTTCCACTACTAGAACCTCTGAATTCATTGCGCTGTGGGGATAGGGACCTCACAGCAGCTAGTATTATAGCAAATTGGCTAATGAGGATCAACCGAGAAGCCAAAAATGTCAAAAATTTATGAAGAAGCGGTAAAAGGTTGTAATTGTGTGAAAAATTTCATACGAATTGATATTCAGACTGAAATTCGTAAATTGGTAATTGGGTCTTCAGATGGAAGTACCGCAATTGTATGGAATCCCTGACTTGCTTGAGGCCACCATGACTACCCGTATATACCAAGGGTATAAGTGGAGCTCTTTACTGGCAGTATATACGAGTAAATGTGAGACTTGAAATTATAAGCATTAATACTATCCAGATGATAAATTCGAATGTGGTTGATATGATTTTAAATTTTGGTTGAGAATTGATGAGTTTATTTTGATTCTGATTGAAAAATGAAGATTCTTGAATTTTGGTTGAAATGTAATAAACTAAGCAAAACCACAAATGAGGATGAATGGAATGAGTCCCTGTGATGATGTTTATAGCTGGAATGACGTTAATGACTTCAGCAAATCACTATGAGATTAGTGGATTGTGCTGGCAGATTGCTGCTGTTAACACTTGACCCAGTGGATCAAGTTAAGGGATGTCAAATAAAAAATCTATATAATTAAAAATTTCCACGGACTATTGAGATAGAAAATTCAGTCTAATGGACCTTATTGTGATAAGGATTTGAATGATACGATCTAAGTGAATTATTATCTAATGATGAGTTTTATATAAGGGATCTTTATCCCATGATTCTATTGGGTTCACCAGGCTATAAGGAACCCCAGAATCAGTTGGATCTTAAGGAAAAGAGTTCTCTAAAAAAGAGAAGATATTTAGAAGAAATGGTGCATTTTTGGCACCTCAGTGTGGGGGAATTCCCCTCATGAAGGAGGTGCCTATTTCACATATGTGGTTGAGTTTTAAACTCACAAATAATGATATATTTTCATCTCTCTTGTCTCTTGCTTCAACTAGATCCAAAAAATAAGCTAAACTGACCTAAAAATGGTCAAGAATTGACCAAACTGATCTGGAAAATTCTAGAATCAATTTGCTTCGTTAGAGGCTCACTTTTTCCTATAAATGAAGCCTCCCCCTTTGTAAATGGTTAATAGTGTTTTATGCACTGTTACTCTACTCCTCCCCATGCCAAAAATAGTGAATTTATTGATAATAATTAGTTTTTGACCATTTCCTCTTCAAAAGAATTGGTGGCCACTCTTGTTGCAAACAAGAGTAGATCCCTCAAACCATTACGCCAAAGGAAAGCTCCCAAAAATTAATGTAAGCTAGAAATCCTACTTTTTCTTTGTTCCATTTAATGATTTTCTAATTTTTGTTTTCTTTAAAATGAAAAATGATGCTATGCCTTGTTGGAAAGGTTTTCCCCCTCTCTTCATTCTTGAATTTAGCCTTTCTTTATTCTAGATGTGTAATCAAATTGTTAGAATTAAACTTTTCATATTGTTTCTCTTTACAAAGTGGAATTTGATTAGTTCAGAATGCTTTAAACCATTTGGGATAATTTCTAAGTAGTTTAAGAATAAGAAAAAAGTTAAAAAATGGTCAACCATACAAAGGAGGTTATGGTAAAATTTTCTTAAATTTTGTGAAATAAGTTTTATCTTTAATTATTCAAAAAGAGTAATCCCCACCGCTTGTGTATTCTAAAAGTGTTATTTTTATTCGATGCATAGAAAAATGCATATGATAAATATTTTTATAATAAAAGTGTTATTTTTATTAGAATTAATTTCTATGCATAGAAAGATACATATTGGGAATATTTTGATTATAAAAGTGTTACTTTCAGCAAAATTGCTTTTTATGCATAAATAGATGCATAAAAGAATTTTTTTTATTATAAAAGTGTTACTTTCATTAAAATTGAATTTATGCATAAATAGATGCATAATTTTTTTTAAATAAAAACCTTACTTTCATCAAATTTTGATTTTGTGCATAGAAATATACATAAAAAATTTTATATTTAATTCAAAAGAGTTATTCTCATCAATTTTGATTTTATGCATAGAACGATGCATAAAGAAATTTATTTTTATTTCAAAAGCGTTATTCTCATCAATTTTGATTTTATGCATAGAAAGATGCATAAAGAAATTTATTTTTATTTCAAAAGAGTTATTCTCATCAAATTTGATTTTATGCATAGAAAGATGCATAAACAAA
Organism: Cibotium barometz; assembly: GCF_041138505.1. Taxonomy (NCBI): domain Eukaryota; kingdom Viridiplantae; phylum Streptophyta; class Polypodiopsida; order Cyatheales; family Cibotiaceae; genus Cibotium; species Cibotium barometz. Next base: position 40,080,389 of record NC_141062.1, on the reverse strand, counting down.
ATTTGTTTTTATTTCAAAAGAGTTATTCTCATTAAAATTGAATTTATGCATGGAAAGATGCATAAAAGATTTTTTTTTTCAAAAGTGTTATTCTCCTTAAAATTGAATTTATGCATGAATAAATGCATAAATGGATTTTTATAAAAGTGTCATTTCCCACTGAAGTTGTTCTTATGCATAAATAATTGCGTAAAGAATCTTTATATCAAAAAAAAGAATTCTCTTACATTCTATAAATAGATGGGAATGAATGGATGGATGGATGTGATGGGAATGGAAGTGATGAGAATGAGAGGTAAATAGATGTGATGAGATGGGATGCGAATTAGATAGATGGGAAAGAATGGATGGATGCATGTGATGAGAATAGAAGCGATGAGAATGGGAGGTAAATAGATGTGATGAGATGGGATGCGAATCAAATATATGGGAATGAATGGATGGATGGATGTGATGAGAATAGAAGTGATGAGAATGAGAGGTAAATAGATGTGTTGAGATGGGATGCGAATCAGATAGATGGGAATGAATGGATGGATGGATGTGATGAGAATAGAAGTGATGAGAACAAGAGGTAAATAGATGTGATGAGATGGGATGCAAATCAGATAGATGGGAAAGAATGGATGGATAGATGTGATGAGAATAGAACTGATGACAATGAAAGGTAAATAGATGTGATGATATGAAAGGTAAATAGATGTGATGAGAATAGAACTGATGATGACAATGAAAGGTAAATAGATGTGATGATATGTGATGCGAATCAGATGAATGTGAATAAATAGATGAGATGTGATGTCATGTGAATCAGGATGTAAATGAATGACATAGGATGTGAATGAATGTGATAACATGTGAATCGGGATGTGAATGAACGATAAGAGACGTAAATGAATGTGAAAACATGTGAATCGGGATGTCAATGAACGATAAGGGATGTGAATGAATGTGTTAGCATGTTAATCGAGATGTGAATGAATGAGATGTGATGTCAAATGGATGTGATAAGATGCGATGCAATGTTAATGTATGTGAAGTGATTAGATGTATGGGTACATCCAAGTAGATGTGATCTGGTGAGGATAAATGAGGAAATAAGTGATGAGTTAGAAAAAGATGTGATTAGATGAGAGTGAGAATACTTATGAAATGGGAATGTGGATTGATGTGTGAGTAATGTGGATTGATGGGATTGATGTGTGGGTAATGTGGATTGATGTGTGGATTGATGTGGATGGATGAGTGGATATGTGGATTGATGTGGATGATGTGGATGGATGTATGGATGATATGGATTGATGTGTGGGTAATGTGGATTGACGTGAATAGATGTATGGATGATGTGGATTGATGTGTGGGTGATCGATGAAAAAAGAAATTTGGGAAGATGAGAAAGATGGGGACTAATGTGAAAGGATATGGAGTGATGAGAAAAAAATGAAAATATTGTTGGAACTGTATTTGTATGTGAAATCTATTTTTAAATGAATGTTTTGTCAAGAATGCCAGGGAAGCATTTTGACCGTCTTGTGAATGAGGTCGTGGAGACCTATCTATTAAAGTTACAACTGCTGACGGAGAGTCAACGTAGGATGTCTCGCGTAGCAAGGTCGCCAAGGTCTTGACCAGCCTCGGTTTGATTTAAATGGTGAGTTTTCGATACTGTGGATGAGGGACCAAGGAAGCGGCCTATGAATGAAGTGCTAGGTGACTTGCGAAGGATCCTAGAGGGTGCTGACCATACGGTGCTCGGGCTCTGGGTCGTCGAAGATACCCACACGTATGTCGGGGAAGATATTAGAATAAGGAGTAAGAGTTGTTTTCTCAATTCGGGCATGGATCTGGTTGGTTGACCTTGCTGGTCCTCAACGGACGATTCCATGGCTCTTTTATATGGATCCATTGGTTGATCTTGCTGATCTTCAACGGAGATTCCATTTTAACATGTGATTATATTGCCAATTACTATGAGCTAGGAACTATCAAAAAGGCCCCTGCATGAACGGAGATTCCATTTTAACATGTGATTATATTGCCAATTACTATGAGCTAGGAACTATCAAAAAGGCCCCTGCATGAACAGGTGGTGGTGAGCATTCTGGTTGCCAATGATGCCATAGGTACACGGATGAAGGAATGATTGGAAATAAGGAGTCAACCAGAGATTTTGAGGATTGTGATCAGTGACACAATGGTTTCATTAAATTATTGTTTTAAAGATAGATAATGCTGAGAAAAAGGCAATTTCATATTGGGTGTGTGTGACTAGTTTTAAGTTTACATGAATATCTGGCTAGGGGGCTTGGAAACTCTTTTCCCTAGTACTTGGAACAAAACCTAACCAAATTCTTAATTGGATCCCATCACTATAGTGGTTGGGCGGTTGGCTAACCCATGGGGCTAGATGGGGTTAGGCTCGATTGATGGATCCTTAAATTGAGACTCATTTCTGTTATGGTACGATAGATGAAATAAATCCCGGACAAAAATTGTTCTATGGAAAAGAATCAACGGTGTTAAGGCTCTTGACTACGTTAGAGAAAGGTTATCCTAGAGGAATCACTGGTGCTTTCCGGGCAAGGGAAGTTTTTTCGGGATCGGTTTTGGAAGAACTGATGGATTAGTCTCTTCTCTGGATATCCGTGGGCGAGGCCCCAAGTGTGAGACCCTTCCCCACACAAAAAGTGCTACTTCCACTGCTAGAACCCCTAAATTCGTTGCGTAGTGAGGATAGGGATCTCACAATGTGAATGAATAGATAGATTAGTCTCTTCTCCGGATATCTATGGGCGATGCCCTGAGTGTGAGACCCTGCCCCGTGCAAGAAGTGCTACTTCCACTACTAGAACCCCTGAATTCATTGCGCGGTGGGGATAGGGACTTCATAGTGTGAATAAATAGATGGATGGATGTGAATAGAGGTGATGAGATGTGAGGTGAATAGATGCAATGAGATGTGATGAGAATAGATGCAATGAGATATGATGAGAATCAAATAGGTGTGAATGAATGGATGTGATGTGAATAGAGGTGATGAGATGTGATGTGAATAGATATAATGAGATGTGCCAAGAATTAGATAGGTGTGAATGAATGGATGGATGGATGTGATGTGAATAGAGGTGATGAGATGTGATGTGAATAGAGGTGATGAGATGTGCCAAGAATTAGATAGGTGTGAATGAATGGATGGATGGATGTGATGTGAATAGAGGTGATGCGATGTGATGTGAATCAGATAGATGTGAATGAATGGATGAGATGTGAGGTGAATAGATGCAATGAGATGTGATGAGAATCAGATAGGTGTGAATGAATGGATGTGGTGTGAATAGAGGTGATGAGATGTGAGGTGAATAGATGTAATGAGATGTGATGAGAATCAGATAGGTGTGAATGAATGGATGGATGGATGTGATGTGAATAGAGGTGATGAGATGTGATGTGAATCAGATAGATGTGAATGAATGGATGAGATGTAATGTCATATGAATCAAGATGTAAATGAATGATATAGGATATGAGTGAATGATATGTGATGATAATGGATGTGAATGTATAAGTGAAGAATGGATGCGAATGTGTATGTGAAAGAATGGATGTGGATGTGTGTGAAAGAATGGATGTGGATGTATGTGAAAGAATGGTTATGGATGTATGTGAAAGAATGGATGTGGATATGTATGTGAAAGAATGGATGTGGATGTGTATGTAAAAGCATATGATGTGGATGTGTATGTGTATGTGAAAGAATGTGATGTGATGTAAAGAGATATGATGTGACATGTGGATATATGTGGATGTGAAGTGATAGATATGAATGTATGAATAGATGTGGGTAGTCATATATGTGGATGGATGTGGATGGATGAATGAGATATGTGAACGATTGGATGGATGATGAACGATTGGATGGATGAATGAGATATGTGAACGATTGGATGGATGTTGATGAATGAGATGAGATGTGTATGAATGAGATATGATGTGGATAGATGAGATGTGTATGAATGAGATATGATGTGGATAGATGTGATGTGATGTTATGTGGATAGCATGTATGTGATGGGATGGTGATGAGAATGAATGTGATGAATATGAATGAATATGATGTGAATCGGGATGTGAATGAATGAGATGTGATGTCATGTGAATTGGAATGTGAATGAATGATATGGGATGTGAATGAATGAGATATGATGTGAATCGAGATAGATGTGAATGAATGAGATGTGCAGTGAAATGGATGTGATGTGATGTGATATGAATGAATGTGATGTGATGAGATGTGGAGATGGGTAGATGCAAGTGGATGAGATCTGATGAGGATAAATGAGGAAAGATGTGATGAGATGAAAATGATGTGATTGGATGAGAATGGGAATACATATGAAATGGATGTGATTTAAATGATGTGGATTGATGTGGAACAAGGTGGAAAGATGAGAGTTCGTTTTATAGAAATTGTATTTATGAAAATGACTGTTTTATGTCAAGAATGCTGGGGAAGCATTTTGACCGTCTTAGGAATGAGGTCGTGGAGACCTAATCTGATAAAATTGCAATAGTTAACGGAGAGTCAATGGAGGACGTCTCGCGTAGCAAGGTCGGCCGAGGTCTTGACAAGCCTCTGTTTGATTTGAATGGTGAGCTTCCGGTACGGTGGATGAGGGACCAAGGAATCCGCCTATGAGTGAAGCGCTAGGTGACCTGCAAAGGATCCTAGAGGGTACTGACAATAGGATGCTCGGGCTCTGGGTCGCCAAAGATACCTACACGTGCATTGTGGAAGATATTGGAACAAGGAGTAAGAGTTGTTTTTTGAATTTGGGCATGGATCTGGTTGATTGACCTTACTGGATCTCAACGAACCATGGCTCTTTTATATGGATCTATTGGTTGATCTTGCTGATCGTCAACGGAGATTCCATTTTGATTTTTATAAGTGAAAATATTGCGGGTGGTTACTATGAACTAGGAACGATCGAAAAGGCCCCTATAAGTGGACACGTGGTGAGCGTTCTCGTTGCCAATGATGCCATAGGTACACCGATGAAGGGAAAATTGGAAATTAGGATTCAACTAGATATTTTGGAGGTTTATGATCAGTGATAGTATAGTTTCACTAAAAGATTATTTTAAAGACAGCTGAATCTGTGAAAAAGATTATTTTAAAGACAGCTGAATCTGTGAAAAAGATTATTTTAAAGACAGCTGAATCTGTGAAAAAGACAATTTCATATTGGGTGTGTAAGTGGTGTGACTAGTTCTAAGCTTGCATGAATATCTGCCTAGGGGGCTTAGGAACTCTTTTCCTTGGTACCCAGGACAAAACTCAACCAAATTCTTACTTGGATCCCATCACTATAGGGGTTGGGTGGTTGGCTAACTCACGGGACTGGATGGGGTTAGGCTGGACTGGCTAGTGGGATGACAGGCTATGTGACAACCATTCTATAGACTGGTATAGTTATAGTGCTAGATTATTTAGTTGGGTTCACACTATAGAGAACCCTAGTATGTATTTGGTTGAGTACCTTTTCATATGGTGTGTACTCTTATCTTTGTATATGGTGTGCTGAGTGTTGTGAGAAGAAGAAGATTTTTAGCCTCTCACCTTGTGTGTTCTCTTTTAGGGTTTTGTGAGTGTGTGTGTGCTTTTGCAAGAGCTCAAGTTCTCTTTGTCCCTACATCTTTTCATGGTATCAGAGCGAGGTTCATGCTAAGAGCTGAGTTGCAAGCAAGAGAAGCACAGGAAGCAGTACGAGGGTAAGAGCTTCATCTACTCTTCCTTATTTGTGTTGGCGACTACACCCTTGTCGGGAGCTCTACGGGAGGCACCGGCAAACGATCTTTGATTGAGTAGCTTTCTTCGCGGGAGTAAAGCTATAGGGCAACTAGTTTGTCCTATCAAACTTTATTTTTTTGGGCCCAAAACACGTTTTGGGCGCGTTAGGACCTCCGTTTTTCAGAGAGCAAGCACTACGGGTAAGTCATCGATTCTGTGCAGAACTCTGGTTTAAGAACTGCAGGAAGACAGATTGGTTGTGCAGACATTGTGTGTGCTGCAAGGAGGTCAAACAGTTGCCATTGGGTGTATGTATGCACATTGAGGTCACTGGTTTGTGACATTTGAGTGTAGTACAGTACCGCTATAGAAAATATAGCAGTTTGTGCAGGACAAACTAGAGTACTATTTTTGGTAAATTTGTGTGTCTGGCAAGATGTCAAATGATGGCATAAACTAGATTTTTGCTGAGAATCTTGATAAGAACAACTTCCCTGCTTGGAGGTTCAGGTTGACAAATTTCCTGATGGGAAATAATTACTGCTGGGACTATATAGAAGGTGAGCATGAAGAGGCACCGGAGATACTGGAGATCAATCCGACCACCGCACATGTGAAAGAGTTCAAGGACTGGAACCATGGAGCCAGAAAAGTTATGTATTAGCTCTCTATCAGTATACACCATGATTGGGCATATACACGATGCCAAGTCCCCCAAGGAGGCATGGGAAACCTTGGTAAAACTCTATAAAACGAATACCAAGGCACGAAAGATGCAGTTGAAGAATGAACTTCATACTGTGGAGGAAAAAAATATGTCTATGAATGACTATGCATTGAAGATCAAGGGTATTGTGGAATCCCTTGCATCTATTGGCATTTCAGTAGATGATGATGATAAGGTGGAAGTCTATCTACGTGGTCTCGGGCCACAATACAAGGCATTCAAGAAGTCTTCAGACTCAAGTAAACATTCCCAATTTCAAAGATTTGGTATCTATGTTGATTATAGAAGAGAAGAGCTTGGGTGAAGACCAACAGTCTTCACAAAACAAAAATAGTTCAGAGCAACAGGCCTTCTACACAAGTTCAGGAAGAGGATAAGGTAGAGGAGGCCGTGGATGCAACAAAGGAGGTGGCCGAATAGGTAATCAGAATTATGGCCAGCAACAACAACAACAACAGTCCCATAATTCACAACATCAACAACACGCAGGTGGAAGAGGCCAATTCAGAGGCAAGGGGAGTCAAAAAGGTCATGGAAACTAGCAAAGGCAGTATAACGATACACGTGGATGCTTTTATTGTGGTAAGCCTAGACATGTGCAGGCAGATTGTTATAAGAAGCAGGCTGACATGCAAAATGGAAAATTGCAGCAAAACAACTATGCAACCTCGAGCACAAACAATGAGGATAATGAAAGATTGTTCATTATGCAGCATGTCATTAATGCCATGTCTCAAAATGTTGAAGCAGCACATAAAGATGATGTATGATACGTTGATTTAGGTGCTTCAAACCACATGACAAGTCATGGGGAGTGGTTCAAGGAGATGAAAAACCTTGAAAGACCAGGTTTTTTGGAAACAGGGAGATGACATTGCTCATCCAATTGCCCATGTTGGAGATGTGCCATTGTCTATGCAGGATGGCAAAGTGAAGTACCTTGCAGATGTACTTCATGTTCTGAACATAACAAAGAATCTGGTTTCAGTTTACTCAGGTTTGCAGGTTCGGTTTAACCCTGATGATTGTTATGTTCAAGACTTCAAAGACAAGTGCAGGTTGGTTGCAAAAGGCAACAGAGTGGGCAGAATGTTTACATTCAATGTAAACATGCCTGAAGTGAGTGCTGCGATGTTTGCAAAATGGTTCAAGAATTGTTACAGACACAGACATTTGGCATAAAAGAATTGGACATGTGAATGTGCAGAGAATGAAGTCTATGCAGACTAAAGGAATTGTGACAGGGCTGCCAAAGTTTAAAATTGAAGGTATGCAGAAAATATGTGAAGCATGCCAATTTGGAAAGCAAACAAAGCATGTATTTCCACGTGACAGAAATGTGAGCAGAAATGCACTAGATGTTGTGCATTCAGATGTATGGGGTCCTACGAAGACCATGTCTATGGGAGGCTACAAGTATTATGTGGCATTTATTAATGACCACACAAGGAAAGTGTGGGTATACTTCATGAGGAGAAGGGTGAGGTGTTCACTCATTTTCCGAATTTCAGAGTTATGGTTGAAAAGCAAACATGGAAATATGTAAAGTGCCTAAGGTCAGATGGAGGGGGAGAGTACTTCTCCAATGAGTTCTCTAAATTTTTAAAAAAGAATGGTATTCAGAGAGTTTACATACAGATACACTCCGTAGAGCAGGCAAAATAGAGTTGTTGAGCGGAAAAACAAGCACATTGCTGAGATTGCGTAAGCATTGATGTGAGAGAAGAATATGCCGCATAGCTATTGGGCTGAGGCTGTTTCTATAACAGTTTACATCATGAACAAGACTCCAACTACAGCCATACATGATGTAACTCTAGAGGAGAGTTTACTAGCAAAAAACCTGATTTGTCTCATCTGAAAATCTTTGGGGATGCATTGCATATGTGCGTGTGCCAGATGAGCTAAGAACTAAGCTAGATCCAAAAGCTAAAAAATGTGTGTTTATTGGGTATTCCCTTGAGCAAAAGGGATACACGTGTTATAACCATGCTACGCATGAGTTGACAGTAAGCAGGGATGTTGTTTTTGATGAGATGAGCAGCTCGTATCCTACTGAAAAAGAAGTTGTTGGGGCTGATGTGAGTGGAAATGTGGTTGCACACAATGCAAGTCAGCAATCATAGTCTTTGAGCGGACCAGGAGAGTCCTCATCTAGTGGTTCAGTTTTTGATAGACCATGGAGTGGCAGGCTGCATCATAATACTAGTCTTGCAAATGTGATTAGTACATCACATAAAGGCAAAGAGAAAGTGATTGAGCCCCTTAGTATGCCTGACGTTTCTGCAGGGCATTCTCTTGTTGATGGAGAGTCTAGTGGCTCAGAGATGAGCCTTGATGAGGATCTTGGGATACCAGCTATGAGAACACCTAGTGTAAAGAAGGCTATGGAAGCCATGAATGCAAAGCTACGAAGATCTGGGAGAGTGAAGAATTGTGCAGAGGTTTACCTATGATGGTTATGTGGCACATCACTATGCATACATGGCAAAAGTTGTACAGGTTGTAGAGCCCACATGCATTGATGAGGCTGTTGGAAATGTGTGTTGGGAGAAAGCTATGGATGAGGAGATGGATGCACTATATGGAAATGAGACTTGGGATTTAGTGCAATTGCCTGAAGGCAAGAAAGCCACTAGATGTAAGTGGGTGTACAAAGTAAGACATAACAGTGATAGAAGCATAAGAAGGTACAAGGCTAGATTGGTAGCCAAAGGATATGTGTAGACATATGGCATTGATTATGAGGAAACTTTCAGCCCAGTTGTTGCCAAGATGGCAATAGTGAGAGTTGTGATAGCAGTGGTGGTTGCGTTAAAGCAATGGTCTTTACATTAGATGGATGTAAAGAATGCATTCTTGCATGGGGATTTGCAGGAAGAGGTGTATATGTTGGAGCCACCTGGTTATGAGGATGTGAGTCACCCCGAGCATGTTTGCAAGTTGAAGAAGGCCTTGTATGGCTTAAAACAAGCACCAAGAGCATGGTTTGACAAGATTTCTGAATATTATTGGCTTTCATGTAGCCAATGTAGATTTTTGAATATTATTGGCTTTCATGTAGCCAATTTCTGAATATTATTGGCTTTCATGTAGCCAATGTAGATTTCTCGCTGTATGTGAGACACAATGATAGAGGGGTTGTGCTTGTTGTCATCTATGTAGATGACCTGATCATTACGGGGGACCATGATATAGAGATCTTTTATGTAAAGATCTTGCTTAGATAGAAGTTTGAGATGAAGGATCTAGGGGAGCTCAGATATCTCTTGGGCATTGAGGTGATTAGGTCACCACATGGTATTGGAATACTGTAGAGAGAGTATGGCTTGGACATGTTGTCCAAGTATGGTATGACAGGCTGTAAACCTATCTCAGTGCCATTGGATCAGAATGGTATGACAGGCTGTAAACCTATCTCAGTGCCATTGGATCAGAATGGCAAGTTGAGTGCAGATTCAGGAGAGATTTTGGAGAATCTTGCTATGTATAGGTGCATATGTATAGGCGCATAGTAGGAAGCTTGATCTACATGATGATCACCAAGCCAGATTTGAGCTATGCTGTTGGGTTGGTGAGTCAGTTTATTCAAGTTCCTCAAAAGCCGCATTTGGATGAATTGAGATGCATACTGAGGTATGTGAAGTCTACTTTGTATTGTGGACTATTTTATGAAACTGGGATAGAGATATGTGTACATGGGTACACAGATGCTGATTGGGCTAGTAGTATCTCAGATAGAAGATCTACTAGTGGCTTCATGTTTTATTTGGGGAGTGCTGCTGTGACTTGGAGCAGCAAGAAGCTGCCTACGGTACAGTATAGAGGCCGAGTATAGAGGTGCTACTATGGCAGCATGTGAGGTAGCTTGGTTTTTGAGAAAGCTACTTGCAGGTTTGGGTCTATCAGTGGATAGACAAGTTGTCATTTTCTGTGACAACATTAGCAATATACAGTTGGCCACGAACCCAATTTTTTATGCTCGCACAAAGCATATAGAGGTCCACTACCATTTTGTCAGAGAGAAGGTTTTGGCAGGAGATGTTGACCTTGTTTATGTCAGCACACAGGATCACATGGCTGACATCTTCACCAAAGCATTGGGTACACAGAAGCTTTGCAAATTCTAGGCTTTGCCTGGTGTACATGAGATGGAGATGAGTTCGAGGGGGAGTGTTGAGATATCAAGATCATCTAGTGAGGCGGTGGACAGTGATGACCCGCGCCATGGGGATAGGCCCCACACTTACACCACTGGCATGGTTGGTGAGATCATGGGTGATATGTAGCCAGTGGGATGACAGGCTATGTGACAACCATTCTAGAGAGACTGGTATAGTTATAGCGCCAGCTCATTTAGTTGGGTTCACACTATAGAATACCCTAGTATGTATTTGGTTGAGTACCTTTTCATATGGTGTGTACTCTTATCTTTGTATATGGTGTGTTGAGTGTTGTGAGAAGAAGAAAAAGATTTTTAGCCTCTCACCATGTGTGTTCTCTTTTAGGGTTTTGTGCTTACAAGAGCTCAAGCTCTCTTCTCCCCTACATCTTTTCAGTGAGAACAGGTGTTTTGGGTGTCAGAAATTTGGTCACGAGCTTAAAGACTGCTCGACTCATGCCATGTCAAGAGGACTGGGAAGTCAAGGACCCAGAGTGCAGAGACCAGCCCCTTCATATCAGTGCCAAAATCAGGGCAATCCCAAGAGGACTCCAGCTCAACCATCTGCTTCTGTTTAGAGTAATCTCAAAACTCCCTCCCAGAACTGGGGTAACCAAAGAGAAAGAGTTCCGCCCCAATATACAGCAGCGAGAGCAGTTACAATAGTAGAAGTTGTAAGATTCCTCTGTCCAGCTTTTGAGGTGTACATGTGTAAGAACCTCCCCTTATGATCCTATAATTATTACCCTCTCTGAAATAAAAGAAATATCCTGTTTTAGCCTAGAGAGAGAAAATGTCTAGAGGGAGGTAATTCAAAATTGAGATTATTTTTGATATAAAAATTCCCCTAGTGTTTAAAATGATTCCCCCTAAAACAGAAATTCAAAAAGAACTTTCCAATGTGCAATTAGAATTTATTGAAAATAGGTAAAAAAGACCTTATCTTGAGGCTCCAGATTTTATGAAAATTTTGGATTAAGGTTCCTATGGACCAATAAGATTCATCCAAATGTAGGGAGGAGATAAATTGAAGAATAAAAGAAAATCTCCAAAAAATGAGTAAATGCTCACATAAGATGAAGAGAAGGACAAGGTTTATTAGTTAAAGAGGAAGGGATATTTAGAGGAAATGATGCATTTTTGACACCTCAGTGTGGGGAATTCCCCTTCATGAAGGAGGCACCTATTTCACATGTGTGGAGGAGTTTTAAACTCACAAATAATGAGATATTTTCATCTCTACTCTCTCTTGTTTCAACTAGATCCAAAAAGTAAGCTAAACTGACCTGAAAATGGTCAAAAAGTGACCAAACTGATCTGAAAAATTATAGAATCAGTTTGCTTGGTTAGAGGCTCACTTTTTTCCTATAAATAGAGGCCTCCCCCTTTGTAAAAGCTTAATGGTGTTTATTCACTGTTACTCTGATTCTATCTTGAGCCATTTAACATTAAATTTCTTGATAATTCAATTGTTTTTTGTCCCAATCCTCTCCAAGTGAATTTGGCGGCCACTCTTGCTACAAACAAGAGTAGAACCCTCAATCCCTCAAGCCAAAGGAAATCTTACAAGCTCTATGTAAGCTTAATTCTTACTTATTTGTGAATTTTAAATCTATGGTTTTCTCAAATTTTATGCTTTGTAAATGTTGAATTAAAAATCTAATGCTATGCCTCGATGGAAAGGCCACCGCCTTCTCTTCTTTACAATTTAGCCCTTCTTAATCCTAGAAAGTTTAATTAAATGATTGATTAAACTCTTTTCATTGTTTACTCTCTTGATTTTTAAAAAATGAAGTAGATTGGAGATATTAGAATTCAAATTGGATTAATTCAAGTCATAAGTTGAATGTTAAAATTGAGAAATGGTCAACCATACAAAGGAGGTTATGGCAAAATTTTCTTAAATTTTGTGGAACTAAAGTTTATCATTAGGTTATTCTAAAAGAGTAATTCCCTCTGTTTGTGCATTCTAAAAGATTTATTTTGAATTTAAAAGTGTCATTCTCATTAAAATTGAATTTATGCATAAAGATTTATTTTTATTTCAAAAGAGTCATTCTCATTAAAATTGAATTTATGCATAGAAAGACGCATAAAAGATTTATTTTTATTTCAAAAGTGTCATTCTCATTAAAATTTAATTTATGCATAGAAGATTTATTTGTATTCAAAAGTGTCATTCTCATTAAAATTGAATTTATGCATGTAGAAAGATGCATAAAAGATTTTTTTTTATTTCAAAAGTCTCATTCTCATTAAAATTGAATTTATGCATAGAAAGATGCATAAAATATTTATTTTTATTTCAAAAGTGTCATTCTCATTAAAATTGAATTTATGCATAAAAGAATTATTTTTATTTCAAAAGATTTATTCTCATAAAAATTAAATTTATGCATAGAAAGATGCATAAAGGATTTAATTTTATTTCAAAAGTGTTATTTTCCTTAAAATTAAATTATGCATAAATAGATGTGTAAAGAATCTTTATATCAAAAATTACAATTCTCTTAACTTCTGTGTTTAAATTCTGTGAATAGAAGTGATGAGAATATGAGACGAATAGATGTGATGAGATAAGATGTGAATCAGATAGATGACTAGATGGATGGGTGTGATGTGAATAGAGGCGATGAGATGAGAGGTGAATAGATGTGATGAGATAAGATGTGAATCACATAGATGGCGGATGGATGTGATGAGATGTGATGCGAATCAGATAGATGTGAATGGATGGATGGATGTGATGTGAATAGAGGTGATGAGAATGAGAGGTGAAAAGATACGATGAGATGTGATGTGAATCAAATAAATAAGAATGAATGGATGAATGGATGTGATGTGAATGGAAGTGATGAGAATATGAGGCGAATAGATGTGATGAGATGTGATGCAAATCAGATAGATGTGAATGGATGGATGGATGTGATGTGAATAGAAGTGATGAGAATATGAGGTGAATAGATGTGATGAGAATATGAGGTGAATAGATGTGATGAGATGTGATGTGAATAGAAGTGATGAGAATATGAGGTGAAAAGATGTGATGAGATGTGATGTGAATAGAAGTGATGAGAATATGAGGTGAATAGATGTGATGAGATGTGATGCGAATCAAATAGATGTGAATGGATGGATGTATGTGATGTGAATAGAAGTGATGAGAATATGAGGTGAATAGATGTGATGGAAATTAGATAGATGAGAAGCATGGATGGATGGATGTGATGTGAATAGAGGTGAATAGATGTGATGAGATAAGATGTGAATCAGATAGATGATGAATGAATAGATGAGATGCGATATCATGTGAATCAAAATGTAAATGAATGATATGGGATGTGAGTTAATGTATGTGATGATAATGAATGTGAATGTGTATGTGAGGAATGGACGTCAATGAGTATGTGAAAGAATGGATAAGGATGTGTATGAGAAGAATGGATGTGAATGTGTATGTGAGGAATGAATGTGAATGAGTATGTGAAAGAATGGATAAGGATGTGTATGTGAGGAATGAATGTGAATGAGTATGTGAAAGAATGGATAAGGATGTGTATGAGAAGAATGGATGTGAATGTGTATGTAAGGAATGGATGTGAACGAGTATGTGAAAGAATAGATAAGGATGTGTATGAGAAGAATGGATGTGAATGTGTATGTGAAGAATGGATGTGAGTGGATATGTGAAAGGATGGATGTGCATGTATGTGAAAGAATGGATATAGATGTGTATGTGAAATAATGTGATGTGATGTAAAAAGATGAGATGTGACATGAATATATGTGGATGTGAAGTGATAGATATGAATGTATGGATAGATGCGAGTAGTCGTACATGTGAACGATTGGATAGATGTGGATGAATGAGATGAGATGTGTATGAATGAGTTATGATGTGGATAGAAGTGATGTAATGGATGTGAACGGATATGTGAAAGGATGGATGTGGATGTATGTGAAAGAATGGATATAGATGTGTATGTGAAAGAATGTGATGTGATGTAAAGAGATGAGATGTGACATGAATATATGTGGATGTGAAGTGATAGATATGAATGTATGGATAGATGCGAGTAGTCGTACATGTGAACGATTGGATGGATGTGGATGAATGATATGAGATGTGTATGAATGAGTTATGTGGATAGAAGTGATGTAATGGTGGTGATGAGAATGAATGTGATGGATATGAATGAAAATGTATGTGATGGATATGAATGAATGTGATGTGATGGGATGTGAATCGAGATAGATGCTAATGAATGAGATGTGAGGTAAAATGACTGAGATGTGATGTGAGTGATGTGGTGTGAATGGATGAAATGTGAATCGGGATAGATGCTAATGAATGAAATGTGAGGTAAAATGATTGAGATGTGATGTGCTGTGAGTAAATGTGATGTGGTCTGAATGGATGAAATGTGAGTGAATGTGATGTGGTGTGAATGGATGAAATGTGAGTGAATGTGATGTGGTGTGAATGGATGAGATGTGAATGAATGTGTTGTGATGAGATGTGGATATGGGTAGATACGAGTGGATGAGATTTGATGAGGATAAATTGAGAAAATATGTGATGATATGAAAATGATGTGATTGGATGAGAATAGGGATAGATGCTAATGAATGAGATGTGAGGTAAAATGATTGAGATGTGATGTGAGTGGATGAGAATAGGGATAGATGCTAATGAATGAGATGTGAGGTAAAATGATTGAGATGTGATGTGAGTGAATGTAATGTGGTCTGAATGGATGAAATGTGAGTGAATGTGATGTGGTCTGAATGGATGAGATGTGAATGAATGTGATATGATGAGATGTGGATATGGGTAGATGCGAGTGGATGAGATCTGATGAGGATAAATTGAGGAAAGATGTGATGAGATGAAAATGATGTTATTGGATGAGAAAAGGAATACTTATGAAATGGTTGTGGAATTAAATAATGTGGGTTTATGTGGAGCAATGTGGAAAGACGAGAGTTCGTTATAGAAACTATATTTTTGAACTGTTTTTAAATGACTGTTTTATGTCAAGAATTCTGGAGAAGCATTTTGAACTATTTTGAAATGAATGTTTTAGGTTAAGAATTCTAGAGAAGCATTTTGACCGTCTTGTGAATGAGTTCGTGGAGACCTAATCTAATAAAGTTGCAATAGCTGACGGAGAGTCAATGGAGGACGTCTCGTGTAGCAAGGTCAGTCAACGAGGTCTTGACCAGCATCGGTTCAATCAAAATGGTGAGTTTCCGATACTGTGGATGAGGGACCAAGGAAGCGGGTCACCAACGATACCCACGCGTGCATCAGGGAAGATATTGGAACAACGAGTAAGAGTTGTTTTCTGAATTTGGCCATGGCTCTAGTTGATTGACCTTGGTGGTCCTCAACGGATGAGTTCATGGCTCTTTTATATGGATCCATTGGTTAATCTTTCTGATATTCAACGGAGATTCCATTTTTGATATGTGATATATATTTCCGGTTACTATGAGCTAGGAACTATCAAAAAGGTCCCTGAGTGGAGAGGTGGTGAGCGTTCTCGTTGTTGCCAATGATGCCATAGATACACCGATGAAGAAATGATTGGAAATAGAGATTCAACCGGAGATTTTGAGGATTATGATTAGTGACACAATGGTTTCATTAAATGATTATTTTTAAAGATAGCTAATTCTGTGAAAAAGGAAGATTCATATTGGGTGTGTAAGTGGTGTGACTAGTTTTAAGTTTGGCGCATGAATATCTGGCTAGGGGCCCTGGGAACTCTTTTCCCTGGTACCCGGGACAAAACCTAACCAAATTCTTAAGTGGATACCATCACTACAATGGTTTGGCAGCGGTTAACACACGGGACTGGATGGGGTTAGGCTGGAGGACTGATGGATCCCTAAATTGAGACTCAATTTTGTTATGGTACGATAGATGAAGTAAATCCTTGACAAAAATTATTCTATGGAAAAGAATTAACGGCTATGTCTCTCAATAAGGAAAAAAGTTTTGGTCTCTATGATCCAAGTGCAATCTTTCCCTGATCTGACTATGGGACTTACGGGTTTGGTCATATCAGTTCAGTTAGTTAAGGCTTTTGACTACGTTAGAGAAAAATTATCCTGGAAGAATCGCCTGTGCTTTCTGGGCAAGGGAAGTTTTTCCAGGTTTGGCTTTGGAAGAACCGATGAATTAGTCTTTTGTCTGGATATTCATGGGCGAGGCCACGAGTGTGGGACCCTGCCCCGCGCAAGAAGTGCTACTTCCGCTGCTAGCACCCCTGAATTGTTGCGCATTGGGGACAGGGATTTCACAGCTGGTATCAGAGCAAATCGGCTAATGAGGATCAACTGAGAAGCCAAAAATGTCAAAAATTTATGAAGAAGCAGTAAAAGATTGTAATTACGTGATAAAATTTATACAAATTGTTATTCAAAATGAAGATTTAAAATAATTGGATCTTCAAATGGAAGTATCGCAGTTATATGGAATCCTTGACTTGTTTAAGGCCTAGACATGATGGTATTTACCTTTTAATTCCAAGGACCATGACTATCCGTATATATCGAGGGTATTTACCTTTTAATTCCAAGGACCATGACTATCCATATATATCGAGGGTATTTACCTTTTAATTCCAAGGACCATGACTATCCGTATATATCGAGGGTATAACTGCAGCTCTTTACTGGCAGTGTATACGAGTAAATCTAAGATTTGAAATTATAAGCATAAATGCTATCCAGATGATGAATTCAAATGTGGTTGATATGATTTTTAAATTCTGGTTGAGAACTGATGAGTTGATTTGGATTCTGATTGAAAAATGATGATTCCTGAATTTTGGTTGAAATGTAATAAGTTGATCAAAACCATAATGAGGATGAATGGGATGAGTCCCTCATGTTAATAACTAGAATGACATTAATGACTTCAGCAAATCACTATAAGTTTATTGGATTATGCTGATAGATTGTTGCCGTTAACACTTGACCCAGTAGATCAAGTTAAGGGATGTCAAATTAAAAATGTGTATAATTGAAAATTCCCATGGAGGACTATTCAGATAGAAAGTATGATGAGTTCTATATAAAGAATCTTCATCCGAGGATTCTGTTGGGTTCACCAGAATCAGTTGGATCTTAAGGAAAAGAGTTATCCTCTAATTTTGTGAGATGAGGACATCTCGCGTTTTTTAAGTGGGGTAGGATATAAGATTCCTCCCTCCAGCTTTTGAGGTGTACAGGTGTAATAACCTCCCCTTCTGATCTTATAATTATTCCCCTCTCTGAAATAAAAGAAATATTCTGTTTTGGCCTAGAGAGAGAAAATGTCTAGAGGAAGGTAATTCAAAATTGAGATATTTTTGGATATAAAAATTCTCGTAGTGTTTAAAATGATTTCCCCTGAAACAAAAATTCAAAAAGAACTTTCCAATGTGCAATTAGAAGTAATTGAAAATAGGTAAAAAGGACCTTATTCTGAGGCTCCAGATTTTTTAAAAATTTTGGATTAAGGTTCCTATGGACCAAAAAGATTAATTCAAATGTAGGGAGGAGATAAATTTAAGAATAAAAGAAAATCCCCAAAAAATGAGTAAATGCTCACATAAGATGAAGAGTTAACTAAGGACAAGGTTTATTAGTTAAAAAGGAAGGGATATTTAGAGGAAATGATGCATTTTTGATACATTAGTGTGGGGAATTCCCCTCATGAAAGAGGCGCCTATTTCACATGTGTGGAGGAGTTTTAAACTCACAAATAATGAGATATTTTCATCTCTCCTCTCTCCTGTTTCAACTAGATCCAAAAAGTAAGCTAAATTGACCTAAAAATAGTCAAAAATTGACCAAACTGATCTGGAAAATTATAGAATCAGTTTGCTTGGCTAGAGGGTCACTTTTTCCTATAAATAGAAGACTCTCCCTTTGTAAAATCTTAATGGTGCTTATGCACTGTTACTTTACTTCTGTCCCAAGCCATTTAACATTGAATTTCTTGATAATTCAATTGTTTTTTGGCCTAATCCTCTCCAAGTGAATTTGGTGGCCACTCTTGCTGTCTGCAAACAAGAGTAGAATCCTCAAGCCAAAGGAAAGCTTACAAGCTCTATGTAAGCTTAATTCTTACTTATTGTGTGAATTTTAAATCTATGGTTTTCTCAAATTTTATGCTTTGTAAATGTTGAATTAAAAATCTGATGCTATGCCTTGATGGAAAGGCCACCCCCTTCTCTTCTTTATAATTCAGCCCTTCTTAATCCTATAAAGTTTAATTAAATGATTTATTAAACTCTTTTCATTGTTTACACTCTTGATTTTTAAAAAATGGAGTAGATTAAAGATATTAGAATTCAAATTGGATTAGTTCAAGTCATAAATTGAATGTTAAAATGGAGAAATGGTCAGCCATACAAAGGAGGTTATGGCAAAATTTACTTAAATTTTGTGCAACTAAAGTTTATCACGTTATTCTAAAAGAGTAATTCCCTCTGTTTGTGCATTCTAAAAGATTTATTTTTAATTCAAAAGGGTCATTCTCATTAAAATTGAATTTATGCATAGAAAGATGCATAAAAGATTTATTTTTATTTCAAAAGAGTCATTCTCATTAAAATTGAATTTATGCATAGAAAGATGCATAAAAGATTTATTTTTATTTCAAAAGTGTCATTCTCATTAGAATTGCATTTATGCATAGAAAGATGCATAAAGGATTTATTTTTATTTCAAAAGTGTTATTTTCCTTAAAATTGAATTATGCATAAATAGATGTGTAAAGATTTTTTATATCAAAAATTAGAATCCGCTTAAATTCTATGTTTAAATTCTCTGAATAGAAGTGATGAAAATATGATTCGAATAGATGTGATGAGATAAGATGTGAATCAGATAGATGATAAGATGGATGGGTGTGATGTGAATAGAGGTGAATAGATGTGATGAGATAAGATGTGAATCAAATAGATGACGGATGGATGTGATGTGAATAGAAGTGATGAGAATATGAGGTGAATAGATGTGATGAGATGTGATGCGAATTAGATAGATGTAAATGGATGGATGGATGTGATATGAATAGAGGTGATGAGAATGAGAGGTGAAAAGGTACGATGAGATGTGATGTGAATCTTATAGATGAGAATGAATGGATGGATGGATGTGATGTGAATAAAGGTGATGAGAATATGAGGCGAATAGATGTGATGAGATGTGATGTGAATCAGATAGATGAGAATGGATGGATGGATGTGATGTGAATAGAAGTGATGAGAATATAAGGTGAATAGATGTGATGCGAATCAGATAGATGTGAATGGATGGATGTGATGTGAATAGAAGTGATTAGAATAGAATAGAATGGATAAGGATGTGTATGAGAAGAATGGATGTATGGATGGATGTGAATAGAATGGATAAGGATGTGATGTGAATAGAATGGATAAGGATGTGTATGAGAAGAATGGATGTGAATGTGTATGTGAATGAGTATGTGAAAGAATGGATGTGGATGCATGTGAAAGAATGGATATAGATGTGTATGTGAAAGAATGTGATGTGATGTAAAGAGATGAGATGTGACATGAATATATGTGGATGTGAAGTGATGGATATGAATGTATGGATAGATGTGAGTAGTCATACATGTGAACGATTGGATAAATGTGGATGAATGACATGAGATGTGTGTGAATGAGTTATGATGTGGATAGAAGTGATGTAATGGTGATGAAAATAAATGTGATGGATATGAATGAAAGTGAATGTGATGGATATGAATGAATGTGATGTGATGGGATGTGAATCGTGATAGATGCGAATGAATGAGATGTGAGGTAAAATGATTGAGATGTGATGTGAGTGAATGTGATGTGGTCAGAATGGATGAGATGCGAGTGAATGTGATGTGGTCTGAATGGATGAGATGTGAGTTGTAAGATTCCTCCCCCACCCCCTTTTTGATGTCTAGTATCTTTCCCTGTAATCAATCCCTCTTCAGAAATATAAAGACCTTGTTTCTATCTGTTTTAGCCTAGAGAGAGAAAAATATTCTAGAGAGAGAATATTCAGATTTTGAATATTTTTGGATAGAAAAATATCTCTTCTAATTCAGATGAGTTCCCCTGAAACAAAAATTCAAAAAGAATTTTCCAATGTGCAATTGGAATTAATTGAAAATAGCTATAAAGAACCTTAGCCTAAGGGTCTAGATTTTCAGAAATCTTTAGACTATGGTCCAATTAAGGATTCCTATGGACCAATAGCATCAATCCATGTGTAGGGAGGAGATAAATCCAACTTGTAAAAAGAAAATACCCAAAAATGAGTAAATGCTCACATGAGGTGAAGAGTTGAAAATGTACAAGGTTTATTAGTAAAAAAAAACTATGAGCAATATTAAAAGTATGACATATGTAAGGAAGAGGAGTTCTTTAAAGGAGGTGCATATTTCACATAAGATGAAGAGTTGAAAATGTACAAGGTTTATTAATAAAAAATTATGAGCAATATTCAAAGTATGACATATGTAAGGAAGGGGAGTTCTTTAAAGGAGGTGCATATTTCACATAAGATGAAGAGTTGAAAATGTACAAGGTTTATTAGTAAAAAACTATGAGCAATATTAAAAATATGACATATGTAAGGAAGGGGAGTTCTTTAAAGGAGGTGCATATTTCACATGCTTGAATGAGTTTTAAACTCATAAAAATTGAGATATTTCATCTCTCCTCTCTCCTCATTCAAGTCTAGTTCCAAAAAGTTAGCTTAACTGACCTAAAAATGGTCAAATATTGACCAAACTGATTTAGAAAATTCTAGAATCAGTTTGTTTGGTTAGGAGCTCAATTTTTTCCTATAAATAGAAGCCTCACCCTCGTTGAAAAATAGATAGTGTTTATGCATCGTTACTCTACTCCACCTAAGCCAAGAACTGTGAATTCATTTAATAATTCACTAGTTTTTGGAGCTTCCCTCTTTCTTCAATCCCCATTAGTGGCTCCATCAACATACTTAACCAATTGATTGGTTGGGGGCCTCTACCGTGAACAAAGAATCAAGCAAGTTGTAAGGTAATTAGTGAATATTCATCTTTCTATAATTTCTCAATGTTTCTCTCTTCTCAACCCCTCTCAAGCTTGAGAAGTTTAATTGGTATGGTTTTTTTTAAATGCTATTGAAGTTTGAATAGTAGTGAAGAGTTACATAATTTAATAAATGCTATTGAAGTTAATTTTCATTTATGTTTAAATTCTAATGATTCTTATGTAAATTCTCTCTCTCACTCAAGAAATGGTCATACTCATGACCCATTCTCAATCCAAATCAAGCTTTTCATAAAGCTTTTCCTTAACCCAAGATAAAGCTATGCTTGAGGCCAAATTAATGGCTTTTTCTTATGCTTTTAGTTTATGTATATTGATGATTCAATCCATTATGGATTAAGGATCCAATTAGAGAATCATTTTAATTATTTTCTTAATGATAAGCTTTATCCCTTAGAAAAATTGAGATTTATCAGTCATAGCAGCGGAGCTATGGCAAAATTTTTATAAAAATTATGCATAAAAAATTTTCATTCAAAGCATAAAAAGAGGACTTCCTACCATATTCTAGGAATCATCAT
Organism: Cibotium barometz; assembly: GCF_041138505.1. Taxonomy (NCBI): domain Eukaryota; kingdom Viridiplantae; phylum Streptophyta; class Polypodiopsida; order Cyatheales; family Cibotiaceae; genus Cibotium; species Cibotium barometz. Next base: position 40,058,089 of record NC_141062.1, on the reverse strand, counting down.
CCTAGATTAATTGAAAGAATTTCATTATAATCATGGAGAAATTGAATTTTAATATTATGCATAAAGGATAAATTTTTATATCAAAAGTGTTATTTTTACCATTTTTATTTTCATGCATAGAAGTATGCATAATGGATAAATTTTTATATCAAAAGTGTTACTTTTATCATTTTTACTTTCATGCATAGAAGTATGCATAAAGGATAAATTTTTATATCAAAAGTGTTATTTTTACCATTTTTATTTTCATGCATAGAAGTATGCATAATGGATAAATTTTTATATCAAAAGTGTTACTTTTATCATTTTTATTTCATACATAAAAGTATGCATAAAAGAAAATTTTTATATCAAAAGTGTTACTTTTATCATTTTTAATTTTCATGCATAGAAGTATGCATAAAGGAAAATTTTTATATCAAAAGTGTTACTTTTATCATTTTTAATTTTCATGCATAGAAGTATGCATAAAGGAAAAAATTTTATATCAAAAGTGTTACTTTTATCATATTGGATTTCATGCATATAGGTATGCATAAAAGATATTCTTTTTATACTAAAAGTATGATTTTTCTCATAAATGGATTTTATGCTTAACTTAGATGCATAAGAGAAATTCTTTTATTCTAAAAGTATAATTCCCTACCAAATTGAAATCATGCATAAGAAGATGCATAAAAGATTGATTTTAATTTCGAAAGTGTTAGTCTCCTTAAATGGAATTTATGTATAAATAAATGTGTAGAGAAATCTTATATCAAATAAAAGAATTCTCTTTATGAAATGTGATAAGATGTGATAAGAGGTGTATGAGATGTGATAAGAATTGATAAGATGCGTATGGAAAGTGATAGGATGTGATAAGAGGTGTGATAAGAGGTGATAAGATGCTTATGAAATAAGTTAGGATGTGATAAGATGAATTAAGATGTGTATGGGGGGATGAGGTAAGAAGTGTATGTGATAGGATAAGATGTATATGGGTTGTGATAGGGCGAGAATGAATGTGATGTAAAAGATTAGATGTGAAAGTATATGGGGTTATATAAATGGGAATGTGAAAATGGATGTATGTATGTGGATGTGTGGATATGGAGATGGGAGTGTGGATGTATGAACATGAAAATGGATATATGCATGAAGATGTATATGCATAGATGTAAATGTGGATGTAGATGTGGATGTATAGATGTGAATGGATGTGGATGTATAGATGTGAATGGAAATGTGGATGTGGATGTATGTGAATGTGGATGTAGATGTGGATGTATAGATGTGAATGTGGAATGTGGATGTGGATGTATGTGAATGTGAATTTAGATGTGGATGTATGTGAATGTGAATGTAGATGTGAATGTGGAATGTGGATGTATAGATGTGGATGTATGGGAATGTGGATGTGGATGTATGTGAATGTGAATATAGATGTGGATGTATAGATGTGAATGTGGAATGTGGATGTGGATGTATGTATGTATGTGGATGTAGATGTGGATGTATGGATGTGTATGTATGAATGTGGATATGGGATGTGGATGTATAAATGAGGATGTGAAAATGGAGGTAAGCATGTAGATGTGGATGCATGTATGTGAATGTGAATGTAGATGTGAATGTGGAATGTGGATGTGGATGTATGTGAATGTGAATGTAGATGTGGATGTATAGATGTGAATGTGGAATGTGGATGTGGATGTATGTATGTATGCGGATGTAGATGTGGATATATGGATGTGTATGTATGAATGTGGATATGGGATGTGGATGTATAAATGAGGATGTGAAAATGGAGATAAGCATGTAGATGTGGATGTATGGATGTGAATGTGGATGTGGATGTGGATGTATGGATGTGGATATGGATGTGAATATATGATATGTGATGTGAAGGAATCTGAAGTGAAGAGATGGAAAAGGAGGTGATTGGATGAGTACACATATACATGGAATGTGGAATAAGTAATGTGGATTAATGAGGGATAATGTGGAAAAATGAGAGTTAATATAGAAACTGTATTTGTAAACTGTTTGTAAATGTTGTTTGTAAATGGCTGTTTTATGTCAAGAATGCTGGGGAAGCATTTTGACCGTCTTGTGATTAAGGTCGTGGAGACCTAAGTGATAAAGTTGCAACTGCTGACGGAGAGTCAATGGAGGACGTCTCGCGTAGCAAGGTCGACCGAGGTCTTGACCAGCCTCGGTTCGATTAAAATGGTGAGCTTCCGGTACGGTGGATGAGGGACCAAGGAAGCGGCCTATGAGTGAAGCGCTAGGTCACCTGCGAAGGATCCTAGAGGGTGCTGACCATACGGTGCTCGGGCTCTGGGTCGCCTAGGATACCCACGCGTGCGTCGAGGAAGATATTGGAACAAGGAGTAAGAGTTGTTTTGTGAAACCGGGCATGGATCTGGTTGACTAACCTTGCTGGTCCTCAACGGATGAGTCCATGGCTCTTTTATATGGATCTATTGGTTGATCTTGCTGATCTTCAACGAGAGTCCATCTTGATAAGTGATTATATTGCCGAGTATTATGGGCTAGGAACTATGGAAACGGCCTCTGTGTGGACAGGTGGTGAGCGTTCTAGTTGCCAATGATGCCATAGATACTCTGATGAAGGAATGATGGGAAATTATGAATCAACTGGATAAATTGGGAGATTGTGATCAGTGGTACTATGGTTTCATTAAAGGATTGTTTTAAAGTTAGTTGATGCTAAGAAAAAGACAATTTTCATATTGGGTGTGTAAGTGGTGTGGCTAGTTTTATGTTTGCATGAAATTCCGGCTAGGGGGCCTTGGAACTCTTTTCCTTGGTACCCGGGACAAAACCTAACCAAATTCCAAATTGGATCCCATCACTACAGTGGTTGGGCGGTTGGCTAACCCATGGGATCGGATGGGGTTAGGCTGGACTGATGGATCCATAAATTGAGACTCAACTTTGTTTTTACGATAGATAAAGTAAATCCCGGATAGAAATTGTTCTATGGATAGGAATCAACGGCTGTGCCTCTTGATGGGGAAAAAAGCGTTGATCCCAATGATCCAAGTGCAAGTTTCTACCTTGATTTGACCAAGTACCGTTAAAGGTACAGTCAGATCAGTTGATCCGTAATGATCTTGACTACGTTAGAGTAAAGAGTTATCCTGGTGGAATCGCCCATGCTTTCCGAGTAAAGGAAGTTTTTCCAGTTTCGGTTTTGGACAAACCGACGGATTAGTCTCTTGTCCGGATATCCGTGGGCGAGGCCCCGAGTGTGAGACCCCTACCCACGCATGATGTGCTACTTCCGCTGCTAGTACCCCGAATCCGTTGTGATCGGTGGGGAACAGGGATCTCACAGTTGGTATCAGAGCCGCTTTTGAAAGCTAATAAAGATAATTAAATTCTTATCTGAAATTGGTAATAAGAATTCAAAAACAGCATTTTCATAATGTATTTTCATCCCGTAAGCTTCTTTAATGAAGAAATTTTAATCAAAGAAATTGTTTTTATAGATGGAAGTTCCACATTTATCTGGTATTCCTGACCTCACCCAGTCTCAAGATATGATTGCATTTGCCTTCGAGCATCTCATCTCTTCCGCTTCAACTCAAACAAGTCGAGTAAGACTTGCACGCCATTTCAAGGATTTATATTTTCCTACCCCAGTGGAGAGAATACAACATAAGTGGGTTGCAGGGCAATATGTCCACGCTCATTGCAACCGCCGTACAATGCTGTGGCAGAATCTCTCATTGACTATGATCCTGTTAAAGCTGAAAATGGTGCGTGGTGTCATTCTATATCATTCGACACCTCGAAATTTCAGACTTTCATGTCAAATTTATAGACTCCTTAGTCAATTTATCCCTAAGGAGAAAATAATAATTTCCTTCGCAGTTAGAGAACTTATGTAACAGGGCATGACTATGGCCCAGTACCGTCGTCTTATACGTCTCTCGAAGAGATTTTGAATTTTGGAGCCAAACCACTCTATGTAATTATTGCAACTTGTATATAAATATACAAATGTTTTTTTTACGGACGATCGGATAAAGAAAAATCTATTTATCAGACTTAAGTCATAGATCTCCAATAAGATCAACTGAGGAGCAAATTATGTCAAAAGTTTATCAAGACGCACAAAAAGGTTGTAATTGTTTGATATAATTCATACAAATTGTTAATTCAAATTGAAATTCGTAAATTAGTAATTGGGTCTTCAATTGGAAGTACCGCAATTGTATGGAACCCTGACTTGCTTGAGACCTAGACATGATGGTATTTACCTTATAGTTTCGAGTATCATGACTATCCGTATATACCGAGGGTATAACTGCAGCTCTTTACCGATAGTATATACGAGTAAATCTAAGACTTGAAATTATAAGCGTTAATGCTATCCAGATGATGATTTCGAATGTGGTTGATATGATTTTTAATTCTGTTTGAGAATTGATGAATTGAATTGGATTCTGATTGAAAAATGACGATTTTCGAAATTTAGTTGAAATGTAATAAGCTGAGCGAAACCACAATGAGGATGAATGGGACGAGTCCCAGTGATGATATTCATAACTGGAATGATGATAATGATTTCAGCAAATCACTATGAGATTAGTGGATTGTGCTGTCAGATTGCTACTGTTAACACTTGAGACGATAGATTAAGTTAAGGGATGACAAATTGAGAACTTGCTTAACTAAAATTCCTGTGGAGGAATGTTCAGAAGGAAAATTTTCAGACTAATGGACCATTATCGTGTTAAAGATATGAATGATATGATCTGAATGAATTGTTATTTAATGATGAGTTCTATATAAGGGATAATTATCCCCGTATTCTGTTGGGTTGACCAGAATATAAGGAACCCCAGAATAAATTGGATCTTAAGAAAAAGAGTTGTCCTCTACCTTGCGAGATGAGGACATCTCGCACTTTTCAAGTGGGGTAGAATGTAAGATTCTCCCCCAGCCTTAGAGGTATACAGGAGTAAGAATCTCCCTTTCTGATCTTATAATTATTCTCTCTCTAAAATAAAAGAAAGATTCTGTTTAAAAAAGGAAGAACCTTTTTCCTGAATACTTCTCAAGAGTCCCACCTGTTTTAAGATTCAGAACAATGAGTTCAGAAGGAGAATCGATGTTTTGGATATCAAGGTTTTGGTCTTCATTCGAGTACGGCCCAAAAGAAGTTCTTTATCTCTTGGGAAGAAGTTATCTCCCAGATATTGTGGACCAAAGAAAGTAGGTGATTTAGCTTACGAGCTTCTTTTATCTCCTCATCTCAAAGTTTGAATGCCTTCTATAGAAAAATGTGCCAAACCCAAATCATGGAAAGACGGTAAAACTTCAGTGGCAAGTTACCGTTGGCTTCTAAGTTACGCTAGCTCCTTCCTTTATACAAGTCGTAACTTTTACTTGTCGTTCACAGTAATCTTACTTCCATCGATCTCCTTTCTTTCTTAATCTCCTTCATGGCTTGGCAACAAGAATTAGTTTTATCCATGATGATTTCTCACCTTCAAGACGCAAGGGAGTCTGTGAAGAAAGATTTTATAGAGCAGTATGAGCGCTCACTTTTCCCTCACTTGGGAACTTCTATAGCGCAGACAAAATGGCGGACCTATCAAGACATAACTAGGGTAACACCCTGGGGTCAGCAGCACTTTCGTAACAATGTCCGCTTGGCCATGGTTATTGAAGCTTTGGGTTTGGGTCCCCGATACTACTGCGTCATGAGATCAAGGCATCCTGGGTTTTCTGAGCGGGTCTTCTTACTGGCGTGTTTTCTTCCTCATGAGAAGATATGCCTTTACCCCGTTTTTGGCTTGCCTCTCAGAGGTCCTTTTCTTAGAACACCTCATACCACTGAGATAGGCGCAGTAATAACCCACAGAATCATTCCCATAGATGAGTTACCTTATACTTGTGCAGCTTGTGAGGACTGCTTTTGTGACCATATGATGGACGGGCTTATGGAAGTGTAAAGAGTTCCTCTATCCTTACTGTATAAGTTCCGAGAATGAATAAAGTTTAAATCTTGTTCGTATTTTGAATCTTGCTCTCTTTAAGACTTATCTTGGTGGTTAATCTTGATTAAAATTTTTCTCTAAGTCTCATATTCGTGCATCTTGCGAAATTATCCCAGTTTGCGAGATGAGGATATCTCGCATTTTTTTAAGTGGGGTAGAATGTAAGATTCCTCCCCCACCCCCTTTTTGATGTCTAGTATCTTTCCCTGTAATCAATCCCTCTTCAGAAATATAAAGACCTTGTTTCTATCTGTTTTAGCCTAGAGAGAGAAAGATATTCTAGAGAGAGAATATTCAGATTTTGAATATTTTTGGATAGAAAAATATCTCTTCTAATTCAGATGAGTTCCCCTGAAACAGAAATTCAAAAAGAATTTTCCAATGTGCAATTGGAATTAATTGAAAATAGCTATAAAGAACCTTAGCCTAAGGGTCTAGATTTTCAGAAATCTTTAGAATATGGTCCAATTAAGGATTCCTATGGACCAATAGCATCAATCCATGTGTAGGGAGGAGATAAATCCAACTTGTAAAAAGAAAATACCCAAAAATGAGTAAATGCTCACATGAGGTGAAGAGTTGAAAATGTACAAGGTTTATTAGTTAAAAAAAACTATGAGCAATATTAAAAGTATGACATATGTAAGGAAGAGGAGTTCTTTAAAGGAGGTGCATATTTCACATAAGATGAAGAGTTGAAAATGTACAAGGTTTATTAATAAAAAATTATGAGCAATATTCAAAGTATGACATATGTAAGGAAGGGGAGTTCTTTAAAGGAGGTGCATATTTCACATAAGATGAAGAGTTGAAAATGTACAAGGTTTATTAGTAAAAAACTATGAGCAATATTAAAAATATGACATATGTAAGGAAGGGGAGTTCTTTAAAGGAGGTGCATATTTCACATGCTTGAATGAGTTTTAAACTCATAAAAATTGAGATATTTCATCTCTCCTCTCTCCTCATTCAAGTCTAGTTCCAAAAAGTTAGCTTAACCGACCTAAAAATGGTCAAATATTGACCAAACTGATTTAGAAAATTCTAGAATCAGTTTGTTTGGTTAGGAGCTCAATTTTTTCCTATAAATAGAAGCCTTACCCTCGTTGAAAAATAGATAGTGTTTATGCATCGTTACTCTACTCCACCTAAGCCAAGAACTGTGAATTCATTTAATAATTCACTAGTTTTTGGAGCTTCCCTCTTTCTTCAATCCCCATTAGTGGCTCCATCAACATACTTAAGCAATTGATTGGTTGGGGGCCTCTACCGTGAACAAAGAATCAAGCAAGTTGTAAGGTAATTAGTGAATATTCATCTTTCTATAATTTCTCAATGTTTCTCTCTTCTCAACCCCTCTCAAGCTTGAGAAGTTTAATTGGTATGTTTTTTTTTAAATGCTATTGAAGTTTGAATAGTAGTGAAGAGTTACATAATTTAATAAATGCTATTGAAGTTAATTTTCATTTATGTTTAAATTCTAATGATTCTTATGTAAATTCTCTCTCTCACTCAAGAAATGGTCATACTCATGACCCATTCTCAATCCAAATCAAGCTTTTCATAAAGCTTTTCCTTAACCCAAGATAAAGCTATGCTTGAGGCCAAATTAATGGCTTTTTCTTATGCTTTTAGTTTATGTATATTGATGATTCAATCCATTATGGATTAAGGATCCAATTAGAGAATCATTTTAATTATTTTCTTAATGATAAGCTTTATCCCTTAGAAAAATTGAGATTTATCAGTCATAGCAGCGGAGCTATGGCAAAATTTTTATAAAAATTATGCATAAAAAATTTTCATTCAAAGCATAAAAAGAGGACTTCCTACCATATTCTAGGAATCATCATCCTATCTTAATTGAAAGAATTTCATTATAATCATGGAGAAATTGAATTTTAATATTATGCACAAAGGATAAATTTTTATATCAAAAGTGTTATTTTTACCATTTTTATTTTCATGCATAGAAGTATGCATAATGGATAAATTTTTATATCAAAAGTGTTACTTTTATCATTTTTACTTTCATGCATAGAAGTATGCATAAAGGATAAATTTTTATATCAAAAGTGTTATTTTAACCATTTTTATTTTCATGCATAGAAGTATGCATAATGGATAAATTTTTATATCAAAAGTGTTACTTTTATCATTTTTATTTCATACATAAAAGTATGCATAAAAGAAAATTTTTATATCAAAAGTGTTACTTTTATCATTTTTAATTTTCATGCATAGAAGTATGCATAAAGGAAAATTTTTATATCAAAAGTGTTACTTTTATCATTTTTAATTTTCATGCATAGAAGTATGCATAAAGGAAAAATTTTTATATCAAAAGTGTTACTTTTATCATATTGGATTTCATGCATATAGGTATGCATAAAAGATATTCTTTTTATACTAAAAGTATGATTTTTCTCATAAATGGATTTTATGCTTAACTTAGATGCATAAGAGAAATTCTTTTATTCTAAAACTATAATTCCCTACCAAATTGAAATCATGCATAAGAAGATGCATAAAAGATTGATTTTAATTTCGAAAGTGTTAGGCTCCTTAAATGGAATTTATGTATAAATAAATGTGTAGAGAAATCTTATATCAAATAAAAGAATTCTCTTTATGAAATGTGATAAGATGTGATAAGAGGTGTATGAGATGTGATAAGAATTGATAAGATGCGTATGGAAAGTGATAGGATGTGATAAGAGGTGTGATAAGAGGTGATAAGATGCTTATGAAATAAGTTAGGATGTGATAAGATGAATTAAGATGTGTATGGGGGGATGAGGTAAGAAGTGTATGTGATAGGATAAGATGTATATGGGTTGTGATAGGGCGAGAATGGATGTGATGTAAAAGATTAGATGTGAAAGTATATGGGGTTATATAAATGGGAATGTGAAAATGGATGTATGTATGTGGATGTGTGGATATGGAGATGGGAGTGTGGATGTATGAACATGAAAATGGATATATGCATGAAGATGTATATGCATAGATGTAAATGTGGATGTAGATGTGGATGTATAGATGTGAATGGATGTGGATGTATAGATGTGAATGGAAATGTGGATGTGGATGTATGTGAATGTGGATGTAGATGTGGATGTATAGATGTGAATGTGGAATGTGGATGTGGATGTATGTGAATGTGAATGTAGATGTGGATGTATGTGAATGTGAATGTAGATGTGAATGTGGATGTATAGATGTGGATGTATGGGAATGTGGATGTGGATGTATGTGAATGTGAATGTAGATGTGGATGTATAGATGTGAATGTGGAATGTGGATGTGGATGTATGTATGTATGTGGATGTAGATGTGGATGTATGGATGTGTATGTATGAATGTGGATATGGGATGTGGATGTATAAATGAGGATGTGAAAATGGAGGTAAGCATGTAGATGTGGATGCATGTATGTGAATGTGAATGTAGATGTGAATGTGGAATGTGGATGTATAGATGTGGATGTATGGGAATGTGGATGTGGATGTATGTGAATGTGAATGTAGATGTGGATGTATAGATGTGAATGTGGAATGTGGATGTGGATGTATGTATGTATGCGGATGTAGATGTGGATATATGGATGTGTATGTATGAATGTGGATATGGGATGTGGATGTATAAATGAGGATGTGAAAATGGAGATAAGCATGTAGATGTGGATGTATGGATGTGAATGTGGATGTGGATGTGGATGTATGGATGTGGATATGGATGTGAATATATGATATGTGATGTGAAGGAATCTGAAGTGAAGAGATGGAAAAGGAGGTGATTGGATGAGTACACATATACATGGAATGTGGAATAAGTAATGTGGATTAATGAGGGATAATGTGGAAAAATGAGAGTTAATATAGAAACTGTATTTGTAAACTGTTTGTAAATGCTGTTTGTAAATGGCTGTTTTATGTCAAGAATGCTGGGGAAGCATTTTGACCGTCTTGTGATTAAGGTCGTGGAGACCTAACTGATAAAGTTGCAACTGCTGACGGAGAGTCAATGGAGGACGTCTCGCGTAGCAAGGTCGACCGAGGTCTTGACCAGCCTCGGTTCGATTAAAATGGTGAGCTTCCAGTACGGTGGATGAGGGACCAAGGAAGCGGCCTATGAGTGAAGCGCTAGGTCACCTGCGAAGGATCCTAGAGGGTGCTGACCATACGGTGCTCGGGCTCTGGGTCGCCTAGGATACCCACGCGTGCGTCGAGGAAGATATTGGAACAAGGAGTAAGAGTTGTTTTGTGAAACCGGGCATGGATCTGGTTGACTGACCTTGCTGGTCCTCAACGGATGAGTCCATGGCTCTTTTATATGGATCTGTTGGTTGATCTTGCTGATCTTCAACGAGAGTCCATCTTGATAAGTGATTATATTGCCGAGTATTATGGGCTAGGAACTATGGAAACGGCCTCTGTGTGGACAGGTGGTGAGCGTTCTAGTTGCCAATGATGCCATAGATACTCTGATGAAGGAATGATGGGAAATTATGAATCAACTGGATAAATTGGGAGATTGTGATCAGTGGTACTATGGTTTCATTAAAGGATTGTTTTAAAGTTAGCTGATGCTAAGAAAAAGACAATTTTCATATTGGGTGTGTAAGTGGTGTGGCTAGTTTTATGTTTGCATGAAATTCCGGCTAGGGGGCCTTGGAACTCTTTTCCTTGGTACCCGGGACAAAACCTAACCAAATTCCAAATTGGATCCCATCACTACAGTGGTTGGGCGGTTGGCTAACCCATGGGATTGGATGGGGTTAGGCTGGACTGATGGATCCATAAATCAAGACTCAACTTTGTTTTTACGATAGATAAAGTAAATCCTGGATAGAAATTGTTCTATGGATAGGAATCAACGGCTGTGCCTCTTGATGGGGAAAAAGGCGTTGATCCCAATGATCCAAGTGCAAGTTTCTACCTTGATTTGACCAAGTACCGTTAAAGGTACAGTCAGATCAGTTGATCCGTAATGATCTTGACTACGTTAGAGTAAAGAGTTATCCTGGTGGAATCGCCCATGCTTTCCGAGTAAAGGAAGTTTTTCCAGTTTCGGTTTTGGACAAACCGACGGATTAGTCTCTTGTCCGGATATCCGTGGGCGAGGCCCCGAGTGTGAGACCCCTACCCACGCATGATGTGCTACTTCTGCTGCTAGTACCCCGAATCCGTTGATCGGTGGGGAACAGGGATCTCACATGAGTGAATGTGATGTGGTCTGAATGGATGAGATGTGAATGAATGTGATGTGATGAGATGTGGATATGGGTAGATGCGAGTGGATGAGATCTGATGAGGACAAATTGAGGAAAGATGTGATGAGATGAGAATGATGTGATTGGATGAGAATAGGAATAATTATGAAATGGTTGTGGAATTAAATAATGTGGGTTGATGTGGAGCAATGTGGAAAGACAAGAGTTTGTTTTAGAAACTGTATTTTTGAACTGTTTTAAATGACTATTTTATGTCAAGAATGCTAGAGAAGCATTTTGATCATCTTGTGAATGAGGTCGTGGTGGAGACCTAATTTGATAAAGTTATGATGGCTAACAGACAGTCAATGGAGGACGTCTCACATAGCAAGGTCCGGCTGCTAAGGTCTGGCCAAGGTCTTGTCCTGCCTCGGTTTGATTAAAATGGTGAGCTTCTGGTACGGTGGATGAGAGACCAAGGAAGCGGCCTATGAATGAAGCCCTAGGTCACCTGCAAAGAGAGTGCTAACCATACGGTGCTCGGGGTCGCCCACGATACCCACGCATGCATCGAGGAAGATATTTGAACAACGAGTAAGAGTTGTTTTCTGAATTCGGGCATGGATCTGGCTGATTGACCTTGCTGGTCCTCAAAGGATGAGTCCATGGCTCTTTTATATAGATCTGTTGGTTGATCTTTCTGATATTCAACAGAGATTCCATTTTTGATATGTGAATATATTGCTGGTTACTATGAGCTGGGAACTATCGAAAAGGCCCCGGAGTGGACAAGTGGTGAGCGTTTTGGTTGCCAATGATGCCATAAATACACCGATGAAGGAATGATTGGAATTAAGGATTCAACTAGAGATTTTGAGGATTATGATCAGTGACACAATGGTTTCATTAAATGATTATTTTTAAAGATAGCTAATTCTTTGAAAAAGGCAATTTCATATTGGGTGTGAGTGGTGTGACTAGTTTTAAGTTTGCATGAATATCCGACTAGGGGGCTTGGGAACTCTTTTCCCTGATACCTGAGAAAAAACCTAACCAAATTCTTAATTGGATTCCATCACTACAGTGGTTGGGCAGTTGGCAAACCCACGGGACTAGATGGGGCTAGGGAGGACTGATGGATCCCTAAATTGAGACTCAATTCTATTATGGTACAATAGATGAAGTAAATCCTGGACAAAAATTAATCTATGGAAAAGAATCAATGGCTGTGCCTCTCAATGAGGAAAAAAGCATTGGTCTATATGATCCAAGGGCAATCTTTTCCCTGATTTGACTATGGGACTTACGGGTTTAGTTAGATCAGTTCAGTTAGTTAAGGCTTTTGACTACATTAGAGAAAAATTATCCTGGAGGAATTGCCCGTGCTTTCCGGGGGCAAGGGAAGTTTTTCAGGTTTGGTTTTGGAAGAATCAATGGATTAATCTTTTGTCCGGATATCCGTGGGCAAGGCCCTGAGTGTGGGACCCTACCTTGCACAAGAAGTGCTACTTCTGTAGCTAGCACCCTTGAATTCGTTGTGCGGTGGGGATAAGGATTTCACAGAAGTAGTGGAAGAGGAAAGAGGTTAGATTTATACTGCAATTGAAAACCAAGGGCCAAATCGTCAATTCTCTATCATCCATACTCAAGCTGAGTATAAGGGTAAGTCATTTAAGCTTTTGATTGATTCAGGCAGTACTCATTCATTTATTTTCCTAGGGTGCTTGTGTAAGCTAGTCTTAGCACAAAAATCAGGGAAGCCTATGCAAGTTGAATTGGCCAGTGGTGGGAAGATTCTTTTCACTCACCACCATGAGACAGATTGTATTCAGTTTAATCTAGATGGGGATGTAACTGTTTGCCAATTCAGAGTCTTACCTTTGGGAGTTTTTGACAAAATCCTTGGAATGGATTGGCTCCACTCAAATCAAGTGACATTCACTATCACAATGGAACCATTTCCTTTCGTGACCTTCACGGGAACAAAGTTTAAGGAACCAAAATTTTAGGATCCCCAGATTTGCAATTAGTAAAAGCTTCTAGGTTACTGAAAGGGCTTAGAAAAAAGCAGCTCATTTATGTTGTCAAAATGAGTCCGGTAGACACAAAGTTAAAGGCTAAAGAACCAAAATGGTTGAGTATGATGATTTATTTCCAGTAGAGCTAACATAGATGCCTCCGATTTGGGAAGTAGATCATGTGATAGAATTGACCCCTGGAGCTCAGACAGTAGCCCAGCGCACATACAAAATACCAGTCCCCTGAAGCCATTCAACTCAAGGAACAACTTAGGTAGCTGTTATAACAAGGGTTTGTAAGACCCAGTGTTTCACCTTGGGGAGCGCTAGTTCTCTTTCAGAAAAAGAAGGATGGAACGCTAAGACTCTGTGTGGATTACAGAGGTCTCAATCAGCTGAAATTTAAGAATAAGTATCCTACCCCCAGAATTGATGAGCTTCTGGACACGCTAAGTGGAGCCCAGATCTTCACAAAAATAGATCTCAAATCAGGGTATTACTTGATCAAGATTAATGATCAAGATATCCCGAAGACAGCCATAAATACTCGCTATGGGCACTATGAATTTACATTCATGCCATTTGGATTGACAAATGCCCCAGCTACATTCAATCGCCTAATGTAGGACATTCTCAGAGAATACTTGGATGATTTTGTTCTTGTTTTCTTTGATGATATTCTGATTTACTCAAAGAATGTAGCTGACCACCATGAAGCTTATGTCCGTAAAGTTCTTAAGATTCTAAGGAAGCACCAACTCTTTGCAAAAAAGAGTAAATTCACTTTCTGTGCCGACCATGTTGAATATTTGGGCTTCGTGGTATCTAAAGACGGAATCTCTCTACATTCCATAAAAGTCCAAGCAGATTGGCCTGAACCAAAGAGAGTGAAAGAAGTCAGAGGATTCTTGGGATCAACTGGTTGGTATAGAATTTTTAAACCTAAGTATGCTCTCATAGCTTCCCCCTGACTAATCTTCTCAAGAAGAATACCCCGTTTCAATGGTCTGGTGTCAGAGCGCTTTTGATAAGCTAAAGACCGCCTTGGTTAGCCAATCCCATTCTGAAGTTGCCAGATTTCTCTCTATCCTTTGAGGTAGTAACTGATGCCTGTGGTCTTGCCGTGCGAGGTGCGCTCATGTAGGAAGGTCATGCAGTGGCCTATGAATCCCGAAAACTCAGAACGCATGAGAGAAATTATGCTACCTGGAGCCTTTTTCAATAGTCTATGCCCTGAAGTTGTGGAGACATTACCTCTACTGGGTCAAAGATTCACTTTGATAACAGATCATCGGAGCTTAAAGTGGGTCTTCACTCAGAAGGATCTCAACATGGGCCAAAGAAGGTGGATGCAAACCTTGTAGGAATTTGATTTTGAAATCAAGTACCACCCAGGCAAAGAAAATGTGGTAGCAAATGCCCTCAGTAGAAAATTAGGCTTCTTGCTTGCAATCACAGTGGTGTCAAATCCAACTGTAGATTTCTTATGAATGATAATGTGTTGTTGAGTTAATCTCTTAATCACTTCATTCAAAAAATGTCTACCCTTATTCAATTAGACAACCAAATCTGGTCATGATCATTTCATAAAGAAACTTTGCTACTGAATTGGCTTTATTATCTCTTAATGCGTTGGCTTCCACCCATTTGGTACAATAATCTATGGCTACCAAAATATATTCCATAGATTGAAGATGGCAACCAACTTGAGTAACATACACTTGGAGGAACCCGAGGAACTCAATGGCGCAAACTATACAACATGAAAGTTGAAGATGGAATCATTAATATTCTTCCAAGATTGTTAGGAGATGCTTTCAATGGAGTGACCACTTCATCTAAGTGCTAAAGACCTAGTAAAATGGGACAAGAAGGCCATGTTTGCTATCCACATGATAAAGCTGGGTGTGAAGGATGACATCCTCAGCCATTTGAGGGATGTGAAGACTCCTGAAAAAGCTTGGAACAATTTGAAGGTGTATGAGTCTAAAAGCACTTTAAAAAAAATTACCTTGAGAGATGAACTCACAACTGAAACAAGGAAGCCCAATGAGAATTCTACATACTTCATCAAGAAGGTGAAAGATCTACATTAACAATTGATAGATGTGGGAGACAAGATGTCCGACAATGAGCTTGCTACAATCATCATTCATGGGCTGAAGGACGGATGTGAAGGTCTTGTTCAAGGCGTCATCATTTTGAGGGAAAAGCCTTCACTCGACAAAATGAAGCAGATCCTTAGGGACGAGGATCAAAGACAAGAGGAAATGAATAACATACATGGTAGTAGCAGCTCGATAAGTACCTCTACAAGTAACAATGACAAATCCCTTATCAAAATAAGAAGATAAGGAAGACATAACAACTAATAGCCCAACAACAAAAATGATCAAGAATCTCATGAAGGTACTTTTTCTCCTAATGAAAGAGGTGGCTACTCCTCTAGAGGTAGAGGTAGAGGTAGAACTTACCATAACTCTATTCAATGTTACTATTCTTAAAAGTATGGACATTTTGAGAAGGATTGGAGGAAGAAGCAAGATGATTTGAAGGACAAATCAGCTAGCTATGCTGAAGATGAAAGATCTCAAATCTTCACAAATGACACAACTTTTCTACCTATTGAAGAGATTCAAGAAGCCAATAATCTACACCATGGAATCAAGCAAGATCCATGCTCGATTAACAGTGGGGAAAGCTCCCACATGACTTCTCATGTAGAATACTTTTCTATGATGGATTCCTTTCATGATGCTTTGATCTACACTGTAAGCAACAATCCTAATTCTATCTCACACAGGTAGAGGAGAAGTCTCCCTTGAGCTGAACACACACATAAAGAAGAAGCTTGGAGATGTTCTCTTGGTGCCTTTCCTCACCAAGAACTTACTCTGAGTCAGAGCCATGGTTGATAAACTCTTCAAAGTGGAATTTAAAGGCTAGCAATGCTTGATTAGAGACCCTTAATACAATTGAAAGGTCATAGGAAGAGGTGAGAAGCATGGAAAACTCTTTAAAGTCAGTGGATTAGTAACTAAACTTAGCCATGCAAGGCGAAAGATCAGCCTCCTTACCTCCTCAAAATTAAGAGGTATGAAAAACTCTTAAAATTGAGTGGATTAGTAACAAAACTTAGCCATGCAAGGTGAAAGATCAGCCTCCTTACCTCCTTAAAATTAAGGCATAAAAGCCTCTTTACCTCCTTGAATTTTAATAGCATGTGTACGCTAAGATCAAAAAACATGGTTTAGGGCACACCATCTTTGTAAAAGTAAAGTATGTGAAGCATGTTGCATTGGCAAGAAATCTAGAGCACCGTTTTTTAGAAGCACAAGTATATCAAGAGGAGTTCTTGACATCATTGTTGGCGGAAAGCCAATGCGTACCGTTATTCATATTAACACATTAAAGACAAAGTACATAAATGAATAATAGAAAAAATAAATAAACAAAAGAGAGGTAGTCGGCAAACCATCAATATCTATGTATATTCGGCTTCTTCTCTAAATACTACAAATGCTTGCACTTTGCTCCACAAGATGTCAACAATTGTGATACAAACCATCGCATATTTTCAGTATGCTACTTGAATTAGGATGAATGCATAACTATTTAGTGAGATAACTATAACTAAGGGTAACTATGGGTTAACACCTTGCACACCCGGTGGGTATTCCACCCCATGGTGGGCGAAAGACAAACCCACTTGATGATGAGGATAGGTAATTGAATTTCCGAGTTATATGCATTTCCAAAACTCTGGCCTTGGCTTCACTTTCATTTACATATTCCATGTGTTCCTGTTGGAGGTGCTCAAGTTCTTCTTCATATGCTTCTAGCTTCTTCACTATATCCTTGAGCTCTATAGAGGCAGCAACTTTTTCATGCAATTTTGTGATTCTAGCCAAATCATGTACTTTCTTATCTTCCAGCTAAGCGTTACACTCTTCTAGCTAGTGATTTTCCAGTTTTAATGCCTCAAATTTATTTTTAAATTGTTGGGCATTGTGATGAGAGGACCAAGATTGCTCATGAATTACAATGTATGTCATGCAAAGTTTATGTAAAGCTGGATTCTAAGATGAGCCTACTTGCTTTCCCTTTCCTTTAGGATCATTACATGTTTGGTCGTCCTGATCTTTCTGAGTGCCTTGTTCTAGCGACTGTTATTGAATAGGACCAATAGGTCCGTTTGGTCAACCGCCTTCATTGGAACCACTTGTGCCAGATTCATCATCATTTTGTTGATGTTGGAGCTCATCCGGGCGGCATGTCATGTCAATAATCTTTTTGAATTCTTCACTATAGCCGACATATAAACTGTCCATAAGACCCTGAATTTGAGCTCAAAGGTATCTAGCTTTCTTCTAGATAACTCATACACCTCTACATCATCTGCTTTGGTAGCCTTGACTCTGCTCTGTAGCATTGCAAGGCTTCCCGATCTATTTTTGCTTGGGCCTCATGTTGCTGCATTACAAATATATGATGGCTTAAGAGATTTTTGCTTTATAGCTTAGCATTTGTGTATTATTGTGTAGATCTCAAATTTTTTGTTGTATCTGCACTTTGTCTTGCTTTGCCTATGAGATAACTCTTTAGCTTGGAGCTCAATTATGTTTTAGAAATGAGCTTGGTCTGCCTCTAGAGTTTGTACCCTCTGCTAGACTCCGGATAGGTTTTGGATGTCTTCTTTGGCTTTACGTAGCTCCTCCTTTGTTGATGCCATTTCATTCTGAAGGAGGGCTACTATCTTTTCTTCACACTGAGATATGTATCTATAGGTAGCTTGCATCATCATCCGATTTATTTATTCCACAATATTTGGAAAAGAAATATGGACGGTGCTCCTCTGTGTTTACAGCTCAATCCAAAAGGGTAGTTCCTTTTCCACATTCTTTCTTTTGTTGCTCTTCTTAGGATCTGTCTATAGCTCCTTTGTGCTTTTGATTCTTCTTATTATTTTGGTCTTTGTAGAAGAATCTGAAAGCACCCTTGTAGTAGCAGTAGTATGAGGATTTTTCATCTCCTCGATAACTCCCTGATGCAGAAAAGGAATGTACAGACCAACATTGGTCTTCAAATTTGGTCCAATACTCTTGAGTTTTGCCTTTAGTTGCTGATATAAGATATAGGCCCATGGCCCTTCTTGACATGTATGTGAATTTTGTGTTAAAATGATCATTTTAATTAAGAACTTGAAATGCAATCTATTGTGCCCTTCTTTGTGATTGTTTAACTTGTATTCCTTTCTTGCATCCTTGGAGCCAAAGTAGAACTCCATATCTTCATCAGAGAATGGCAGAACCTCCACTTCCGCTTAGAATAGCAACCAAAATACTTGAGAGACATATTACGTTGTGAATAGTGTTTCCTTGTGCTGTTTTGATGATGTTATTTTTTTCAGCTCCAGTAGCTACTGCAAACTTCTCTAGCCAAACTCTGTTAAGGTTGAGATTGAAGTTGAAAACTACTATGAGTTTCTCAAACTCAACTATGGATGTTGATTAATTCTATAAGAGAAGTAAACAGTGAGAGAAGAAAGTAGTGAGAGCAAAAATAGTGAGAGAAGTGAAACAGACGATGGTTAAAGCGTGTAAACGAAAGATGAAAAGTACGTAGTGAGAAGTGAAACAGACGATGGTTAAAGTGTGTAAAAGAAAGATGAAAAGTAGGTGATGAGAACATTAAAATGTGGTTGGGATATTCCAATTGGCCAAAAGATCTATACATAATTTCACAATAATGACAATCATGAACGCACACATCATTCAAAAGGACAAGGTGGCAAAGTGAGTGAAGGGAAGCTCAAGAAAGGTTTCCCCACATTATGGTAATAGAAGCCCAATTTGAAAATACACAAGCCAATGCAAGATGACAACATGGACTAGAACATGTGGTAGTTTGAAAATGGTCCTTGAGAGGTTGGTGGTTCAAAAATAGCACATCCCTGCTGAAGTGTGCCACAATGTTTTACACTATTCGGCCAGTTTTGGAAGGGAGGGGTGTTGCATGACAAATGAAGATCAATGCAAGGATGCAACAAAAAAGACACTTAGGGCTCTTGTAAAGAATTCCAAGTTGTAGATGAATGTGGGAGAGGGCTTGACAATAATCCCACATGGGAACTTTTGGGAGTTCTAGAGTTTTTGTATAAAAGGTGGCCCATTTGAGAGCTAGAGGGCACTCTTTGGTCATTTGGTTGAGAGGCTCATAGAGAGAGCTTGCTCCATAGCTCCTTCTCATGTGCTCTCCCAAGGCTCTCCATCTCCATTCTTGCTTCAATCTTGTACTCTCTATTCTCTACATTTTCAATGATATGAGGTTATGGTCTACACACTTGCTAATCTAGATTTTTTAATGATGTTTTGATGCTAAAATCTGATTTGTGAATTTTAGAGTGCATGTGATGAAGCTTGTGCATGAAATGATGTGTAGTTGAGGCTTGTGTGATAGCTCTTTGCATGTTAGGTTCTTTGCATAAGTTGCATTTTTGTGCTTAAGTGTAGCCTAATCTTGATGCGTTGATTATGTTAGATTGATTGCTTGATTGTTGAAGAAGGATTGAGTAGGACTAGAAGTCATTAGTGTGTGGTTAACTAATCTTCTCCCATTCGGGATAGCCTCTATGCGCTAACCGGGTTGCATTCACGGATTGACAAAGTGTGTGGGTTGGAGTGTAGCCTCCGCTATGCTATGATGTCCCAAACAATGGCGCCGCTGCCGGGGAACGAACACCTAAGTTAGTGAAGGGTGTTAACCATTACTTCTTACTAAGTGCTCCATTGATTGCAAAATCGTGGATTAGGGTAGATTAGAGTAGAGTTTGCAAGGGCATTGAGTGTGTGATCTCAAGGGCGCCTTGTGTGTTTTCTGTTTTTTGATTAGAAGCAAAAAAAAATTAAAACCCCATTGCGGTAGAGAAATCCCGCCATTAATCAGATTTAGGTACTTTCTGTTTTTGTATTTTTGATGGGGTTGGCAAGAGGTAGGTAGGAGGTGTTGGAGGCGGTTTTTTTTAAAAAAAAAACATATACACAGAAAGAGGGCGCAGTGAAGAAAAAGATATATATATATATATATATATATATATATATATATATATATTTCTATATATATTTATTTGTTGAAAGGAGGGCGAAGGCGGCTTTAAAATATATATATATATATATATATATATATATTATACATTGACGTGGAAGAGCCTGCATCGAGTGCTGCATCGAGGGGGGCACTGCATCGAGCGCTGCAGTGGGGGCATCTGCAAACTAATGCGACCGGCGTGGAGAAGCCAGCGTGGAAGAAGGTCCGTGTAGAGGAGTAGCAGCAAGCGGTGGCCGCAAAAAAGAAAAAAAAAGAAAGGAAGCTAACTGCAGAAGGTCTGCGTGGAGAGTGATTGCAGCTGTGAGGCGGTGGTGAAGCTGGCAGCCCAGTCGTTGATGGGGTTGGCTGTCTCTGCCTCACCCGCAGCAAAGAAGGTTGGGAAGGCGACTGACGGTTGGTTGCAGCAGACGAGAAGAAGGCGAGCGGCCGCGTGAAGGTGGCCGGTGTGGAGAGCCTGGCTGCGGATGAGCTGGCGAAGGAGCAAGGCACAAGAGCTGCTGGCCGACGAGGGCGTGAAGAGCTGCTAAGCCGGCGGGAGGTTGCAGTTGTGGAGGCCCAGCAGAGCAGCTCAGGCCGGCGAAGAAGAAAGAGGAGGCGCCTCATCCGAAGAGATGATGGGAAGGTGGAGAGGTGGCTGCGTGGAGGCGACCGGCTGACTGGAAGCAAAAGAAGGGGGCACGCCTGCAGAGCTGAGAAGCATAGAGAGCGGAGAAGGTGCTGCATCTGAAGGAGGCGAGCTGCAAGGTATCTGAAAGAGCATTGAAGGCGCCGCACGTGAAGGAGCAACGGGCTGAATTTGCAGAGAAAGCGATGGAGGATAAGGTTGGTGAATTTCTTATTTTTTTTATTTTTTAATTTATTTTTCATGTTTTTGTATTTTTTAAATAAAAAATAATAATAATAAATAAATAAAAACAACAAAACAATAAAAATATATATATATATAAATTTTTAAAAAAAAAAGAAAAAAAGAGATAGAAAAAAAGAAAAAAAAAGAAAAAAAGAAAACCATAAAATAATAAAAAAAGAAAAAAAAAGAAAAATAATTTTTATTTTTATATTTTGAATCTATTGTTCATTATTTAAATTTTTTGTAAAATTTTGCATAATTAAAGTAGCTTGCATTGTTTTAAAATTTTTGTAATTGCGTGCATAATTAGTAGATTTATATTTTTTGTAATTGGCACGAAATTTATTAAATTAAAAAAAAACAAACAAACAAACAAACCAAAAAAAAAACAACAACAACAAAGGGAGAAGAAAAGAAAAGAAAAGAAATAGAAATTTTTAAAAAAATAAAAAAAAATAAAAAAAATTCTATAAATTAAGTGTTTTTTAGGAGTCTACTTTTTTGCATATTTTGTAATTCTTCATTTTTTTAATTTTTTGCATAATTAGGGTAACTTGCATTGTTTTAAAATTTCTGTAATTGTGTGCATAATTAGTGTTTTGTTTAGCGTGATTCATATTGTTTGTAATTAGAAAAAAAAATAAAAAAATAAAATAAATAAAATAAATAAAAAAAGGATAGATAGTTACACACATACTCATTTTAGTTGCATTTAGTGATTAGGTAGGGTAAAAAATATATATATATATATACATATATATATATATATATATTTCTTAAAAAAAACAAACAAACAAACAAAAAAAACACATAAAAAACCAAAAAAATTTGACCTTATGCACTTGCGGTCGGGACGTCTTATAGATTCTGCCATAGGGCCTAGGGCACCTTCTAGAGTACCTACATAGGAAAGTGGGACCCAATCGGTAGGAAATTTGGCAGATATTGCTGAAACCCTTTCCGAATCCCAATCCGATACCCTTTTCTCCAGAACAACTAGTTCATTGTCCATGGACAATCTAGGGCCGACAAATAGTCATCCCGTAGCCCCAAATAGGACACCCGCAAGATCTTTTAATCCATTTGAAGCCGACACCATGGGGTTAACACTTAATGTGAGACTCCAATATGTCTACACAAATGCTCAAGGAGCTGAGATATTTAGGGACCCACAACAACGGTATCTTGTTAAGATCGCAGACATTTTCTCAGAACTTGATAGAGTCAATGACCAGGGTAACATGTACATGGGTGGAGATGGTGTTCGCTCTACGAAGTCACCTACCATCCAAAAAATGTAGACAAATTAGGTGAGCTCTCTAAAACCGAGTTCTTTGACTTATCGAAGCTTTCCAACGCAAGGGAGTCTAGAGATGACTGGCTCATCGAGCTGGACATGCCTGGACCCTCCAATGCCCAGTCCCCAAAGCCATCCATAGATGATTTACTTCTTGTAGATCTAAATTTGGAAAGGGATAGGAAAGGCAAGAGCAAAATGGATCAGGGGGCTGAGAACCAGTGGGAGTTTGTACGACAAATTCCAGTGACAAAGGTCTTACAGGATGACCCACTTCAAGAGGTCTATAAGGACTCGTTAGAGGGATATTATGCCACAACTAGATTGCCACAGCTAGATCTTCCTCTAGCTCTTGTGGTGGTAGTTGAGAAGCTTGCAGGACACATGAACAGAATAATTGATAAATGGGCCAATGAATACCGAACCTTAGATTGGAAAGAGATTCGGGAACTCACGTGGAAAGGACAACCATTATTCATGGAAATGTTCTCAACAAATACAGCCAAACCAGGAGAGACAGCCTTTCTTGGAGAAACTGTTGCTCCTCCCCTACGAGAGTTCACTAGAGAGGGACCTTCAACATCTAAGTGGACCACTGCTAGTAGCCCAACTCTAGCACCAAGACATTATCCGACACCAAAAGTGCGACCACAGATCACACCACAACAACATCTTTCTCACTATAACAATCGGAGGGTAGGGGAGCCAACTCGGCCTCCCATTAATGCACCTCCTGAAATGCGGGTGACAAGATCTTTGGAGGGGTTTGGTGAGGCTGGTAATAGGGTACCCACACCAATTTTTGAGGCATGTGGACCATCTTTCCAAAGAGAGGAATAATTACCACTGAGAGTGAGAGGCCGTAGGCCCTATGATGATTATTCAAGACAAGTAAGGCCATCAACTCTTCAGAAACTGGTAAAGAAGTATGAAGGGTCGGGAGATCCATATGACCATGTAGCAGCATTTAGGCAAGCAGTTCGAGCTGAGCAAGTGGCTGATAAGCATACTCAAATTGAAGGATTTGGACTCACTCTTGAGGGAAAAGCCCTTGCTTGGTTTCAGGCACTAGAGGCTTCAGACAAATCTTCTTTACGAGTTTTGGAAGAGAGATTCATTGCTGCATTTTCCTTGATGGGAATTCAACATGACACGGTAGCACACATTTACTCTTTCAAGCAAGGCGAGAATGAGAGTGTTAGAGACTGTGTAAATAGAATGAAGCAGTACATTAATCGTTGCCCATAAGATGAGAAGCCCGCCCAAAGTTGATTAATTTCTCTTTTCTTAAAAGGACTCAAAAATTCAACACTGCATACACATCTCTATGCAAAGAAGCATACAAATTTCAATGAGTGTTGCCATGTGATGCTATGGATTTCACCGATAACTTCAAATTCCAAGATGGTTCTGGCCCAGAGGTGAAACCTAGAGATTAGTGGGGTGATGATCAAAGTTCAGGGTCTAGCGCGCTAGTAAATCCAGACCAGATAGCTAGCCTAGTACTAAGGAGATTGGGACAGACCTATCGTCCACCCATGCAGCCACAACAACAGTAGCAGAGAATGAGGAGTGTACTTCCTACAGGTCCTCATCTTTGTGGAGCATGTGGCGGTAACCATAAAATAGAGGAATGTAATACCTTTTCTCCTCAGGTTTCTTCAAGGTTTTCATGAAGCATTCAAGAAAGAACATCCATCGCCGCTCGCTGAAGCTCCCGCCTCCACCCTGCTCTGCGCGCCATCGCTCCCCCCCCTCCTCGCGGCCTTCTCTTTCCTTCCGCCCCCCGCTTGCTCCCCTCTGCTCGCCGCTGCGCCCCCCCCTCCTTCCTCGCTGCTGCGCCGCCCCCCCTCCTTCCTCGCTGCTGCGCCTCCCCCCCCTCTTCGCCAGTTCGCCCCCCTCCCCTCTTCGCCAGTTCGCCCTCCCTCCCCGCTGCCGCCTGTTCGCCCTCCCTCCCCGCTGCCGCCAGTTCGCCCCCCTGCCTCTTCGCCTCTTCACGCCCGCCTCCCTTCAGCAGCGCCCCGCCCCCTCCTTCTCGCGTTGTCGCGCCCCCCCCCCTCTGGGCCTCTCCTCCGTTTTTCGCCCCCCCCCCCCCTCCCTCCTCTATCGTGCTGCTTTTCACCCCTTGGGAGTTTTTGTTTTTTTTCTTTCCTCATTGTCATCCGTCCTTCCGCCTCTTGGTGTGCAGCCCGCTTCTTGCAGGTTTTCCGCTTTCGCCTCGCCTTCGCTTGAGCTTCAGACTCTGATGGAGACTCCCGCCGCCTCGCCTCAGAGGGACTCTTCCGCAGCCCCCTCGCCCGCCCCTCGCCTTCGCTTGAGCTTCAGACTCTGATGGAGACTCCCGCCGCCTCGCCTCAGAGGGACTCTTCCGCAGCCCCCTCGCCCGCCCCTGAGGTCATCCCCATCAGGCTTTCTCTTTCGCCAGAAGAGGAAGCGAGCCTCATCGCACAGGTGGAACGCCTTCAGGCTCACTCCACCATCTGCCGTATAGTCGGCACTCGCCCCAGCAGAGGGGAGATCAGGGATCTACTTCAGGCTCGCCTTCTTGCAGATGTGGGCAAGATCCTGGATGTACAGCTCTTGGGCCGGGGACATTATCAGATCGAGTTCGAGGCCGCCCAGAGTGTTGCCAAGGTCCTTGCCATGAGTCCTTTGGATATCAGGGGTGCTCGGGCTTTCTTCAGGCCTTGGCAGCATGGATTTGACCCAGCTGCGGCGGAGCAGGGAGAGCGCCTCTTCCATATTACAGTTTGTTTCCCTGGTCTCCGCCGGGAGTATCTTCCGCTCCTCTCCAGGCTCGGAGCATTGGTGGGCTCGGTTCTTGAGACGGGCCCCTCAGCAGCTTCAGTGGTGGCCAGAGCAGCTGGGCTACCTTCGGTCAGAGTGTTGGTATTTGACATCTCCTCCCTTCCTAAGGTCATTCAGCTACCTAGGATAGGGGGGGGTGGATAGATCAGAGAGTGGAGTTCTCGGGGCTCCCGAACCAGTGCTTCATTTGCAGGCAGGTCGGTCATTTGGCCAAGGCCTGCCCTCGCAGGAGACCTCGGCCCTCACCACAGCAGCAGGCCATGGATGGCCCGCCCACAGATTTGGCTCGGCAGGCTGCCTCAGGGACACCTACTCAGGCCACAGAGACCTCGGAGTGGCAGCCTGGACAGGGGCGCCATCGAGGGAGACAGCCACAGCAGCATGCCCAGATACCGCTGCAGCAGCAGCCACAGTCTCAGCCTCACTGGGTTCCCGTGAGGAACAGATTTGCTCCCCTTCAGGAGGAGACCCCTGCAGCGACCGAGGACCAGGAGATGCCAGCTCCCCCTCCTTCACCTCCCCCACACCCATCCCCTCCCACCGCCTCGGTTCCACCATCGCCTCCTCCCGCCCCCGCTCCGGTCTCGGCAGCGGCTCCCTCTCCTCCTCCCTCGCCTCCCCCTCCTCCCCCTTCGCCCGCCTCGCCTTCCCGGGAGGTCCTGGCAATTCCGTGGCGCTCACCTGCAGTCCTGAGGGCGCTGAGCAGTGACCTCGCTCGAGCATCACAGAGGAGACCTATGCCGATTAGGGCCTCACGGATTTCATCTATCCGCAGTCGGCTGAGTCGCCTCGGCATTCGACAGCGCTCGGAGGCGTTTGATTATACCTTCACACGGCTTTTTGGAGCAGAGGGCCCCCATGAGCCAGCACCCATCCGAGTACATGTAGTGATACCTCCGGCCCGCGGGGAGGAGGCACTAGACTCAGCGGTGGCCTTCTCGTTCCCTCTATGTGGACCTTGTGACCGGGAGTGGACTCTAGAGCTCGCTCTCAGCACGTTGAAGACTCAGGCAGTTGAGTTTTCTCATCACATGAGCGATTTGGAGGTTACAGATGTGATAGGCCGACTTTGGGAGTTGGCTCATTTTTTCTTGGATCCCCGGAGTGTGGATACATCCGGGATTCGGCATTTGGTCGTGCACATAGTTGCAGATTTGGCACGCGACCCAGGATATGTGAGTATACACGAGGTTACTATGTCAGAGCAGGAGGCAGTCGCCATGGGTCACAACCACTGGCGCCTGATCCGGGATTCTTGCAGTACACCGGGTGGGCAGACTCGTAGCCGTTCGGATGGGGACTACTCTCCATCCAAGCCGCTTGCGAAGGCCCGCCGCACGGCTGAGACAGCATCCACCTCAGTAGGACATCCATGAGGATCATCTCATGGAATGTATAGGGCCTTGGCGGAGCACACTTTATACGCTATCGAGGCTGCTTGAGGCAGGAGCTACAGAGATGCCTGGTTGGTGGCAGCATTGACATTCTGATGATGCAGGAGCACCACTTGGGTGAGAGCAGGATCCGGAGATATGGTTCGGTGATGCCTGGTAGATGGGACACTTTTTGGTCTGCAGGGTTTGGTCCTTTGGGAGGACAGGGAGGAGTATGCATGGTTATTGCAGATGCATGGCGGCAGGCCATTGTGGATCGAGGGATCATTGTGCCTGGTAGAGCACAGTATGTCATTCTGAGGATGCATGATGAGCTATTGGGTGTGTTCAACATCTATGCGCCCAATCATGCTAGTGCCAGAGCAGAGTTCTGGACTCAGGTTACAGATGCATTGCCAGAGGCTGCACATTGGTGTGTTGGGGGAGACTTCAACATGCTTGAGGACCCGGCAGATAGGGTGGGAGGCAGTCATGTTACAGTGCACGGCACGGAGCTTGCAGCTTGGGACCGGTTTTGCATGTCACTGAGGATCACTGATGCATGGCAGCATGGGGCTTTCTCCCGGTCTCAGGACAGTCTTAGTTTCGGTCGGATCGCCGGCAGGGAGGGACTAATCTATCTCGGATTGATCGCTTTTATGTGGGCGATTGGTTGGGGGAGCGAGGGGGCTCCGTCGGCATTCTTGCTGGCACCTCATTTTCAGATCATGCGCCAGTTATATTGACTTTGGAGGAGGGGACACGGGAGCCCAGCTTGCAGTTGAGGATCCCGGAGAGGGTACTTGCAGACCCCAGTCTCGCTGAGGACATTGAGAGGATCTGGCATGATAGTCAGTGCTCTGACCAGGATGCAGCGGGCCAGTGTGCCCAGGGACTCATTGATCTTAGCTCTTTTCTACACGCTGCAGCTTTGACACGACTGGGAGAGATTCGCGAGCGGGAGCAACGGCTGAGACGCAGCCTAGCTTCGCTACAGCGCCTTCAGGAGCAGCAGCCTGCATGTGAGTGGGTGGCGTCCCAGCTGAGCCAGGCACGCCAGGAGGTTAGAGAGGCAGAGGAGCAGAGACATGAGTTTTACTATCATCGTCAGGCCTCTCAGTGGACGCAGCTTGGTGATAGAGTGACTGGGGAGTTTTTTGAGATCACTGGACCCCGTCATACGCGAGCAGGGGTTCGCCAGCTTGGTAGACCGGATGGATCGATAGCTACTGAGCTCGGGGAGATCAGAGCCATTGCCACTGCTTTTTATAGTGACTTGCTTTCAGCGGAGCCAGCCCCACTGAGGATCGAGATGTATGCAGACAGACTGTGTGGGCCCATGTGCAGAGGAGGGTCACAGACCATATGCGCACAGTTCTAGGTGCGCCTCTGTCAGAGATTGAGCTTGCCGAGGCCTTGAGGGTCCTACCGCGACATAGTTGCCCAGGGGAGGACGGACTGACGCCGGCCCTTTTTATGCGCTATTGGGACCTTTTGGGGCTAGGCCTCCGCAGGGGCTTTCAGCATGTTTTGGACACTGGGGTGATGCCGCAGAGCTTTTCAGAGGGCTTGATCTATCTTATCCCCAAGGGAGAGGGAGTATCAGATGATATTCGGCATTGGAGGCCTATTACGATCCTCAATACTGTCTACAAGGTCTTGGCAAAGGCCTTGAGTTTGAGGATCCAGCCCTTCCTGGGGGAGTTGATTCATGCTACTCAGACAGGATTTGTTAAGGAGCGCAGTATCCTTGACAACATCTTTACTTTCTGGGAGGCGACAGCCCGAGCTAGGTTTCTTGGCGAGGACTTGGTCGTGATGCTTCTGGATTTTGAGAAGGCATACGATAGAGTTGATTGGGGATTCTTAGAGGGCACTATGCTACGCCTGGGCTTTGAGCCAGGATGGAGGGGTGGCAGCTTTGTATTCCACAGCTCGCAGCCAGGTGCTGATTGCAGGAGGTCGGGGGCCGAGTTTTGAGCTGACCAGATCAGTCCGTCAGGGGTGTCCTCTCGCGCCTTTCCTTTTTCTCTTCTTTGCGGAGGCTATGAGTATGTATTTGACGGCAGAGGAGGTTGGTTTGAGAGGACTTCAGCTCCCAGTCCGGGGGGAGGATTTGCTTGATGCTGAGTTTGCAGACGACACGGGCTTATTTTTGCATGGCCAAGAGGCCAATCTTATTCGGGCAGAGCAATCGCTCCAGGTTTTTAGTGCAGCTTCGGGAGCATTGATCAACTGGTGCAAGACAGTGGCCTTTTGGATCAGTAGTGCTCCCACTCCGGCATGGAGTCCGGACCCCGGTTTTAGATGGATTCCTCCCGGCACAGCAGTGCGGTATTTGGGATGCAAGATTGGCCTCGATTTGTCACCTGAGCAGCAGATTGCCCCGCTTCTTTTGAGCATTCGGAAGAAGCTATTGTATTGGAGTACAGCTCGACTATCCTTGGCTGGGAGGGTGGTGGTGGCAAATCAGGTGCTGTTAGCAACTATGTGGTACATTACGTCTTGCTGGATTTTCTCGAGCTCTTGCATCAGCCAGGTACAGAGGCTGATCAGGAACTTTCTGTGGTCTGGGCGGGACGGTCAGCCAGCTCGGGCAAAGGTTGCATGGGCAGTTATTACACTTCCGCTGGCTCAGGGCGGTTTGGGCATTATAGATCCAGTCGATCAGAGTAGAGCCTTATTGGGGAAGCTTATTGTTCGGGGGTTGCTTCCAGGCGCTGAGCCTTGGAAAGAGCTCCTCTTGCAGCGACTGCAGGCCCGGGCGCCTCCTGCAGGGGGTACTTGGGCACCAGAGATTCGCTGGATCTTCATAGAGATGAGGAGGACAGGCCTCAGTAGAGGATGGGAGGACAGATTTGCTTTGAGTATCCTGAGAGCTTGGGAGCTGCTGAGACCGGGGCTCTCTCAGCGGCCTCCTTCTTGTGTTGAGGAGCGGGCCAGGCAGCCGCTCATCTGGAGCCCAGCGGTTTGTACAGAGCAGGGTCATATGCTGGGTTCTCGGCCTCGTCTAGCCTGAGGACCTTTAGCGGCAGGCCCAGCGCGTAGTTTTGGAGACTGGCAGGCTTTCTGCAGTCTACCAGAGGAGACCCAGGTGGAGAGGCTGAGTCACTTCAGAGGGGGGTTGATTATGAGGGATGATATTCAGGAGGCACTTACAGAGGAGTGGTTCACACCTCTCGAGCCAGTGGCCCCACGGTGGATGGGAGCCTTTACACAGTTGGAGATCCTGATTGCTGTCAGAGCTAGCACTGAGGATGGCAGATGCCTCTATTATGAGATTCAGGATGAGGGCAGACTCTAGAGAGTGGAGGTGGAGTCGCCTTTGGTTGCAGAGTGCACCTTTCAGAGGATTCGGGTAGTGGCTGCCGCTTCTCAGAAGTGGCATATTGACCCCGACCCTGCTGACGTGCTCCCGGATTGGCGCATATGGGCATATGCAGCGCGCCCCTTGGCCCGGCTACAGTGGGACCCCGGAGAGTACGAGTGGCATGATCCTTATGCATCCCTTGAGGCCACAGAGATCACATTTTTCCAGTACACTGTTCGGCTGGGACGGCATATTTTGACGGCGAGGAGGACGGTTTCTCCAGCGGCAGCGGGGCATTGGCGATTGCAGGGACTATCACAGGAGTTCCTGGAGGATTTCTGGGCTCGGCTCTGGGCTAGTCGACAGGCCCGCAGGATCTCGGCTTTTCAGTGGCTGGTCGCCCACAGGGGCTCAGCAGTTGGCACTTGGCTTGTTTACAGCGGTCTTCCGGCGGCCTGCGTCAGATGCGGCCACCCTATGGAGACACAAAGACATTGCCTTTGGGACTGCCCTCAGGCACAGCAGATTTGGCTGCGGATGCTGCGTATTCTGGCCCCCCTCTCTCCAGAGGGTATGTTTACGTGGGGTGCCGCTGCTTGGTCGACTTCGTCAGGGCCTGCTATGGGCTATGAGATGGAGCAGGGCAGTCAGGCCATCAGATTTATTAGGGGCCAGCCTCGCCTGGTTCCGGCACCGGATTTCTCGTCCGCCAGCTGGACACAGGAGAGGGATTTACGATGGGAGCTCCTCAGCAGCCTCACCATCTGGTTCACCTAGAGGGCCCGGTGCTTTACGGCCTTTGAGGGGAGATTAGAGCCACCAGCAGAGACTGTTCGGGGGATTTGGCAGAGTTGATCTACACCCTGCGAGGACAGTACGACTGCATCCAACTCGGATGAGGTGATCTTACGGCGCCAGGCCTTTCATACCACTTGGCGCTGCGGCCCGTTCTACACCCTACACACGGGATCCCCCCGTTGGCACTACAGGCCACCTGTTTGGCTCTTTCCGCCCCCCATTGTATGATTTAGCTGCTCAGTCCTTTAGACTGATGCTTGTATTTTGCAGCACCTAGGGAGAGTCTCCCGGGCTGCCATGATGTATTCACTGCTCTTCTCTCTGTTAGGAGCAGGAGAGATCTCTTTTGTAGCCCTACGGGCGTTTTTTTACATAACTAATGAAAGGATCTTTTCTCGGAAAAAAAAATACCTTTTCTCCTCTAGTCTCAAACCAACCCACAAAAAAGTGGTGTCAAGCCTGTGCTTGGAACTTTACCCACACCACACAGGAATGTACTCGCATTGCGAGAATGAGACAGGAACGTGAGCAGTCAAGGGGTGGAGTGGCTCCACAAATGTATCAACAGTATACTAATTTTGAACGTAAGCCACTGATGGCACAAGAGCAAGCACGACCTGTTCTTGGTGCCCAACCTCCTGCTCCTGCCTGGGACTGCTCCTGTGAGGGTTGTCGACTGCGACAATTCAAATATGTGTAGAGACTTGGTAAACCCAGGCTATGTGGAGGAGGAATACGCATCATATTCATCCAAGGAAAATCTCTTTGAAAGTCCCGCATACCCAAGCCAAGCACTGTAGACTCAACCAGGGAAACAAAACTCTTTGATGTTGCTAGGCGGCTACCAACCTAGGACTCCAGGCCCCTCAGGTCAATGGCAGCCAAGGAAAGTAGAGGCCAAACCAATGGGCCCCTGTTATGAGTGCGGAGAACCCCATTGGGCTCGTGATTGTCCACATCGCTCAAGGCAAGCAACTCGATCCAATACAACAGTACAACAGTTTCCACCAATTGAAAGATATTGTCTAGGGTGTTGTGTAGAACACTTCCCAAAAGATTGTTTGCTGAAACCACATGAGGAAGGCACCTCTCAACCAAAGGTCTCACTCAACCTTGTAGGGGCAGTTCCATCACCACCTTCATCTGAGAATGAGGATGTCGTGCCACTTAGAGTCATGACTAGATCACAGACACGAAATGCCAAAATACAGACTGATGAGACACCTCGAACTAGGGATGCAAAGACAAATCTAGTGGATAAGACCCTACAGTCCAATAGAAAAAAAACCACTCGGAGGAAGAAGAACCGAAACAAGCAAACTAAAAGTGCATCCACTAGTTCTCAAGAAGCCTCTAAACAAAACATGAGGGATAAAACTTTTACATCCCAAGAAGTGCATGAGGAGCATCAACCTCAACCTGGGCCTAGTACTAAACAAGATGAGACTAGTACGACCGAGGATAGTTCTAGGGGTTCTGTTTTTGTGGATAAAGTGAATGAGACTCTAGAGGCCATCATTGATGCTCATAGAAGTCACATTGCAGCTTTATCTGAGCTACCCAAGAAGCTTCAAGAATACCCAAACCCTCGTGAGGAGAAGATCAATCTAGCTGTACATCAGCAACTCATTAGGGAAGCTCAGACAATACTTGAGGGATCACCACCACCTATTCCTCGGGGCCCAAC
Source organism: Cibotium barometz (assembly GCF_041138505.1). Lineage (NCBI taxonomy): Eukaryota > Viridiplantae > Streptophyta > Polypodiopsida > Cyatheales > Cibotiaceae > Cibotium > Cibotium barometz. Next base: position 40,025,606 of record NC_141062.1, on the reverse strand, counting down.
CTCTCTTAAGCCAACATTAGAAACCATACCAGAAGTGTCATCAAGTCGGGAAATGAAAAATGAGCTCATTTCACAAGCTCATAGCGAAAGGTCTGCACCAATTGACACCCAATTGAAAGGAGGTATTCTGCCACCACCTAGCCTTGTCTTCCCATGCAATGATGAAGTTATTGATGCTAATGAGGACATGGCAAATGAGATGTGGGCTGCAGTTCATGAGAAAGTTAATGAGAACATGTCCTCTATTAGTTCGCCTCCATTCTCTGAGGTGGATTTTACCAGGGGCACGAAAAACAACTTTGGACGCCCAAGCATCCAGGAGGAAGTTCAAACAATTGTTTCTCCTAGAAGTAAGCATACATTGAAAACCTTACCATCATATCTGGGAGAATATGAGAACTGTTCTCAAACCTTGAGGATACCCTCCATGCATAAAAGGTTGACAAAGGAGAAGGATATGAGTATCATGCAAGCTATTTTGTCAGCACCAGTGGCTTGTACCTTACCATTGCTTGATTTGATAAAAATTCGACCTGAGTTGTGGAATGATATTACCACATGTTTGTCAGAGCAGGTATTGCTACAAAAGGGTCACCATGAGTGTACTATACACCCTGAGACAAAGCAGGTTATGCCAGTTCCTATCAACAAAGTAGGAAAATTTTGTGAGGACGATTAGGGAAATGCTACCCTCCCATTAGAAGTGCGAAAAGTAGCTTCAACTGCAATACTTGATAGTGGTGCAGGAGTGGGCATTGTGACAAGGTCCATTTGGGAAAAGTAGGACAAACCAACTATTAGGAGTACCAGGATGCGCTTGCAGCTAGCAGATGGGAGCTTAGAACATCCCCTTGGGTTGCTTGAGAACATATTGGTCACCACATGTGGGATTGAATATGAGCACACCTTTGTAGTAGTGGATTTTGGAAAGCATCCAAACTATGAAGTGATATTGGGTAGACCATTCATGCGACAATTTCAAATGATTCAAGATTGGGGATACAATTATTTGTACCTCCGACATGATTCTATCATCACAAGGGTCAACCTAAGAAATCACTCATATCGCGATGTAACAAGGTCTCCAATAGATGAGTTTGATTCTGCTTCATCTGAGGGCTCAAGAGTTACATTGTCAGATGGGCGAGAAGATATGTGGATGCGTGGAGCCTCATGTAGGGATTTCAACCCTGAGAGACTTAAGGGTAATCGAAGTGTATTCCACAACCCTTCCCTGAGCATTTAATTGATCCACTAGAATGGAGTCATGTCCTTGCAACATTATCGACATGTGCTTTACCGAAGCCAATTCAATTTTGTGACTCAGATGGATATGATATTATTCCTATACAAATGGTACAACCACGTGCCCTTCTAGATGATTTGTACTATAGGGATAGATCCACAACAGCTTTGCATGTCGAGGAAGTCTCAGTGGAGGATTTAACACTCGAATCTACTAATGATGCTGATAAGGAAGATAGATGGGACTCTGATTTTAATAATGATGTGACAATCCCAGAGGAAGAGTTAGGAAAGACATGCCTACTCTTGAGAGGAAGGGAGGTTCAAGTAGAAATCCCTCGAAGCCGACCTAAACGTAAATGCTGTAAGAGCCATAAAAGAATCAGTAGACAAGATGAGCGGGAACAACGTGAGAGACTACAAAAAGAAAAGGAGGAGTCTAAGAGTGAAAACTCTCGACCACCACCTCACTTCTCAGGAAAGAACGGATATCTATACTATGTCCAAGCACAAGATAGTATCAAAGACCAAGTAAAACGATCAGATGGATTCCAAGCAAGAGAAAAGCTAAAAAATGTTAGCAAAAATCGTAAAAAAACAAAGAAACAAAAACCAAAACTCAAGTCTAAAACCGATTCAAAAGAGAGTGTCGGAAGTGCAAAGACAACGGTTGAACAAAAAAATGCGATGCAAGATGGCAAAGGAGAGCTCAAAACCACATGGTCTTCAATGAGTGAAGACTCAAGTGGACAAGAACAAGGTCTCAATGTTCCTCCCAATTTCACACAGTACACTCTTCAAGATCGAAAGATTGTTCTTCAACAGCCCATGCGACAAAAACCAAGCATGCCAGGGGTTTCATATGATGGTCCAGAAGATGCAAAAAAGATTGATATTGCTAAGCCAGGAGAAGAGCCTCGCTATGTGTGGATTGCCACAGACTTGTCCTTAGATGAGGAGAAGTTATTAATTCAAACAATAAAGGAGTATCGCGATGTTTTTGCTTGGAGTTATAAAGACCTCAAAGGAGTTGATCCAAGCATATGTCAGCATACAATTCCATTGCGAGAGGATGCAAAGCCCTCCAAGCAACGTCCTTATACCTACAATGAAAATTTCGCACGGAAGATAAAGGAAGAAATAGACAAGCTCTTAGAGGCAGAATTTATCTATGAGATTGAACACACTGAATGGGTCTCCCCTATTGTAGTGGTGCCCAAGAAAAATGGAAAACTTCGAGTGTGTGTAAACCTCAAGAAGGTAAATGCAGCTATTGTGCGTGATCATTACCCACTTCCAATCACGGATCATGTTCTGGAACGAGTTACAGGGAAAAAGGCATATAGTTTCTTGGATGGATTCTCTGGTTACAATCAAGTGTCAATAGATCTAAAGGATCAACACAAGACAGCCTTTGCTACTGAAGATGGCATCTTTGCCTATCGTGTTATGCCATTTGGTCTAACAAATGCACCATGAACCTTTCAGCGGTTAATGAGTCATGTATTCAAGGAGTACCTTAGGAAATTTCTTGAGATCTTCATGGATGATTTATGTGTTCACTCACAAGAGCGTGATGATCATATAGAACACCTTAGACTTGTGTTTCAGAAGTGTCAACTTTATCGTATATACTTGAATCCTGACAAGTGCAAATTCATGGTAAGACAAGGGAAAATTTTGGGCCATATTGTTTCTCGCAATGGGATTTCAACAGATATGGATAAAATTGATGTCATTGTCTCATTACCTCGGCCTATCAACCCTAAAGGGGTACAAACATTCATGGGACATTGTGGCTATTACCGTAGATTCATCTACATGTATGCTGTCCTAGCCAGATCATTATATGCTCTTCTTGTAAAGTTTAATTGGACTGATGAGTGTGAGGAATCCTTTGAAAAGTTGAAGCAAGCATTAGTGACTGCACCCATCTTACGGGCACAAGATTGGAACCAAATCTTTCATGTCCATATTGATGCTTCAAACTTTGCAATTGGATGTATTTTGGCTCAATCAGGTGAACATAATAAGGATTTCCCAATCTCATATGCTAGTCGACAGTTGAACAATGCTGAGAAGAATTACACCACAACAGAAAGAGAAGGATTGTCCATGATATATGCAGTGAAAAAGTTTCGCCCTTTTGGCAAACAAATTCATATTTTTTGTGGACCATCAAGCATTGCTATATTTGGTAAATAAGCCTTGTGCAACTGGAAGGATTGTGAGGTGGTTTATCATTCTTCTTGAGTTTGATTTTGAAGTGGCAGTTCGAAAAGGAACAACTCATCTTAGGGCAGATCATTTGTCTCGAATCACCTCTGGCAAAGCTCCTGTGGGTGTGGATGATGATATGTTAGATTCAACACTTTTCCTTATAGAGACAGCTCCTAGATGGTCTGAATCCATTTTATAAATTTTGACAAGTGGGCAGATACAACTAATGTGGATCTATGGCGACCATTCAAGTTAATCTCAGGGAGATTATATCGTCAGGGTAATGATGGAGTGTCTGAATCCATTTTAGAAATTTTGACAAGTGGGCAGATACAACAGCGGGTCCTAATGTGGACCTATGGCGACCATTCAAGTTAATCTCAGGGAGATTATATCGTCAGGGTAATGATGGAGTGTTGCGGCTTATACCTAACCCCGACCAATATGAGGAGATCTTGGAATGGGCACATGCAGGTATCGATGGAATCCATGCATCAGCTACTACTTGTGTGCGACGTATATCTCAGGATGGGCAATGGTGTCCTTCCATGCATGCAGATGCTGAAACATTTGTTCGTAATTGTGCTTCATGTCAAATTCAGAAGCCAATTCATATTGTCACATTATTCCAAATTTCAACTACACCAAGTTGGAGTAAGTATATTGTGGACTATCTTCAGCATGGTCATATGGATCAAAAAATTCCTAAACATCGAAAGCATGCTATTAAAATTGAAGCGGCAAACTATATGCTGATAGAGGGCCAACTCTACAAGAGGGGAAAGGATGGCAACTTACGCATGTGTGTATGTGAAGCTGACTACTTGAAAATCTTAACTCATGCACATGCAGGTGTTGGGGGTGGACACTTTTCGGGAAATACCACAACTAAGTTGATTAGGTGGTCTGGGCTTTGGTGGCCAACCTTACAAATGGATGCCGAAGAATATGTGAAACGTTGTGATGTTTGTCAAAGGACCAAACCTCCCATCACAAAGGACAATATGCCATTGCGGCCTATGTTAAGCACATGTGCTTTTGCAAAATGGGGTATTGATTTTGTCGGTCCCATTAAACCTCCAGCTCGTCACACGCATGCTGAATATATTATAGTCGCAACTGACTATTTGACCAAATGGGTAGAGGCAAAGGCAACAGTCAAAAATGATGCAAGAACCACAGCCAAGTTCTTGTATCAGTACGTGTTTACACGCTATGGCTTACCTATTGAGATCGTTAGTGATCAAGGTGTGCACTTTGTAAATGAGGTCATAGAGTTTTTGCTTCAAGAATTTATGGTAATTCACAAGCGTTCTGCACCCTATCATCCCCAGACCAATGGACAAGCTGAGAGTACTAACAAGATTCTCTGCACAGCACTCATAAAGATTGTTGAGGGACATAGGACTGATTGGGAGCAAAAGTTACACTCAGTTCTTTGGGCATATAGGACAGCCTATAAAACATCTGTGGACACAACCCCATTTGAGCTTGCTTTTGGATTAGACGCAATTCTTCCCATTGAATTTCTTGTACCTACTCTACGAGTCGCTAAACAATTGGATTGGACTGGTCATGAGCTTTCACAACGCGTTGACGAATTGGAGAAGCTTGATGAGACCTGCTTACTGGCGGTAATGGGGATGTATGCTGAGAAGAGGAGACAGAAGCAATGGTATGATAGAAATGTAACAACTGGCCGATTCAAAAAAGGAGACCTTGTGCTCTTGTACACACTTAAGAAGCATAAGAGAAAGCTTAAGAAACGTGGCCTAGGACCGTTTGTGATTAATGAGCTTACTCCAAGTGGTGCAGTGCGTTTAGAGACACTAGAAGGTGAGCAAATGCCTAACTTCATTAATGGAAGTCGTCTCAAGAAATACAATGAACCATTAACTGAAGCCATGCTTCAATAGATGCATGCTGCACAAACCTGGAAGCAAGCACTTGACCTACTTAAACGTCAGGCTCAAGAGGAGGCTAAAGCTAGAGTTGCAAAAGTCAAGGAGCGTCGCAAAGCTTCTATGTTGGCCATACAGTTGGCTACTGATGAACCATATGTCGATCCATTCAATATTCAAGTGTGCCTCCATCTTCATGAGACTACCTACTTTGTCTCTGCCTTAATTGACTCTGGTGCAGATTATAATGTTCTCTCGTTTGACACATGGATAGCCTTGGGTCAACCCACACTTGTACACATTCTTGTGGACCTACGAAGCTTCTCAGGGGAAGATAACCCTATAGAGGGAAAATGTGTCATTATGATGTCCATTCAGGATCACCAGATGTCAGTGCCCTTTTATGTGGCAAGTAAGTCCAAGGCAGTAGTAGAGGCTGTTCTCGGTAGATCGGTTAAGTGCTACCAATTGCTCATTAGATTGGAAGAATAGACAATACAAGTTGCAAATTGATTCTAATTGCATCTTGGGATCTGCTACTCCACGAGCTTTATCGTGTCAAAAGGGTAATGTTTCTACCTTACACAACCCACTCTCAAAATCCTCTCTTGAAGCTCCAAAACAAATGATGTGGATGAGGACTCAAGTGAGGGCCATGGCTGGCATGTTCCAACTACTCTAGTTGCTGCTCAAAGAAGGCCAGGCAAGAAGGAATTATCAATTTGGCTACCTAAAGATGCGTACAAACTTGTACCATCTAGTCCAGTTGCCAAGTCTCCTAAAAAGCACATCATTTCCAAGCCTAAACCTCGGATTGTTACTCGATGGGTCCCAAAACATGTTCTTAAAGCACAAGGCTATTATGAGGGTGCAACAGCAATTTGGCTTCCAAAATGCCATGCTTTGCTAGGGGTAAAAGAGTGTTTCAGAAAGATTCCAAAAGCCATCCTTGATTTTCCATATCAGTGGGTGCAAAAGAAATCAACACAAACTCTTCAAGATAGGATAGGTGGCTGTGATAGCACCTACAAATCTACTGGTGTTGATCTTCCTAAAACATGTATTGAAACACCGGTTGTCCCAATTTCTCCTTATTACCCAATTCCACCATCAACTTGGGTACCTGAGACAAGTCCAAATGAGTCTCATTTGAGCATAGATTCTAGCATTTCAATGCCTAAATCCTCTTATCTTGCTCAAATTCCAAGACAATTGCTAAAATTCCCACCTCTTAAAAAGGATATACCTACAACCAAAGATAAGGCATTAACACTACAATTGAAGCTCTTTGGTAGATCCATGTTTGAATAATGTGGTTCCTTATGCCTTTAAAGGATTGTGTTCTTTTTGAGATAATCTTGTTTTTGATTAGAAGTGTAATGATGGATATGAGTGTTCTAAATTTCATTGTTCTACGTCCAGATAACTCCTGATGGATATTTGGCGAGATACATGTCCACCATGCATTGACCCTGATAGTACTCGACCTGATCATCGCGGGGGTTATAGTGCTCCTCCGTTTCAAACTCATTATAGGTACTTCTATGCTCCCTTAGGTGAAAATTACTGTGGGCATCACTTTGTCACGTTATTCTATCAACAGCATCACCCATTTCCACATTATCAAGAGTGTGCACGACTCGTATTAGGAGAAGCTTCACATATTTGTTGGATATGCCGCTCTTACTTTAGACGATATGGCACGGGTTTAATGAAGCAAATTGTGGGTATTACACCCCAACGCCATAATCTTCTTAATGTGAGAATACCAGAGAGAGGACCAAATCAACGTAGATTACCTGAGGAGATTCAAGCACAACAATGGAGGGATACAAGCTTAAATGACTTGCAACCACCAATCTTGCAAGCCCTCCTTCCCCAAGCCTCAACATGTCAATATTGGATCAATATGAGTACCTATATTGCGCAGTTCCAAAATCGAAATTGTCTGCTTAACCTTCCCATAGAACCAATGCCATATTTTAGTGAGGAAGCACTCCTTCCTCTACCACCTTCTCCAGAGGCCGGTTTTTGTGAGAGGTTGTCCCTGCATCCTGAGGAAATTCATACCATCTTTCCAGCAGAAGTGGACACGGATCCACCACCAGCGCAAGGGTAAGCTCAGTGACTCCACAATAAGATCGACAAGCCAGGGCACTTTTCTCCCACTGGGTTTTCCCCCTCGGCTATATTCGTTGGTGATTGGCACCAATAGCAAATTTTATTCTTTTCTTTTCTTTTCTTGTTTGTTAATAAAAATTTTGCAGAGATCTCCGCTAAAAAAAGAGCATCAAAAACGCCCCAATAGTCCACCTACCATGCACACAAATTAGGAAGGGGGGAGACATGCTACGCCTACAAAGACTGAGGAGGAGCAATCTGCACAAAATCAGCAATGCATCAATGCAAACGAACAACATCAACGGGCACTACAATAGGTGTATTCAAATCTTAATCTTTTGTTCTTTATGTGCTTTTATCTTTTGGATATATGGTTTGCATGTTCACACAATGTTGGCTGGTTTAAGTTTTTGATTAGTTGTTAAAATATGGTGAGTGAATTCTAGATTCTTAGAAGACTTAGTAAAAGATATTTCTATCTAAAGACAGTGTAGGATATATACCAATGGAATATGCCAAGTTCTTATGCTTTCAAGGTATATTAGTTATCCCTAGTGGTAGCTACCTCTTAGCTATGAGCTAGGTGCTAGGATTAATAAAATTTTTTTATGAAAATATACCCTAAAAATATATATATACAAAGTGAATTGAGACATGACGTGTCTACAGCCATGAGGAATGCTTGGTAGGACCTGGGGTTGTCTTAGCACCTTGGGGCCGATGCCTTGGTTTCCATGGGGTGAACACTGATGTCTAAAAGCTTCAGAAAAAGACCTTCAAGGAATCTATCGCCTTGATAGATGTTGGTAGGACTCTGGGGTACATTATGGACCCTCGAGACCGATGCCCTCATCTTCGTGGGGTACTCCTTATGTCATAAAAGAAAGAAAAAGGGTCTGTCGCCCTTGAGATACTTAGCGGTCTTTAGATTCTCTTGGCAGAGGTCTCTTGGCCATTGCTTGGGTCTCTTTGGGATGGATCCTTAATCTTTATCACCTTCTACACACACATCAAATTTTAAAAAAAAAATAAAAAGAGAGTTCCAATCACCTTTGCTCATATTTAGGAGTAGGTTTGCCACTTAGGAATAACTTAAATACTTGTAGGACATTGAGACTGAGATCATAACCGGCGGTGTACAAAGCACACTTGCCTTTGCATAGCACTATCTACCACTTAAGTCTCACTTTGACTAGTCTTTACTCACCTGTTTTAGTACTCATTAAAACTTTAATCAGCCTTGCACTTGTATGCTCACGTGTGAAATTATCATTGCTGGTTTTTCTTTTATTTTCTTTTCTTTTCTTTTTTTCAATAAAAGGCTTTACTTGTATCCATTGTTTTTTGCAGCTCGTGCTCCTACCGCGCTCGAGGACGTGCGCAAAATAGGAAGGGGGGAGTGTTGCATGACAAATGAAGATCAATGAAAGGATGCAACAAAAAAGACACTTAGGGCTCTTGTAAAGAATTCCAAGTTGTAGATGAATGTGGGAGAGGGCTTGACAATAATCCCACATGGAAACTTTTGGGAGTTCTAGAGTTTTTGTATAAAAGGTGGCCCATTTGAGAGCTAGAGGGCACTCTTTGGTCATTTGGTTGAGAGGCTCATAGAGAGAGCTTGCTCCATAGCTCCTTCTCATGTGCTCTCCCAAGGCTCTCCATCTCCATTCTTGCTTCAATCTTGTACTCTCTATTCTCTACATTTTCAATGATATGAGGTTATGGTCTACACACTTACTAATCTAGATTTCTTAATGATGTTTTGATGCTAAAATCTGATTTGTGAATTTTAGAGTGCATGTGATGAAGCTTGTGATTGAAATGATGTGTAGTTGAGGCTTGTGTGATAGCTCTTTGCATGTTAGGTTCTTTGCATAAGTTGCTTTTTTGTGCTTAAGTGTAGCCTAATCTTGATGCGTTGATTATGCTAGATTGATTGCTTGATTGTTGAAGAAGGATTGAGTAGGACTAGAAGTCATTAGTGTGTGGTTAACTAATCTTCTCCCATTCGGGATAGCCTCTAAGCGCTAACCGGGTTGCATTCACGGATTGACAAAGTGTGTGGGTTGGAGTGTAGCCTCCGCTATGCAAATTGTGAGAGCACAATGTCTCCACTTCTTCTTGTATACATATTGTGCATCACTCCTTCTCCCTCTCCAGAACTTGCATTGAATTTCCGAGTTATCCTATCTGCATTTCCAGAACTTTGGCCTTGCCTTCACTTTCATTTACATATTCCATGTGTTCATGTTGGAAGCGCTCAAGTTCTTCTTCATATGCTTCTAGCTTCTTCACTATATCCTTGAGCTCTATAGAGGCAGCAACTTTTTCACGCAGTTTTGTGAGCCCCCGTACACACCGTCCGTAAAACTTCTGGCCAAATCATTTACTTTCTCATCTTTGAGCTAAGCATTACCTTCTTCTAGCTACTGATTTTCCAGTTTTAATGCCTCAAATTTATTTTTAAATTGCTGGGCATTGTGATGAGACGACCAAGCTTGCTCTTGAATTACAATGTATTTCATGCAAAGTTTATGTAAAGCTGGATTCTAAGATGAGCCTACTTGCTTTTCCTTTCCTTTAGGATCATTACATGTTTGATCCTAATCTTTCTGAGTGTGTTGTTCTGCCGACTGCGACCCAATAGGTCCATTTAATCCACCTCCTTCGTTAACCGTTTGTGCCAGATTCATCATCATGTTGTAAGTGTTGAAGCTCATCCGACAGAATGTCATCTCAATAATATTTTTGAATTCTTCAATGTAGCCGGCATATAAACTGTCCATAAGATCCCAAACTTGAGCTCAAAGGTATCTACCTTACTTTCGGATAACTAATACACCTCTACATCATCATCTGCTTTGGTAGCCCTGACTCTGCTCTACAGCATTGCAAGGCTTCCCGATCTATTTTTGCTTGAGCCTCATGTTACTGCATCACAAATATATGATGGCTTAAGAGATTTTGGCTTAATAGCTTAGCATTTGTGTATTATTGTGTAGATCTCAAAATTTTTGCTCCATCTGCACTTTGTCTTGCTTTGCCTATGAGATAACTCTTTGGCTTGGAGCTCAATTATGTTTTTGAAAATGAGCTTGCTCCGCCTCCAAAGTTTGTACGCTCTGTTGGATTGCGGATACGTTTTGGATGTCTTCTTTGGCTTTACGTAGCTCCTCTGTGAGATCCCTATTCCCACCGAGTAACGGATTCAGGTACTAGCAGCGGAAGTAGCACTTCTCGCGCGGGACAGGGGTCCCACACTCGGGGCCTCGCCCACGGATATCCGGACAAGAGACTAATCCGTCGGTTTATCCAAAATCGAACCCGAAAAAAATCTTCCTTTACCCGGAAAGCACGGGCGATTCCACCAGGATAATATTTTACTCTAACGTAGTCAAGATCATTTTTGATCGAGCTGATCCAATTACATCTATAAGATACTTGGTCAGATCAAGGAAGAAACTTGCACTTGGATCATTGGGATCAATGCTTTCTTCCCCATTCAAGAGGCACAGCCGTTGATTCCTATCCATAGAACAGTTACTATCCGGGATTTATTTTATCTATCGTAAAAACAAAAGTTTGAGTCTCGATTTATGGATCCATCAGTCCAGCCTAACCCCATCCGATCCCATGGGTTAGCCAACCGCCCAACCACTGTAGTGATGGGATCCAATTAAGAATTTGGTTAGGTTTTGTCCCGGGTACCAAGGAAAAGAGTTCCAAGGCCCCCTAGCTGGATGTTCATGCAAAAATAAAACTAGTCACACCACTCACACACCCAATATGAAATTGCCTTTTTCACAGACTCAACCAGTTTAAAACAATCCTTTAATAAAACCATAGTATCACTGATCACCATCTTCCAATATCCAGTTGATTCTCAATTTTCCCATCATTCCTTCATGAGAGTATCTATGGCATCATTGGCAACTAGGACGCTCACCACCTGTCCACTCACAGGGGCCGTTTCCTAATCCCTAGCCCATAATACTCGGCAATATAATCACTTCTCAAGATGGACTCTCGTTGAAGATCAGCAAGATCAACCAACAGATCCATATAAAGAGCCATGGACTCATCCATTGAAGACCAGCAAGGTCAATCAACCAGATCCATGCCCGATTTCAGAAAACAACTCCAACTCTGTTCCAATATCTTCCTCGACGCACGCGTGGGTATCCTAGGCGACCCAGAGCCCGAGCACCGTATGGTCAGCACCCTCTAGGATCCTTCGCAGGTGACCTAGCGCTTCACTCATAGGCCACTTCCTTGGCCCCTCATCCACCGTACCGGAAGCTCACCATTTTAATCGCACCGAGGCTGGTCAAGACCTCGGCCAACCTTGCTACGCGAGACATCCTTCATTGACTCTCCGTCAGCAGTTGCAACTTTATCAGTTAGGTCTCCACGACCTTAATCACAAGATGGTCACAATGCTTTCCCAGCAATCTTGACATAAAACAGTCATTTACAAACAGCATTTACAAACAGTCACAAAATACAGTTTCTATATTAACTCTCATTTTTCCACATTATCCTCATCAATCCACATTGCTTATTCCACATTCCAGTTATATGTGTACTCATCCTATCACATCATTTTCCATCTCATCACTTCAGATTCCTTCACATCACATATCATATATTCACATCCATACATATATCCACATCCACATCCATACATCCACATCTACATCCATGCATCTATTTTCACATCCACATCTACATGCACATTCATGCATCCTCATCCATACATCCACATCTACATGCTCATTCACATCCATACATCCACATCTATATGCTTACATTCACATCTACATGCATACATCCACATCCCATCCATGCATCTACATCGACATCCTCATCATTTACATCCATACATCCACATTCACACTCACATCTACATGCATACATCCACATCCCATCCATGCATCTACATCGACATCCTCATTTACATCCATACATCCACATTCACACTCACATCTACATGCATACATCCATACATCCACATTCACACTCACATCTACATGCATACATCCATACACCATTTCCTCATTCCTCTTATCACATCCTAACTCATCTCATATACATCTTATCTCATCTTATCACATCTCATACACCTCTTATCACATCCTAACTCATCTTATCACATCCTAACTCATCCTTTATGTATACCTCTATGCAAGAATTTCAATTGTGATAAAAGTAACACTTTTACAATAAAATAATCATTTTTTTGTAATATTTTTATAATAAAATAATAATTTATTTATTTTTTTCATTTCTATGCACGAAATTCAATATGACGAAAATAACTTTTCATAATAAAATAATCATTTTTTTTCTTTACAGTTTTATAATAAAATAATAAAATATTCATCTTTTATGCATACCTCTATGCATGAAATTCAATTAGGTTAAAAGTAACACTTTTATAATAAAATACTTATCTTTTATGCATACCTTTATGCATGAAATTCAGTTATGTTAAAAGTAACACTTTTATAATAAAATATTTATCTTTTATGCATACCTTTATGCGTGAAATTCAATTATGTTAAAAGTAACACTTTTATAATAAAATATTTATCTTTTATGCATACCTCTATGCATGAAATTTAATTATGCTAAAAGTAACACTTTTGATATAAAATTTTATCTATTATGCATACTTCTATGCATGAAAATAAAAACACTTTTAATATAAAAATTTATTCATTATGCATACTTCTATGCATAAAATAAAAATGATAAAAGTAATACTTTTGATATAAAAATTTATTCTTTATGCATAATATAAAAATTTAATTTTCTCATGATTCTAATGAATTCTTTCAATTAATCTAGGATGATAATTCCTAGAATATGGTAGGAAATCCTCTTTTCATGCTTTGAATAAAATTATTTTATGTGTAAAATTTTATAAAATTTTGCCATAGCTCCGCTACTATAACTAATAAATCTCAATTATTTTAAAAGATAGATTATATTTAAGGGAATGATTAGAATGATCCCTAATTGGATCATTAACTCTTAATAGATTAAATCAAAAATAATCATAAACTAAAAGCATAGAAAAACTATTAATTTATTCTCAAGCATAGATTAATCTTGGATTAAGAAAAAGCTTTATGAAAAGCTTCATTTGGATTGAGAATGGGTCATGAGTATGACCATTTCTTAAGTGAGAGAGAGAGAGAAAAACCATTAGAATTAAACATAAATAGAATTTTATGTAATTCTTTACTATCATTAATTAATTAACTTCAATAGCATTTCAAAAACCATACCAATTAAACTTCTCAAGCTTGAGAGGGGTTGAGAAGAGAGAATCATTGAGAAATTATAGAAAAGATCATAATTCACTATACTTATCTTATAATTTGCTTGATTCTTTGTTCACGGTAGAGGCCCCCAACCAATCAATTGGTTTAGTATGTTGATGGAGCCACCAATGGTTTAGTATGTTGATGGAGCCACCAATGGGGATTGAAGAAAGAGAGTAGTGTCAAAAACTAGTGAATTATTAAAGAATTCACAATTCTTGGCTTAGGTGGAGTAGAGTAACAAAGCATAAGACACTATATTTTTTTCAACAAGGGGAGGCTTCTATTTATAGGAAAATTTGAGCTCCTAACCAAACAAACTGATTCTAGAATTTTCCAAGTCAGTTTGGTCACTTTTTGACCATTTTTAGGTCAGTTAAGCTAACTTTTTGGAACTAGACTTGAATGAGGAGAGAGGAGAGATGAAATATCTCAATTTTTATGAGTTTAAAACTTATTCAAGCATGTGAAATATGCACCTCCTTTAAAGAACTCTCCTTCCTTACATATGCGTCATAGTTTTTTTTACTAATAAACCTTGTACATTTTCAACTCTTCATCTTATGTGAAATATGCACCTCCTTTAAAGAACTCCCCTTCCTTACATATGTGTTTTTTTACTAATAAACCTTGTACATTTTCAACTCTTCATCTTATGTGAGCATTTACTCATTTTTGGATACCCAAAATATCTCATATTTTTAATATTGCTCATAGTTTTTTACTAATAAACCTTGTACATTTTCAACTCTTCATCTTATGTGAAATATGCACCTCCTTTAAAGAACTCCTCTTCCTTACATATGTGTCATAGTTTTTTTTTACTAATAAACCTTGTACATTTTCAACTCTTTATCTTATGTGAAATATGCACCTCCTTTAAAGAACTCCCCTTCCTTACATATGTGTTTTTTTACTAATAAACCTTGTACATTTTCAACTCTTCACCTTATGTGAGCATTTACTCATTTTTGGGTATCTTCTTTTTACAAATTGGATTTATCTCCTCCCTACACATGTATTGATGCTATTGGCCCATAGGAACCTTAATTGGACCATAGTCTAAAGATTTCTGAAAATCTAGACCCTTAGACTAAGGTTCTTTATACCTATTTCCAATTAATTCCAATTGCACATTTGAAAATTCTTTTTGAATTTCTGTTTCAGGGGAATTCATCTTAATTATATGAGATATTTTTCTATCCAAAAATATTCAAAATCTGAATATTCTCTCTCTAGAATATTTTCTCTCTCTAGGTTAAAACAGTTAAAAACAAGGTCTTTATATTTCTGAAGAGGGATTGATTAGAGGGGAAGATACTAGACATCAAAAAGGGGGTTGGGGGAGGAATCTTACATTCTACCCCACTTAAAAAATGTGAGATGTCCTCATCTCGCAAACTGGGATAATTTCACAAGATGCACGAATATGAGACTTAGAGAAAAATTTTAATTAAGATTAACCACCAAGAAAAGTCTTAAAGAAAGCAAGATAAGAACAAGATTTAAACTTTATTCATTCTCGGAACTTATACAGTAAAGATAGAAGAACTCTTTACACTTCCATAAGCCCGTCCATCATATGGTCACAAAAGCAGTCCTCACAAGCTGCACAAGTATAGGGTAACTCATCTATGGGAATGATTCTCCTGGTTATTGCCGCACCTATCTCAGTGGTATGAGGTGATCTAACAAAAGGACCTCTGAGAGGTAAGCCAAAAACGGGGTAAAGGCATATCTTCTCATGAGGAAGAAAACACGCCAGTAAGAAGACCCGCTTAGAAAACCCAAGATGCCTTGATCTCATGACGCAGTAGTATCGGGGACCCAAACCCAAGGCTTCAATAACCATGGCCAAGAGAACATTGTTACGAAAGTGCTGCTGACCCCAGGGTGTTACCCTAGTTATGTTTTGATAGGTCCGCCATTTGGTCTGAGCTACAGAAGTTCCTAGGTGAGGAAAAAGTGAGCGCTCATACTGTTCTATAAAGTCTTTCTTCACAGACTCTCTTGCATCTTGAAGGTGAGAAATCATCAGGGATAAAACTAATTCTTGTTGCCAAGCCATGAAGGAGATTAAGAAGGAAAGGAGATTGATGGGAGTAAGATTACTGTGAGTGACAGTTAAAGGTTACGACTTATATAAAGGAAGGAGCTAGCATAACTTAGAAGCCAACGGTAACTTGCCACTGAAGTTTTACCGTCTTTCCATGATTTGGGTTTGACACATTTTTCTATAGAAGGCATTAAGAATTTTGAGATGAGGAGATAAAAGAAGCTTGTAGGCTAAGTCACCTACTTTCATTGAATTCAGATATAAGGCTCACAATATCTGGGGGATAACTTCTTATACTTCCCAAGAGATAAAGAAGTTCTTTTGGGCCGTACACGAATGAAAACCAAAACCTTGGTATCCAAAACACTGATTCTCACTTCTGAACTCATTGTTCTAAATCCTTAAAATAGGTGGGACTCCTGAGAGTATTCTAGGGAAAGGGTCTTCCTTTTTTTAAACAGAAACTTTCTTTTATTTTAGAGAGGGAATAATTATAAGATCAGAAAGGGAGATTCCTACTCTTGTATACCTCGAAGGCTGGGGAGAAATCTTACATCCTCCTTTGTTGATTCCATTCCATTTTAAAGGAGGGCTACTATCTTTTCTTCACACAGATATATATCTGTAGGCAGCTTGCATCATCATACGATTTTTTTATTCCACAATATTTGGAAAAGAAATATGGACGGTGCTCCTCTGTGTTACAGCTGAATCTGAAAGGGTAGTTCCTTTGCCACATTCTTTCCTTTGCTGCTCTTCTAAGGATCTGTCTATAGCTCCTTCGTGCTTTTGATTCTTCTGATTATTTTTGTCTTTGTAGAAGAATCTGAAAGCATCCTTGTAGCAGCATTAGTATGAGGTTTTTTCATGTCCTCCATAACTCCTTGATGCAGAAAATGAAAGTACAAACCAATATTGGTCTTCAAATTTGGCCCAATACTCTTGAGTTTTGCCTTTAGTTGCTGATATAAGATATAGGCCCATGGCCCTTCTTGACATGTATATGAATTGTGTGTTAAAATGATCATTTTAATTAAGAACTTGAAATGCAATCTATTGTGTGCCTCTCTGTGATTGTTTTATTTGTACTCCTTTCCTGCACCCTTGGAGCCATAGTAGAACTCCATACCTTCATCAGAGAATGGCAGAACCTCCACTGCCCCTTCCAACACCAACCAAATACTTGAGAGACTTATTACGTTGTGAATGTGGTGTTGCCCTATGCTATTTTGATAATGTATTTAGAGGAAATGATGCATTCTCGACACCTTATTGTGGGGATCTCCTCTCATGAAGGAGGTGTCTATTTCACATGTGTGGAGGAGTTTTAAACTCAAAAATAATGAGATATTTTCATCTCTCCTCTCTCTCCTGCTTCAACTAGATCCAATAAGTAAGCTAAATAGAAACCTCTCCCTTTGTAAAAGGATAATAGTGTTTATGCATGTTACTCTACGCCTACCTAGAGCCATTTACATTCTATTTTCTTGATAATTCAATTGTTTTTGGCTTAATCCTCTCCAAAGTAATTGGTGACCACTTTTGCTTCAAACAAGAGTAGAACCCTCAATCCCTCAAGCCAAAGGAAAGCTTACAATTCCATGTAAGCTAAATTTTTCTTAATTTTTAATTTTAAATCTATGGTTTTCTTGATTTTCTTGTTTTATAGTTGATTAAAGTAAATTCTAATGCTATGCCTTGATGAAAAGGTCACCCTCTTCTCTTCTTTACAATTCAACCTTTCTTTATCCTAGTATGATTAACAAAAAGATTAATTAAAGTTTTCTTTTTTATTTATTTTCTTGGAAATTAAAAATTATGTAGATTAGAGTACTATACATCTAATTGGGGTTAATTTAAGTTAAAAATAGAATGATAAAAATGAGAAATGGTTAGCCATACAAAGGAGATTATGGCAAAATTTTCTAGAATTTTGTGGAAAAGAAAGTTTTTTTTATATTATTCCAAAAGAGTAATTCCCACCGTTGGTGCAGTTTAAAAGAAATATTCTGATTTACTCCATGTACAAAAGCAATGATGGGAGAAAGATGCCTACTTCATAAGGGGGAATCCCCACTCTGTGTCACAAATTCATTTTTTTAGTATTTCCTTTGGTCCTTAGTCCACTCTTCATCTTATGTGAGTATTTACTCAAATTTTGGAGGTATTTTCTTTATTTCTTCAATTTACCTCCTCCCTACATTTGGATTAATCTTATTGGTCCACAAGAACCTTAATTTAAAATTTTTAGAAAATCTGGACCCTTAGGATAAGGCCTTTTGAACAGATTATAATTTATTTCTAATGCACCTTTTTAAATTCTTTTTGAATCTGGACCCTTAGGATAAGGCCTTTTGAACAGATTATAATTTATTTCTAATGCACCTTTTTAAATTCTTTTTGAATTTCTATTTCAGGGAAATTTATTTTAATAAGATGAGATATTTTTCCATCCAAAAATATTTAGAAATTATATCACCTCTCTCTAGAAGATTTTCTCTCTCTAGGCCAAAATAGGTAGAAACAAGATCTTTTATATTTCTGAAGAGGGATTTGATTACAGGAGGGGAAGATACTAGAATTCTTCAGAGGCTAGGGAGGAATCTTACATTCTCTCCCGCTTGAAAAACATGAGATGTCATCTCGCAAACTGGGGGTAATCCTACAACAGTTCAGCTTCTTTCTCCCAGGTGGCATCTTCAAAAGTATAGAACTTCCATTTAACCACATTAGGAAGTGAATGGGGTCTTCTTGGGCCCTTTAATTTGCCCAAGCCTAATCAAGGTGATTAAGGAATAGCCAAATGGGGGGTTGCCATGTGGACTGAAATGTTGGGTTTGTAAGAGAGGTGTAAGAGTGGTCAAAGGGTGCACTTTTCCCCCCAAAAAGGGGGGGGAGGCAATTTTACAACTTTCGGACCTCCATAACTTCTACATACAAGCTCCAATTTGAGCGGAGATTATAGATTCATGATCTACGCATTAAGAGCTTTCCATAGATATGTTACATGATATGGTTTTGTCCGCTAGATTTTAAATTCCATTTTTTCCCCAAAATTCAAATTCGAATAAAGTAGCCGTTTTGAAGCTTCTAATTAGAAAACGTTTCTTCTTAAGAGAAAAGGTTTGACTCCTTAAACTGCCAAATAAAAGGGCCCAAGAAGCCTTCCATTGAGGTCCTATTAATAATTCTCTTAGAATTCTATTCCTGAGAAACTTCTCTCGAACATCAAGGATTTCTTTTGGGTTGGAGTTCCATCTGCCCTTGGGTTGTAGAAGTTAAGATTTCATAGCATCAAGCACATGATTCGGGCTTGGTACATACTTTTTAAGTAGGCTGACATGAAATACATTATGTACTTTGAGATGAGGAGGCAGAAGAAGTTCGTAGGAGGCTAAGTCACCTACTTTTTTTGTAATTAGATATGGCCCACAATATCTGGGGGATAACTTCTTGTACTTCCCAAGAGATAGAGAACTTCTTTTGGGGCGTACTCGAATGAAGACCATATCTGCTTCTTTGAATTTTATGTCTGTCCTCTTCTTATCTACATACTGTTTCTGTCTATTCTGGGTAGCTTTTATATCTTTGCGAGAATTGACTGCATCTGCTGCTCCATGTCATCAAGCATCTGTCTGGACATCTTGACCCTAATCAATGGGTCGGACCAAGTTAATGGAGTTAAGCAATCTTGTCCATACACAGCTTTGAAAGGGTTCATCCCAATACTTTGGCGATAAGAAGCATTGTAGGTGAACTCGACTAGGTGATGATAACTTAGCCACTTCTTGGGTTCCCTGCCCACAGCATGACTGAAGTATATCTTTGATTACTTGGTTTACCCTTTCTCTTTGACCGTCGCTCTTGGGGTGGTAAGCTGTGCTGAGATCCAAGAAAGTTCCTTCTGCTTTGAAAAATGCAGTCCAGAATCTTGACATGAATTTGGAGCCTCGATCACTTACTATTCTTTTGGATAGGCCATGCAATCTAAAGATTTCCTTGAGGAACACTCTAGCCACATCCACTGCCGTGTAGGTTTCTTTTACTGGTATCAGATGGGCAACTTAGTTTAATCTATCAACTACCAAGAAGATGGAGTTGTCACCTGATTGCACTAAAGGTAATCCAGTAATAAAGTCCATACTGACGCATTCCCACTTCATCTAGGGCATATCTAATGGATGTAACTTCCCACGCATTTTTACTCTCTTGGCTTTGACTTTCTGACAGGTTAGACATTGATGTTCATGATTAAGTACATCCTTTTTTAGTCCAGGCCAAAAGAAGCTTTTTTATAGACATGTAGGTTTTGATGAAACCTGGATGTCATGCAATAAGGCTATCATGGGCTTCATTCAGAATTTGACCCTTAGTTCCCTCATCATTGGGAATGCATAGCCTACGATTATAATACATAATTCCATCATCCCGGTTGTATCCTTGAACTCGGTTCAACTCCTCTGGAGTTTTGCTTTCCTGCATAAGTAGGGTAGCAATAGGGCCAAAGAATCTATCCTGCATGATCTTCTCTCTTGCTTTAATAATCAAAGAATTTGACACTACAGTAATTGCAAGCAAGCACGCTTTTCTGCTGAGGGTATCTGCTACCACATTTTCTTTGCCTCGGCGGTACTTGATTTCAAAATCAAATTCTTGCAGGGTCACCTTCTTTGGTGCATGTTGAGATCCTTCTGAGTGAAGATCCACTTTAAGCTCTGATGATCTGTCTCATCAAAGTGAGTCTTTGGCCTTGTAGGTAATGTTTCACTGAAAGTAGTTCCACGTCATGGGGACAGCATAATTCCTCTTATGCATTCTGAGTTTTCGGGATTCATATGACCTTCCTGCATGAGTGCACCTCCCAGGGCAAAAGCACTCTGGCACCTAGTAGACCATTGAAACAAGGTATTCTTCTTGAGAAGATTAGTCACACAGGGGAAGTTATGAGAGCATACTTTGGTATAAAAATTCTATACCATCCAATGAATCCCAAGAATCCCTTGACTTCTTTCATTGTTTTTGGTTTAGGCCATTTATGACTGCTTAGACTTTTGTGGAATCTGGAGAAATTCCATCTTTGGATACCAAAAGCCTAAGTATTCAACATGGTCGGCAGAGAAAGTGCATTTGCTCTTTTTTGCAACAAAGAGTTGGTGCTTCCTTAGAATCTCAAGAACTTTTCTGACATGAGCTTCATGGTCAATTGCATTCTTTGAGTAAATCAAAATATCATCAAAGAAAACAAGAACAAAATCATTCAAGTATTCTCTGAGAATGTCATGCATTAGGTGGTTGAATGTAGATGGGGCATTTGTCAATCCAAATGGCATGACAATGAATTCATAATGCCCATACCAAGTATTGATGATTGTCTTTGGGATATCTTGCTCATTAATCCTGATCTGATAATACCCTGATTTGAGATCTATCTTTGTGAAGAACTAGGCTCCACTTAGCCTGTCAAGAAGCTCATCAATTGTGGGGATAGGATACTTATTCTTAACTGTCAGCTGATTGAGACCTCTATAGTCCACACAGAGTCTTAGCGTTCCATCTTTCTTTTTCTTAAAGAGAACTGGCGCACCCCAAGGTGAAACACTGGGTCTTACAAACCCTTGTTCTAACAGTTGTCTAAGCTATTCCTTGAGTTTGATGGCTTCAGGAACTGGCATTTTGTACGTGCATAGGGTTGCTAGCTGAGCTTCGCGGGTCAATTCTATCTCATGATCTACTTCCCGAATTGGAGGCATATCAGTTAATTCTGCTCGGAAAATAAATCATCATAATCACTTAACCATTCAAGTTCTTTAGCTTCTAACTTTGAGTCTACTGGATTCATTTTGATAACATAAATGAGCTGCTTCTTTCTAAGTCCTTTTAGTAACTTAGAAGCTTTTACTAATTGCAGACTTGGGGATCCTGAAATTTCATTTTCTTGAACTTTATTTTCGTGAAGGTCACGGAAGGAAATGGTTCCATTATGACAGTGAATGTCAGCTTGATTTTTGTGGAGCCAATCCATTCCAAGGATCCCGTCAAAGATATAACTTTGAACTGACAGTCAGTTAAATTCCCATCTAGATTGAACTGAATACCATCTAGATTGAACTGAATACAATCTGTCTCAAGGTGAGTGAAAAGAATCTTCCCACTGGCCAATTAAACTTGCATAGGTTTCCCTGATTTTTGTTCTAATACTAGCTTACATAGCATCCTGGGGAAATGAAAGAATGAGTACTGCCTGAATCAATCAAAATCTTAAAAGGCTTACCTTGATACTACTCAGCTGGAGTATGGATGATTGAGATTTGGCGATTTGGCCCTTAGTTTTCAATTAATGCATAAATCTGTCCTCTTTCCTCTTCCACTACTTCTGCTATTGTGATTGCTCTGGCTACTGCAGTTTGAGGTGAAACTCTTTCTCTTTGGTTGCCCCAGTTCTCAGAAGGAGTTTTGAGGCTACTCTAGACAGAGGCAGATGGCTGATGAGCTAGAGTTCTCCTCGGATTTCCCTGATTTGGACGAGACAGACCCTGATTTGACTAATAGGAAGGGATTGGTCTGTGCACTCTGGGTCCTTGACTTCCCTGTCCCCTTGACATGGTAGGAGTCAGGCAGTCTTTTAGCTAGTGACCAAAACCCTAGCATCCAAAACACCGGTTCTCACTTCTTCTGAGCTTGTCCCTCTGAATCCTTGAAAGAGGTGGGGCTCCTGAGAAAGTGTTTTAGGGAAGGGTCTTCCTTCACTTCTGAATCTTCCCGCATCTTGATTCTGAATTGGGCCTTGCTGCCTCTTTGGGGGAGAAAAGTTTGAAGTACTTCCCGGGGTTTAGAATCTTTTAAAGTTAGAGGGTGTAGGCTTTGGCAGGACCTTAACAACAAAGGCTTTGGCAAAGTTCTTTGCCATTCTTACAGCTTCAAAAATTGAGACAAGTTTTGCATTCTTTACTAAGGTGTCCAATGGCTTGTTCATTCCTCGAATGGACCTGGCCATCACCTGCTCTTCATCCAATTGTGGAGAATATTTGAGGAGAAGGGCAAAAGCTTGATGGTACTCTTCAATTGTTCGGCTATCCTGCTTTAGTTCCAAGAACTCACTCATTTAGTTTCAAGAAAGCCGGGAGGACAAAACCTCATTTATTATCAAAAGTTTTCGATATATACATAAGAGCATCATGGCTCCAAAGTCGCCTCAATCGCATACGCATAAGGAAGCAAAATTGCAAAGGAGACATGCCATGGTACACATGATTCATTACAGAAAGAGGTACTGTAATTCTACTTCTAGGGATAAAGCGGCTAAGAAAGCCTGAAAACTCGGCATGAAATTCTGAAGTTCCTAGGTGAATGATTAAAGAGTTGTACATGTTGAACAAACCCTAGCCTTATGTAAATTTACAACAGCACCCTGATACCAATTGTGGGATCCCACTATCCCCTTCGCACACCGAATTCTCGGTAGCTGGTAGCGAAAGCACCTCCCTCATGCGCAGGGCACGGTTTTCCACTCAAGGCCTCGTTCTTGAATGTCTGGGCACGAGACTAAGCTAGTGGCCATTCTCTGAAAGCTGAAACCGGAAAATTTTCCATGCCCGAAAAACGGGGACGATTCCACCATTTTGAATTTCTTAATAAGTTTTTCTAACAAGGTCAAGATATTGAACTAACCTTCATCTGATTAAACCAGATAGAAGAAAAACTATTAGAGACTTATCTTACAGACTTATCTTCAAGGAATCAACGCTTTTTTCCTAATTGAATCAGGCATAGCCATTGATCTATTCATTTGAGAAGTCTTCAAGTTATTATTTAACTATTCAAGTTCTAAAAGCGTATTCATATTAATCAATTTTATTATTAAACTCTACTGATTCTAGCCTAACCCCATCCGGCCCATGGGTTAGCCACTGCCCAACCATTGGAATTGGTAGAACCAGACAAGTACTCACCCACCCATAGTTGAATGCCTTTCTTAACTTTTGCTTTAGAATACAGATACGCACACACTCCTCTCTAAACTTTAACTTATAAAACAATCCATTGACAATTAATTCTTGGTTACAAATATCATAACTCAAAATTTCCATCGAGTTCCTTGTTTCTCAAAAACATGTATCACTCTGGACTCTCCGTCTGAGACCAGCTGCTTAGCAACGAGATCCAATAACAGATTACAATAATTTTTCGTCATCATACATATATATCTTCCACGACATATGCATGGGTGTCCTAAGCACCGTGAGCCCATGCATCGCCTTGTCAAAACCCTCCAAAATCCTCCTTAGGTTTCCTGGCACTTCACTTAGGGACCGCTTCATCGGGGCCTTGCCCATCGTACCGAAAGCACACCATTTTTCATCATACCAAGGCTGGTCAAAACCTAGGCAGGTTTTTGCCACGTGAGCCATCCTTTGAACACTCCGCTGTTGCAACCGAACTTCCTTTAGAAAAACACATATATAAAATGCTCCCTTCATCAGCATTCTGGCGTAAGACAATTCTTTAAGAAAACAGGGTTTCTATGTAAGATTTCAGTTTTGATTTTCTTTTGAATATAATGAGTATATCTTAAATCCGTATCCCAATACTTTTAGATCGCAAATCTGAATTCCAACAGAATTTAATGAATTCTGTAACCTTGATCCTCATATCCGAGTCAAAGGGTCTCAACTTGATTACAGATTTGGTGGGTGATTTGAGTGAATTTTTTTGAACTGGTCACATCGTCTTTTCTTGAAACTGACGAAGGAGTTATGTCTTGGTCATAGTCTGATTTAGGGTTTGAGTCTAGAAGGGTTCTCCCTCCTGAACTATCTTTCTCGAAGGGTAATATTTCAATTACTACTTTACTAAATTTCATTCATTGAGTATTTTCTTAACTGAATTCAAAACTAATCACGAATTCCTATGAGGAATAAATTAATCATTTATCTAAAATTTTGACTTCGATAGTTTTTCTAAATTCTCTCATTACCATCCTAGAGAATATGAAACGGTAGAATTTTCTCTCACAGAGTATTTACTTATTCATTTACCAATATTCTTGGGATTTAAACATAGGATTAAAGAGAACTCTTATTTTGATATAGAAATTCTGTATCATCTATTTACGCATAAAATCCAAGTTCTATGGAAATAAAACTTTTATATAAAATAAAATCCTTTTATGCATAAAAATCAATTTTGATGAAAGTAACACTTTTATAAATAATTTTTTTAATGCATCTTTTTATGCATAAAAATCAATTTCGATGAGAGTAACACTTTTACAATAAAAAAGTTCTTTTATGCATCTATTTATGCACAAAAATTAATTTTGATGAAAGTAACACTTTTATAATAAAAAAATTCTTTTATGCATCTATTTATGCATAAAAAATAATTTTGATGAAAGTAACACTTTTATTAAAAAAAATCTTCTGTGCGTCTATTTATGCATAAAAATCTTCTATGTGTCTATTTATGCATAAAAATCAATTTGGATGAAAGTAACACTTTTATAAATAAAAAAATTCTTTTATGCATAAAAATCAATTGTGATGAAAGTAACACTTTTATAATAAAAAAATTTCTCCAATATGCATTTTTCTATACATAGAAATTAATTCTAATGGAAATAACACTTTTATAATAAAAGTATTTCTAATATGCACTTTTCTATGCCTAGAATGAAAATAACACTTTTAGAATACACAAACGGTGGGGATTACTCTTTTTGAATAATAAAAGATAAAACCTATTTCACAAAATTTAAGAAAATTTTTCCATAACCTCCTTTGTATGGCTGACCATTTTTAAATTTTTTTCATTCTCAAGTTACTTAGAAATTATCCCAAATGGTTTAAAGCATTCTAAACTAATCAAATTTCACTTTTTAAAGAGAAACAATATGAAAAGCTTAATTCTAAGAATTTGATTACATATCTAGGATAAACAAAGGTTGAATTCAAGAATGAAGAGAGGGGGAAAGCCTTTCAAGCAAGGCATAACATAATTTTTCATTTTACAAAAAATTAGAAAACCATTAAATAGAATAAAGAAAAAGTAGGATTTATAGCTTACATGAATTTTTGTGAGCTTTCCTTTGGCTTGATGGTTTGAGGGACCTACTCTTGTTTGCAACAAGAGTGGCCACCATTTCATTTGAAGAGGAAATGGTCAAAAACTAATGAACTATCAACAAATTCATTGTTTTTGGCTCTGCGGTAGGAGTAGAGTTACAGTGCATAAAACACTACTAAGCTTCTACAAAGGGGGAGGCTTTTTTTTTAATAGAAAAAAGTGATCTTCTAACCAAGCAAATGGATTCTATAATTTTCCAGATCAGTTTGGTGAATTTTTGACCATTTTTGGATCAGTTTAGTTCACTTTTTGGATCCAGTTTTGAATTAAGAGAGAGGAGAGATAAAATATCTAATTTTTAAGAGAGAGGAGAGATAAAATATATAATTTTATTGATTTAAAATTCAAAAGCAATGATGGAAAAAGGCACCTACTTCATGAGGGGGACTCCCAACTCTGAGGTGTCAAAAATTTATTTTTTTAGTATTTTCTTTGGTCCTTAGTCCACTCTTCATCTTATGTGAGTATTTACTCATTTTTGGGGGGATTTTCTTTATTTCTTCAATTTGCCTCCTCTCTACATTTGAATTAATCTTATTGGTCCATAGAAAATTTGTAAAAAATCTCGACCCTTAGGATAAGGCCTTTTGAACAGATTATAATTTATTTCTAATGCACCTTTTGAAATTCTTTTTGAACTTATGTTTTGAGGAAATTTATTTTCATAAGATGATATATTTTTCCATCCAAAAACATTTAAAAATTTAGTCACCTCTCTCTAGAAGATTTTCTCTCTGTAGGCCAAAACAGGTAGAAACAAGATCTTTTATATTTTTGAAGAAGGATTTGATCACAGGGGAAGATACTGGACTTCTTGAGAGGTTGGGGAGGAATCTTACCGAAAGAGTTGTCCTCTAATTTTGCGAGATGAGGCCATCTTGCATTTTTTAACTGGGGTAGGATGTAAGATTCCTAACTCCAGCTTTTGAGGTGTGTAGGTGTAAGAAACTCCCCTTCTGATCTTATAATTATTCCCCTTTCAGAAATAAAAGAAAGGTCCTATTTTACCCTGTTTTGGCTTGGAGGGAGAGAGAAAATGTCATAGAACCCCTTCCCTTTGTTGAAACTCAATAGTGTTTTGCATTGTTACCCTGTCTCTTCCAAGTGCCAGAAAACTGTGAATTTACTCACAATTCATTAGTTTTTTGACCTTCCCTCTTCCAAAAGATTGGTGGCCACTCTTCTTTCAAACAAGAGTAGAATCCTCAAACCATCAAGCCAAAGGAAAGCTCTCAAATTCATTAGTAAGTTGGAGATTCTTCTCGTTACCATTCATTTTATGGTTTTTTATGTTTTTTTATGATTTTTGTCTTCTCTTCATTCCAAATGATGTTATGCCTCATTGCAAAAGGCATTCCCCTCTCTTCTCTAGTAAATCCAACCATTCTTTATCCTAGGTGAATGATTAATGAATAAAAACAAAATTATTCATAATGTTTCTCTTAATAAATAAGTAGAAAAATGTTACTTTAGAATGATTTAAATACTCCTGATGCATTTCTAATTAATTTTAGAGACTTAAAATTGAAAAATGGTCAGCCATACAAAGAAGGTTATGGCAAAATTTTTCAAAAATTTGGAAACAAGTATTATCTTCATTATTCTGTAAAAGAGTAATCCTTATGATTTCTATATTCTAAAGTGTCATTTTCATGCATAGAAGATGCATTTTGATTATTTGTATAAAAGAAATTTAGTTTTATTATAAAAGTATTACTTTCATTATTATTGGTTTTTATGCATAAAAAATTATTTCTTAATTATAAAAGTGTTAGTTTTATCATTTTTGATTTTTATGCATTAAAGTATGCATAAAAGATTATTCTTTTATTATAAAAGTGTTACTTTTATCATAATTGATTTTTTATGCATAAAAGATTATTTTTTAATTATAAAAGTGTTACTTTTATCAGATTTGATTTTCATGCATAAAAGATTATTTTTTAATTATAAAAGTGTTACTTTTATCATATTTGATTTTCATGCATAGAAGTATGCATAAAATATTATTTTTTTATTTTAAAAGTGTTACTTTTATCATATTTGATTTTCATGCATAAAAGATTATTTTTTTATTATAAAAGTGTTACTTTTATTATATTTGATTTTTATGCATAAAAGATTATTTCTTTATTATAAAAGTGTTACTTTTATCATATTTGATTTTCATGCATAGAAGTATGCATAAAAGATTATTTTTTTATTATAAAAGTGTTACTTTTGTCATATTTGATTTTCATGCATACAAGTATGCATAAAAGATTATTATGTTTTATTATAAAAGTGTTACTTTTATCATATTTGATTTTCATGCATAGAAGTATGCATAAAAGATTTTTTTTAAATTATTAAAGTGTTACTTTTATCATAAATGATTTTTATG
Organism: Cibotium barometz; assembly: GCF_041138505.1. Classification (NCBI taxonomy): domain Eukaryota; kingdom Viridiplantae; phylum Streptophyta; class Polypodiopsida; order Cyatheales; family Cibotiaceae; genus Cibotium; species Cibotium barometz. Next base: position 39,997,229 of record NC_141062.1, on the reverse strand, counting down.
CATAAATGGGTGCATAAAAGAAAATTTTTCAATATTAAAAGTGTGATTTTTATCATAAATGATTTTTATGCATAAATGGCTGCATAAAAGATATTTTGTTTTATATTAAAAGTGTGATTTTCATCATAAATGGTTTTTATGCGTAAATGGGTTCATAAAAGATATTTTTTTATATTAAAAAAGTGATTTTTATCATAAATGATTTTTATGCATAAATGGGTGCATAAAAGATTTTTTTTATTAAAAGCGTGATTTTCATCATAAATGATTTTTATGTATAAATGGGTGCATAAAAGATTTTTTTTTCAAAGGGTGATTTTTATCATAAATGATTTGTATGCACAAATATATGCATAAAAGAAATTCTTTCATGTTAAAAGAGTGATTTTCATCATAAATGATTTTTATGATAATAAAAGTGTGACTTTCATCAGAATTGGATTTTATGGGTAAATTGATGCATATAGAATGTTTATAATTAAATAAGGGTTCTCTTTAATCTTTTGTTAATAAAAATTAGAAAAATGAATAGGTAGAGAATATGTGAGAGGAAATTCTACCATTTCATATTCACTAAGATCGTAATGAGAAAATTCAACTAATCTATCGAAGTCGGAGATCGAGATAAATGATTATTTTATTCCTCTTAAGAAATCCATGTTTTAGAAATCTATAAACAAATATTCGTCGAACGAAATTTAGAAAAAGAGAAGTTGAAATAGTACCTTTTGAGAAAGATAGTTTAGGCAGTTCTCATTCATTCATTTCCCTTGGATGCTTGCATAAGCTAGTCTTAGAATAGAAATCAAGGAAACCTATGCAAGTGGAATTGGCCAGTGGGAAGACTCTTTTCACTCACCATGACACAGATCTTATCCAATTCAATCTAGATGGTAATGTAACCGACTATCAGTTCAAAGTCTTACCTCTGGGAGTTTTTGACGGGATCCTTGGAATGGATTGGCTCCACAAAAATCAAGCTGACATACACTATCACAAACCGTATCCTTCCATGACCTTCACGGGTACAAAGTTCAAGGAACAGGAGTTTCCAGATCCCTAGACCTTTAGTTAGTAAAAGCTTCCAGGTTGTTGAAAGGACTTAGGAAGAAGCAGCAAATTTATGTTGTCAAAATGAACCCGGTAGACTCAAAGCTTAAGGCTAAAGAACCAGAATGGTTAAGTGAATTTGATGATCTATTCCGAGCAGAACTAACTGAAATGCCTCCAATTCGGGAAGTAGATCATGTGATTGAATTGACCCCCGGAGCTCAGCAAGTAGCCCTGCACACGTACAAAATGCCAGTTCTTGAAGCCACTGAACTCAAGGAACAGCTTAGATAGCTGTTAGAACAAGGTTTTGTAAGACCTAGTGTTTCACCTTGGGGTGCGCCAGTTATCTTTCAGAAAAAGAAAGATGGAACGCTTAGACTCTATGTGGACTACAGAGGTCTGAATCAGATGACAGTTAAGAATAAGTATCCTATCCCAAGAATTGATGAGCTTCTGGATAGGCCCAGATCTTCACAAAGATAGATCTCAAATCCAGGTATTACCAGATCAGGATCAATGATCAAGATATACCAAAAACAACCATCAATACTCGCTATGGGCATTATGAATTTACTATCATGCCGTTCGGATTAACTAATGTTCCAGCTACATTCAATCGCCTAATGCAGGACATCCTCAGAGAATACTTAGATGATTTTGTTCTAGTTTTCTTTGATGACATTCTGATTTACTCAAGGAATGCAGCTGACAATGAGACTCATGTAAGAAAAGTTCTTGAGATTCTAAGGAAGCACCAACTCTTTGCAAAAAAGAGCAAATGCACTTTCTCTACCGACCATGTTGAATACATGGGCTTTCTAGTATCCAAAGATGGAATTTCTCCAGATTTTGCAAAAGTCCAAGTAGTCATAGATTGGCCTCAACCAAAGACAGTGAAAGAAGTCAGAGGATTCTTGGGATTGACTAGTTGTTTGGTATAGAATTTTTATACCAAAGTATGCTCTCATAGATTCCCCCTGACTAACCTTCTCAAAAAGGATACCCCATTTCAGTGGTCTGCCAGGCGCCAAGAGTGCTTTTGATAAGCTGAAGAACACCTAACGAGTCCCGTTCTGAAGCTGCCAGATTTCTTTCTATCCTTTGAGGTAGTATAACTGATGCCAGTGGTTTTTCCTTGGGAGGTGCACTTATACAGGAAGGTCATGCAGTGGCCTATGAATCCTGAAAGCTCAGAACGCATGAGAGGAATTATGATGTCCACGACTTGGAATTACTTTCAGTAGTCTATGCCTTAAAGTTATGGAGACATTACCTACTGGGAAAAAGATTCACTTTGATGATAGATCATCAGAGCTTAAAGTGGATGATCTTTACTCAGAAGGACCTCAACATGCGCCAAAGAAGGTGGATGTAGACCTTGCAGGAATTTGATTTTGAAATCAAGTACCGCCCAGGCAAAGAAAATGTGGTAGCACATGCCCTTAGCAGAAAAGCCTCCTTGCTTGCAATTACTGTGATATCAAATCCTTTGATTATTGAAGCAAGAGAGAAGATCATGTAGGATAGATTCTTTGGCCCTATTGCTACCCTACTTATGCAAGAAAGCAAAACTCCACAGGAGTTGAACAGAGTTCAAGGGTACAGCTTGGATGATGGCATTATGTATTATAATTGCACGCTATGCATTCCCAATGATGAGGGAACCAAGGGTCAAATTATGAATGAAGCCCATGATAGCCTTATAGCAGGACATCCAGGTTTCATCAAAACCTACATGTCTGTAAAGAAAAGCTTCTTTTGGCCTGGTCTGAAAAAGGATGTACTAATCATGTACGTCAATGTCTAACATGCCAGAAAGTCAAAGATGAAAGAGTAAAAATGCCTAGGAAGTTACATCCATTGGACATCCCCCAGATGAAGTGGGAATGTATGGGGGGATGTCCAATGGATGTAACTTCCTAGGCATTTTTAATATAAATGCCTAGGAAGTTATATCCATTGGACATCCCCCCATACAGATGAAGTGGGAATTGGATTTTATGGGTAAATTGATGCATATAGAATGTTTATAATTAAATAAGGGTTCTCTTTAATCTTCTGTTAATAAAATTAGAAAAATGAATAGGTAGAGAATATGTGAGAGGAAATTCTACCATTACATATTCACTAAGATGGTAATGAGAAAATTCAATTAATCTATCGAAGTTGGAGATCGAGATAAATGATTATTTTATTCCTCTTAAGAAATCCATGTTTTAGAAATCTGTAAACAAATATTCATCGAATGAAATTTAGAAAAAGAGAAGTTGAAATAGTACCTTGCGAGAAAGATAGTTTAGGAAGAACCTTTCGAGACCCAATCTCTGATTCAGACTATTGACCAAGATCTAATTCCTTCGTCAAAGACGATGTGATCAGTTCAGGAAAAATGTACTCAAATCACCCACCGAATCTCAAACTAAGTAAAGACTTTTGATTTTGATCTGAGGATCAAGTTAACAGAATTTGAGGAATTCTGTTTGGAATTTAGACCTAGATCTAGAAGTATTGAGATACGAATTTAAGATTACTCATAGTTTTCAAACAAAAATCAAAACTGAAAACTTGCATAGAAACCCTGTTTTCTTAAAGGACTGTCTTACGCCAGAATGCTGGAGGGAGCATTTGGCATATATGTTTATCTAAGGGAAGTTCGGTTGCCAACGGGAGTGTTCGAGGGATAGCTCACGCGACAAAGCCTGCCGAGGTCTTGACCAGCCTTGGTATGGTTAAAATGGTGCGCTTCCGATACGATGGACGAGGGCCGACGAAGCGGTCCCTGAGTGAAGTGCCAGGACACCTAAGGAGGATCCTGGAGGGTTCTGACCAGGAGATGCATGGGCTCGCGGTGCCGAGGACACCCATACGTATGTCAAGGAAGATTTTATATGATGGACCTATGTTTATTGTAATCTATCATTGGATCTCGTTTTTGACTCGCTGGTCTAAAAGGAGAGTCCAAAGTGATACTGTTTTGAGAAACAAAGACTCAATGGAATTTTGAAGTATGACGTGTAACCACTAAATTGTTTGTCAATGGATTGTTTTATAGATTAAAGTTTTAAAGAGGAGTGTGTGCGTATCTGTTTTCTAAAGCTAAAGTTAAGAAAGGCATTTTAATTATGGGTGGGTGAGTACTTATTGGATCTACCGATTCCAGTGTGGTGGCTAACCCATGGGCCGGATGGGGTTAGGCTGGAATCAGTGGAGTTTTAATAATCAAAATGAAAAATCTTAGGATTACGCCAGGATTCGAGTAGATACTTAATTCCCTGATAAAATTCTTGATTGAGTGGATCAACAGCTGTGCCTAATCTTGATTAGGAAAAAGCGTTCAATTGCTCAGATGATCAAATTATATCAGTGATAGTTTCCTTTTATCTGGTTTTTTCAGGTGGAGGATAGTTTAGATTTTGATCTCGTTTTTAGAAAACTCGTTAAAAGTAAAATTCAAAAAGGTGGAATCGTCCCTGCTTTTTGGGCATGGGAAATTTTCCCGGTTTTGGTTTTCAGAGTGACCACCACCAGCCTAGTCTCAAGCCCGGACATTCGTGGGCGAGGCCGCGAGTGAGAAACCCTTCCCCGCGCATGAGGGAGCTGCTTCCACTGTCAGCTACCAGGAGTCCAATGCGCGGAGGGTTCTCAATGCCAAAAATATCATTTGCTGAACTATGTGCACAAGATTTTGATAATATGCATGATTTTTTGGTTGCTCTCTTTCTCTTTCTCTCTAGTATGGAACATATTTGTAAGTCCTTTCTAAAAATAGAAAAAAAAGGTAATAATTAGGGATCTATGTTTATCTATAGTGTGATAAATTTATATGTCTCTAAAGTTAAAAACAAAAAAAAACACAACTCTATTCATATGGATATCATGTTCTTTTGAGATTATTAAATTTTTTTTTAGCATGCTTTATCAAACAGTCCATCATGAGCGGTGAGAATCACACTATGGTGGTAGGTATGTTTCCATCAAATCATTTAAACTTTGTATATTCATTGATTTTTTGTTTTTTGTTTTTTTTAAGAACTAACCTATTAATACTTTATATGGATTTTATGAGTTTTTCAAGGCATCATACATCGAGAAATTTTCTTTATTTTACTTAAATCTTTGAGTCTCCCAAATCAACACTTCGATGTAGATATTGTATATTCTTTGATATGAAGTTTTGTAAAATTGAGATGCACATACACATAGTTTTTCTCTCCAAATTGTATATTTAGTTAAATTTTACAATTTTATTAGCATATATATATATATATAATTATATAGGCCATGTTTGTTTGGTTCTAATCCTTTTACAGGTGTATCCTCATCGTACCCCTCCCACCTACCCTATAAGGTTCTTCTGAAACCTTTCACTTTCTTACCTCACTCCCTTTATCTCATCAAATTCGTGCAACACTACAAAAATCATAGAATCTGATGTCATGGCTCAGATGTCATGGCTCAACACTAAATGAGTTCCCTTTCTATGGTTTTATTTCTTCAATATGGATAAGTGTTCACTTCATTGCAATTCTAGAACACACTAGGGCCACACACACCTTGCCTTAATGGACTTATCTCATAAACAATTTCATTTAATATTGCATTTGGTGTAAGGGCTAATGCACACGTGTGAAGGTCACTGAGTTGAGGTATCACACGAATTTGTTGATGCATTTGTGTAGGGGTACCAATTGAGGTGTTACCAATGCATTCGTGTGAGGGTATCGATGGAGGTCTCACATGATTAAAATTTATACTTTTTCCATGCAAAGGTCACCGAGTTGAGGTATTGCACGAGGTTTGGTATTATACAATTGGATTTATTGCATGCAAAGGACACCAAATTTGTAAGATCCCTGTTCCCACTGAGCAACGGATTCGGGGTTGCTAGCAGCTGTTGGAGATGGAGGCGATAGCATGAGAGAGAGATGAGAGAGGAGTACATGAGACACAAGATTGAATCCCCAAAGTGTGTGGAATACACACAATAGATGATTATATATAGAGGAGATCCTAGGGCTATATATAGAGACATTCTATATATAGCCAACACCCCCGCTCAAAGAAGGGTCTCTAACTGTGGATGAAAAAAACCCTTGGGAGCTCAAGGGAAAAACCCACAGCTCTATATACACCTACCGCTATATTAAATTATTTTATAGTTACAAAGTATTATTCAAAGGAGCTGTACATCACTCCCATATATACAATAGCCATGAAGGCTGCGAAGGAGCTATATTACTCCCATATACACAATATCCATGAAGGAGCTACATCACTCCCATATATACAATAGCCATGAAGGAGCTACATCACTCCCATATATACTTCATCACTCTTATGTGTACAATAGCCATGAAGGCTTTGAAGGAGTCATCGTCATCCATCTTCATGTTGTCTTGATCCATTCATGTAGGTTGGGTGCGAGTCTATCTTCGTGACGATGCCAAATAATATTTTTGTAGTCTATTCTATATATTGAAGCTCAACAATATCCAAATACAATCCTGATCCATAAACCATGTAATATGGAAGAAGTCTCCATATAACAAATGGAAAACCATAATTTTGTTATAGAAATATGAAATGTACACGAAAAGATGTACACAAAGAAATAGACATAAAGGTATCTATTATATGGTTGCTTAGGAATATAGTGCATCCGCAAGGACATGCATGGCAATGTCAACTTGTGGAAGATCATCCAATCAATGGCAAATGAACTAGATTTGGTAAGAGAATCTGGTTACTTGGAGAAGTTGACTTGTAAGATTGACCTATCAATAAACACTAAAATAGAAAATGACACTCATTCTAGTTAGTAAGGATATCATGGAAAGCTAGAATCATATCTTTGCCATGGGAAAAAACTATGACATAAGATCAAACCTCCAATATTATGAGTCAAGATAATGAGACAGCTATGACTTGGATCAAACGTCCCGTATGACATGATATGAAAGTAAACCTCATAAGATGACAGGACGAGAAATCAAACCTCTGACATCCATAGGTAGGATGACCAGACATGATGGAAAAGCAAACCTCTGACATGAAATGTAATAATTAGGATGTAGACACCTCTGACAGGACAAAAAAGCAAACCTCTGACATGACGTACTTGAAAGTAAACCTCATAAGATGATAAGTCGAGAAATCAAACGTGTGACATTCACAATCAGGATAGTAAACCTCATAAGATGACGGAACGAGAAATCAAACCTTTGATATCCACAGGCAACATGTAGCCAGGATGACATGATGTGAACATAAACCTCATAAGTTGACAGGACAAGAAGTCAAACCTCTGACATGTAGTCAGGATGACATGATGTGAACATAAACCAACCTCGTAAGATGACGTGAACGTAAATAAACCTTGTAAGATGACGGGACAAGAAATCAAACCTCTGACATGTAGCCAGGATGACATGATGTGAACATAAACCTCATAAGCTGACGGGATGAGAAATCAAACCTCTCAGAAAATATGCTCGACGGAATTTCTTGTTAGTTGCCATAGATTGAATTCCAAGACTTGACCACCATTATAGCCATTTAGACCTGCATGGTTGCATTGTTGACCACAAAAGACATTGATAGACTTAAATAAACCTAGTCAATCTGATGAGCCAAAGCCAAGGCATGGTGCATCCAATGACCATGGCATCATGGATACAATCCATGGAAACGTAGTCAACCATCATTGATGAAACATGTAACCATCATCATGGAGCAACACCAAGGCATCATGGATAAAATCCTTGGAAACACAATCAACCAATATAGATTAGCCAAGTGAACCAACATCAACGAAACATGTAGTTTGGAATAACCAACATCAACGAAACATGTAGCTTGGAATGACCAACATCAACAAAACATATAGCTTGGAATGAACAACATCAACGAAACATATAACCATCACCATGGAACAACGATCCATGGAAACATAGTCAACCATCATCCACGAAACATGTAACCATCATCACACGGAACAACACCACGGCATCATGGATAAAATCCATGGAAACATAATCAACCAATATAGATTAGCCAAGTGAACCAACATCAACGAAACATGTAGTTTGGAATGACCAACATCAACGAAACATGTAACCATCACCATGGAACAACGATCCATGGAAACATAGTCAACCATCACCTCTGACACATGTAGTCAGGATGACATGACGTGAACATAAACCAACCTCGTAAGATGATGGGACAAGACATCAAACCTGTGACATTCACAATCCGGATAGTAAACCTCATAAGATGACGGAACGAGAAATCAAACCTTTGACATCCACAGGCAGCATGTAGCCAGGATGACATGACGTGAACATAAACCTCATAAGATGACGGGACAAGAAATCAAACCTCTGACATGTAGCCAGGATGACATGACGTGAACATAAACCTCATAAGAGGACGGGACAAGAAATCAAACCTCTGACATGTAGCGTGGATGACATGATGTGAACATAAACCTCATAAGCTGACAGGACGAGAAATCAAACCTCTCGGGAAATATGCTCGACGGAATTTCTTGTTAGTTGCCATAGATTGAATTCCAAGACTTGACCACCATTATAGCCATTTAGACCGCATGGTTGCATTTTTTACCACAAAATACATTGATAGACTTAAATAAACCTAGTCAATCTGATGAGCCAAAGCCAAGGCACGGTGCATCCAATGACCATGGCATCATGGTAACAATCCATGGAAACATAGTCAACCATCATTCATGAAACATGTAACCATCATCACACGGAACAATATTGCGATAACATAAAGTGGATACACAAAAAATCATGAAAAACTTGCACCTTACATGCGCGCACACACACACATGACTAACATATATATGAAGATGTGAGTGAATTACATCAATGCAATGAACCCATATACATATATCGATAAAATGTGTAACCATCACCACCATGGCATCATGGACATTTTGACAAAAAAGTATCCATTTGTATGCTTGAAAAATCATCATAAAACAGCACCATGGCATCATGGATCTTTTCCATGGGAACATAGTCAACCATCATTCACGAAACATGTAACCAAGTCAATGGATGCACATTCCATCAATATGAAAGAAACAAGATGCATTTAAAAGCATCACAATCAATATGGGAGAAACAATTGACATACCTTTTCTTGAGGATTTAATATGAGAATCATACCTATCAGCTCCTCATCTGAAAAGTGAGATTTGAGTATCCTCCACGCACTTGATGGATACCTACCCATATAGCAGTTTTCGTGATGGAGAACCAATGCTACCATTGTATGATGGAAATAAGGATTATGTCTCCACAAAGATCTTCCTTAGGGTCACAAACTACTCCTGAATAGCTTCCATTAAAAGATGTCAAAATTAGGAGGTTACGATAGCCATATCAAACTCGACACCAAAAAGGGTGAGAAAGGTAAAATTAGCATGAACTTGTGTAAAATAGTAGTTATGCTCTGTCTAAGAGACGCTTGATAGTGGATTCATGTATGAATTTCAATATAATTTCTCATAGTTAATGCAAAACAAACTATAAAATAGAGAACTTATCTCGCCATAATCCAAACACTCCTGCTCTTGTTGGCACCGACTGCAAAACAGGCTTGACAGGGAGGGGCGAATCCATGAAATCATAAATTTTTAGATAGTACTGGGTACCCAAACATCATCCGTAGTTTTGTAATAGCTTTCTATCTGAAGATTTTCACAAGTTGATTGCAAAAGTTAATCCAGCCACATCAATTATGACGCCCTTGAGTAAGCCTATGCTAATCCGCCATCCGCACAAAGAACGGTGCAGGTTCCCAATCCGTGAGACCCACACGCTCGCAAGCAGCTTGTGTGATGATATTGACTCCTCTCTGATCACGTGTTTGCTTTCTCCTCTTGTTGATGTGCGCACGACGATTCGGGCTCTGCTGCTGTTGCCCAGGCTACTCTCTATCCCCACCTTGCTTTTTGTTGATCTTGTTGACGTGAGTGGACTAGATTCGGGCTCTACTGCTGTTGCACAGGCTGCTCTCTATCCCACGCGGACTACTGTGTGCGATCTTGTTGGACGTGAGCAGACTAGATTCGGGCTCTGCTGCTGTTGCGCAGGTTGCTCTCTATCCCCACCTTGCTTTTTCTTGACATGAGCGGACCAGATTCAGGCTTTGCTGCTGTTGTGCAGGCTGCTCTCTATCCCCACCTTGCTTTTTTTTTGTTGACGTGAGCGGACTAGATTCGGGCTCTACTGCTGTTGCGCAGGCTGCTCTCTATCCCCACCTTGCTTTTTGTTGATGTGAGCAGACTAGATTCGGGCTCTGTTGTTGCTGTTGCGCAGGCTGCTCTCTATCCCCACCTTGCTTTTTATTTCTTCAAACCAGAAACGCAGAGTTCCTTCGTATGGAGGCGAGAGTCACACAAACCTCTCCGATAGACTTTGACCTGTAGAGATCTCTAGGTTCACGAAGAACCATAGCTCTGATACCATGTTGGAGATGGAGGTGATAGCATGAGAGAGATATGAGAGAGGAGCACACGAGACACAAGATTGAATCCCCAAAGTGTGTGGAATACACACAATAGATGATTATATATAGAGGAGATCCTAGGGCTATATATAGAGACATTCTATATATAGCCAACAGCAACGGAAGTAGCTCTTCTTGCGCGGGGCAGGGTCCCACACTGGGGGCCTCGTCCACGAATATCCGGACAAGAGACTAATCCGTCGGTTTTTCCAAAACCAAAATCGAAAAAACTTCCCTTATCCGGAAAGCATGGGCGATTCCACCAGGATAACTTTTTACTCTAACGAAGTCAAGACCATTACTCATCACGATGATCCGACTGCACCTATAAAGATACTCGGTTGGATCAAGGATGAAACTTGCACTTGAATCATTGGGATCAACAGTTTTTTCCCCATCAAGAGGCACAGCCGTTGATTCCTATCCATAGAACAATTACTATCTGGGATTTACTTCAACTATCGTAATAACAGAAATTGAGTCTCAATTTACGGATCCATCAGTCTAGCCTAACCCCATCCAGTCCCATGGGTTAGCCATCCTCCCAACCACTGTATTGATGGGATCCAATTTAGAATTTGATTTTTGTCCCGGGTACCAGGGAAAAGAGTTCCGAGGCCCCCTAGCCGGATGTTCATGCAAAAATAAAACTAGTCACACCACTTACACACCCAATATGAAATTGCCTTTTTCACAGATTCAACCAGTTTTAAAACAATCCTTTAATGAACCATAGTATCACTGATCACAATCTTCCAAATTATCCGGTTGATTCTTAATTTCCTATCATTCTTTCATCAGAGTATCTATGGAATCATTGGCAACCAGAACGCTACCACCAGGGATTTAATATTCACATGATCATAAGATTTTTTGTGATAATAACACATGTGAACAAGTTATTCACATGTTCTCATGTTACCGTTCACAAAATAATAGGTTACTTGCCATTTGGGAACCCCTTAAAAGCTTGGCTACACGTGGGAATAAGCTATTCACATGTTCTCATGTTACCATCTTCACATAATAATAGGTCAATGGCCACCTAAGAAGATTTTTTATGCTCGACAAAGATAATTTTTTAAGGCCCTTGTGAAAGCTTTGTGAATATAACATGTGATCACAAGATTTTTTGTGTTATTAACATATGTTATTAACATGTTCACATGTTCTCGTTTATGTCAGTGAAATCCCTCGCTACCACCTGTCCACTCAGGGGATTTTTCAATAGTTCCTAGCCCATAATACTCGGCAATATAATCACTTATAGAAATCAAGATGGAACCTCCATTGAAGATCAGCAAGATCAACCAACAGATCCATATAAAAAGCCATGGACTCATCCATTGAAGACTAGCAAGGTCAATCAACCAGATCCATGCCTGGTTTCAGAAAATAACTCTTACTCCTTGTTCCAATATCTTCCTTGACGCACGTGTGGGTATCCTAGGCGACCCAGAGCCTGAGCACTGTATGGTCAGTACCCTCTAGGATCCTTCGCAGGTGACCTAGCTCTTCACTCATAGGCCGCTTCCTTGGTCCCTCATCCACCGTACCGAAAGCTCACCATTTTAATCGAACCGAGGTTGGTCAAGACCTCGGGCGACTTTGCTACGCGAGACGTCCTCCATTGACTCTCCGTTAGCAGTTGCAACTTTATCAGTTAGGTCTCCATGACCTTAATCACGAGACGGTCAAAATGCTTCCCTAGCATTCTTGACATAAAACAGTCATTTACAAACAGTTTACAAATACAATTTCTATATTAACTCTCATTTTTCCACATTATCCCTCATCAATCCACTTTACTTCTTTCACATTCCTTTTATGTGTGTACTCATCCAATCACATCATTTTCCATCTCGTCACTTCAGACTCCTTCACATCACATATCATATATTCACATTCATACATATATCCACATCCATATCCACATTCACATCCATACATCCACATCTACATCCATGCATCCATTTTCACATCCACATATATACATCCACATCCACACATACACATCCACATCTTTATGCATACATTCACATCCAAATTCATACATCCACATCTACATATACATTCACATCCATACATCCACATTTATATGCATACATTCACATCTACATACATACATCTACATCCACATTCATACATCCACATCTACATGCTCATTCATGCATCCTCATCCATACATCCACATCTACATGCACATTCACATCCATACATCCACATCTATATGCATACATCCACATCTACATGCATACATCTACATCCACATTCATACATCCACATCTACATGCCTATTCATGCATCCTCATCCATACATCCATATCTACATGCACATTCACATCCATACATCCACATCTATATGCATACATCCACATCTACATGCATACATCCATGCATACACATCCACATTCACATCCATACATCCACATTCATGCATCCACATCTACCTCCACATACATACATACATCCACATCCACATTCCCATTCACATCTATACATCCACATCTACATCCACATTCCCATTCCCATTCCCATTCACATACATCCACATTTACATCCACATTCACATACATCCACATCCACATCCACATTCCCATTCACATCTATACATCCACATCCACATCCACATTCCCATTCACATCTATACATCCACATCTACATCCACATTCACATCTATGCATATACATCTTCATGCATACATCCATTTTCACATTCATACATCCATACTCCCATCTCCACATCCACACATCCACATACATCCATCCATTTTCACATTCCCATTCATATAACCCTATATGCCTTCACATCTAATCTTTTACATCACATCCATTCTCGCCCTATCACAACCCATATACATCTTATCCTATCACATACACTTCTTACCTCATCCCATACACATCTTATCACATCTTAATTCATCTTATCCTATCACAACCCATATACATCTTATCCTATCACATACACTTCTTACCTCATCCCATACACATCTTATCACATCTTAATTCATCTTATCACCTCCTAACTTATTTCATAAGCATCTTATCTATACACCTCTTATCACATCCTATCACATCTCATATCTATTTATAGAATACAAGAGAATTCTTATATTTGATATAAGATTTCTTTATAACATTTATTTATGCATAAATTCCATTTAAGGAGATTAATACTTTCGAAGTAAAAATCAATCTTTTATGCATCTTCCTATGCATAAATTCATTTTAAATGAAAATGACACTTTTAAATTAAAATTGAATCTTTTATGCATCTTCCTATGCATAAATTCAATTTAGATGAGAATGACACTTTTGAATTAAAATCAATCTTTTATGCATCTTCCTATGCATAAATTTGATTTGGTAGGAATTACACTTTTAGAATAAAAGAATTTCTCTTAAGCATCTAAATTATGCGTAAAATCCAATTATGATGAAAATCACACTTTTAGTATAAAAAGAATATCTTTGATGCATACCTCTATGCATGAAATCCAAATATGATAAAAGTAACACTTTTATAATAAAAAAATTAACTTTTATGTATGAAATTCAATTGTGATAAAAGTAACACTTTTATAATAAAATAATCAACTTTTATGTATACCTCTAAGCATGAAATTCAATTATGATAAAAGTAACACTTCTATAATAAAATAATCAACTTTTATGCATACCTCTATGCATGAAATTAAAATATGATAAAAGTAACACTTTTATAATAAAATAATAAACTTTTATGCATACCTCTATGCATGAAATTCAAATATGATAAAAGTAACACTTTTATGATAAAATAATCAACTTTTATGCATACCTCTATGCATGAAATTCAAATATGATAAAAGTAACACTTTTATGATAAAATAATCAACTTTTATGCATACCTCTATGCATGAAATTCAAATATGATAACAATAACACTTTTACATTAAAATAATAATTTATCCTTTATGCATGTAATCAAAATGCATCATTTATGCATTGAAATGATACTTTAGAATATAGAAACCATAAGGATTACTCTTTTAGAAAGATGAATTTTATTTCACTAATTTCTAAATTTTTTGCCATAACCTCCTTTGTATGGCTGACCATTTTTCAATTTTCTAACTAATTAAAAGCGCACCAAAGTATTGAAATTATCTTAAAATAATCATTTTTTCATTAATTGAAACAAACATTATAAAAATTTGACATTAATCACTTAACCATTCACCTAGGATAGAGAAAGGTTGGTTTTTGCTAGAGAAGAGAGGGGAATTGCCTTTTTGTAATGAGGCATAACATTATAGAGAAGACATAAAGCATAAAAACCATTTAAAAGCATAAAAATCCATAAAACAAGTGAAAGAAAAGAAGAACCACCAACTTACTAATGACTTTGATAGCTTTCCTTTGGCTTGATGGTTTGAGGGTTTAAACTCTTGTTTGAACAAGAGTGGCCACCAATCTTTGGAAGAGGAAAGTGTCAAAAACTAGTGAATTATTAATGAATTCACAGTTCTTGACTTGGGTGGAGTAGAGTAACAATGCATAAAACACTATTAATTTTCAACAAGGGGGAGGCTTCTATTTATAGGAAAAGTTGAGCTCCTAACCAAACAAACTAATTCTAGAATTTTTCAAATCAGTTTGGTTGAATTTGGACTAGATTTGGACCTAGTTTGGTTCCTTTTTGATTCGGTTTGGTTCCCTTTTGATTTGGTTTGGTTCAAGAGAGAGGAGAGATAAAAATATCACATTATTTTTGAGTTTAAAACTCATTCAAGCATGTGAAGTATGCACCGAGACAGACCCTGATTAGACTCATATGAAGGGATTGGTTTCTGAATTCGGGCGTTCTTTCCTGTCCCCTTGACATGGCAGGCGTTGGGTAGTCTTTTAACTGATGACCAAAACCTTGGCATCCAAAACACCGGTTCTCACTTTTGATCGT